>NC_139993.1:7642483-8373316 GCF_964263955.1 Coregonus lavaretus
TGTCTCTCACCCTCTCTCTTTTTACAGTAAATTGCCCAGCTGGGCTCGAGCGGTGGTGCCCAACATCTTCTACGTAACAGAGAAGGCCTGGAACTACTACCCCTATACCATCACAGGTGTGCACACACACACACACACTAACACACACACACACACACACTCACACTGATGTGGTACTGCAGAACTAGGATCCATTCATACCAGGCACCACTAATGGTTGTGTGCGGTAAGAAATGAACTCTGACCACGTATCGACCGTAACCCTAGCGGAAATGCACCAGGCTAACCTCAACCTAATCTAGTTACCGTGACACTGAGCTCATAGCATAGCCAGGCTAGCTGATTCACGTTATACTATAGTGCACACAGCTAACCAACAAACGTTCTAATAACGTTCCGAGAACAGTCTGGTTCCCGTTTTGAAATAACATAATATGTGAGACTATATTCTCGTAACGTTATTAGAACGTCAGGTCAGCATCAGTTCCCAGAAATGTTTATTCAAAAGTCAATGGAAAATGTTCAGCAACATTCTGGATGTGTGAGTTGTGATGTTTCTTGTGTCATCTTGTGCTCCTTCGTTGTATCACATCGGAACCTGTTTGCGTTTCTACTGTGTTGTTGAGTTATTGAAGCCCTAACTGTGGTGTGTTTTCTCCCCTCTGCTCCAATGCGTCCCTCTGGGCCTGCCTCTCTAGAGTACACCGTAAGTATCTCTTCCATTTCCTTTATTGATCACAGAGCTATGAAGAGAGCCACCGCAGTTCAATAATGTACAGGGTGTCAGGACGCATTCAATGCAGCAACATGGAAGGACCAGGAAAGAGTGCCTCATCTCTCTCTAACCATTTTCTTCTGCTTCGCTGGTTGTTTTAGTTAGACGTTACATATGGAGTCAGCGTTTTGGCATATGTGTAGATAGTAGGCTTGGGTTGTGTAGTTTTATGCATATTTATTGTGTTATTTTGCATTTATATAAAATGTATGTGGCTTAGTTGGAATGAAGCTTCCCCCTATGGAGACATTAGTATGGCTAGCCATAGCAACAGCTTAGCGCCTGTGTGTGTGTGTGTGTGTGTGTGTGTGTGTGTGTGTGTGTGTGTGTGTGTGTGTGTGTGTGTGTGTGTGTGTGTGTGTGTGTGTGTGTGTGTGTGTGTGTGTGTGTGTGTGTGTGTGTGTGTGTGTGTGTGTGTGTGTGCATTTCCATGTGTGTCTTCTGAATTACAGCTCTCTTCATGGTGATGAATGTATGGCTGTAGCTAGGCATGTGCTCTCCAGAGATAAAGACACATCCGTTCCCTCATGTCACTCATGAGTAGCGTCATTCATTTTTACTGCCCTGAGGATTCGACTGCCTTTAAGGTGTCAAATTATGTCCATTTGCTTGCTGCCATAGCCAGAGCTTTCTTAAATACTATTTACTTGGTATAACATTTATTAAAGCTGCAATATGTAACTTTTTGGGCGACCCGACCAAATTCAGTTATACTGTAGATTTGTCATTCTCATTGAAAGTCTAAGAACCGTTGCTTGTTTTGTCACATAAACTGAAATTAGGCGAACTATTAGAATTTTAGCAACCAGGAAATGGTGGAGCGATTTCTGCATAGTACCTCTTTAAGTAACATATTTTTTTTTCTTTTTGAGATTTCGGTATCCCCTATTGGTGTGGGGTGGGTTTGTTGTTGTGTTGATTCAAAATGTTATTGGTTAAGTGATTTAGTACATGACTCTATACAGCTATAAGCTGTTATAAATGCTTATAGCAAGTCTTATAATGTGTTAGAAGGCATCATAATGCCTTATACACTGGTAGTTCACAGAAAGTGTTACCAAGAACTCTTTACAACCAACATCAGTCTCAACGGCATTATCAAAACGTTACTGTAGCAGTGTTTTATGTCTGAAAAGGGTTTAAGATTGATGACAGTCTTGGAAACCTGCCGCTGCCCCCTGTAACATACTGTCTGAAACTTCTAAAGCCTTTGAACTCTGGCATTTTCAAATGATCAGAAAGTGATAAATGCCACCACAGTGAGTCATACGGCTTTATATACATTTTATAAAGAGAGGAAGGAAGAGAGTAGGAGGGAGGAGGAAAAGGGGGATGAGGGGGGGACATCGCTTTGACAGTGACAGAGCCCGTTTCGGCCTCGATAAAAGGCAGTGTGTGAGTCATAGGAGGGGGTACATGCAACACACACACACCACACAAACACACCACACACACACACACACACAGACCAAACACACATTCAGACACAAGCACATGGACCGGCATACAGAACATACTCCCATTCATTCATCTCCCCTTTCTGAACACCAAACAAATCAAATCAAATCACATTTGATTTGTCACATGCGCCGAATACAACAGGTGTAGACCTTACCGTGAAATGCTTACTTACAAGCCCTTAACCAACAATGCAGTTAAAGAAATAGAGTAAGAAAATATTTACTAATTAAATTAAACTAAAGTAAAAAATAAAATAAAAAGTAACACAATAAAATAACAATAACGAGGCTATATACAGGGGGTACCGGTACCGAGTCAATGTGCAGGGGTACAGGTTAGTCGAGGTAATATGTACATGTAGGTTGGGGTAAAGTGACTATGCATAGATAATAAACAGCGAGTAGCAGCAGTGTAAAAAGAAAGGAGGGGGGGGGGGTCAATGTAAATAGTTCGGGTGGCGATTTGATTAATTGTTCAGCAGTCTTATGGCTTGGGGGTAGAAGCTGTTAAGGAGCCTTTTGGACCTAGACTTGGTGCTCCGGTACCAACAGCTTTCAGTTGGTGGGGATATTGATACAAGAAGTCTAGAGACCAAATGTCTCGATGACACATAAACCATCTTAAAATGCAACACCAGTTTCAGGTGAAAGCTGTTGTTTTTCCACTATTTTCAAATATCTCACCTGATACATGTTTTCTGTTTTTGTTTTGCAGTGTTCTTTCCTGCCCAAGTTCTCCATTCACATAGAGACAAAATACGAGGACAACAAAGGCAGCAATGACAACGTGAGTAACGACCGTGTGTGTTTATGTGTTTGTGTGTTGCTCTGAGGCCCTTCAGTATGATCAAGTCATTCCATAATAGGGGCCCTATGGACCCTCAGTGTCTGCCAAGTGCAGCTCTGCTAATTGAAGAGCCCATTTCATTTATACTCTGGCCTTCTCTCTGTCCCTCTCTCTCTCTCCCAATTCACTAACTCGTTTCTCTACAGAATATTAGCTCTACTATTATGTTAGAATAATATAATGTTAGGATGAAGGTTCTGTGTGTGTGTGTGTGGGGGGCAGTGTGTGTGTGTGTGGGGGGGGGGGGGTATTAGAAAAGTCCACTCTCTGTTAATGTTTTGAGAGAGTAGACGGGCATCAACCTGTCTGGTCATTTATCATGGAGTGTGTTTGTGTGTGTGTGTGTGTGTGTCCCATTTCTATGGCCAGACAATATTAGTGAAAGCCCTGCAGATGTAAAAGAGAGGATGTTATATCACAGTGAATGTAAAAGACAGACTCACTCTGGTCTCTACATCTGTAATCCAACCCCAGCCTACCTCTCTTCGCTAACAACTGCTGTGGCCAGTGTCTCTGTGCGTGCACACACACAACACACACGTACACACTTGGAGTCATATATCACACACACACACACATATCACTTTATTTCCCACATGTATGTGTTTGCATGCACAAGTTCTACTAAAAACCTCCCATGTGATTCTATCCACGGACATTGCAGCTTCAGAGCCAACACAAGCTCTGCATCTTTTAGAACATTGTATAATCTGGTCAAAATTCTGAATCTTCTCTACCAAGATACTGTATGTTGTGAAATAATATGCAGCCCTGTGTTTCTGTGCTCACGATGTTATGAAAGATAATGTCAGGTTGTAAAAATGTGTTTTCACACTCACAGTCCTATTTCGTGACAGAGAAGGGGTTGAATGTCTGTTTGAATTTAATGTGAGGGTTTAAATGTGTGTTTGTGTGTGTGCGTCCGTGTGTGTGTGTGCCTGTGTGTACATCTATACATGTGTGAATGAAGTGCGTCTGTGCGAATCCGTGTGAATGACAGAGTGTGAATGAAGTAGTGTGTGTGCGAAGACTGCGTATTCTGTCTGAATGAATGGAGGGTGTGGTTAGATGATGTGATTGACAATTCCACAGTCATATCAGGTAGCAGACAGCAGACCGTGACAGCGGCAGGGCTACCGTTATGTTTGGAGAAGAGCCACTACTTAAATACTGTCCCTAATGGTTAATGGTTGTCATTCTTTCTTTCTTTCTTTCTTTCTTTCTTTCTTTCTTTCTTTCTTTCTTTCTTTCTTTCTTTCTTTCTTTCTTTCTTTCTTTCTTTCTTTCTTTCTTTCTTTCTCTCTCTCTCACTTTCTCTCTCTCTGTCTCTCTCTCTGTCTCTCTCTCTCTCTGTGTCTCTCTCTCTCTCTCTCTCTGTCTCTCTCTCTCTCTCTCTGTCTCACATCCACTGGTAGCTGGAAGCATGATGTGTAACATAGACGTTGAAACACACTTTGAAATGTTGCACTCTGTCCTGGTTGAGCATTCGTTCACTCATCCCCTTAGGCCTAGAGTAATGGAGTAGTCCTCTCTATAACCAAGCCTAGCACACACACACACACACACACACCTAGCTCCTCAGATGGAAACAGAGAGTGGCTAATGCTATTGTTGTCTGTTTGCCCTGAGGCTATATATGAGCTCTGCCAGTCTGTCTGTCTGTCTGTCTGTCTGTCTGTCTGTCTGTCTGTCTGTCTGCCTGTCTGTTGTGTGAATGGGAGATAATGACAGTGAGAATACTGTACAGTGGAAGTCAATCAACACAAGCTTAGAGCTCTCCCTTCTGGCTGCATTGCACAATGACGTGTCCCTGCAGTAGCCTAGTGGAGTAGCTAAGTCTGAGGAAAAGTGGTCCGTAATCACAGATCTAAGATCAGGGCCTGTATGTATCAAGCGTCTCAGAGTAGGAAGGCTGATCTGGGATCAGGTCCCCCCCCGTCCATGTAATCGTATTCATTATGATCTAAAAGGCAAAACCGATCCTGGATAAGCACTCTTGCTATGAGACGCTTTGTGAATACGGGCCCTGATAAATATCTGACCCTGTGGATATTCTGACCACTCTGGCTGAAATAAAATGACTAGCTTCTGTCAAATAACAAACAAATGACAAATGTCTGTAAATGAAGGGCCTCGAATTCTAACACAAAGAAGATACTTTGGGAGGCACAATCAATATCAATGAGCTGTGTAGTTTGGTAAAGAGAGGATATTATTGATGCCTGAAGCCATAGATGACTACCTATGACTAACTGTACCTCTGGGAATTATCTCTTTTTTGTGTTTGTTTGTTTTCAGATCTTCTCAGACAGTGAAAATAAAGACCAGGAAAGGGAGGTGTGTTTCGTCGATATCGCCTACGACGAGATCCCTGAGAGATACTTTAAAGAGTCTGAGGTGAGTGTGTGCGTGTGTCTGCGTCTGTGTGTGTGTGTGTTGTTTCATTAGAGGTAATGGGGCCCAGGTGTTATTGTAGGGGTTATTGTAGCCGAGGCAGGCTGTCTCTCTGTAGTCAAACACTGGTGCTTAGAGTCTTATTATTAGTCTAAAAATAGAACCAGCAACATGATTCAGACATAACAATGACAGTGGATACAAGGACATTCAATGATACTCAGTGATACTCAAAGATACAATGATACGACAGACGGACATCATTTCAGTCTATTGGTTTTGCCCTAAGTATCCTAGTCATCCAAATATCCCAAACTATTTTATTGGGTTGGAATTTGATTGAAATACATTTAGTTATATTCCCGAATTGAGTTTGTATTGGAGGTAAACCCATTATACACTCCGCAATACAGCTCTGACCAGATAATGCTAGCTATGCTAACTCTAGCATCACCTTCGAATTCTGCCCCCCATTCACCTCTTCCTCATCTAATTTTCAGTGTTAGCAATGAGCATGTTAGCATATAGCATCTGTAAGTATAGTTAGACTGTTGAATATAATAGATGCAGTAAGCGGTGGTTGAATGATAAATTGCCTCTGCCCCTGAGATAGGGAAGAATCTCTGGAGGGAAGGATTCCTATTTAACGTTAGCTTTCTATTTTTAGCTTTCCCATAATGCATTCCTCTCAGGATGCAGAGGTTTGGATTAATTACTGAGATCTAAGTTTGTGTGTGTGTGTGTGTGCGTACATTCACGTGTGTCCACCCCAACAGGACCTGCGGTACTTCAAGTCAGAGAAGACGTCGCGAGGCATGCTGCAGGAGGGCTGGAGGGACACCCAGGAGCCCATCATGTGCTCCTACAAGCTGGTCACCGTCAAGTTTGAGGTGTGGGGCCTGCAGACTCGCGTGGAGCAGTTTGTACACAAGGTCAGAGGTCATTCACACACACACACACAGCCATTCTGTCCTCCACTAAACCCTTCCACAAAAGGCTTTATACTCAGTGCATGAGTAGAATGAGACTTAGTGTTCACTATTTAAATAGCAAATAGCAACCACTTACTCCATAGATAGTGCTGGTTCATTTTTGTAGAACGGCTCTGAGATCAGTGTTCTCTGACCCACTCTATTGTCTCTCCCTATAGGTGGTGCGTGACGTGCTGCTCCTGGGCCACAGGCAGGCTTTTGCCTGGGTGGATGAGTGGATCGGTAGGTCGACAAGCACTGCTCTATTGGTCCTCTCACTAACTAATCACTTGGTAGTGTTCAGTTGGGCAAATCTTTTTTTTATGTGTTGAAAGTAAAAATGAATGAGTGTTTCTTATTGGACAAATCTAGGTAATACCTCCCAGTTTTTATTCTATACCTAATGAACACGTCCCAAGCTTAACACTGGGAGCTATGAAGCCACTCTTTCCTTAGAATGTTATCAATAAGAAAGGACTTCCATTCGATTTTACTCCTTTTGGGAGTTAAGTGGTTACTGTTGATGCTGTCTCGAATCTACTGTCTGTATCATTGTGTGTTATAGAACTAAATAAGGCATGTGAACCCCTAAACACCTTCCAATTCCCCATCACTGCGTCTAACCCTGCTCAACCTTATGCGCTGGCTGACCTCTCTGATATCAATAACCCTACTTAGAACACATACCCTAGGGGGCATTTTTCCCAGACAGATTCAAAGCCCAGTCCTGGACTAAAAAGCAAGCTCAATGGAGAATCTTAATTGAAAGTGCTTTTTAGTCCAGCAATAGGCTTAATCTGTGTCTGGGAATATCGCCCCTAGAAGTACTGTCATGTCCAGGGTTGGTATGTGTTCACTAGCTCACTACTTCATTAATACACTATATACAAAAGAAATGTGAGATAATGTCTAGATGCTTTTAATAGTAGAGATCAAGTTTATAAATTGCCTGGCTGGGCTGATGAGACAGTGGATTGCGCAGTCAGATGGAACAAAATAAATAGGCATTTTAGCGTCATAGATTTAGCCGGTGGTAACTTGAGGAATAGACACAGGCTGGAATGCGGTTTTAACCAATCAGCATTCAGGATTAGACAACCTGTTGTATAATGATACACCGACATCCCCTGGACTGCAGTTCCTTCCATGTTTATCTGTAAAACCAATTCCTGCAATTCTGTATTGGCATTCAATCAAACAATATCCCTCCTGTACACTGGTCTGTTTCTTTTTGCGTCAGCAATATTTTTCATTATTTTTGGCATCAAGGCTTGTAAGATGTTGGCATCAAGGCTTGTACGATGTCTATAGTGAACACAAATGGCTGTATTTACTAAAATGTCCTAACAAGAGAATAGCAATTGCTGAAAATATCAGGAGATATTGCACAGAAGATATTGCACTCATTGAATCATGAAAGCTGTGAGTATGTGGGTCTTGACTGTCTGGCAATAAGAGCAGCAGCAGTAGCAGTAATACTAGCAGCACTCTTATTAGCACTCAGCTTTTTCCATGGCTGCGGGGTAAGTTAATAACAAGCCATTACTGCTGTAATGGGACACCGCTACTCACTCTCTCCCTTCTCCTCCTCTACCTCTGGAAAAAAAATAACTTTCCCTCCTACGCACTATTTGGATGATTCCCCCTCACCAAAATCCTCCTGATGTATTTGGGATGACCTTGCCTAGGGCTGTTCTTTGGGAATGTATTTTTTCCGGTGATGCTCCCAACCCTTCCCGTCTGACTCAGACTGTTCTGGATCATTTACTCTCCCTCTCCTCTCCTTTCCATTCTCCCTATATCTCTCCCTTTCTTCCTCCTCCTCTTCCTCTTCCTAACCCGGCTTTGGCCTGACTAGCTCTCTCCTCTCGACACCAGCTGTTTTTGGTCGTGTGAAGCTAGCTCTGCCCTCTCAACCTCCTATTGACTATGCTTGAACTTCGGCCTTTCTGCCCCTCACAAAAGCATTAATCACCACCCAGCGCTCTCTACTCACCCACAGTGTGCCCCTCCTCACTTAATCCACTCCACCTTCGTCTTGAGTGTCCTAACTGGAAGGTGCCAACATCTCGACCTCCCCTCTTTGCAGATATGAACTTGGATGACGTGCGGGAATACGAGAAAAATATGCATGAACAAACCAACATTAAAGTTTGCCATGAGCAGCAGGAGCATTCCACAAACTCACCGTCACTGGATGAAATAGAGATTCATGATAAAGCCAGCGTATGTGTCGTTTAACTTCTTAATTTCCTCTTGTTCTGTTTCATATTGACGTGTTCTGTTGTTTATGTTGACGTGACTCAGGAGGGAACCAATCACTCTGTTTCCATGCAAAATGTTTTCTGAAATAAGTGGTTCTTGCGAGCTTTATAGTAGTTTCTATATCGGGAAAACATGAAGTACTAAAATATTCACAACTTGAGAAAAATGACTTTTGATTAGAAAATGTTTGATCATTTTGATGATGACATAATTAGTAGTGTGTGTCTTATGATGGCAGGCTAAGATTATAAAGAAACATTAGAATGCTTTAGAGTGCTGTCTCCCCCCTCTCTCACCCCCTCATTCTCTCTCTCCATGCAGACATGACGATGGATGAGGTGAGAGAGTATGAGCGCACCATCCAGGAAGCCACCAACGAGAAGATCGGGATTTTCCCCCCGTCGATCTCCATCAGCGAGATGCCCCTGTCCTCCTGCACCCTCTCCGGCCCCGCCAGCGCCCCCACCACCCCCATCTGCACTGACGCGCCCGAGTTCCTCTCCGTCCCCAAGGACCGAGCCCGCAAGAAGTCCGCCCCTGAGACACTCACCCTGCCCAACGCCGCTACCCAGAACCAGAGTGGAGTCCCCCAGGGCTCTATGCTGGTGCCGCTTCCAAATCAAAATCACTCCCCCTGGCCCTCCTCCGACTCTGACCAGGCTGAGTTAGGGGGGGAATAGGAGGGACAGGGGATGTTATTTTCCCCCATATGCCCCACCACCTCACTGTCTTAGTAGCCCAGCAAGACTAGCCTCTACGCCCCAGTGCCCAGTCCTCCAGGCCCAACTAACCACATCCCAGAGTTCAGTGCTTCTTACACATATCTCCAGAGGTCAAAGGTCTAACCACCAGTTTCCAATCTCCTACATCCTCAACAGAAGTCGGTTTTGTCAGCCTTCAATGGATGGCTTCCTCTTCCTGAGATCTAGCCAATCAGCTGTCTGATCTACTGTAACAACCACCCAAACTGTCCATCAAGAGAACATATCCACTACGGGTTTTGTGTCCTGTCCTCAATTAGCGATCCCTGTGTTCGTCTTACAATACGTTATTGACAAAATGCCAGATGGATTCTCTTTTTTTATATCAGGTCAGCTGATGATCCTTATGTAATGTAAATGTAGTTGCCATAACAACATGAAATTAGAGAGACAATGATATTAATATTGTTTTGTTCACTTGAGTGAATGAACATCTTTCCATAGAATTCTCAGCCTACAAATAGATCAAAATATAATTTTGACCTTGAAATAAATAAACGTTGAAATTTACTAAATGGAAGTAGAAGTACTGTAGTATAGTTAGTGTTATAGCTACATTGACTCACTAAAAAGACACCACCTTTCACCTGGACGGAGGACAGACCATTCAAAACTGACCCCAGATCTGTGTGTGTTCACGTCTCTCCACTCCGCACTCCAATTGAAACAGATGCAAGATCAGGACAATCACAGAAAGAGATCCCTTCTCAGGTCTCCAGAGCTCTGCCTCAGCCCTCTTTAGGAAGGGCAGGGAACGTAACCTTTCTCTCCCTGCTTTAAAACACAATTTTTATACCTGCACAGATATATCTATATACTGTATCTATACTCACCTAACTAACCTTTGGAACGTTTACACAACATTAGATAAGCCATGATAAAATACATATTTGGCATCAAGTTTGACATTGAAGAGTGATGCAGTCAGTTTAATCAAATTGGTATAGCAACAGAACAGATATGACTAGGAAAAATGCCATTTGGGGATATGCTGTAAATGTAAGTGAACATTGAGCACAGTGGAGTTGATATGAAATTCCATGCTTTCGCGGGGCACTCGCTTCAACCTGGCCTTACTGTATGTGCTTGGTTATCTTTGCATTGTGTTTTTAGGATAATGTTGCTTGCAAATGTTGGTACTGAACCAGTTTTGGTGGGCTCAGAAAGTTATTTTGAAGCAACAACGTTAGCGGCGGCCATCTTGTTTTCCTGCACTAGCCTCACCACAGTGTGTCATCAGAAACTTTGGGGGGGGAAGAAAAATTGAGGAGAAGGTTTCTCTTTGTGTAATGGCCTAGCTATGATGCTACTATTTTATACAATCACATAGATGCAAAAAGGGGTCTCATATGCCGCATGAAATGTTCACAAACATGTATACATATGTAATGTATATGTGTATATAAATGGCAGTATATATTGTTGATGCGAAATTGTGGAGAAAGCGAATGTGACGTTGTCCTAGGCTCTGTAGTGTAACCATTGTATAGTAAAGCAGAGTTTTAGCAGAGACTGAAACTGAGCATGTTCTGAGAATACAACTCTCTACTCAGTGCCTCTGCATGCAAAAGTCTATATTGTCTCGTCTGTATACAAATCCAAAACATTTCAATTAAGAAAAAATTGTAATGTTAAAGGGCAATTCCACCACTTTTCAACCTAATTTTCATTATCTCCAGCACAATACCAGTGTCTACATAAAATGGCGTATTTCTACATTTTGTAGAAAAAAAATATGAAGTTACAAAGTTCATCATCAACCTTTTAAAAACGGTGATTTTCAAACACTGAGATTCGTGGTGACGTGGAGCAATAAAATACCCTCCCTCTGGCTAGAAACTCGTTGCAGGTTTTGAAAATCGCAGTTTTTCTTACTTTTAATGCTACCCTGTGATGTCACAGAGAAGCTGTTTTTTGGAACCTTTCTTCTTATCTTTGTAACCACAGATCATAGAAACGTGCCGTTTTCACATATCTAGACACCGGTATGGTGCTGGAGATAATGAATATGAGCTTGAAAAGTGCCCTTTAAGCCTACTATTCAATTTATTGAATTTTCTAAACATTGATTTGAAATACAGCTTCATTTTAGTTATTTTCATCATCAAAATGTATTATGTCATAATTTACAAGATATTGAGAGAAATAACTGAAGTTTGTAGTACCTGTTGACCATTGTTTTGTCCTGAAGACGTTACATTACATATGTGGGCATTTGCACTTTGTGATGAGAACGAAATTAGCCGTTAACAAACATGTACTGACTGTTATATCTCTGTTTTAGGGTTTTGTTGGACCAAAGTTATACAATCCTACTTGTTGGTCAGATATAGATATTTCTCGACTGTGTCTAACCCCAAAATGTCTAATCTTTACACAAGACACTCACTATCATTCAAAACTGTACTTGTCTTTGCTGTTACATTTCCTGTGGGATACATGTGTTAAATGATATCGACTATCTCTCTTTCAGGAATACAAAAAAAACAGAGATATGTTTGATTGCCAGTAGGCTAATGCTTGCTTACATGCTTACATAAATTCATGGATACTTTTTGAGTGAGCTTATGTGGAGCATGAAACTTATGTGGAGCATGGAACCGAAAATGAAAGAGTTTACTATTTACAAAACCTAGTCCTTCACTCTGAAAAATAACCAAACCTTGATGTTATATTTGTCATTTTGCATTAATTTTGTTTTGAATCTATAACATTTAAGGTGCAGTGTCCCATTGTTAGTTCTCTTTCTTGAGCTGTTGAATAATTCACTGTTGAAAAGACCATTGTAACTACATACATTACAACCCTATGAGCAAAATACAATAATAAATATGTATTTTTGGTTGAAAGGACATTGAAAATACTTATTTTTCAACATATTGTGCTCACTGTAAAAATATTTACTTTGAATTTGCAACCTCCCCATTGTAGTGTGCATCATCGACGTTCCAGTTGCTTTTGATGATCCTACAGCTCTTTGACATAATGACACATTATCTATAAAAACAATATTTGAATCAATATTTTTTCTTTTTATCGGGGTGACTGTGTTTACTTTTTTCTTTTTACAATGCATCTTGACTCGGAGGTTGATTTTCTGTTAGAATTTTCACAACTGCTGTAGTTTGATTTTGTGGTTTGCTGTATTTCAAATGGCATCTGTTCATTCTAAGAAAAGGACCAAGCTTTCGTTGTGTCCCTCCTGATGCGGCTTGCCAGGCTGTCGTGCTGTCTCCCTAGCTCTGGTCCAGGGTGTGACTGCTGCTTCCTGACACTGAGCCTCCTGAGCAGGAGGAGCGTTAGCAATCAACACTAACACCCTGGACCAGAGCTACCGTCTCCCTATCTGAAGTGCCATCCTTGTTCTGCTGCTGGAAGTCGCTCTGGGTTCTTCCACTGATTATATTTGTTATATTTTTACTGCCCTCCTTGAGGTATATTTGGTTCTCCGTTGTAATTATTGTTTCTCTTTTTTCTTAATTATTTTAGTAAATAAAGTTTACTTGCTACTACACTTTGCCATTGTCGGTTGTCAGAGGATGTGGTGCCTCTAAAAGTGTGTGTGTGTGTGTGTGCGTGCGTGTGCATAGGGGTTGGTGGGGGATTGCATGGGGGTTGGTGTGTGTGACCAAGAAAGAGAGAGTGAAAGAGCAAGGGGAATGAACATTTTGCTGTATACACTACATGACCAAAAGTATGTGAACACCTGCTCATCGAACATCTCATTCTAAAATCATGGGCATTAATATGGATTTGGTCTCCCCTTTGCTGCTATAACATCCTCTACTCTTCTGGGAAGGCTTTCCAATAGATGTTGGAACATTGCTGCGGGGACTTGCTTCCATTCAGCCACGAGCATTAGTGAGGCCGGGCACTGATGTTGGGCGATTTGGCCTGGCTCGCAGTCGGTGTTCCAATTCATCCCAAAGGTGTTCAATGCGGTTGAGGTCAGGGTTCTGTGCAGGCCAGTCAAGTTCTTCCACACAGATCTCAACAAACCATTTCTGTATGGATCTTGCTTTGTGCACAGGGGGCATTGTCATGCTGAAACAGGAAAGGGCCTTCCCCAAACTGTTGCCACAAAGTTGGAAGCACAGAATCATATACATTTCATATAATGTCATTGTATGCTGTAGGGTTAAGATTTCCCTTCACTGGAACTAAGGGGCCTGAACCATTATTCACCCTCCACCAAACTTTACAGTTGGCACTATGCATTGGGCAGGTAGCGTTCTCCTGGCATCCACCAGTCCGTCGGACTGCCAGATGGTGAAGCGTGATTCATCACTCCAGAGAACGTGTTTCCACTGCTCCAGAGTCCAATGGTGGCAAGCTTTACACCACTCCAGCCGACGCTTGGGATTGGGCATGGTGATTTTAGGCTTGTGTGCGGCTGCTCGGCCATGGAAACCCATTTCATGAAGCTCCAGACTAACAGTTATTGTGCTGACATTGCTTCTAGAGACAATTTGGAACTCAATAGTGAGTGTTGCAACCGAGGACAGACGATTTTTACTCGCTACACGCTTCAGCACTCAGCGGTCCTGTTCTGTGAGCTTGTGTGGCCTACCACTTTGCGGTTGAGCCGTTGTTGCTCCTAGACATTTCCACTTCACAATAGCAGCACTTACAGTTGACCGGGGCAGATCTAGCAAGGCAGAAATTTGACGAACTGACTTTCAACGTGGCACCGTTGAGTCAAATTTGACTAACTGACTCAACGGTGCCATGTTGAAAGTCACAGCTCTTCAGTAAGGCCATTCTACTGCCAATGTTTGTCTATGGAGATTGCATGGCTGTGTGCTCGATTTGATACACCTGTCAGCAACGGGTGTGGCTGAAATAGACGAATCCGCTAATTTGAAGGGGTGTCCACATACTTTTGTATATATAGTGTATATTGAATATGTACCCACAGAGGCACAGACAGCTACAGGCATCACACAACATTACCACAACTCAATATGAAATACCATAAACTAGTCACAGGTGGGCGCTGTCTGATCTTACTGCAGTTTTCCATCTATAAACAACACACTGAATACTCTATGGTAGCCGTGCATAAGTCTCGCGAGGTTTGCGCTTCCCATTTTCTTCATCCAGCATGGCCGCGCTGTATGAGGGTTTCACGTTGTGCGGACTTGTACAAACTCGAAATGCTTTAGATTCGGCAATTCAGGGAATTGAACTGGATGGAGACAGTGACCATGCCGTCGTCACCGATTCCACGCGATCTGTCACTTTATACAAGGTAATGTTGACCAAGAGAAGTGACTGAAATGTTGAACCAGTTCAGCTGATGGGATGATGGCACAC
This sequence comes from Coregonus lavaretus, assembly GCF_964263955.1. NCBI lineage: Eukaryota > Metazoa > Chordata > Actinopteri > Salmoniformes > Salmonidae > Coregonus > Coregonus lavaretus. Next base: position 7,657,273 of record NC_139993.1, read on the forward strand.
TCGTGTCCATTGCAGGGGGGGTGGGGGGTCCGACGTGTTTGAAAATATAGATAACTAACGTTACATATAACAATTACTCTTACCAGTATTGCAATGGTGTTCAACAACAATCTAGTTACAAATCTGCGTATTCAGAAGGTTTACTTGAATCAATCGACATCTACATAGGTGGACATCAGCACTCTTCCTATTCCTTCAATTTGAACAGTACTAACGATACTATATAGCTGCTTGGCGTGGGTTTGTTTGGTTAGCTGACGTTGGTGCCACTGTCAAAGGTAATCACACTCATCTTGTATTTGAATATGAACTTAACTTACCGCAATAATATGACAAAGGTTGTTTGTGTTGGAAAATGCATGTGTTGTTTACTTATGATGTGCTGTGTTGGCAGGTTTCAGACCAGAAGCCTCTGGGTAGCTGGACGGTGAAACAGGGACAGTTGTTGACTTGTCCTGCAGTGTGCAACTTTCAGACCAACGAGTATGTAGTCGTCTCAGACAACAAGGTAACACTTGTGGACCCTTTCCACAAACATAAACTAAACACATTTAAAACATCTGGACTTGAAAATTGGACTTGATTCTTTAAATAAAGTGGTGGTCTACATGTTGTTCATGGTCAATAAATGTTTTCTCACTAGGTCATCAGAGTTTGGAAAGATGAAGACCTCAATTTAGAGAAAGCATTTAAAGCAACTGTAAGTATGAGCTCTCTCAAGCTCGCACTCTTTCTGAAGAGCTCAATTTAGACAAAGCATTAAAAGCAACTGTAAGCATGAACCCTCTCTCTCCCCCCTTCTCTCACACACACAATTTCAACCTTAATCTGCTTTGACATGTTTGTCAATATGGTGACATACTCTGCAAATGGCAAATTAACATGTACTGTGCCAGTGAAAAGTAATTGTACCATAATTTAATCAAATTATGCCATACATTTCCTTTTTATCTCAGGCTTTCCTCTGGCTTTGCAGTCATTTTGCTATGTCTCGTAGTTATTGGTCTTAACTACCTCTGTGTCTGTATGTCTCTTAGGTATCTGCTGATGTATGGAGGGTCCACTCTGCCCCAGGGGGAGAGCCTGTGGTGCTATTCCAGAGAGGGGCAGTCAGACTCCTGGACTCCCTCCTCTCCGCCCCCCAACAGCCCATAGAAGACGTCCTGTCAGAGGAGGAGGTCATAAGGTCAGACAATGGACACTAGTTTGGATTAGCGATCCATAACCATAGGGTCGGTTGGCTTTAGTCCCACCACTATGGAGGCCGGTTGGCTTATTCTTATCCAGATCCATGGATATAAAAAAAATGCATATTGTTATTTTAAACTTGAAACCATATTAATTTACCGTTAGTCAGAGACTATAATAATTCTGTCCATATTGCTGTCAATACTTTGCTCATTTGAGTAAACAATAGTTTGTTGTGTGAGATGCACACAGTTGACAATGTCCTCATGTTACCCAAGGTGGAGCACCAGCATCATAGCTGAGAAACAACATGTTGTCCTCTTCACGACAGAGCAGGTAGAATATATCCTTTCCTTGCGGTACACCAGTACACTGAATAGCCGTGTACTCAATGACCTGCCGTGAGCAGGCATAAACGCGGTGCCATTTGCAACATGCTGTATTTTGTGCACGTATGAATTCTGTGCCCCACTGTCGTGTTTAACATGGCTTCCCTGTTGTCCGTCACAGAAAGGGGAGCACTTCCTGTATGTGCAAAGGCTCAACCTCAACACCCTACAGAAGTATAGGCTGGAGAGAGAAGACTCTGGAGCTCCCCCGTTGAGTTTCTCTGCCTCTCTCCGGGACAAACACATCAACCTGCTCTACCTGTGTGAGTACGGCCGTCACTTCCCTGACAAAGTAGTATGTTAAAGATGTTGATGTAATATTCTAGTTATCCCCCCAGATAACTAGAATATTGTTGAAATGGTACTGCATTCGATATAAATGAAGCACTTCACAAACAATGAAACAACACAGTTGTCTGTCATCGTAGCAACAGCCTCATGATAGCACTTAGGGTTTTTATGAGGAACTTGCTCTCTCAATTATGTGATGGTGGCATAAGGCTATGATTGACCTGACTTGCATCTATGTCTTCTATCTCGCTCTCTCTTTTCTCCAGACCCTAACGGCTGTGTGTACCAGAGTGTGGTGGCGGTGCAGGGGCATGTGGGGCTGGAGGAGGAGGGGGTGCAGGCCCTGCCCCGTAGCCTGCGGCTGAGGCTGCCCGTGGGGGAGGGGGAGCTGGGAGCTGCCTCGGCAGTGGCCCTGGACGAAGCTCATGTGGCTGTGGTGGGGGTGCCTCATCCCTCCGCTAGGACTGGCAAAGGTAAATATTAGGGTTAGGGTCAGTGCCATGTCAATTCAGGAGCTAAACTGAAATGTCCATTTTCCTCATGTGGAAAATTTGAATTGTAGTTTACTTCATGAATTGATTGAATTATGACTCTCCAACATCAACCCCTAGATACGTTATTTTCAGAGTTCTGATTTGATGCGTGTAAACAACATGGTGATATCTTCTCCTTGAATGTTCAGGGGAGCTTTCACCATATTTCTGACATCCATCCGATCCTTTTTCCCCCCCCTCAATTTCAGATTTCCTCTGCATCTGGAATACTAATTTCCAGACTCTTCAGGCTGGCAAGGAGATGGCAGGAAGAATCTATGGACAGGTAGGAATACTCCGAATTTGGAATTACATTTTTTTACCTCACAAACTTAAACCAAATGACTCTATACTTGTATCTTGCACTAAATAAGACCCACTTCACTCCTATTTATATGAGTCATGATTCCCTCATTTCCCCTCAGGTCTGGTGTTATTTGGGAAAGCTGTTTGTCCCTCACGGCAAGGCCATCTCCGTCATTCCCTACGAGTGTCAGAAGTCCTCTCTGGCCTCGGCCCTAGGGAAACTACGACATGCTGGGATCGCAGGTAGCACGGAACTTCCTCAGTAAAACAGTAACCGTGGTGTTAGTCGTCCTTGACAGTGCCTGGTTGAATCTGAAATGGCACTCTATTTCCCTATATAGTACACTGCTTTTAACACAAGCCCTAGTGGCCCTGGTCAAAAGTAGTGAATAGGAAATGGGAAGCCATTTCGGATTAAGCCCTTGTGTTATAACACATTTTTCATTCAGGCACTGTCAAGGACAGCTATATCACTCCTGTTACACTTCATTGCATATGTTTCCCTCACCTATCTAATGTACTGTATCTGTAAATTACTGTCTTGAAATTGCATCTGAATACCATCTCTTGAAATTGTATTATAAACAAACAGTTTAGTGAGTGGGATTTTATTTAATTTACACCTTTGTAGTGTCCAAATCGTCGGTGGCTGTGCCCTCGTGGAACAGCCTACTCCATGGGGATCAGCCACAGGGGCCCACCAAAATAGCGGAGACCAGGAAGATTGTAAGTTAACCTGACTTCCAGAATTGATTGACCCTAACACTTTACCGCCAGAATGGATTAATGTTAATTTCACCTGTTCTGGTTGGTCCTCCCTTTGTACAGAAGCTGAGTCGGAAGAGCCAATCAGCGCCCGCCCTCACAGTGAACAAAGTACTGGAGCTTATCAAGGTATTTTAGATCAACTGTTCATTTTGATCTTCTGTTTTTGGTAGTCTCAAGCAGGTATTGATGTTGTACATTGTGAGTGAATGACAAATGACCAGTCCCTTTCATAGCGTATTTATATCAAATGTAATTGTCCTCGAGGAAATGTAAGTTAGGTGTTGACTGTGGTCAATCTCCAACCCCTCCAGACTGGTCCAGTGGAGGAGGTCCAGAGGGAGGTGGAGGCCCTGGTCTCCAGAGGGGATGCCCAGGACCTGCAGCTCTCGGTGGGCCAGCTGGCCTGCCATCTGGTGGCCCGTAGCCAGGCTGAGCCAGCCTTCTACACTCCCGGGGCCCTGGCACAACTGGTGCAAACACAGTGCCTTTGCCACAGGTGAGGGTGGCATTGGGTTGACTGGACCTCCTATGGCACGGGAGTATTGGTCCTTTGGAAAGGGAGGTTTTCAGAATGATGGGCTATGTTGGATGCATGGAACGTGAATGTGAACAGGGTCATCAGCTCTTGGTAGTGTTGATGCCATCCACTTGTTATGCGAGTTTGGCTGTGCGTCTAGCTTCCATCCTCACTGATCTAGCAAGACGTCAGTGTTGTAGTACTTGAGACCGGTCTCAAGACCACATTTTGAGTGTCTCTGTGTCGGATACATTTGTACTCGGTCTTGTCTCGGACAGTGAGGACTTATCATTTTTCCCCGCGACCAGCTGAGACCATCGGAGTAAAAAAAAATCATAATTATCGGCTTCCATTCAGTAAGGACATAAAACCGCTTCGCCAGGCCAAATATATACACTTTCTTGAAACATGATTAGCTGAACAGCCTTTATATCTATTATAGACATGTTTGCGCAGTGGCGAACCTGTAGGCCTTCAGTGTGTGACAGGATAATGATGCTGAAAGGACAACAACGGTAATACCAGCACACCCATGTTGGAGAGTGCACTTTTTGTAAAAGGGCCAGTGATGGTGGAGGCTATACGCCGTATACCCACTTTTATTTTATGGGCATTGCGTTTACTCCCTTCTTAATCCCCCCTGATGCAAAGTAGTGTAGTGGAGGCATACGACTTATCAATTATACATTTACATTTTAGTCATTTAGCAGACGCTCTTATCCAGAGCGACTTACAGTTAGTGAATACATATATATATATATATTTTTTTTTTATCAAACCCACAACCCTGGCGTTGCAAACGCCATGCTCTATCAACTGAGCTACATCCCTGCCGGCCATTCCCTCCCCTACCCTGGACGACGCTGGGCCAATTGTGCGCCGCCCATGAGTCTCACGGTCGCGGCCGGCTGCGACAGAGCCTGGATTCAAACCAGGATCTCTAGTGGCACAGTTAGCACTGCGATGCAGTGCCTTAGACCACTGCGCCACTCAGGAGTTTGTACTACTACTACAATTATGTAGTACAAAAATAAATCATGCACAAAGTAGCCTACACAATCGCAAAGCACGTGAAAAATATTAATATGCGCGCAGCACCCATAGCCTAGTTTCAGCGGAATATCATCTGCAGGCAGCAAGAGCGCACAGTTCTCAACTATTTATGGCATGGAGCAGCTCAGAAGAATGACAAAGTATGATAAATACCAGTAAATGCTAACTAAGACAGCAGTGGGTATGGAAACCAGGTATTTAAAAAGTTTTGTCTGAAGTCTTGGTTAGTAGGCTATTTGTGATGTGCAATTCAGTCATCATGCCCTTTTTGCATCAGTGGCGTCAGGCCCACCCACTGGGGAGCCAGGCCCACCCAATCAGATTGAGCAGAAAAATAATACATTATTATTACAAAAATACTCCTCAGTAGTACTGACCTCCAAAATGGTCTCCTGAACATCACATTTTTGTTTTGTTTTTATTAAAACGTGTGATTTAGAGTGCTAATCTGAAAGAGATATATAGGAAAACTAATAAAAAACAGGATTTTTCACACAGGGTACCTTTCCTTCGCTGGGCAGGCAGTTTGGGAATTTGTTAGCAAAATTTGAGTATACCCACTTCTCCAGGCACCACTGCAAAGGGCCGATGGAAAGACAGCAGTCACACACAGCATAATGTTAAAGGATAAGCAGTCTATAAACATCGACATAATAAGCCAGTAGGTCACAATCATGAGAATACAAAAACACAACCATTAGGCTAATGTACGACTATTACTTCCCATTGCAAAAAACATTTTAATGTTTAGCACACAAAGTGACCTAAAGCTGCAATAAAAACACAATTCCACTCACCAGATGATGATCATTTGAAACTTCACTTCTTGTTGTAAGTTATTCTTGAAAAGTGAGAACCTAACAAATTAGGAAAAACATCCTCTTTGATAACACCTGCTGCAGCCTCTGCAAACTAGCCTACAACAAAAGATGGCTAGCTAGACTGTGGGAAAACTACTGCTCCCTATCGTGCAGTGACCTGTTGGCCTTTGAGAAGGCAACCTTTCCATAAGTTTTTTTGTAAAAACGGCCCCACCCATTACAAGTCAAAATGTGATTGGTTGATTATAGTCACTCCAAAATGTTGCCCTAAAACAATTGAATGGCAGATGCCTTCTATCTAGCTTCTGATGGCCTAGCCAATGGCTGACTTAGCTAGCTAGATTTATCTCCCCAGAGACCACTAAAGAAAAATCCTGATTGGATCTTTTTTTCTCTTCAGCGTTAACTTTCCCTTGCCAACAAGATCTGAAGAGATTTAAATCAGAACATCATTGAAAATAATAATGTAATTAGAATTATTATTGTTATTATAATTATTTGATAAATCCTTAGCCCTTCTCTGAAGGCGTAGAAGGCCCTCATTGTTCCCCACTGAGTTTTGGTTAGTAATAATTTGTAGAGTGGCTCTATTTTCCCTCAGCATGCATTTTTTTCACCATTCTGAATCTCTAAAGAATCCATATGTTCTTCTGAAATATGTGCACAAAAATACTGGGCATTTTGAACTCTTATGGTGGCGATTTGACAAAATTACAATCATGGTCTTGAATTTGACTTTTTCTGGTCTCGGTCTTAATTCTGTCTCTGACCCCCTTGTCACCCTCCCGGTCTCTGTCTTGACTCCGTCTCGCCCCCCCCCCCCTCCGGTTTTGTTCTTGACTCTGACTCTATTTTCTCCGGTCTTGGTCTTGAGTCGGTCTCGCTTTAGCTGGTCTCGAACACAACACTGCAAGACGTCATAGGTGAATATATTATGGTGGGTGGGTACCTATCCAGTTTTCCTCATCAGTAACAATGACCGAAAGAAGACTAGGAAAGGAAGCTTTTTATAGTATTTTCACACAGCCCATTGTTGAGCCCCTTGGTTTGGTTCTGACCTGTTCTATGTGTCTTTCTGCAGTGTATGTCCTGACCTCCTGCTGATGGCTCTGGAGCACAAGGACTACTTCCTGTGTCAGCTCTGCCTGCAGCTCTTCCCAGACATCCCTGAGGTGGTCACGTGTGCCTGCCTCAAAACCTTCATCAGGTCAGTCTAAGTCGATGGTGTATGGGGCGCCTTTTGTAACAACCTACTGTATACGTTGTGAAAAATATTAATTCTGGTGAAGCTTGGGCTAGTGTTTCCTGCCAGTGCTGGAGCTTGGTTATGTATTTGTTAGCCTAATTGTTGTGCTCTGTTTTGATGGTAGAAGTTTCTACTCATTTTGTACAATGCATATTCTTTCCACCACATTGTAAACCAAGCGGTCTCTTTGTGGCTGTGCTTTTAAATTATGTTTATTTTGAAGTGCTTTATTTCTGGAACTTGTTTTGTTTGAACCAGTTCCAATGCTTCCAAGTCTTGTTACTGCAAATACATTGTTTGTCAATTCATATAAATAGCCTGAAATCAGGATCATTGTTGTAACAGCCGTGCGTGTCTCTCTCCCTCAAGTGTGCCAGACGGCGACGTGGAGATGGTGAGTCTGGAACCGGACAGCGTGTCATTCATGGAGGGCCTGGTGGCGGCGGGCGCCCGGGGGGGCCAACAGAACGGCTTCAGCCCCCCTCTGTATGAGGAGGACAGCTGTGATGCCCACCACCAGCCCAATCCTCCCCAGGACCAGGATAAGAAGAACCCCACACTGCAGCTAGAGGCCTGCCCCGTGGGTCTACACAAGGCTGTGCTACTGTATCCTTTTGTATAGCCTGGACAACCATTACCCTAAACACTATTCCATTGCAAGACTACAGTAATATCTGATTATGTCATTATTGATTGAAATGTGTATTTGATAGACATACATCGACACATAGAATCATCAATAGTCAGATGGATTGAACCAACACAAAGCTGTGTTACTGTATCCTCTCACTATAGGTTTCTTGAATGGGTTGATTCGTTCAATTGTTCATCAATATGGATAGATACAATAAGACATTTCATTGTCAACAGTCGGCTGCAATGCACCATAATGTTTACGTTGCGCTAATATACAGCACCAGTCCATAGAAAGGAGACTCTTAAAGCTGTGTGGAGGTGTTATAACTTAACTGTGCTGCTGTAGTAATGAGGTCCTGCAGACACCTTATAGTGACAACTTTCTGCTCCCCCACCTGAAGGACCTCAACTCTCAGCAGGTTATTGTGAGTAGCTACCTGTCTCATCTCCTTGACAATATGCCATAGTTGGGATCAATTCCATTTCATTCAAGTTGATTCAGGAAGTACATTCCCATCTTCCTCATTGAAAGACTGATTGTTGCATCCTTCTGTTTCCTTTCATCTCCTAGCTCTTTCTTCAGTACCTCCAGTTCGTCTATTTGAAATATTCCCAAGACGTCTACACACAACCGCCCAGTTTGAGATCGCCCACAATGACACAGGTTGGTAAATGGAAGCATTAAAGATATACAAAAGGTAAATGCATATAATTATATTGTATAGCATTAACCTAAATGTGTGGATTCTGAATGTCCTTTTTCTTTTCTAGATCATTGACTGGGTGTGCTTGTTGTTGGATGCTCATTTCACAGTCTTGGTCATGGCTCCTGATGCCAAAGGATTGCTGTCAAATCTCCACAGCTTTGTCAAGTCCCAGGTATATGCTTTCTCTTTGGTCCTCACCGCAAATGATAGTTGAGCTTTTTTGTCATAATGGTTCCCTTGATAACAACTAGTGTAATTTGTTTGATATTTTTATTGCCGTGATAATAAAACCCGTTGAGGCACCCAGGGAGGAATGTTTACCTCTTCAGTGGTTAAAACTGGAAAAACAAGTGTTGTTGCAATTATAAATGGTAGCCGTTTTAAGGTAGACTCAGCGTTATGACGTTGCCATGAGCAGCATCGCCGATGTTAGGATGAGCACGATGCAAGACTTTGCAGTCACACAGAGTATCTGCGTATGTGCAATGGTTCGCTCCACGCTGCTAAAACGTGGTAGCTACGGGACCAACCCACCGGAGAAGTTTAGCCTCACACTTCAACGCTTTTAGTTGTTGCGGAAATTGACACACAACTGCTGTTTACTTTGTGCATCTGTCATCTCGCTGACGCACATACTGTATATGGTTCTTCATTGTAAGGGTTAATTTAACATCTATCCCCATCTACCCATTCCAGGTGAAACTATTCTCTGAACTGGGGAAGATCGAGGGCAGCCTTCAAGAGCTCCACAAAATGAAGCCGTCGAAGGACATCAGCCAGTACTCCATAGAAGTCATTGAGCTCTTTTAGACTATATTTACAGATGCTTTCTAATAAAACTCTGCCGTTGACCTCCTCCCCATTTCTCTTGGTCAGTTGCATCGTTGTGTTCCACTTTGTTTTTGGTATGCTACCAAAAGGTTCATGGTTCAACTGCTGTGGTCCCAGATCTGCTTGTGCTTTCAACGATGACCATAGGAATTGGCTATGCAGCGCACAAACAGATCTGGGATCAGTCTAGTCGATTCCCAGATGTGTAGAGCAAATGATTCTCTAGTTCTGAACTGTGGCATTGCTGAGACCTAGGACCCCATAGCCATGTGAGTTGTATTTGTCTGTATAACCTGAGGGCGTGTAGTAGAAATATTTGCTAATATGAATTATGCAGAAAACTATATAGTCCCATGATATTGCAACATGGCATAGATACTTTTAACCTATGGAACATACTGCCCCTTATAGGAAATGGGACTCAACCTTCCATATGGTTGACAATCTTGTGGTTAAATGTTGTTGTATTTCATAAAGGCTATTTGGGCTGTGAATAACTGTACATCTCCCAATCACATTGTAGTGTAGCACATGTTTTCTATAGATACATTTTGTGTTGCATTCTAACAAAGTAAATTCTGAATTCATGTGACAGTATTTGTATTAAAAATACCCTATGCACAAAATATCCCTTGTCTATGTCCCATCATGATGAGTTGTATGGTTATCATATGCATGTCTAAGGTAAAATGACATGGTACATGATACCAATACACACTATATATACAAAAGTATGTAGACACCCCTTCAAATTAGTGGATTTGGCCATTTCAGTCACACCCATTGCTGACATGCAGGGGCGCAATTTCGGTTTTAGAAATGGTTTATCTAGTCGGATAAACACTCCAAACAGCATACCCGACCGCTCGGAGGCGTCCGCATGGTCCTAAAGCACACCGTAACCTCGTTTTGTATCGCATTTCAATGATAAAACTAAGGGGGGAATGCAATTCCAGAATGTGGGGCCCACCGTCCCCAGTGAAAGTTGCGCCCCTGCTGACAGGTTTATAAGATCCAGCACACAGCCATGCAATCGCCATTGGCAGTAGAATGGCATTACTGAAGAGCTCTGTGACTTTCAACGTGGCACAGTCATAGGATGCCACCTTTCCAACAAGTCAATTTGTCAAATGTATGCCCTGCTAGAGCTGCCCCGGTTAACTGTAAGTGCTGTTATTGTGAAGTGGAAACATCTAGGAGCAACAACGGCTTAGCTGCGAAGTGGTAGGTCACACAACCTCACAGAACAGGAGTGCCGAAGCGCGTAAAAATAATCTGTCCTCTATTTCAACACTGACTACTGAGTTCCAAACTGCCTCTGGAAGCAACGTCAGCACAAGAACTGTTCGTCGGGAGCTTCATGAAATGGGGTTCCATGGCTGAGCAGCCGCACACAAGCCTAAGATCACCATGCGCAATGCCAAGCGTCGGCTGGAGTGGTGTAAAACTCACTGCCATTGGACTCTGGAGCAGTGGAAACGCATTCTCTGGAGTGATGAATCACACTTCACTTCACTTCACCATCTGGCAGTCCATGGATGAATCTGGAATTGGCGGATGCCAGGAGAACGCTACTTGCCCCAATGCATTGTGCCAACTGTAAAGTTTGGTGGAGGAGGAATAATGGTCTGGGGCTGTTTTTCATGGTTCGGGCTAGGCCCCTTAGTCCCAGTGAAGGGAAATCTTAGCGCTACAGCATACAATGACATTCTAGACGATTCTGTGCTTCCAACTTTGTGGCAACAGTTTGGGGAAGGCCCTTTCCTGTTTCAGCATGACAATGCCCCCGTTCACAAAGCGAGGTCCATACAGAAATGCTTTGTCGAGATCTGTGTGGAAGAACTTGACTGGCCTGCACAGCACCCTGACCTCAAACCCATCAAACACCTTTGGGATTAATTGGAACGCTGACTGCGAGCCAGGCCTAATCGCCCTACATCAGTGCCCCACCTCACTAATGCTCTTGTGGCTGAATGGAAGCAGGTCTTCGCAGCAATGTTCTAACATTGTGGAAAGCCTTCCCAGAAGAGTGGGGGCTGTTATAGCAGCAAAGGGGCGACAAACTCCATATTTATGCCCATGATTTTGGAATGAGATGTTCGACGAGCAGGTGTCCACATACGTTTGGTCTTGTAGTGTACGTAATTTAGATATCCACATCAATAGGTTTTGCAAAACTGCTAAAGGCTACTTGGAATGTGCAACCTAAAAATGAAGTATTTAATTTTGAACACTTGGAGGTGCCCTTTTCCATTGTGATGTACCGCATTTTGCATAAAGACAGTAGGTAATATCAAGACATTAACTGCATTCAAGTGGACGTAACAAATGTTTAGTTGACTGATTTGGCCATTTGAAGTACTACACATTAGCGAGAATCTTCCCATTACCTATTGTTACATGATCAAAAAAAGTCGTTGTCGGCAGGATTCGAACCTGCGCGGGAAGATCCCAATGGATTTCTAGTCCATCGCCTTAACCACTCGGCCACGACAACTTGTTATAACACTATGAAATTACTCCCCATTTAACACATTCCATTTCTAACTTGCTATTTATTATTAGTTTGAAGACTATTAGCTATGTCTTGAACTACCATTCACTGTGCTGGCTGCTTTTATTGAAAATGTCGCTATAACCTCGAAATAATTCGACTGCTGCCTGCTAGAGTTTATAAGGCAATGTGCTTGCTTTAAAGAGAAAAGCCTTGGCAAAGCCAAACTACAGAGAGCATGCACCAGTACACTAGACATAGTAGGCCTGATCTAAATAGGCTACATTTGAGAGCATAAACCATAGACTGTAATTAAACATAATGTTGCTAGGCCCTATCATAAGAGAGGGATTTAGTAAACAACCGCACAAAAAAAACAGAAAAAAAGAAACGTCTGCTACATTGGTAGGTTATGAAAAAACTGTATGCACTCACTAACTGTAACTGTAAGTCGCTCTAACTGTAACTGTAAGTCGCTCTGGATAAGAGCGTCTGCTAAATGACTAAAATGTCAAATTTCAAAATATGTCACCATCATTCCGTGGTGATGGAACTGTTCTGATGTTCTTCGTTCTGGTCCAGAATGTTGAATGACGCCTTTCATAATATCCACTGTGTTCATCAATAAGTAAACACAATGTTTGAAGAAAAAAATGATGTCCTATCCTATTTTTATAAATGCATACAATTATCCAATGCAATACACAATATTTTATGAGTATTTTTTGCCATTAAAATAAGCTTATTGAATAACTCACTCTGCATTAGCAAAATTACAAATGGAGTCTCTTTGATAATAACAACAAACCAACTACCAATGGCTACATGATTTAAATGTTGACATATAGTGAACTTCTGCCTAATATGTGATCATATTTGCTGTAACTGAAACTGATTTACAACAATTTGGTTTCATGATTCTGATCTTCCCTGTGTCCGACTACGTATGCTTGTTTATATTCTGGCTAGAATGACGACGTCAGCTGCAAATTGACAACGCTGTTACATTGTAATAAATCGATATTTTCTTGATTTGTATGAATTAGCATGACAAGTGAACGTAAATAAACAATCGTGAGGGCATCACGTTTGCATGGATAACTGATTTTATGAACTAAATGCGTCTACTGTAGAATAGTAGTCACGTGACCTCCATACAGGGCCTGCTGTCTGTTTTCAGTGGAGGGAGAGATCCGAAGAAAAATGGCGACTGCAGGCGACCTAAAGCGGGACGCCGGCCATTCTATTTGAACTTTCTACTAAAAATTGAGCCCGGGGCTTGGTGGGTCTAATTGAGCCTATTGCAACGTTGGTTAGTGTTTCCGAGGGTGCCCGTTTTCTCTGGTTTGCGTGGACCAGTCGCGAAATTAAAAATAATACATCTGCTACAATGCGAGGGAGAAGAGGAAGGCCGCCCAAACAGGCAGCGGAGATGCAGGAGGTTTCCCCTGGGCCAGTTCGTGGTTCGAGAGGGAGAGGGAGAGGTAGCCGTGGTAGGGGAAGGGGCCGAGGACGTGGCCGCGGACGAGGTTCGGTGGTGGATACCGGCGATACAGAAATTCATCGGAGAGAAAACTACCATTCGTCTAGGGGACGGAGGAAAGTTGGAGCAACGACGACATCGCGGGGCAGAGGAAGAGGCAGGGGTTCGAGAGGTGGTCGCGGCAGCAGGGGGAGACGGCCACTGTGCAAGGTGGTCTACGATGACAATAGCGACGAGGAAGAGGATAATATTAGTTTGAGGTCGGAGGAAGACGAACTTTTACACGAGAATCCCTCCTCAGACTACGAAGAGGAGGCCGTGGACAATGAGTCCGATTTTCTGGAAGAATTACCAGATGAGGATGATGGTAGCTACTGTACAGAGAGCAGCTTTCGGAGCCATGATAGCACGCACGACAGCACTCCAGGTAAGTCGGCTTGCAAATGCAATTTAGAAGCATTTTCCAAATACACGCCAAAGTGCTACAGTTTTTATTTAGCACATTTGGGAAGCAAGCTGCATTGTTCAAAATGGAGATTGCACTCATAAACAGGCCTTTGTTTAGGAGCTCTGGTGATCGTTTGCTAGTTCCCGCACAGTGAACACTACTGTCGCCTCGCATGTTTTCTGTTATGAAAAATCAGTAACTTTCGGCAAAAATGATCACGCATTTGACGATGGGGATTATTGTAATGCAAGTGCAATTCACATTTGCATAATTGCACAATTTTGCATGCAAAATATTATTTGGCCAGGCGTTAGTTCCAGAGAAACATTTAGCTACTTTCCATTCATTCATTTAGTGATTTCCCTTAACATACATGCGTAAACAAGCATGCCATGCTGCACTATCTGGCTACAAAATATCACGATACGATTTGTTCCATTTGTTTTAGAACTGCGCGTGCGGTTTTGATACTTTGTCGCGTTGCCTTCATCGCATTAATATACTGTAATACAATTACTGTAGTAGATGTAAACAATAAATAGTCAGTTTAATCAACTAGTTGTAATTTACCCCCATTCTTTTTCCTTCAGAATATCAAGTGTTGAGATATATTTCGTGAGATTGTGGTGAAATCAGCTTGACAGTACATCATCGCGCGGCCTTTGTTTTGAAAAGAGGCGCTCTAATTTCACCTGTTGCAGCCTGAACTCATTATAATATCACGTACTAAATTGTACGGTAACCATAGCAAAGCCTATCTATGTAAACGAGCAAGAGCAAAGGCAACCTTCTTTTAAATTATAGAATTGTATAATTGTTGAACTGGAAAGTCAGTCGTTTTGTTGTTGTATAATGTCAAAACATTTGTGAAAGTGACATTGATGTCATTCATGTAGTTTGGCCTTCATGTAGTCAATTTTCAAGCCATTTATGGAATAATAAGGAACCATTTTGTATTTTTCAGGATTATGCCTAAGATTAGTATAAATTATTCTACATTTTCTGATCTCATATGGTGGTGACTATAATCTTCAAAATATCAAAATTCCACATGTTCCTGTAGACTTGGAATGGATCTGCTGATTCATAATGCAATGCAGAATTATACTTCCATAAAGTTATAGATTTATTGATATGGTATTCATCCTAAAATGTCTGTATGTGAATGTGTTTTATCCCTTGCCCCACATCTCATAAGCACAGAAGTGTACAGCCTAGACCACATGGTATTTCTTGAATCATAATTCTATCTCTCCATTGCACCCCAGTGACTGATTACACAAATAACCTCCTACCCCAAATAGGCCCGCTTACCATGTGAATATGGCTGAATTGTGGCTTATGTGCCTTTTCATATGACCTATAATCACACACACACTCATTTTATCACAGTGAGTCACAAATACATGCTTACACATACAAAGAGACTGTGCATAGGGTCAGGCGGAATGAAGGCAGAGGTTTTTGTACACAGAGCCCTCACTGGGGGAACACGCTCAGGGGAGAGGTGCTTGTTGGTCATTTTTAATGTCACCTCATCTATGCCTACACCCTGTCTAATGTTTGAAATTAATTTAAAACTACAATATGTTATACCTACCTACTCCAGCTGATATCAGAGGGTGTGGATCCCTGGCTTTATGTTTCAAATTCTGAACTTGATCAGGGCCCATATTCATAAAACGTACTGATCTAGGATCAGTTTAGCCTGTTAGATCACAATGAATAAGATTACATGGACAGAGGGAGCTGACCCTAGATCAACACCCCTACTTTGGCCCAGGGTAGAGTGAGTGAAGGAAGGCCGACTTCTCCACTGCACAGTGAATAGTCGAGTACCAGGTGCTAGGTTGGCTTATTTAAATTTTTAAAACTTGATACAAAAAAATTAATAATTACTGAGTAAATCAAAAGCTCTCTTTCCAAAGGGAGAAATACTGTTTATAGAAGAGATTCAGACTTTATATACACCATCAAATCAAATGTTATTGAAATGCTTACTTACAAGCCCTTAACCAACAATGCGGTTCTAAGAAAAAAGTGTTAAGTAAAAAATAGATAAGTAAAAAATAATTAAAGAGCAGCAGTATTAAGCAGACTCACATTAAGCATCTCCAATCAAAAGTTAGATCTAGAATCGGCTTCCTATTTCGCAACAAAGCCTCCTTCACTCATGCTGCCAAACATGCCCTCGTAAAACTGACTATCCTACCGATCCTTGACTTCGGCGATGTCATTTACAAAATAGCCTCCAACACTCTACTCAGCAAATTGGATGTAGTCTATCACAGTGCCATCCGTTTTGTCACCAAAGCCCCATATACTACCCACAATTGTGACCTGTACGCTCTTGTTGGCTGGCCCTCACTACATATTCGTCGCCAAACCCACTGGCTCCAGGTCATCTATAAATCACTGCTAGGCAAATCCCCATCTTACCTTAGCTCACTGGTCACCATAGCAACACCCACCCGTAGTCTGCGCTCCAGCAGGTATATCTCACTGGTCATCCCCAAAGCCAACACCTCCTTTGGCCGCCATTCCTTCCAGTTCTCTGCTGCCAATGACTGGAACGAACTGCAAAAATCTCTGAAGCTGGAGACTCTTATCTCCCTCACTAACTTTAAGCATCAGTTGTCAGAGCACCTTACCGATCACTGCACCTGTACACAGCCCATCTGAAATTAGCCCACCCAACTACCTCATCCCATATTGTTATTTATTTTGCTAATTTGCACCCCAGTATCTCTATTTGCACATCATCTTTTGCACATCTATCATTCCAGTGTTAATATGAAATTGTAACTATTTTGCACTATGGCCTATTTATTGCCTTACCTCCATAACTTACTACATTCGCACACACTGTGAGGGAAAAAAGTATTTGATCCCCTGCTGATTTTGTACGTTTGCCCACTGACAAAGAAATGATCAGTCTATAATTTTAATGGTAGGTTTATTTGAACAGTGAGAGACAGAAAAACAACAAAAAAATCCAGAAAAACACATGTCAAAAATGGTATAAATTGATTTGCATTTTAATGAGGGAAATAAGTATTTGACCCCTCTGCAAAACATGACTCAGTACTTGGTGGCAAAACCCTTGTTGGCAATCACAGAGGTCAGACGTTTCTTGTACTTGGCCACCAGGTTTGCACACATCTCAGGAGGGATTTTGTCCCACTCCTCTTTGCAGATCTTCTCCAAGTCATTAAGGTTTCGAGGCTAACATTTGGCAACTCAAACCTTCAGCTCCCTCCACAGATTTTCTATGGGATTAAGGTCTGGAGACTGGCTAGGCCACTCCAGGACCTTAATGTGCTTCTTCTTGAGCCACCCCTTTGTTGCCTTGGCCGTGTGTTTTGGGTCATTGTCATGCTGGAATACCCATCCACGACCCATTTTCAATGCCCTGGCTGAGGGAAGGAGGTTCTCACCCACGGTACATGGCCCCGTCCATTGTCCCTTTGATGCGGTGAAGTTGTCCTGTCCCCTTAGCAGAAAAACACCCGCAAAGCATAATGTTTTCACCTCTATGTTTGACGGTGGAGATGGTGTTCTTGGGGTCATAGGCAACATTCCTCCTCCTCCAAACACGGCGAGTTGAGTTGATGCCAAAGAGCTCGATTTTGGTCTCATCTGAACACAACACTTTCACCCAGTTCTCCTCTGAATCATTCAGATGTTCATTGGCAAACTTCAGACGGGCCTGTATATGTGCTTTCTTGAGCAGGGGGACCTTGCGGGCACTGCAGGATTTCAGTCGTTCACGGCGTAGTGTGTTACCAATTGTTTTCTTTGTGACTATGGTCCCAGCTGCCTTGAGATCATTTACAAGATCCTCCCGTGTAGTTCTGGGCTGATTCCTCACCGTTCTGATGATCATTGCAACTCCACGAGGTGAGATCTTGCATGGAGCCCCAGGCCGAGGGAGATTGACAGTTATTTTGTGTTTCTTCCATTTGCGAATAATCGCACCAACTGTTGTCACCTTCTCACCAAGCTGCTTGGCGATGGTCTTGTAGCCCATTCCAGCCTTGTGTAGGTCTACAATCTTGTCCCTGACATCCTTGGAGAGCTCTTTGGTCTTGGCCATGGTGGAGAGTTTGGAATCTGATTGATTGATTGCTTCTGTGGACAGGTGTCTTTTATACAGGTAACAAGCTGAGATTAGGAGCACTCCCTTTAAGAGTGTGCTCCTAGTCTCAGCTCGTTACCTGTATAAAAGACACCTGGGAGCCAGAAATCTTTCTGATTGAGAGGGGGTCAAATATTTATTTCCCTCATTAAAATGCAAATCAATTTATAACATTTTTGACATGCGTTTTTCTGGATTTTTTTGTTGTTATTCTGTCTCTCACTGTTCAAATAAACCTACCATAAAAATTATAGACTGATCATTTCTTTGTCAGTGGGCAAACATACAAAATCAGCAGGGGATCAAATACTTTTTCCCCTCACTGTATATATTTTCTGTTTGTATTTTTGACTATATGTTTTGTTTACCCCATATGTAACTCTGTGTTGTTGTTTTTATCGCACTGCTTTGCTTTATCTTGGCCAGGTCGCAGTTGTAAATGAGAACTTGTTCTCAACTGGCTTACCTAGTTAAGCAAAGGTTAAATAAAAAAATAATAACAAATAAAATAAAAATAACAGTAGGGAGGCTATATACAGGGGTGCCTGTACAGAGTCAATGTGCGGGGCACCGGTTAGTTAAGGTAATTGAGGTAATATGTACATGTGGGTAGAGTTAAAGTGACTATGCGTAGATAAAAAAACAGAGTAGCAGCAGCGTAAAAGAGGGGGTGGGGTGGGGTGGTGGGGACAATGCAAATAGTTCGGGTAGCCATGATTACCTGTTCAGGAGTCTTATGGCTTGGGGGTAGAAGCTGTTAAGAAGCCTTTTGGATAAGGGTAAAAAATACAAGTCGATTATAACCAATAGGCTATACTTGAAAGTTGATACAACGAAAGTAATGCACACATTCACAGAGCTGTTATCAGTAAACAGTAACAAAATAGTTGCACACTCAAATGTGTTGAATAAGAGCCCCTGCCTGTTTGACAGAAACATCGACAACCATTATGGTTGATGGAAATTGTGCTGCCTGCTTTGGCTCATTCAGTATGTTTCTAGCTTTGGCTTTGTACTTTGATATTGTTGTGTTTCTCAGAGTCTAGGACCATTTTTTCCTGACCCCATTTTATGTCTCTTGATTGATTTTAATTCTTTACATCATTTATATCCCTCTCTCTCCATCCCTCTCTGTCTCAGGCCGGAGGGGCAGACGCCCGCACCGGCCCCGCTCGCCCATCTTCGAGGCCAAGGAGGTGCCCCCCCTGGAGCTGCCCAAGTCCTCGGAGGACCTGCTGGTGCCGGCCAATCAGCTCCTCAACATCTCAGCCGTCTATGAGGTGCTGCGCAACTTCGGCTCGGTCCTGCGCCTCTCGCCGTTCCGCTTCGAGGACTTCTGCGCGGCGCTGGCGGGCCAGGAGCAGTGCACCCTGCTGGCTGAGACCCACACTGCCCTGCTCAAGGCCATCCTGCGCGAGGAGGACACGTCCAACACCACGTTCGGTCCTGCCGACCTCAAGGACAGTGTCAACTCCACGCTCTACTTCATCGACGGCATGACCTGGCCCGAGATGGTGCGCGCCTACTGCGAGAGCGACCCAGAGTACCGCCAGGTGCTCCCTTTACTGGAGAGTGAGGAGTACCCTTACGAGCCCCTCGAGAGCAAAATTAAGGTCCTTCAATTCCTCGTGGACCAGTTCCTGGCCACCAACCTGGCTAGAGAAGAGTTGATGTCGGAGGGGGTGGTGGCGTACGACGACCACTGCAGGGTGTGCCACCGGCTCGGGGACCTCCTCTGCTGCGAGACGTGCTCGGCCGTCTACCACCTGGAGTGCGTGAAGCCGCCGCTGGTGGAGGTACCCGAGGACGAGTGGCAGTGTGAGGTGTGCGTGGCGCACAAGGTGCCCGGCGTGGTGGACTGTGTGACGGAGGCGCAGAAGAGCCGGCCATACATCCGCCAGCTGCCAATCGGCTATGACCGCCACCGCCGCAAGTACTGGTTCCTGGACCGCCGCATCGTGGTGTAAGTAGACAACAACAAACAAACTCCAAAATTATACTGAACAAAAATATAAATGCAACATGCAATAATTTATACGATTTTACAGTTCATATAAGAAAATGTGTCAATTTAAATAAATACATTAGGCCCTAATCTATTGATTTCACATGACTGGGCAGGGGCGCAGCCATGGGTGGGCCTGGCAGGGCATAGGCCCACCCACTGGGGAGCCGGGCCCAGCCAATCAAAATGATTTTTCCCCCACAAAAGGGCTTTATTACAGACAGAAATACTCCTCAGTTTCATCAGCTGTCTGGGTGACTGGTCTCAGACGATCCCGCAGGTGAAGATGCCAGATGTGGAGGTCCTGGGCTAGCGTGGTTACACGTGGTCTGCGGTTGTGAGGCCGGTTGGACGTACTGCCAAATTCTCTAAAATGGCGGTGGCTTATGGTAGAGAAATGAACATTAAATTATCTGGCAACAGCTCTGGGGGATATTCCTGCAGTCAGCATGCCAATTGCACGCTCCCTCAAAACTGGAGACATCTGTGGCATTGTGATGTGTGACACAACTGCACATTTTAGAGTGGCCTGTTATTGTCCCCAGCACAAGGTGCACCTGTGTAATGATCATGCTGTTTAATCAGCTTCTTGATATTCCACACCTGTCAGGTGGATGGATTATCTTGGCAAAAGAGAAATGCTCACTAACAGGGATATAAACAAATTTGTATACAACATTTGAGAGAAATACGCTTTTTGTGCGTATGGAAAATGTCTGGGATCTTTTATTTCAGCTCATGAAGCATGAGACCAACATTTTACATGTGGGTGATTTATTTCCCAGGTTTCAACTGTACCGGGCAAATGGCAGATAGTGTGTATGTTTCAGCATGATAATGCACAGCCCCATGTCGCAAGGATCTGTACACAATTCAAAGGATCAATTCATCAAGCTTTGATGATTTCAATCAGGTGTGTAGTGCTAAGGCAAAAACAAAAATGTGCACCCCTTTGGGGAAACACTGATCTAAACATTATTGGTGTTTACCGTCTGGGTATCTCAGCCTGTCGCACCTCCAACAGTGCTCTTAGGTCAGCTACAGGATAAAACATTTTTTTGGGAGAAGACATGTAGCTTCTATGAGACACGTTACGTGTGGCATTGCTGACAAAGATTGGGGAGGATTAATTACCCTTGCTACCCTATAGGTAAGCAACAGGGACTTTAATTTGATGCACACTGCTGATGGGAGCCAGTGGAGAGTGTGAAGGAGTTTTAGACAGTCTGGTAAAGGGACACAATGGAGTTGTTAACTGTGACAGAGGTCTTGGCGCAGGCCTTTCCAGGAAGGAAGAGCAGCTTCTCTTGCCAATGTTGAGCTTGAGGTGGTGGGCTAGCATCCAGTAACTCAGTGTGATTGGGAAAGTCTCAGGAACACTTGCGTCAGGTCCCAAATCGCTCCCTACCCCTCCCCTTGGCCCTAACCATTTGTTTCTGCAGATCTGTAAGGTGTGAGATCCGTCATTGCACTGCTTATAGCCTGCCTGCCCAGACCCTACAGATCTGCAAACATCGAGGGGTTAGGGCCATGGAGGATGGAGCGATTTAGGACTGGCGGAGTGAGCGATTTTAGGACTGGCTTTACAAAGCATTTAGATCAAACTTTCTTGCCTGGTCTTTGAGATGTCTTGGGTTTTTAATCCAGTGGACAATGACATAATGTACATTGCTCTGACATAACCATAAAGTACATGTTAGGACTAGTACCACAAAATATGTTGATATGTATTAAATGAACTGCCAGTTGGTAGATGCAAAGATGATCTTTAGCTGACCAGCCATCCTGCCTTGTGTAGGGCTCCAGGAGGTATAGCTATTTGCTGGCTACAAGCCTCAAAGGTGTCTCAATTTTAGCAAATAAATCTCCCACTGACAAATGTAGCTGGCTAGCTAGCTAGGATCATTCTATTAGCTTAGCTAACATTGCATTAATGAAATAAGCATTCGTTAGCCAACTAGCTAGCAAGCAAGCTAGATGAAAGAGTTGTTTATACGTTGGCTAAAAACTAGCTTTTACATTAGTTCATTTAGCTATACAAGCAAGCTAAAACTGCACACCTCTGAGAAGAAGCCATGTCGACCAGCTGACAGCTTATTATGCTAGCTAGCTGATTCAAGGGTGAGCCGAGAGACATCCGCACAAGCGCAGCCATCTACACAGGAGTATTCACAACTAGCTAACAGGCTGCTAATGCTGCAATCGCTATGCTAACACATAAACAGCTAGCTCTTGCTGTTCCAACCTGTTGCTAAAGTTACCCGACACTAGCTAGCTAGCCTTCCTCGACAAACAATCAGTAATATATTTTAAAAGTGATCATTACTTATTTATTCACGTGTACAGTGTCAATTTCAATCAGGCACTGACGTTATCCAGCTAAGAAACACTGATAACCCGGAATCAAAATTGATGCAGAAGCGCAAGCAATTGTCCCATGCTCATGTTCAAACTGTGAGCTTTTTTTACATGACAGATGGCACTCTTTTAATGATTTTATTGAAACGTTTACATTTACATTTTAGTCATTTAGCAGACGATTTTATCCCGAGCGACTTAAATTACTTGTTTAGCTTCTCTGGTAAGGTATAGAAAGGCCAATGCCTCACTTGTTTCAAGGATAATGACAATGTAAACACACAAATATTAGTAAGCGATAGCATATAAGCCAGCTATTAAGCACTAGTCACAGATGGTATGGTAGCAGACTCCTTTAACCTGTGAGGAGAGTGTCACACACACCCACGTACACACGCACGCGCGCACGCGCACACACAAACACACCTGAACAGAGGGATCGGAGGTAGCCTTCACTGTCTCATTGCCGCTGCCACCCAAGAAAGTGGCCTTCACCGGGTGCAGTGTAATCGATCTTCACCATCCCCATGGAGAGAGAGAGAGAATGTGTGTGTGTGTCTTGAGTGGGTGGTTGCATCCTGAGAGGATGCTGACTAGACTGTTGGAATACAGCCTAAGGCTACGGAGACCCAGGCCTCGACCCTGCTGTGCACAAAGCTGTCAAATTTGTCATTTTGTCTATGTCTCATGCATGCCTAGTGTGCGCAGCACACTTTAATTTCCATATAATCATGTTTTCCATGATTGCAGCTAAGTCAATGTTAACTTAAAGGACAATTCCACCATTTTTCAACCTCATTTTCATTATCTCCAGCACAATACCAATGTCTACATACAGTGTATGTGAAAACGGAGCATTTCTACGTTCTACCTGATGACATAATCAAAAGATTTTCAAACACTATGACATTCACGGTGACTTGGAGCAATAAAATACCCTCCCTCTGGCTAGAAACTCGTTGCAGGTTTTCAAAATCGCTGTTTTTCTTACTTTTAATCCTACCCTTTGATGTCACAGAGAAGCAGTTTTTTGGAACCTTTCTTCTTATCTTTGTAACCACAGATCATAGAAACATGCCGTTTTCACATATCTAGACACCGGTATGGTGCTGGAGGTAATGAATATGAGTTTGAAAAGTGGCGGAGTTGCCCTTTAATGAAAACTGGCACCATAGAAGACACTGATAGAAGAGACTTATATTAAATAGTTGTTACTACTATGTCCTTACAATGTACAGTAGAAGGTGTCTGTGGTAAAATGTCCTTCATTCTACTGCTCTTCATTTGATGATGGCATCAATTAATCAAAGACCTCGATCTCTCTCTCTTTCTCCATCCTCTTTCTCTCTTATTCTATCCCTCTCCGTCTCCCTACTCTCATATTCTCTCCTACCCTGTCCCCTCCATCTCTCTATTACCTCTCTCTCCCCTCCTCTTTTTCTCTCCACCACCTCCATCCATCCCTCTCTCGCTCCTTCCCTCCACCCCAGTGAGGAGGACGGCGAGCAGGAGGACAAGACCATCTGGTACTATAGCACCAAGGTACAGCTGGCTGAGCTGATCGACTGCCTGGACAAGGGCTACTGGGAGGCCCACCTGTACGCCACGCTGGAGGAGCTCAGGGACGAGGTGCACACGCACATGGACATCACCGAGGAGCTCACCAACAAGGCCCGCGGTGCCAACAAGTGCTTCCTCACCGCCGCCAACGGTAAGAGATGTGGACACGTTCAGATAGGACATGTTTGTTCTACATAACCTATATCTATCTGACATGTTGAATAAGGTAGAATAAACATCTCTATTCATGACATTTCTGCAATGTTTGCCTACTGAACAAGTCCTAGGGTGCACACACAGGGTTTAGGATCTTTTTTCTTATTTTATTCTAGGACTGGTATTGTCATTTCAGAAGAAGATTTGAGCATTTGTTTGCATAGTTATTTACTATTGAACTACCGGTATTACACACTGACAACGTGCCTATTGAATGCAGCTCTCTGTACGCTGTTAGATAACTAACTTATATCCTATTGGTTCCTTTGAAGTTTATCATTGTGTTACCGTCATTGGAAGGGTGAAAGCTTTACATTGAATCTATTGAGACCCGGGTGAATTTTGAGCACATTTCAGTAGGGTAAAGCTGTTATGTATTTGTTTTTACATTAGAAAGTAGGTTTAGGCTTTTTCGTCAAATAAGGCAGTTTGGACATGTCCCAAATGGCACCCTATTACCTATGTAGTGCACTACTTTTGACCAGGCCCCATAGGACTCTGGTCAAAAGAAGTGCTCTATAAAGAGAATAGGGTGCCATTTGGGACATACCCTTAGTCAAGAGGGGGTACTTCAAGTCAATGATTGGTTGTTTGGCTGTTGCCTGTCTATGAGGGAAAGGAGCGCAATTACTGCAATGCCAGCCTCAATGGAATAGATTGTCCCAATTCAAAGAGATGATTTTGATTTGTAACAATTTGTGATACGCTGTCATTTCCATCAGTCATTGATTTTGCCTCTTGACAATGCTCAGTGGTTTGGAGAGAGCTACTAGCCTACTACTCTATTTCCCCTTCAGTTCCTCCCCTATGATGAATGAATGGTGTTAAGGGATGAGCAAACACTTACTCTGGTTTTGTCCAAAAATGGCACCCTATTCCATATGTAGTGCACTACTTCTGACCAGGGCCCATAGGGTGCCTTTTGGGACGCAACTACTCTCTGTCTCTTGGTGTGTGTGATATTCATCATCGGTATAATTTTCTCTGTTCGGTTGATTCTAACGAGGTTGCTGATTTGCATCCTGCCCATGGCTGCACCTCTCAATGTTGTCGGCCTCTGAATTGGTAACGTGAAGGTGCTGATCAGCGCGGCAACACACACACACACACACACACACACACACAAACTTATTTCAGATCCATGGTATTGGGTGTGTGTATGGGTTTTGCAGTTATGACTCATGCAAGTTGTGCACATTAGCATTTTGTGTGTGTGCGTGTGTGTCTGCACGTTTGCATATGTGTGAAAGGATATGCACATCATGTAAGCCTTTAGATAGAGTAGTCCATATATGGTAGTGCTGTCAGTTATTTTTTGTTTTTTAAACAACTAATTGACCATCTCAGTTCAATTATTTGAATTCCATTTCGTTGTGTTTTTTTCTCAGAGCTCAATGTTCACATTGCGCTGCAGTTTCTCTAGAGATAAATCACATCATGCCCGAACTGTGCGATGTAGTAGGGAGTTGTAGTTTCCAACAGGCTGATGTTCTACATAGTTTAGCGCAGAAAACATGATAATTAACTACAATGACCATAATCCATTGCACAGCTACTTGTCTGGTCTGTTTCTTTTACGCCGCGTGCTGTGCTACGGAAGAGACAGAAGAATGCGCGGTCAAGAGGGGATACATAGAGAGCAGTTTCTTCGCGGTATCTCTACCTGAAAATACATGATCTAAGTGATTGATAGTTGGTATTCAGCAGTCATAAGCCTTATTTACTTTGAAGAACTACTAAAATAATGATTTTGTCAGACAGCATAGGTAGCAGCTTTATAGAGATGAGATGATGACTTGGAATTAAATAATAAAGTAGTCAAATAAAACAAATGTAATATACACAACAACTGAAATATTTTATTAAAGTAATGTGAACAACTGATGGTTGATAAGTGATGGGCAGTCACTACCGTCATGGGACTTTTATTAATTGTTTTATTCTGTGTTGTTTCAGCATTCAACCCACATAATGCATAGTGCATTTAATGTAAAAAATTATATAATAATAAAACGAAATAGAAAATCTTTATTTTTTTATAATCTAACCGAACTGACCTCAAAAAGTACTAATCGCTCAGCACTAATGTATGGCACTAGCATACCGCTATCCTTCTCCCCCTGCCTCTGTCAGATTATCATAGTGGATTTACCCTTCCTTCCCAAAGCAATATCCGAAATATTTCCAAACCCCTCGTATTTGGGTAAGTAGGTCCTGATCAGTGGGGCAGTGGCAGGTTGGCTGGCTGGTTGTGTTTGAGTGCCTCTATCTCCTCCTGTGCTGGCCTGGCTGTAGGCTCTGAGCTCTGGGGGCTCTGGCATTGCTCCAGCAGGCTTCACTGGGAGGAGGTCCAAGATGGCAGGACTGAATGTCTCTGAGGCAGAGAGAGATGGTCGGATAGAGAGAGTCAATGGTCATTGGTGGGGTGGGTTCACGGTTAAGGGACAGTGGAAGAATATGGAGGCAAAAGGTCAAGAAACAGGGGGAGGAGAGAGATGGAGAAAGAATGGCGAACATAGAGGAGGAGAGAGGAAGGTAAGAAAGAAAGAGAGAGAGAGAGAGGAGAGAGGGATTTGAAAGACGAGGAGGGACATGGCTGTGCTGGGTGTCCTCCTGTCTTCTATACATAGCCAAGTTAGCCAAGCCAGCCCATCTGAACCAAAGGTCCCTGGGTGTGAGGGGCTCAATTGTCTAACACCAGAGAGCCTGCCAATGACTCCTCCTCTGCCCCCTCTGTCTCCCCCTCCCTTGATCTCTCTCTCTCCCTCTCTCTGCTCCCTCTGTCTGTACCCTTCCTCTCGCCCTCCCCCAGTTACATGAATACTACCCAGGCATGTCGAAGGGCCATAGGAACCAGTACAGCCATTCCATGACAACTTTACTATCCAGTCCCAGTTTGGCTGGGCTCCAAACAGTTTCCTCCTCTCCTTCATGACAACTGATCTGATTAAAGAACAAATGGGATGGTTGAATGTGATAGGGTGTTAAGGCTATCCAATCCTTTTGCCTATCAGTGGTCTCGAGGTGACGACAAGAATAGGAAGCTGTTGTAACAGCTATTAGTCTATGTGTGCTATTGCTGAGGCTTTTTAGATTGGGACTCGTATCTGTAGCCTGGTCCTAGATCTGTGTTATGTTTGACATGGCAATGACCGTAGGACTTTGTTATACAGTATAAACAGATCTGGGACCAGGCTACTGTAACTGTGCCATGGTGATGGACACGGATACAGACTGAGATCATGTTCTCTGTTGTTGTTCCTCCCATTGAGAATTAATGGTTTGAAATCTCACCAGTGAGTCTACTTACGACACACTCCTGCACACACACTGTGGAAATCACATTATGTCTGAAAGAGCCTTTTACACACTTCCTCTTTCACACGCACGTAGACAAACACACCACACACACACACACACAACATAAGACACTGGCATTGGCAGAACGATGACAGATCCCAGATTGGGCCCCCTAGGAAGACTCTTTAGGCTGCTGTCAAGGCTTCTCCACCACACACACACACACACACACACACACATGCTCTCCAGCGACAAATGACAGAGGAAGTAGGCTGTCATTGATGCCTGAAATATTAAATAACCTGCTTCATCACAGAGTACGACTTAAATCTCTCAGCATGTGGTCCTGCGAGAGAGTGGAATTCACACATTCATACAGGCTCATTTCTTTGTTTTAACGCATTGAGCAGTTGTATAAGCCGCGACGATTTCTCATTATGCGGCTATCATTTCAGTTAAGTGTCATTTTGAGGCGGTGTTCAATTCCAAGCACAGCTGGGTGCTAATGTGCTCATTACCAGACAGACTACATGGCCATTCCTATAGTATATCCCAGAGAAAAGCACAGTTAGTAGCAAGCTTTCAAACATAGGTTTGAATGTTTGATTCATCTGGCATAATTGCGCCATGGTCAAATAAGAAAATGTATTGATTAAGCGTACTCTGTTAAAGCTAATGCGTAGGCTGACTGACTCTCTACACACCGTTGCTTGCTGGCTAGAATACGAAGAATGCTCTGTGAGTTATAGCTGTTTTATAGGCTAGTCAATAAAACAGGAGTTTATGCTCAGGCAGTATGAGACAGTCAAGGTGTAGCTCGGGTGCATAACTCAGCGCCTTGATTTCTGCAGTCCTGCTGGTTTCAATTTCTAGCTGACTAATCACCATTCTCTAATAACTCAGACTTTATTGTGTTGTCCTTGATAGTGTTTAGTCTATATACTGCTAGTTATTTGGTATTTTTGGCTGAATGTTTATTTGTTTTTATATATATATATATATGTGTGTGTGTGTGTGTGTGTGTGTGTGCGTGTGTGTGTGTGTATAGTTTTCCCACAATTAAACATTTTAGACATACAGTGGGGGAAAAAAGTATTTAGTCAGCCACCAATTGTGCAAGTTCTCCCACTTAAAAAGATGAGAGAGGCCTGCAAAAAATCCAGAACACCACATTGTAGGATTTTTAATGAATTTATTTGCAAATTATGGTGGAAAATAAGTATTTGGTCACCTACAAACAAGCAAGATTTCTGGCTCTCACAGACCTGTAACTTCTACTTTAAGAGGCTCCTCTGTCCTCCACTCGTTACCTGTATTAATGGAACCT
The DNA here is from genome assembly GCF_964263955.1 of Coregonus lavaretus. Classification (NCBI taxonomy): domain Eukaryota; kingdom Metazoa; phylum Chordata; class Actinopteri; order Salmoniformes; family Salmonidae; genus Coregonus; species Coregonus lavaretus. Next base: position 7,685,888 of record NC_139993.1, read on the forward strand.
GTTTGAACTTGTTATCAGTATAAAAGACACCTGTCCACAACCTCAAACAGTCACACTCCAAACTCCACTATGGCCAAGACCAAAGAGCTGTCAAAGGACACCAGAAACAAAATTGTAGACCTGCACCAGGCTGGGAAGACTGAATCTGCAATAGGTAAGCAGCTTGGTTTTAAGAAATCAACTGTGGGAGCAATTATTAGGAAATGGAAGACATACAAGACCACTGATAATCTCCCTCGATCTGGGGCTCCACGCAAGATCTCACCCCGTGGGGTCAAAATGATCACAAGAACGGTGAGCAAAAATCCCAGAACCACACGGGGGGACCTAGTGAATGACCTGCAGAGAGCTGGGACCAAAGTAACAAAGCCTACCATCAGAAACACACTACGCCGCCAGGGACTCAAATCCTGCAGTGCCAGACGTGTCTCCCTGCTTAAGCCAGTACATGTCCAGGCCCGTCTGAAGTTTGCTAGAGTGCATTTGGATGATCCAGAAGAGGATTGGGAGAATGTCATATGGTCAGATGAAACCAAAATATAACTTTTTGGTAAAAACTCAACTCGTCGTGTTTGGAGGACAAAGAATGCTGAGTTGCATCCAAAGAACACCATACCTACTGTGAAGCATGGGGGTGGAAACATCATGCTTTGGGGCTGTTTTTCTGCAAAGGGACCAGGGCGACTGATCCATGTAAAGGAAAGAATGAATGGGGCCATGTATCGTGAGATTTTGAGTGAAAGCCTCCTTCCATCAGCAAGGGCATTGAAGATGAAACGTGGCTGGGTCTTTCAGCATGACAATGATCCCAAACACACCGCCCGGGCAACGAAGGAGTGGCTTCGTAAGAAGCATTTCAAGGTCCTGGAGTGGCCTAGCCAGTCTCCAGATCTCAACCGCACAGAAAATCTTTGGAGGGAGTTGAAAGTCCGTGTTGCCCAGCGACTGCCCCAAAACATCACTGCTCTAGAGGAGATCTGCATGGAGGAATGGGCCAAAATACCAGCAACAGTGTGTGAAAACCTTGTGAAGACTTACAGAAAACGTTTGACCTGTGTAATTGCCAACAAAGGGTATATAACAAAGTATTGAGAAACTTTTGTTATTGACCAAATACTTATTTTCCACCATAATTTGCAAATAAATTCATTAAAAATCCTACAATGTGATTTTCTGGATAATTTTTTCTCATTTTGTCTGTCATAGTTGACGTGTACCTATGATGAAAATTACAGGCCTCTCTCATCTTTTTAAGTGGGAGAACTTGCACAATTGGTGGCTGACTAAATACTTTTTTCCCCCACTGTACATAATATGTATTTTAATTATCTAATCAATTAAATGAATCAATCAATCTGTGACATCTCCTTTCTCCAGAGGAGATCCTGGACCGGCTGAGAGCCAAGCAGGTGGAGGAGCTGGAGGAGGTGAAGCGCCGGGCGGCTGAGGAGAGGGAGAAGGCGGAGGCGCAGAAAACTCTCTGGAAGGAGGAGGAGACGGAGGGGGGAGAACCCAAGGAGAAGACTGATGACCTAGAGAAGAAGGGAGAGGAGGTGGTAGCAGTGGAGGGCAAGGCTGAGAAGGACAATGACCAGGTGACCAAGGAGGGGACCACCATTACAGGTAAGAGACACACACACTCCATCTAACTAAAGCTACTGCAACACCATGGTCCAACAGGCTCTACGGGCAGTTTGATATTTCTGTGTCAGGATATAGAGCGATGTAGGCCTAATTAATTATTGATCCGTTTCCCACAGCTCTCTTCTCTTTCTGTGCCTATTAGAAATCCCTTGTGTTGCTTGTCAACACATCGGAGACCACTTTGTCAACTTAAAACTATGCCTTCAGCAATACTGCTGATAACCCCTCGGTAATAAGCGTCCTCACACCAAGTTTTACACAATGCCTACTAGTCTTATTACAATACAACATCTTCTATATACCCACGCTGGAAGTGCTTGTTGTGCATATTCCATACAAGGTCTGGTACATACACTTTGACCAACTCTGTTTGAGATTTACGTTGACATTTTAGTCATTTAGTAGACGCTCTTATCCAGAGCGACTAACAGTAAGTGAGTGCATACATTTTCATACTGTGTAATTTTATTGGCCGCCATCTTGGCATCAAAAGTTCCAAGATAATTACATTCTAGTGAGAATGCAAATTTGAATGGAGTTAAAATGGTGTCAACATGTAGGATAGTTTGCCAAACTCTGAATATCTGCGACTCTGATTGTAGCAGAGCTGGCTCCCTCTACTGGTGAGGGCTCCATCCCAGAGGGGAGTAAGCCTGATCTCCCGGCTCCACAACCCACCCTCCCCGCAACAGAGGCCCCCAGCCCTGCCGAGGGGGGGCAAGACCTCCCTACCGGGGCCCGAGAGCCTGGGGACGAGGCCCAAAGCAACATGGAGGGCGTGCAGGAGGCTGAAGGTACCAAGGGGGTGGTGTCACTGTGAACTTTGAACCCCATTCATCAACCCCCTCCATTCACTTGCCGTGCTTGGGTTGTTCCTCTCCTAACATCCCGCCTTCCCCTTTTTGCACCGCTCTACCCTTGGTCGCTGTCCCTCTTGCATCCCTCATTTAATTCGCTGTCAAGCACCTCAATAATTGATCTTGCAATCAACAGGATTTTTCAACACTTGCAAACACCTGAATTTCAGCTTCGGTATTGAACGCTTGTCACAACTGTGCTGAATACCTGCTGTTATTTCATTCCAAAAGAAAGTTTAAAGCTAATTGCTTTGATGTGCAATCAGGTTGAATAGCCTGGCATGAACCACAATGACTTTCAGACAAAGCATTTCAGTTTGAACCTTGTGGGCGCTATTATCCAATCAGCACAAGTGCATTGCTTCTGGCTTGCCTGCTTGTTATCATTATCATCAGTGTGCCCACTGTTGGATGCTTGCCTCAGAGAACATGGCTCATTGTGAAGAACCATCATGGCTGCCATGATTCAATATCCATCTTCATGTGTTGCATTTCTAAAAAGAGCTTCACCTTTATTGTGCTAGTGGTGTAAAACCAAGTGTGTTGGGTTTGGCCATATGTCACATTCCTGTCATGTTGACGCTGTACCCTTAATCTTTCATTGGATTGGTGTCTTATCTGTTGACATCCATATTCACCTCTGGGTGGACGTTGACCTTAGGCTCAGATCTAGGATCAGCCTTACCCATCCCTCACCATTCAGAACTGACCTTGGATCAATGTCTAGGGGCAACGTCATCCTACTCCCCCATGCTCGTCCCCTAAAGGGGTGATTAGTCATGCCTTTAATGCATGGGTCCCGATCATTATTACTATGAATCATCATAACCCTATTGGCTGTGTAAAAGGTTGCGTGTGGGCACTACAGGAATGACACGCATGCAGCTTCATGACACTAGAGGGAGCTATTGCATGTCATTTTAACTTTGAACTTGCTCTTGACAAGGGGCTGTCTGTTGGGTCTTCTCTTGAGAAGTCCACATCCCAGGCAAACAAAAATATAGATTGTATTACATGCCACAATCCAAAATGAATTAAAAAGATAGGCACCATATAATCTCCGGATTCCCTGGTGCTTATCCATTCATTTGGGTCGAGGCATATAGCTGGATCTACATACATGATTGCGTGGGATGTGGACTCTTGACATATTACTAATTTTGACGTCTGAAAGTATCTGTCAAACTTTGATTTTGCAGTATTATACCATCCCTTTAAAGCATGATTTTAAATAGTGACTTACGTTGTGTTTTAGAGAAGGCAGGATCTGATTCTAGCTCTCCTAGTGGAGAGGGGGTCTCAAGCCTAAGCCAGCCAACTCAGCCCGGTGGTGAGGAGAACAGCAACAGCAGCACCATTGCCAGGGAGTCCCCCAGGGGCCCGGAGGAGCCCGACCTGGCCGACCGGTCCTCTCAGTCCTCTGTCAACAGCCAGGACGACCAGGGGGTGAACGGCGAGGCCGGTGGTAAGCGGTCGGCAGTCACTCCGGGCGGCCGCATGGTGACCCGCCTGCGTAACCCGGAGAGCAAGCTGAGCCAGCTGAAGAGCAAGAAGGTTGAGGAAGCCGTCCACGAGGCCAACAAGGGCTACAAGGAGGGCAAAGAGGTGATCACTATTAATCTACAAAAAATACTTTTTAGCCATTGCATTCATAGCTATCCTTAGGTGTACTAAACTTTGTTTGAGATTACTTTGTATTTTTCGTAATCGTGGGCCTAATATTTACATCTAAAAATATCATGCATTTATTTCAATTTGAGTGTCGCTCGTCTGTTATTAACCTATCATGTATTTGATTTACCTTTGATTTGACCCCCCCTCTCCTCACTCCAGGTGCTGGTGGTGACCCCGGCGGGCGACGTGTCGCGCCTCAGCACGCGCAGTCTAACAAGCAAGGAGGTGGTGATGAAGGGCACACTCAGCCACTTCTTCAAGCTGGGCCAGGAGGGCAAGTACCGTGTCTACCACAACCAGTACAGCGGAAATACGCTGGCCCTCAACAAGCCCCAGCACCGTGAGGACCTGGACAAGCGGCGACACCTCTCGCACAAGGTAAACTTATTTTAAGATAACTTTAGCTTGCACACAACTGAAGGAGTCAACATAAACTTGAACAGATAAACACTTGCTCTATTTTTTAGATTCAACTGTTTAAAGGGATACTTTGAGATTTTGGCAATGAAGCCCTTTATCTACTTCCCTAGAGTCCCATGAACTCGTGGATACCTTTTATGTCTCTGCGTCCAGTATGAAGGAAGCTAGAGGTAGTTTCCAGAGCCAATACTAACTAGCGTTAGCGCAATGACTGGAAGTCTACAGGATAGCAATTGCGCCAGCGCTAATTAGCAACTTTCTTCAAACCGCACGCTGAGACATAAGAATGGTATCCATGAGTTCGTCTGACTGTGGGGAAGTAGATAAAGGGCTTCATTACCAAAAACTCTGAAGTATCCCTTTAAGTCTTTGTTTCCTCCTTTCAGTCGTCTTTGTATCTTGTACAGTACTGGCCCTCTATCCTTGTTTGATTTGAGCTGTTTTTTTTCGCTTCAATTTCTCTAATTGTTGCTCCTTCTTAATGCATGTTTAAGTTTGTTTTAGATGTACAGTGCTTTGTGATTCCCCCATGTAATGAAAAGCTCTCTACATATAAAGCTGTTATTTTATTATTCAGTTTTGCATGACGCCGGCAGGCGACTTCAAGTGGAACGGCTCCATCCACGGCTCCAAAGTGCTGACCATCTCCACGCTGCGCCTCACCATCATCCAGCTGGAGACCAACGTGCCCGCACCCTTCATGCACCCTAACTGGGCTTCACACAGGTACGGCTGGAATGTGGGCTCTGGGTGTTTTTGAGAGCCTAGTTGGTTGATTTACAATTTATGAAAGAATATGATCAAAATGTTTTTAACCCATAAGAGTCTAAGCTGTGTCTAAGTCAGGGGAGGGTGGAGGGGGGGTTCTACTAAGCTATATGGAATTGTTTTAAGAAGGTCATACCAAGGATCATTTAGCTATTTGATTTGGAATTTTAAGACCGTTTGAAGTATCAAAACAAATGTATATAAAAACATATTTGATGAAAAATTATTTTTGGCCTTACTGCTATTAGTCCATAAAAATGTGTTGAATAACAGATTCACTACATGGAACAACAGTCCCCACCATAAATCCAAGGGAAGTTTCTTCTGAAGTGTCTGTCCTATGTATGAGAGATATAAGAAAGATCAGGATTATAAAACATTTTGGGACATGTATTTAACCCCTTATTTCTGGCATTAAACAGTCTCCATATACGTGTACTTCCATACATTTTTCAATTGGTACCGGGGGACCTTCAGACGAGTCTTGTGAGGCCTGTGGGCGTCCTAGAGCAAAACAACCAACATGTACAGTACCAGTCAAAAGTTTGGACACACCTACTCATTGCAGGGTTTTACATTGTAGAATAATAGTGAAGACATAAAAACTATGAAATAACACATATTGAATCATGTAGTAACCAAAAAAGTGTTAAACAAATCAAAATATATTTTATATTTGAGATTCTTCAAATAGCCACGCTTTGCCTTGATGACAGCTTTGCACACTCTTGGCATTCTCTCAACCAGCTTCACCTGGAATGCTTTTCCAACAGTCTTGAAGGAGCTCCCACATATGCTGAGCACTTGTTGGCTGCTTTTCCTTCACTCTGCGGTCCGACTCATCCCAAACCATCTCAATTGTGTTGAGGTCGGGGGATTGTGAAGGCCAGGGTCATCTGATGCAGGACTCCATCACTCTCCTTCTTGATAAAATAGCTCTTACACAGCCTGGAGGTGTGTTGGGTCATTGTCCTGTTGAAAAACAAATGATAGTCCCACTAAACCCAAACCAGATGGGATGGTGTATCACTGCAGAATGCTGTGGTAGCCATGCTGGTTAAGTGTGCCTTGAATTCTAAATAAATCATAGACAGTGTCAACAGCAAAGCACCCCCACACCATAACACCACCTCCTCCATGCTTTACGGTGGGAAATGCACATGCAGAGATCATCCATTCACCCACACCGCGTCTCTCAAAGACACGGCGGTTGGAACCAAAAAATCTCAAATTTGGACTCCAGACCAAAGAACATATTTCCATCGGTCTAATGTCCATTGCTCATGTTTTTTGGCCCAAGCAAGGGGTTGTTAAGTGTTCATTTAACCATTGTGTGCTCTTCCTGTTTTGGGGAGGGGGGCACTGGCTATTATTTAGATACTAGTTTGTGATATCATATTTGGTGATAACATATTTGTTTTTACATGTTCATCGAAGTTAGCGTGCGCTGCTCTTGTTCAGTTCTGACTCCAGCAGTCCCAGATGACCGATAAAGTCACACTGTCATGATTTGATGTCACCGTGATTCCATATGACGGATAACACCATTGTCTGACTCCCTTTGGCTTTGTTTTGGTTTTCATCAGGAACAACTGGATTAAGGCGGTGCAGATGTGCAGTAAGGCCAGGGAGTTTGCCCTGGCCATGGCCATCTTGGAGTGTGCCATCAAACCTGTGGCCCTGCTCCCTGTCTGGAAGGACGCGCTGGGACACACCAGGCGAGTAGACTCAGAGCACACACAGTCACGTCTTTCACTTTAAACTGGCATCAAGTCATCAAGAGAACCTATTTTACCGTGTTATGGCATCCTTAGAATGTCATTACCACTTCAAATAACGCCTTAATACCATTTAAGCAGCCACTTCCAAGTGTGACCTCAGAATGAGCGCAAACCCTAGACCAGTGGCAGCTGCTGAATGGCTGAATACCCGGGGCGCGGGGTGGTTGGAGTTGTCAACAAAGCAGCATGACAGAAATATGATGCCAACTTTTCGAACTATCGTTTCTTCTTTGAGAAGATATATAAAGTGATCTGTGCATTTGAACTACAGCATAAATACACCTATTTCACTTCTGCATGAAAAAAACTGAATGACCACTGCTGAACATGCTGCCACTGTTTTGAACAGATTAGATTATACTATTGAACGAGTAGCCAGCTCACAAACAAACAAGTGCTCCAGGGCGAACGCAACAAGCATGCAGATGCAGTAAGTGAAAACACTATCTAACTGGGGATAGCTAGCTAACATAATGTCACAAAGCATGGTGTGCTAGGCAGTTAACTTTCATTCTGAAATAACTTCATATTTCCGAGTTAGTCAGATATTCGTTTTGAAAGACTTGAAATTGACCCCCCAAAATTAATTTGACCAAAAAATCGACCAAACTATTTCTCAGTGTTTCTGTCCCATACAGTAGAAGCTGATGAACACCGTGGGGGGAAACAATAACATTGGCCAGCCACCGTCGTGCTTTTTTGTCCTACCAGATCTGCGATGAGAAGGTTCTAGTTAGTGTATCCCTCTGGCCTTCGACTCTTGTTGGATGTAGTTGTCCAGTTTATCAGGTCCCAGGCTCCCATGACTGTTAAGAATATTTATTTACAAGTTAATTACAATTAGCTTTTTGCTTTAGCGCCTTCTGTACCTGATAGAGCAGATCTAATCTCACGTGTGGAAGTAAGCTGTCTGGCGCGAGACATTTGAACCGTTTATCGGTGAATCGTTACATCCCTAGTATGAAGCAATGCATTCGGCATGCATTCAAATTGATATGCTTGTATAAACATTGAAACACACTGCCTTCCAAATGGAACCCTATTCCCTATATAGTGCACTACTTCTGACCAGGACCTGGTCAAAAGTAGTGCACTACATAGGGAATAGTGTGCACTACATAGGGAAGACCAGCATACCCAGAGGTGATCAGCAGCAGATCAAATGGCCCGCCCCTGGTGTGTAGCACAATATTTATATACTGGGGGGAAACGCTGCTACCTGTTCTACTGATGTGTAAAGACCGCAACTCTCCTCCTCTTAACTGCCTTGATTGTGTTATAGTAACGGTGGGTATGTGGGTGTGCAAAGTCAGTCAAGGGGCTCGCGTCATTTGTGTGTGTATGTGTTGCATGGAGCCTTGCCAAGAGCAACGAGGGTGTTACCCTCCTCTACCTTTTGATCCGGGCTAGCCCAGACCTTGCACTCACACCAGAGTGCATTGAAGGAATCTGCTTTTGAACTGACTGTGTGTGTTTGACTTTCTCTCTCTTCCCCTTTCTGTGCCACCATGCAGGCTACACCGTATGACGTCCATGGAGCGGGAGGAGAAGGAGAAGGTGAAGAAGAGGGAGAAGAAGCTGGAGGACGAGGAGACCATGCAGCAGGCCACCTGGGTCAAGTACACCTTCCCCATCAAGCACCAGGTATTACACACTCACAGACACCCACACACACACTTAAGGGCTGCTACACATACACACACACAGACACCCACACACACACTTAAGGGCTGCTACACATACACACACACAGACACATACACCCCTTTCATTTGGCCCTTGTTTACCGACCGAGCCCAGGCCCTTTTAAGTCGAAGCTCTACCACTCTATTTACGACCGGGCCGTTCACCATCACCCCTAATCGCCAGGACGTGTTTAATTGCCACTTCCTGCCTCCCAGAATGCAGAGCGGTGTTAAAAGCCCTTTGATGAGGCGAGTGTCCGAGCTCCGGTGGGAGTGTCATCTTTCACATAGTGGCCCTGCTAGATAGGTTTACTTAATGGTGGGTGTGAATACCCTCTGGCCCTCTCATTTCTCTCTCTCCCCCCTCCCCCCTCTCTCTCCTTTCCACTTCCGTCATTCCGCTTTCCGTCTCTCTTTCTCTCTCTTCCGTGTGAAGGTGTGGAAGCAGAAGGGAGAGGAGTATCGCGTGACGGGCTGGGGCGGCTGGAGCTGGATCAGCAAGACACATGTGCACCGCTTCCTGACCAAACTGCCCGGCAACACCAACGCCAACTACCGCGCTGAGCTGGAAGGTCAGCAGGAGCGTTCTAGTTTGTCTCCTCTTCATAGAGATAGATAGAGCTCTCATCTTTGTATCTGTGCCTTTATGGCATCTGTGACAGCACTGGCAATGGCAATGTCCATGCAAAAACAAATTATATCCAACTAGAGATCGTCATCCATCTCTATGGTTTGGTTTGAAAGAAGTCAAGGAATTCAGTGGACAAATGTACACATAGCTGTCAAACTCCTCCTCTTCCTTCTTAATTGCCAAAAGTTGTGAGAAATGTACGATTACATTTCACATGGGATAACACTCCCCTGTAAAATTGACTCTACTAATATAAATGTGGCTATGATAACTCAAACAAGTATTTTTTCTTCCTTCGCAGCTGCCAGACGTGGCGAGAAATGCAACTTGCTGGACTTGGGTCCAAGGCCAAGGTTGTTCAAAACAACTGTAGCTTCAGAACCCCAGGGAAGCAGAAGACCCGTGGAGAAAGATGGGGGTACTACGCCCACCACCACTACCACCCCAGAGCCCTCAGCAGACCGCCTGTTGGGAGAGAAGACGAAGGAAATGCCAGAGGAGGGAAAGAAAGAAGAGAGTGACGAGCCAGCGAAAGTGAAGATGCAAGACTCCGCTGCAGACAAGATGGAGGTGGACCCTAGCCTCTCAGACTCAGGACAAGATGATGAAAAAGGTTAGCGCTTTTATAGACTGTCATTGACTTAGCTAACTAACACATGCAATATCAGTCACACATATTATTGAATCCACCAGATCTTCACCATTGTTCAGACGAGAGGATAAGAAGAATGATCCAGTAACTTACGTGTCCATTTTGTTTTTCTGTCAGAGACCAGCAGCAGCCCAGGGACCGAGACGGAGACGACGTCCGTGAAGCAGGAGCCTGGCGAGGGGAAAGCAAGGCCCTTTAACTACGACGTGGTGGACGTGGCCCAGGGCTTCCTGACACGCGTGGCCTACAAAAAGAAGGTCAAGGCCTCCAAGCTGGACGGTCTGCTGGAGCGCCGCGTCAAGCAGCACGCCCTGGAGGAGAAGCAGAGGGTTCAGGTCGCCCTGGCCAAGCCTACCCCAGCGAAGACCACCCCGGCCCTGCCGCAGACCCCACTCCAGCCCCAAACTCCGACCCAGGCCCAGAGTCCCACAGTGAAATTGGAGTTCAGCACCCCTTCGGTGCCACCTGCGCTTGCTCCATTGTCAGTCAAAGGGGAGGTGCAGGCGGACCCTTCAAAGACCGCTGAGGGGGTCCCTCACCTAGCCACAGCGACCACACCCAAAGAGCCTGCAGCTGAAGCATCCCCACCAACACAAAACCAAATGACCCCCCATAAACAGGAGGGAGACCTCCCTGAGAGGACTATAGGGCCCACAGGGGCCGGTTCAGGGCAGGAGGGCCTTAAAACGCCCAGCAGCACAGCGGAACCGATGGAAACTCAGAGTTCAGGTGGGATCCACTACACTGGTGGACCATCAGAGTCTACCAGCTCCAAGCCCGCTTTCACCGAGGGTGCAGGACCTGAAGTGGCCATTTTGAAACCTCACTCCACAACGATACTCCCAAGCACTATGACCCAGCAGGGCAGCCAGATTGCAGCTACCGTTCCTAAACCCCCCCAGCAGAGCACAGAGGAGAATGGGAAGGGGCCCGAGGAGAGGCAGGGCAATGGACAGAGCAGCACCGAGGCCATCGCCACTGGGTCCCAGCCCTTCTCTCTACCTCAGATCAATGGAAATGACAGCGTGGAGGCTAAAGCCTTGACCAACTCTTTACCAACTCTAAACGAGCCCTCCAACGCTCTCACTAACAGCTCTGAGGTGAACAGCCTAGGCAAGGTGGAGGGAGAGGGTCAAGTGGTCTCGCCCCTAAAGCCCCTGCTCAACGGCAATGTGGCCCCTGTAGCCGAGAGGACCGGGCCGGACAGCACGGAACCAAGGCCGGCTCCAAGGTTAGAGGTGGAGAGCAAGGTCACGGTGTCGGAGCAGGACTACCAGCCCCCGGTGAAGGTGGCCAGGCTGGAAAACAACGTGGAGGCGCTGGGGTCTACGACCACCCAGAGCACCCAGCAGCTCAACAACACCCAGCCCATGGAGGTTAAGCACGATGCTACTACGCCCAACAAAATGGCCCCCTCGTCGGTGCGCTCTGCCGAGGACTCCAGCCTCAGCAATGACTTTGCGGAGGAGAGCAGCAACAGTGGGGTGGGATCCTTCGGTAAGACCATCCTCACCCAGGTAACCACAACAACCACCACCACCACGGTATCCACGGAGTCTCGGCTAACGGCGGGGGTCTCAAGCTCTTCGGGGACGACAGCCGCGCCTGTAGTCTCAACCACCGAGAGCAGCGCGGTGTCCACGCTCACCACCATGACCAAAACCACCGTGACCAAAATGCTGTCACCCACGCCCGACAGCCAATCAGACGAGAGCCAGAGCGAAACGGTGACCGAGTACAAGACTACGCTCCTCGCCGCCCACAACGAGTCCTCTCGTTCAACCTCCTCCGTTTCGGGGTTCGTGACCTCGTCGACCTCCACCAAGGGCCGCGTTCGCCTCCTCAAGTTCTCGCGCACCAAGAAGACGCGCTCAGGCACCGCCTTGCCATCCTACCGCAAGTTTGTTACCAAGAGCCAACGTAAGAGCATCTTTGTCCTGCCCAACGACGACCTGAAGAAGCTGGCAAGGCGGGGGGGCATCCGTGAGGTGTCCATCTTCAGCTACAACGCCAAGCCGGCCCAGGACATCTGGCCCTACCCCTCGCCCAGGCCCACCTATGGCATCACATGGAGGTGAGAACACAGCTTTCAACGGGCTAGCGCCTTAGCTAACTGCATTATTTGAAATGATTAGGGCCCTGAGTTTTGCCAGACTACCTAGCTAGAGAAAACTCAGGGCTTTAAATATATGGGTTTTCTAATGCTCCATGTGATTTATGATTAGCGTTAGTTTCAGCCTTGCGCTCCATCAACTCTTAGCTGTGATACAGTCATACCACAATAACTAGAACCTCTTGAGCATGAATGCTCCGGCGAACGACTTGTCCTGTTGATTTGTTGGTAATGTCTTCTCGTCCTTCTGTTTGCTGTTAGTGGGTTTGGCCCCTATGACTCTGTTGTGGCTCTCACAGAGAGACCTCAGGTTATTTTGACCACCGTTTTTTACTGCTAGACGTGAATCATACTGGCGGTCTGCAAGTGTCAGGATGTTCGCGCTGCGTGTTAACCGCTCCGAGGATGTTTTCCCTGCCTGTGGTCAGTCAGTCACACTGGAAAAGGAGGAATGTCTTTCCCTGGCTGTGTCCCAAATGGCACCCTATTCCCTATATAGTGCACTGCTTTTGACCAGGGCCCTATAGTATACTATGGTATAGGAGTGCACTCTATAGGGATTAGAGTGCCATTTGGGACGCACACCTTGACTGTCCCAATATGTTTGTTTTTTTAGAAACATTTGTTCAACCTTTTTAAATAGCCAACAGAGGAAGCATACCAAAGAGTCAGGTTCATAGCCAACCTCGGAAACAAGGAAGTAACACGGTCATTTTACCTGGCTGCCAGGGTTGACTTATGAACTTTATGAACTCTGTGTGCATGTGAGTGTGTGCACGTGCTGTCTCTTTTTTATGTACCTGTATGGTAGCAGACAAAGGCTGTGTGTGTTGGTGACCCCAGACAGTTGTGTGTTTACGTGTGCGTATGTGCCTGTGTGTTTGTGTATGTGTGGTAACCTATTAGTCTGTCTCTGCAGGTACCGTCTCCAGACAGTGAAGTCCCTGGCAGGGGTCAGTCTGATGCTGAGGCTGCTGTGGGCCTGTCTGAGGTGGGACGACATGGCCGTCAAGCCCTCCGCCGCTGTAGGCACCACGCGCACAGGTAGACCATCCTTTCTCTGCATGTATCTCAACACCCACCCACCCATATACAGTTGAAGTCGGAAGTTTACATACACTTAGGTTGGAGTCATTAAATCTCGTTTTTTCAACAACTCCACAAATGTCTTGTTAACAAACTATAGCTTTGGCAAGTCGGTTAGGACATCTACTTTGTGCATGACACAAGTAATTTTTCCAACAATTGTTTACAGACAGATTATTTCACTTATAATTCACTGAATCACAATTCCAGTGGGTCATAAGTTTACATACACTAAGTTGACTGTGCCTTTAAACAGCTTGGATTCCAGAAAATGATGTCATGGCTTTAGAAGCTTCTGATAGGCTAATTGACATCATTTGAGTCAATTGGAGGTGTACCTGTGGATGCATTTCAAAGCCTACCTTCAAACTCAGTGCCTCTTTGCTTGACATCATGGGAAAATCAAAAGAAATCAGCCAAGACCTCAGAAAAATAATTGTAGACCTCCACAAGTCTGGTTCATCCTTGGGAGCAATTTCCAAACACCTGAAGGTACCACGTTCATCTGTACAAACAATAGTATGCAAACAATAGTCTGCAAGTATAAACACCATGGGACCACGCAGCCGTCATACCGCTCAGGAAGGAGACGCATTCTGTCTCCTAGAGATGAACGTACTTTGGTGCGAAAAGTGCAAATCAATCCCAGAACAACAGCAAAGGACCCTGTGAAGATGCTGGAGGAAACGGGTACAAAAGTATCTATATCCACAGTAAAACGAGTCCTATATCGACATAACCTGAAAGGCCGCTCAGCAAGGAAGAAGCCACTGCTCCAAAACCGCCATAATAAAGCCAAACTACGGTTTGCAACTGCACATGGGGACAAAGATCTTACTTTTTGGAGAAATGTCCTCTGGTCTGATGAAACAAAAATAGAACTGTTTGGCCATAATGACCATCGTAATGTTTGGAGGAAAAAGGGGGGATTTGCAAGCAGAGGAACATCCCAACCGTGAAGCACAGGGGGGGGGGGCAGCATCATGCTTTGGGGGTGCTTTGCTGCAGGAGGGACTGGTGCACTTCAAAATAAATGGCATCATGAGGAAGGAAAATTATGTGGATATATTGAAGCAACATCTCAAGACATTAGTCAGGAAGTTAAAGCTTGGTCGCAAATGGGTCTTCCAAATGGACAATGACCCCAAGCATACTTTCAAAGTTGTGGCAAAATGGCTTAAGGACAATAAAGTCAAGGTATTGGAGTGGCCATCACAAAGCCCTGACCTCAATCCTATAGAAAATGTGTGGGCAGAACTGAAAAGGCGTGTGCGAGCAAGGAGGCCTACAAACCTGACTCAGTTACACCAGCTCTGTCAGGGAAGCTTGTGGAAGGCTACCCGACAAGTTTGACCCAAGTTAAACAATTTAAAGGCAATCTAACAAATACTAATTGAGTGTATGTAAACTTCTGACCCACTGGGAATGTGATGAAATAAATAAAAGCTGAAATAAATCATTCTCTCTACTATTATTCTGACATTTCACATTCTTAAAATAAAGTGGTGATCCTAACTGACCTAAGACAGGGAATTCTTACTAGGATTAAATGTCAGGAATTGTGAAGAACTGAGTTTAAATGTATTTGGCTGAGGTGTATGTAAACTTCCGACTTCAACTGTACATTGTAGGGGAGGTGTACCAGTTTGATGTAGTCATTGCGTGCTAAGAATATGGGAGCAAATACTTAACTTTTTATAACTTGAATACACCTATGAGTGCATTTGTCCAACTACTTATGAGACCTTCAAATGGGGGGACTATATACATAAAGTGCTTTAATTTCTAAACTGTAAAACAGATACAGTGCCTTCAGAAAGTATTCACACCCCTTGACTTTTTCCACATTTTGTTGTGTTACAGCCTGAATTTAAAATGGGTTAAATTGAGATTTTGGTTGTCACTGGCCTACACACAATACTCCATAATATCAAAGTGAAATTATGTCTTTCAACATTTTTACAAATAAAATATAAAAATAGCTGAAATGTTTTGAGTCAATAAGGATTCACCCCCTTTGTTATGGCAAGTCTAAATAAGTTCAGGAGTGAAAATGTGCTGGCCATTCATTTGTAGCTCAAACGGTTCGGACGCTACCAAACAGAATTTGGCACATCTACGGTACCGATTTCATACGAGTCTCGTGACACTTGTGGGGTTCGTAGAGCAAAACGTGGGAGTCCAAAGACAAAGGTGCTTCTACAAGGGATTGACTCAAGGGTGTGCATACTTATGTAAATGAGATATTTCTGTATTTAATTTCCAATACATTTCAATAAAATCAAAAAACAGGTTTTCACTTTGTTGTTATGGGTTATTGTGTGTAGATGGGTGAGGAAAAAATATATATTTAATCAATTTTGAATTCAGACTGTAACACAACAAAATGGAATAAGTCCAGGGGTATGAATACTATCTGAAGTATTTCTGAAGGCACTGTATTTTTAAAAATACCCTCAAATAAAAGGTGACATTCTGTGCTTTCGCCTTATATGAAACATTTTACCTCAAATCCAGCTTCGCTGGCCAAATAAATACGTAGGGGAGTGTATATCCTAATATATCCACCATGAACCCTATTTCCTCTGCTACTCCTATTTACTTTTTACTCAAATATCAGAGGCTCTTCCCATGGAATGTCATTCCTGTGTATTGTATTGAATGGCAGCGTATTATGTCGTTACTCTGTGATGTCTTGGGAGTTGTTCTCTGCATCTTCCTCCTCCTTCATCCTACACCAACCCAGCCCTATCCCCACTCATTGCCACAGAGACCTCCGAGACGGAGATCACCACCACAGAGATTATCAAGCGCCGCGACGTGGGGCCCTATGGCATCCGCTCTGAATACTGCATCCGCAAGATCATCTGCCCCCTCGGCGCTCCCGAGACCCCAAAAGGTGAGGGAGAAGCAGCCGGCTAGAATAAAACTCCACATAGAATGTAAAATGTCGTTGTTGACACGATCTCTCTTACTCTCTTATTCTTCTCTCACTGCTTCCCCCTCTACTTTTGTTTTCTTGCTCCACCCTTACTCTCTCTCTCTCTCTCTCTCTCTCTCTCTCTCTCTCTCTCTCTCTCACTCTCACTCTCACTCTCACTCTCACTCTCACTCTCACTCTCACTCTCACTCTCACTCTCACTCTCACTCTCACTCTCACTCTCACTCTCACTCACTCTCACTCTCACTCTCTCTCACTCTCACGTCCATTCGCATCCATACAGAGACCCACACGCCACAGAGGAAAGGCCTGCGCTCCAGCAACCTGCGGCCCAAGAAGCCGGAGCCCAAAAAGGAAACTGGGCCGATGGTGATTGAGTCCTGGGTGGCCGAGGAGGAGCTGGACCTCTGGGAGATCAGGGCCTTCTCTGAGAGGTCAGAGGGCAAAGGGCACGGGGGGCACGAGATCTAGGGGGCATAGTAACTGCATACTCCATGCTATTCTCTTCAGTGAACTGTAAATTCAACTGTCATTATCTTCTGTTATGAACGCACTTCAACTCTCTTAGACTAATTTTAAAAAAAACATGTTGCTTAATTTCCCTAAATTTGATTAACTATAGTTTTGTATAGCTAATTGCATTCATTTTGGGAAAAAATAGTTATGTTCCAACTCTTTCAGTGGTTTGTGTATGATACATCTCTTTCTGTCTTCACAGGGTTGAGAAGGAGAAAGCCCAGGCGGCGGAACAGGCCAAGGTGAGTAGGACCACTAGCCGTGTGAAAAATAGGCATGTTTTGTTGTGTTTTCCGGATTATTTCACTGTTTCTCTTGTTCTAGAAGCGTCTGGACCAGAAAACGGGCGCTGGCTCTACCACAGTCACCACCACGGGGAGCCCAGCCACCCCCGCCTCCACCCCCAAGGTAGTGACCCTGTCGGGCCAGGCCACCCCCGGAACCAAAGTGGTACTGGCCACCAAGATGGGCACCCCCGTGACCTTCCAGCAGAACAAGAACTTCCAGCAGTCGTTTGCTTCCTGGGTCAAGCAGGGGCAGCCCAGTGGAGGTATGTCATAGGTCCTTTTCTTTGTTCACAAGCCAGTAGATTGGTAAAGAGAATAACCTCATTGAATCTCTTTCAGATGTGTTCCGATTTTATTTATGCTCAAGTGATGTTATTTTTGACTTAGTAGGGAATCCTTGCAAATAGAAAGTAATAGTGTTTGTGTATGAATCAACCCCTAACAAACTAAATCTGTTTGAGTCACCGTTAGCAGCTGTGCTTGTTTAGCAGCGGTTCATCTTTGACTCTCGGATGGAGCCTCATTTGCATATTTCCCTGTAGCCTCGCCGGGTACAGTGGCCACGTCGGCCGGACAGACTTTCCAGATCACGGGCACGTCCATGGGGGGCAAGGTGCTCACCGCCAAGCTGCCGCTACCTGCCAACAGCAAGATTGTCACTGTCAACGTGCCAACCACTCAAGGAGGTACAGTAACTCCCCTGTGCCCACACCTGAGGCACTGTGAGAGACCGGTTTCGCTTGAAAAATAGATATTTTGACTTCAATGGGACAACCTGGTAAAATAAGGTTAAATTAAACAAGAAAGAGAGAGGTCCTGTTTTAAATGCTTTACAAATGCATCCTTCATTCCTCCCTTTTTTCCATGATGACAAGGATGGATGGTTTCTCTACCAACTGCCATCTTCTCCAACCACTAACTTAACTTACCACTATTGACAGAAGCACTGTCTCACACACCTGTTGTGGCACAACACTGTGGTAAGGTCTGTCCTCTTGACCAGGCTAGTGGTGCGGTGCCCACTCAATGCCAACCCCATTGTGGTGCCCTGCCACGCGCCAACTTGTGAGTCAGTGGCTCAGTCTGGAGTGGCACATGCACATCATGTCTAGTTGTGCCCTGTCGGCATGGTAGTCTAATAGAACGTTGTTATTTTAGGTGGGACAGAACGGTAGACTGTGTAGTCTAAGAACTTAGCCAGACCGTCTTTTGAAGTAGCTAATTTAGATGTCAATATTGACCCATCCGATGAGGTAATGGTTCATATTTTTAGCACCGCTGTCCCGTTTGAGTTCACCTTTAACAGTGGGTTGATGACGAGTGTACAACACTGTTAAAGGCACAGTCCTTCATTTGTTTATTCAGCCAAACGGCAATTTATTGAAATTCCAATTGATGCTTCACGATGACTGACTTGGACTAATACTTGGTTGTTAGTGTGTGAGTGATTGTAGGTGAGGTAGTTTTCTAGTGTCTAAAAAGGTCAGATATCGAAGATATGCTTGTAGACGTATTTGTGCCGAAACCTTGTCTTACTACAATAAGGCTTAGCTTTTTCATCATTATTACTGACCAATACTAAAACTCAAACAATGCAAAAACATGACCTTATCCTGAACCCGTTTTTGCCTCCCATATTTCACAATATCTTTCCTGTTTCTAATTATCCATGTAAAAGGATGGTCATGCCCTTGGCTACACTCTTTGAATATATATATATACACACACACACCAACACACACGCTCTCTCACTCACACACACACACACAGAAGACATATCCACGGATAGGCTAAATTACTCCACAAACAAACAGCGCTCCTGTCTAGTGACACCCATGACCAGGGAGGGAGAGAGAGAGAGCTGGTATTAAGGAACAGTAGTGTATTTTTCCAGCGTGACTGTTTCAGTGCCTGTTTGTTTTGGAGCATGCTAAGGAAGCGGAGCAGGATAACAAGTTTATGTTGAGGTCTGGTTCATCAGACAGGTAACCCGCTATAGAGAGGTGGAGGATGGAGGGATTTCTACCCCCCTCCTTCTTTCTGTGTCGCTTACTCGCTAGCTCACCAACTCTCCAAACAGCTACTCTTATGAAGTGGCCGTTTGATGTCGGTGCCAGAACTGAAACTCCCCAGTCTTCTACTGTAGCTGGTTTAACCTCCACTATTTGAAGAGGGAAACCATTGATTTATAGCTTTACCTGATCGGTTTTGTGGTCAGAAAAAAGGCACCCAAAAAACACAGAGAGTGAGGAGAGGGTGATGTAAAAGAGGACAACAATTTCAGATCTTTTGAGGAAACGAGTTTTCGTTTTGGTTGCCACGTGAGCTCAAAAGTATTGGCACACAGCCAAAGTAACAAATATGAAACACTCGCTTTGTCGGAGGTAAATAAAAACGTATGAATTCAAGGAAAAGTCATACATAATTTATGAGCAGGTCATACGTGATGGATTCAAACCAACATACCCCGTTTGAAGATTGTTTTGATGTTGTTTACTTGCTGGGTTAATATTTACTGTGGTCAAGATCAGAGAGGGTTGCAACTTGAAAGGAACAAAATCCACAAGTAATTTATTGAGTGACGTATTGATACATCATGAACTGTGCACAATGAATAGTTTGTTTCTATACCTGATAAAGTGAAACTGGTAGCCTTGAGGGGACATTTCAGCTTTCTTCATTTCCAAAAGATAAAAGTGAATAACTAGAGTAGCATTATCGTTTTTAACAGATGTTGGTGGATTCATTTCTGTCTTTAAATGTGAAGCATTTGATCATCAAAAGTCAGAATAACACACAGGTATTCTGAATATTGAATATTCAGAATATTGATCATCTCCATAATGCTAATGTTATGGTGATATAAATCAAATCAAAAATGGAATAAAATGGTATTTGTCACATGCTTTGTAAACAACAGGTGTAGACTAACAGTGAAATGCTTACTTACAGGTCCTTTTTTAACAATGCAGAGTATTAGATAAATATCAATCCTGTATGTGTGGTTCACAGCAATAGGTCCTCTCCTCTCCCCAGGTATGATTCAGAAGCAGGTGCTGGGCATCATTCCCTCAAGCCAAGCTGGCGGCGCCCAGACCTTCGCCTCGTTCCAGCCTCGCACCACAACCATCAACATCAGGCCGGGCATGCCTGGCTCACCACAGCAGGTAACCCCACCATCTTTCCCTATCTATCAGTCAATCAATCACATCTATTTATAAAGCCCTATTTACGTCATCTGTTGTCACAAATTGCTTTACATGAACCCGCCTAGATCTTCAAATTCCCCCTATCTCACCCTAATCCTTCCCTTCCTTACCAACATCCACCCTGCCCCCTTGTCACGTCTTCTCCCCACAGCCCTCTAAAACAGGTCATAAGCAGTAACACGTGATCGACACGTTATTGAAAATTTTTTCCCATGAACTGTTAACAGCAACCCTTCACTGGAGTCACTGTAGTCCCTATGGTATAAGGGAAAGTCCCTGTGTTGCTGATCTTGGCTGTGTTTCTAGGTGCTCACCGCTGGAGGCCAGATCCGTCCGGGGATGACCGTGATCCGCACCCCCATCCATCAGACAGGCGCCATGGGTAAGACCATCCTCCGAACCCCCCTCATGGTGCAGCAAGGTAGGCTATTTGTATTTGCCTACTTCATTTTAGCTTGACTTTCACTAACTTCTGTGTTCATGCAAGTTCTGACTCTGTCTGTCTGCCTGTCTGTCTGCCTGCCTGTGTGTGTCTGTACTTGTGTGTGCGTCCACTTACGTGTGTGTGTTCTCCTCCTCCAGGTCAGGCGGGCCAGCAGGTGGTGACCCAGATCATCCGCGGGCAGGCAGTGTCCACGGCCATCTCGGGTGCCAGCCCCGTCACCACTGTAGCCGGGCAGAGGGTGGGCAGTGCCCCCAACACCCCGGGCCAGCCCAACACGTCCCAGACGCCCCAGCAGAGGGCACAGCAGGGCCAGGGCCAGGTCAAACTCACCCTGGCACAACTCACCCAGCTCACCCAGGTAACATCAGTTACCCCATAATAACCCTTCTACTGATGTCAGGCAACAGTGGGACAATAGGCTTCTGCTGTGTCCACCTAGTGCACCGTAATTCTGCTCCTTTTAAAACAATTATGTTTTGATTTTAGTCCTACTCAACTGGAAATATCGGAATAACTCAGTTTCATGTCCCTGTTAGTATATCTAGATGTGCTAGTTTCGACATGGTCTGTTTGTTTTTTTAAAGAGTAGTGCACTCTTGCCTGGTCGCAGATCAGTTTATCTAGCCAACTCCTAAGTTGTTGCTATATGGCATGACAAACATATCTGGGACCAGGCTACAGTTGTACTTCTAAACTACCTCCAAAAGCATCATCCCTCCTCTCTCTCTCCCCCAATCAGAAGCAGCAGAGCCAGGCAGTAGAGCGGCCGGGCGGCGGGGCCCAGGGCCTGACGGTGATGATCCAGGGCCAGGGCAAGGCCACAGGCCAGCTGCAGGTCATCCCCCATGGGGTCACGGTCATCCCCGGGCCCGGTCAGCAGCTCATGCAGGCGGCCATGCCCAACGGCCAGGTCCAACGCTTCCTCTTCACCCCTGTGGCCCCCGCCGCTACCCCCACCTCCACAGGTAGTCAAAAGAGCTAATAATAGTCTGTATTATTGACACAGCTACTTACACACACAGTCGCCATCATCCACTTCAGGGCTGTGTTCAGTAGACACAAAAGGGGGAAATGTTTTGTAACAGACAGTGAGAGGTTACGGTAGTATGTCAAAAGTGTTTGGTCCGGTTTTGTGCCCACTGAACAGGACCCAGTACCCAAAGGTTATGTAGCCTACCAGCAGTCACACACACACTCGCAGATCATTGTTTTGCTATTACAATACGACACTGGATTGTCACAAACACTCATTACATTATCCGTAGCCTCTGTGTCTTCTAAAGGTCTGCCCATCCTCTTTCTCTCCTCTCCTCCCTTCAGCCCCCACCATCCAGGGCCAGACCACCAAGACCCCTGCCCAGCCCGCACAGCAGGCGGTAGCGCCCATCCAGGCCGGCGCCGCCCTGGCCACCAGCATCCCCCCATCCGCCACCCCCCAGGGCCAACTCCCCTCCCAGACTCAGGCCCACATGCCTATCCAATCCCCCACCCCTCTCCAGGTCAAGTCCATCAAACACCCCCCCGGCACCCCCACGGGCCGGCCCCAGCAGACCCTCCAGCTCCAGGGCTCTCCCCACCAGCTCATCACCGTCCCGGGCCTCCAGCAACAGGTCCAGGTCCTGGCTCAGCTCCAGGCCCAACAGGGGACCTCCGGAGGCTCTCTCCCCCAGCAGATCAAGCTCCAGCTGCCTATCCAGATCCAGCAACCCGGGGTCGGTGGAGCCCAGCCTGGAGGTCCGATCCAGAACGTGGTGACCATCCAGACGGCCAGCGTGCAGGAGCAGCTCCAGAGGATCCAGCAGCTGAGGGAGCAGCAGCAGCAGAAGAAGAGGCTGGTGGCCGAGGCCAAGCGGGAGCAGGCACTGACGGCAGCCAGCCAGAGCGACATCATCCAGAAACAGGTGCGGGTGGTGGTCAATATCAGAAACGTGGACTTACATGTATGTGTTCGCCTGTCTGTAAGTTTGGATGATGGGGAGGTGTGGGTTGTGTGTTCAGGCAGCCAGCCAGACACAGTTAGTGTAACAGTATAGTAGGTCCCGTCTCTCTCTGACATCAGTACATAAACAGCCTGCTCCCACGACTGTGGTTTATTTTCCAAGCTGTCCCACTGTCTTTGTCTATTTTAGATGCTACCTCTGTGTGTATGGTATATGATGTGCATGTGTGCGAGCACGTTTGTGGATTGCGTGCGCCCCTACTGTAGTGCATGCACACAATGGGTACTTCTGAAATGGCACCCTATTCCCTATATAGTGCACTACTTTTGACCAGAGCCCTATGGGCCCGGGTCAAAAGTAGTGCACTATATAGGGGCTAGGGTGCCATTTGGAACGTAACCGGTGTGAGGCCTGAGTTGACCTCTGACCCCTCTGTCTCCTCTGTGACAGGTGGTGATGAAGCAGAACGCGGTGATCGAGCACCTCAAGCAGAAGAAGCCCATCTCCCCCGCCGAGAGAGAGGAGAACCAGAGGTGAGGGACTAGGACCTAGCTAACGCTGTTGCCATGACGATCAGACCTTGTGTTGACCCGCCGTGTGTGTGTGGAGGTGTCATCCTTTCCCTCCCTGTGGAGAAAGCCAGGGGTTATATTTAACGTGTCTGGGTCATGGGAAAGGTTACCACAGACAGACCATGTGTTGTGTCCTCCTCACTGGGTTTAAACCAAACCTACAGTACTGGAGCAGGGCAAGCCAGGGCACTGTGGTTGTGTCCCAACTGGCACCCTATTCCCTATGTAGTGCACCACTTTTGACCAGGGCCCATAGGGCTCAGGTCAAAAGTAGTGCACTACATAGGGAATACGGTGCCATTTGGGACACAACCGTGAGTGTCGTTCTCTTTTTTTTGGGGGGGGGGGGGGGGGGGGGTCTTGTCTCCCTCCATCTCTCTCTTTTGTGGTCAGTCACGTCAGTGTGCACAGTCTGGGAACCATGGTTGACCTTGATCTCCCCAGCTTGTGTGTGTGTGAGAGCGCAGTGGCTTCCTATTGCTAGTCTATCTTTCCATCTTTCTCCGGCCCCACCTCTAAATAAACACGGGGAACAAAAACACTCTTGACAGCTGTCACACGTGACCTTCTGACATGGCTACCGATTGGCTTACAGTGTTTTGTCTCGTAGTTTGAGGTAACGAACGGGTGATGGAAAGGTTAATGATGTTTATGATGTATGGAAACATTATTCATTCAATTTCCTTCAAGTCAATTCATATTTGATTATTAGAATTACTCCCATAAATCTATTCACTTTAAAATTCCTTCACTGGACTATGGATGAAAATGAGCTTCATAGCTAACTCTCCTGTTACGTTGATGGGAAAACTGAAATGAAGACTGAACATTGTCATCTAAATACAACATGTTTTAAAATCCCATCCACCCCTCCCCTCAGGATGATTGTGTTCCTGGTGGTATTCATCTTTATAAATGGCTATAAGCATGTATGAGCCTTTATATAATATGGTACATCTCTCCCCCTCCCCTCAGGATGTTGTGTGGCTGGCAGTATAATGCTAAACTTGTTATAAGCATATATAAACCTTCCTAATGTTTTATAAGGCCTATATCATGTTGTCTCTATCCCCTCCACCCAGGATGATTGTGTGCAACCAGGTGATGAAGTTCATCCTGGACAAGATGGACAAGGACGAGAAGCAGGCGGTCAAGAAGAGGAAGAAGGAGGAAGCGGGCGAGCAGAAGAGGACCAAGGCCAACGCCACCAAGCTGTCGTCGCTGCTCTGCCGGCACAAGGAGACGCTCAAGGCCGAGATCCTCAAGAAGAGAGCCCTGCTGGACAAGGAGCTGCAGCTGGAGACGCAGGTCAGACACACACGCGACATTCTCCCATGAACATACTGTACTCACCATGGACACATGGTAGCAGAGCTGCACACAGATGTCCAACAAACACACACTTTCTATCTCACTCTCTACCCTTATCTCCTTCCACAGGACGAGCTGAGGAGGGACCTCGCCAAGCTGCGACGGGACAAGGAAAGGGCCCAGGCCGCCTCCCACCAGGCGGCCGCCGCCGCACACACGCATCACGCCCAGCACGCCCTCACACACACCTCCCAACTCACCTCGGCGGCCTCCGCCCACAAGCGGAAGCGGGAGGAGGAGAGGGACGCAGCGTCGACAGCTAATGCCAAGAAGAAGATGATCTCCACCACTACCTCAAGAGACAGCAAGAAGGAAATCAGGCTCTACTGTGTCTGCAAAACGCCCTACGACGAGTCCAAGTAAGAGACGAGCTGTGTTTTAAATGGTACCCTATTCCCTATGTAGTGGGCTACTTTTGAACCAGGGCCCTGGTCAAAAGCAGTACACTATACAGAAATTAGGGTGCCCATTGGGCTCTAGTCAAAGGTAGTGCACTAGGGAATATGGTGCCATTTGGGACGTAACCCACGTTTATCTACCGCAAACATGACCCTTGTCTGAAGTCCTTCTGAAGAGCCTTAATGTAGTCCAAACACGTTAAATATATACACTGCTCAAAAAAATTAAGGGAACACTTAAACACATCCTAGAATCCCAGGATTCCAAGGTACGCTTACGGTAACTAACGGATATGGTGCTACGGTCTAACCACCAGTGCTGGGTTAGTAGAAAAACCAGGAATAGAGTATTCTTCAGAGTCTTCATGTGACAACCTCGACTAACCTGTACACCAGCACATTGACTCGGTACCGGTACCCCCTGTATATAGCCTCGCTACTGTTATTTTATTGTGTTCTTTTTTTCATTATACACTGCTCAAAAAAATAAAGGGAACACTAAAATAACACATCCTAGATCTGAATGAATGAAATAATCTTATTAAATACTTTTTTCTTTACATAGTTGAATCTGCTGACAACAAAATCACACAAAAATTATCAATGGAAATCAAATTTATCAACCCATGGAGGTCTGGATTTGGAGTCACCCTCAAAATGAAAGTGGAAAACCACACTACAGGCTGATCCAACTTTGATGTAATGTCCTTAAAACAAGTCAAAATGAGGCTCAGTAGTGTGTGTGGCCTCCACGTGCCTGTATGACCTCCCTACAACGCCTGGGCATGCTCCTGATGAGGTGGCGGATGGTCTCCTGAGGGATCTCCTCCCAGACCTGGACTAAAGCATCCGCCAACTCCTGGACAGTCTGTGGTGCAACGTGGCGTTGGTGGATGGAGCGAGACATGATGTCCCAGATGTACTCAATTGGATTCAGGTCTGGGGAACGGGCGGGCCAGTCCATAGCATCAATGCCTTCCTCTTGCAGGAACTGCTGACACACTCCAGCCACATGAGGTCTAGCATTGTCTTGCATTAGGAGGAACCCAGGGCCAACCACACCAGCATATGGTCTCACAAGGGTTCTGAGGATCTCATCTCGGTACCTAATGGCAGTCAGGCTACCTCTGGCGAGCACATGGAGGGCTGTGCAGCCCCCCAAAGAAATGCCACCCCACACCATGACTGACCCACCGCCAAACCGGTCATGCTGGAGGATGTTGCAGGCAGCAGAACGTTCTCCACGGCGTCTCCAGACTCTGTCATGTCTGTCACATGTGCTCAGTGTGAACCTGCTTTCATCTGTAAAGAGCACAGGGCCCCAGTGGCGAATTTGCCAATCTTGGTGTTCTCTGGCAAATGCCAAACGTCCTGCACGGTGTTGGGCTGTAAGCACAACCCCCACCTGTGGACGTCGGGCCCTCATACCACCCTCATGGAGTCTGTTTCTGACCGTTTGAGCAGACACATGCACATTTGTGGCCTGCTGGAGGTCATTTTGCAGGGCTCTGGCAGTGCTCCTCCTGCTCCTCCTTGCACAAAGGCAGAGGTAGCGGTCCTGCTGCTGGTTTTTTGCCCTCCTACGGCCTCCTCCACGTCTCCTGATGTACTGGCCTGTCTCCTGGTAGCGCCTCCATGCTCTGGACACTACGCTGACAGACACAGCAAACCTTCTTGCCACAGCTCGCATTGATGTGCCATCCTGGATGAGCTGCACTACCTGAGCCACTTGTGTGGGTTGTAGACTCCGTCTCATGCTACCACTAGAGTGAAAGCACTGCCAGCATTCAAAAGTGACCAAAACATCAGCCAGGAAGCATAGGAACTGAGAAGTGGTCTGTGGTCACCACCTGCAGAACCACTTCTTTATTGGGGGTGTCTTGCTAATTGCCTATAATTTCCACCTGTTGTCTATTCCATTTGCACAACAGCATGTGACATTTATTGTCAATCAGTGTTGCTTCCTACGTGGACAGTTTGATTTCACAGAAGTGTGATTGACTTGGAGTTACATTGTGTTGTTTAAGTGTTCCCTTTATTTTTTTGAGCAGTGTACTAAGCTACCTCCAATGCCTCTCTGAAGAGAGAGTCAAAATGTATACTGTTAACCATTTACGAGGAAGCTAAAACATTAACAGAATTGAAGATCAATTTCACCTGAAATTGAAATTTCACACACTTTCACCTGAAACTATTGCGGTGTGACTCTCCATTTTTTTACTTCCTGAAATGCCATCAACCAGGAAGTTGAAACACTATGGCAACACACAAATGGCAATCGGTACATTCCTAACAAACGCACCTGAAACCATGGTCGTATGGTGGCCTGTTTTTGTTTTGACTCCGTAGAGGACTCTGCAT
Organism: Coregonus lavaretus; assembly: GCF_964263955.1. Taxonomy (NCBI): domain Eukaryota; kingdom Metazoa; phylum Chordata; class Actinopteri; order Salmoniformes; family Salmonidae; genus Coregonus; species Coregonus lavaretus. The sequence continues at coordinate 7,713,239 of NC_139993.1, forward strand.
TGTTTAGCTTCCTGACTATCATGCTGTCATCCAGGAAGTTGAAACACTATGACAAATTTAGCAATCAATGTCTTTCCTTACAAACCTACCTGAAACCATGGTGGTTACAATGACCTCATTAGACCCCATAGTGATTTGGCATTCTTTCACATCCTGTGTTCTCCCAGGTTCTACATTGGCTGTGACCTGTGCAGCAACTGGTACCACGGCGAGTGTGTGGGCATCACAGAGAAGGAGGCCAAGAAGATGGACGACTACATCTGCAGCGAGTGCAAGCGGGCCCAGGAGGGCAAGACCGAGGAACTCTACTGCATCTGCCGAACACCCTACGACGAAGCACAGTAAGTGCATAGGAGAATGAGTGTGTGTGTTTGAGTGTGGGGCGGCAGGTAGCTTAGTGGTTAAGAGCGTTGTGCCAGTAACCGAAAGGTCGCTGGTTCTAATCCCCGAGCCGACTAGGTGAAAAATCTGTCTGTGCCCTTGAGCAAGGCACTTAACCCTAATTGCTCCTGTAAGTCGCTCTGGATAAGAGCGTCTGCTAAATGACTAAAATGGAAATGGAAAAATTTGTTTTGTGTTTGGGTTCTCAGTGGCGAAAACGTACAATATTATCTATAAGATGGTGATATCTGTTGAGCTTTTGATATTTCGTTTCAGTTATACTTTGTGTTGTTTTCTATTTCCTTTGATGTCTAGGGTTGAAGGTTGTTCTATGTAACAGAGCTTGAATTCCTTATGTAAAGACATTGGCCGTGTCCGAAATCTGTCTTGCCTACTACTTACTAAAACGACATACTGGGTACTAATCGTACTACATGCTATTTAGAATGTACTGTTTACTAAAAACATGTTCAGTAAGCAACAAATATCAGCATACTAGGCTCATCCATACTGAGAATGCATCATCTAATGCACAATTGCGTTGATTCTCGTCATTCGTTCATTTTGGTAGCGCACATCCCCTATTCTGATTAGCAGCTCTTGTCAAACACGTGGGTCTCGAAAGACTATTCTCTCCCTCTATAGTGTGGAGCGATTTTAACTAGATGAAAACCAGAAATTAGTATGACATCCTGGCTTTTAAAGCATACACATTTTCTGAAATGTTCCTTACTATAAAACATATTATTTTCGCATAGCCAAAATGACTACTATTTAGAAACGCAACTATGGGTATTCGGACACGCCAGAATCTATTTCTCCAATCAGACTTAGAACAGAAACCAGGGTCGTGTTCATCAGGCACAATGAACATGACCCAGTTAACCATACCACCTTAACCCTTCTCACCTCTGCCACCCTCCTCCTCGGCCCCACTCAGGTTCTACATCGGCTGCGACCGCTGCCAGAACTGGTACCACGGCCGCTGCGTGGGCATCCTGCAGAGCGAGGCCAACCACATCGACCAGTACGTGTGTCCGCAGTGCCAGTCCACGGAGGACGCCATGACCGTGCTCACGCCGCTCACCGACAAGGATAACGAGGGGTTAAGGAGAATCCTGCGCTCCTTACAGGTATGTCACCCCTCCCTTCACCCCTCCCTTCACCCTCGTTCCCTCTCTACCTAGCGGAACGTCGGGACGGTACGAAACAAAGCCCTCCTCTGTTCTCATCTCTTATCTGATCTGTACGCTGGTCCCCTGGGCAGCACTTGGACAACTGCCCTGGCTACAGGGGTTTTTCCACCCTCCTCTTCCTTCTCTTCTCCGTTTTTTTCTCTCTTCTTCCCCTCCTCCTCTGTGTCCGCATGGCATGGACGTAGCCGGAGCACATCTGTGTTGAGCCAGCTGCTCCCAATGCCATTTTCAACCTCTCTTTGTTATCCTTTGTTTTATTTCTCCACATCTCTCAAGTGTCTCCTCTCTCTTTCTCCCTCTCTCTCCCTGCCTCTCTCAGGCTCACAAAATGGCGTGGCCGTTCCTGGAGCCGGTGGACCCGAACGACGCCCCAGACTACTACGGCGTCATTAAGGAACCAATGGGTGAGTTGGGAGAGAGTTCTGTCTGTTTGCATTCGTTCCGTATTCACCTTCATTCCTGTGTGCACTGATTCAACACTGTAAAAAGAGGTGCTGTTGTCATTAATGGAATAGTCATCACAAGGGACTCCTCTAAGTTGTTACACACCCAAACACACAGCCCATCCCCATCGCCCTGCTCGAGAGGAAAGGCCTCCAACTCAGATCAAACTGCCCATGTAAAAGGCGAACTTGCGTCAACATTGCCTTTTTGAACTTCCACACAAACAAACCGTTAATGAGCTGGCGGAAAAACCCCAGAGACTTCTACACTTGGACATTACAGTAGCCCCCTTCTAAACGACGGTGCATTCGACCTGGGCCTGGAAACTGTAGTCCACCGGCCGCAAAAAAGAAGCCTTTTCGCCCTGCAGAAAAAAAAGCCACGTCTGGCCACGGCGGTCCAGACGGCGTAAGTTTGGGGTTTGTAGATGAAGTCTGATGACGGAGAAGAAGGGCCTCTTTGATATGTGCACGTGGTCGGCCTGCCTACTGGGTGGGGGTGAGGGAAGGTTAAGAATCGGATATGTTTGTTTAAATTGGAGCCCCGGGGAGCGACACGGGAGAAAACCACCGCTATCCTGTGAGGGAAGTATGAAGGAACAGGTTTGTTGCTAGCTTACCTCGCTAAGTATCGTGATAATTGAGAGACAACTTTCAACTTCTTTCAAAGGCAACTTTCATAACAGTTGACCGCATGTTGCCAGAATCGATGGGTCGGCCTCTCGGTCACATCCCGCGTGATTCAATTTGAATGGGCCAAGCCAGAGATTGAGGTTTGAATCTGGCATTGAGCTAGGATCTTTGACTGTCAAGTAGATGTACAAGTGATGTATTGCGCTTTTAGACGCATACTTGAATATCTATCAAAACATTTACACCACATAAACTGCAATTACTTTTGAAGCAACTATGCGAGATGTTGGAGAAGAATCAACTTGCTGATTCCGAGTGATTCATGTTCTGTTGTTCTTGTCTTCCTCCCTTCTTTCTAGACCTTTCTACGATGGAGGACCGGTTGCAGAAGCGCTACTACATCAAGCTGACGGAGTTTGTGGCGGACATGACCAAAGTCTTCGACAACTGCCGCTACTACAACCCCAGCGACTCGCCGTTCTACCAGTGCGCCGAGGTCCTCGAGAACTTCTTCGTCCAGAAGCTCAAAGGGTTCAAAGCCAGCAGGTAAGACCGCCGACCTCTCTCCCTTGGCCTTGTCAGTCAACTTCCGACCTTTGGACTCTGCGCTCATCCCACCTTTTCTCTCTTCTTTCCCCATCTTCGTCTTCATCATATCCGCCTGCACTCCTCCTCCGTCCTCGCCTCATCTTTGTGCTGTTCTCTTATCCCTCCCGCTTTTTTTTGTCACTCTCTCCACCCCTTCTAGACATTCCCCAACTTTAGGATGATTCTGTGAAGTTTGATGTTTTGAGTTTGTGCTGCGTTTGCAGTGCTTTAGTCTCTGTCGCAGCTGCCATTGGGGGCAAACTTGAAGGGCCTTAGATGCCACCGAACCATCAGACACCAGACCTTCCACACAGATCTGTCTGTGGTCTGTTGTGTGGAGTCTGTGTATGCGTGTGGCGCCAACTTTCTATTGGCATTCACTTTAGAGCTGTGTAGTAGCAATGTCCCAATCCATGCTCCTGTCTTTTGCACGTCGTTTTGCATCTATACCTCCTCCCCCTCCCCTGCATTGCGTGTTTGTGTGCTTATGGTCATGTGCTTCCACCTGCATGTGTTTATGCCATCCATTCTCTCTCCCTCTCTTACAGATTGTGATGTCATAAGTCTGGCCTTTATAGCTGGATTCTGAGCTGGGTGCCGGGGTCACTCTAAAAAAATACATTAGCCTATCCTGGACCTTGCTGTTTTTATTTATTTAAAACAGCATCAAACTATTTGTAAGAAAGTACATTTACAGTATAAACCACACCGTAGGTGTGTTTTTTTGGTATTTTTAGAAGGAAAGACACTTTAAAAACATTTCTCCATTTGATAATGGCAGCCATGTTGGTCACAAACAGCAATCAAGGGAAAGCATTTGTTAGTTTTTTTTTTACATTCATTTCACAGACGACAGATATTCGATGGGAGTCGAGTTCATTTCTGTTTATCTCATTCTGGTGACATGTGTGGCACAATATCAAGTATCGGAAAGGTTAGTCGGCAACCTCATCGTTGTGATTCGATTTTTCTAAAATGTTGAAACTTTTCTCACTCATGTAATGTTGTATTCAACTCAGTTCCACATGTGCAGATAACCTATCATTTAATTTACAGAGTAAGTTTATTGTATTGATGACGTGCAACGATTGTACCTCTTAGCTTGCCATTTTAAAAAGATTAACAACATTTATCAATTAGTCTTTTATCTGGTTTATAAATCTATAATGTTATTGTTTTATGTGCATATTATATCCTTTTGTGAAGGAGTATTATATGTTCAAAATAAATATAATGGTAAGATATAGGTCAGAGTTTTTTGTGTAGCTTTTCAGTTCATTTCTGGTGAACTCGACTGTCCCACGGTTTACATGGTATGTTCTCACTGTATATACAAGCCATATAGAACATTAAACTAACATTACACCAACATGGCTGCTCTCTCTGCTCAGACGTCTGACCCCACTGGCATCCAATAAGTGTTGTTGTATTCCCTTGTGCATATTTTGTCATTTGTCAAGCTTTTAATAAAAAAAACAAAAACATATCAATCGATCACATCAACTGTTTCCCCTTCTCTCTACATTCTGTAGGTCTCATAACAACAAACTGCAGTCTACAGCCTCTTAGAATACACAGTCAGCACCCCTTCTAAAGCTAACTGTCAAAATGGCTGCCAATGTGGTTCCCCCTGAACACTCATACTCCAATGGGGAAGCCAGGCTGCTTCTTACCTGTCCACACACACACCACACCTGTCGGACTTGGGAGTGGGAGTCACACCCCCTTTTTAAAAGCAGCACACACTCCTCGAAGATCGTAGCCGACGCGTGCTTCAGGCCGAATGGCATTCGTGCCAAACCGGATGAGCCCTCACCGCTCCTCAACCACCTCTATGGCTGTGGAAAGAGAAGAGCCTGGCAGTGGAAGGTTCCATTATCCAAACCCTTAGTGTTCATGATGGGAGATACCACATCCCCAACAAACGGGGGGAGGGAGGCTCAGACTTTCAGGTCACATCCTGGTTCCTTACCTTTCAAAGCACTTCCGATCTGGTGGATGAAATGGAGGGATGGAGGGCGAGAACCTCCCTGAAGTCAATAAGCTAATTGGCCGTTCGAGGGCAGTACGAAACAAGGCAGCAGTAGACTATTTTCAAGTTGTTTATTCTGTAACTAATCTCACATCTCTTTTGTATAAGCTATTCTTCCTTCCCTGGGGTCAACTCCCATTTCGTACTGTGTATGTCCCAAATGTTAACCTATTCCCTATGTAGTGCACTACCTTTGACCAGAGCCAGATGGGCCCTGGTTCAAAAGTAGTGCACTATAAAGGGAATAGGGTGCCATTTGGGATGACAACCACTGACACTTTCTAGCTGTCTCTGCTTCCTCATCTCATGATTCCTCATTCGAAATGGGTCTAAATAGCACACACACACCTGTCTGGCTGCTTGTGTTCGGAAGGAGCTGATCCTAGAGCATCGTGAACCCACTTGGTGTCACCTTGAAGATGAATGTGCCCAGACCTCCAAACAGGCCATAGAGAGTCCAAGTTACCATTTCTATGTAATGTCTCACTGTGGAAATGCTATCCTGTTTGTAAAACCTTGTTTTTTCAGACGTTGAACCTCCGTTTACCTTTCTCTTTATGTTACCACCTAAGACGGGAATATTGGTGTATATGAAACAACAACCGACATTGAGAAAACAAGCTCTGTTTCTCACCATGTAGAGGCTTCTCTAACATTTTTAATTGAAGACATTAATCCGATGAAAACAAGAAATGCTCTCCAAGTCCTTCCACAGGATAATAGCTGAGGATGGACTTGGAGAATGTGAAAACCGTTAAAGGGCATATTTAACCTAAGTGTACTGACCATCCACACCGCAATCGCCCCTCTCTCCCCCAATGTTTTGTGAAGAAGGTTTGATCACATGCATCTCTCAATTCATAGGCCCCCTATGAAGGATTAAGTCAAATCATTTTGAGTTTTCCACTGCATCAAGTAAACCATGTTGTGGTCTAGAACAGTAAATCAGAAAGTCAACCTTCGTTGAGGAATCTTTATACTAAGTTGGGGTTTGTATGAAGATTTTTTTAGGAACTCTTGGGCATTTTTATCATATTTGGAACTCTTTTCTAATCTGTAATAATTGTGTCGTGGCAGTACTGTTTGTTGAGGGGAGAACATTTTTGGAGTTGTCACTGGTGCTCTTAGTTAATATCTCTTAAAGATCGACTTAAGAGTAGGGGGGGAAAGCCTTCGGTTTGAAGAGGGGTTGGGGTCAATTTCGTTTCAATTTTGGAAGTGAACTTAAATTCCCATTTTCATTGGAATTTTAGTTTACTTCCTGAATTTAAATGGCAATAACCGAAAACCTGGTTTGAAGTGGCAACAACTTTTTCGGAGGTGGACTGAGTTGAGAGATGAGGTGACCGAAGCCTGTTTGTCAGTCCTATTCACTGACCTGTTTGCATTTCAAACGATGCACTCCAGTTTCTATTCTTACATGCATCGTCCACCATTTCTATTTCATATTGTATAATATGGCTGTCAATATACAAAGAGATGTTAGAGATTTTTTTAGCATTAGTACTTTTATTTTTGACCATTTTAACCAGCAACTAAGCCTACCTGTACATTCAATAGATATTCTCTATCTTTTGTCAAAGTGAACTCTACATTTAGGTAAAATTGCCCTTTATATTAAAAGTGCTGCATATTGTGTGCATATTGATTTAAAACGGGGTGAGGAATGTTGACTCTTTTTGAAGAGTAAAAAAAAAGAAGAACCAACCAGTTCTATACATCTCTTAATAACTTCATCACTATCTGATTTTATTTATTCATATCGCTGAAAATATTTCGTTTTTTTTGTAAATGTAAGAGGAAACATAATTGGGGAAAAATACTATATGTTTTTAACAGATTGTGGCAACTCTTAAGAGATCCTTTTTTGTACTTGATAGGACATTTCATCCTAGATAATAAAGTCATGTTTTTGACATCAATTGTCCAATGTGCTGTCATCTTTGTTTTTGTGTACTTATGTTGTATTTAATTTATGTTTAAGGGCCAGGAGTTTTGTCCGGACATGTTTATCCTGTCAAGTCACATGGTCTGGAATGTATAATGTAATGAATACTAAGTTGTTTGTACCTTTTTCATCTATTTCCACAGTGGAGTTGGATTAAGTTGCCTCAGACACTGATCTAGAGTCAGCTTCCCTGCATTTCCCCCTGTAATGTTTAAGGTATTTTGGTATTTATTAGGATCCCCATTAGCCGCCGCGAAAGCAGCATCTACTCTTCCTGGGGTCCACAAAAGGTACGACATTCGGGGAGGGTTAGCTGATCCTAGATCTGTGCCTAGAGACAACTTCTACCCAGACCAGAGCAGGGGATGATGTCTGAGGGCAGCACTTATGCTTTGGGTATCTCCCACCCACACACACACATTGTATTTCCCCTGTACAAAGGAGTGTTGAACACAATTCACCTCTGTCATCAAAGGAAAACTCCACCCCCAATTTTTTTTGGGGGTGTATTTGTTTCATTAGTTCATTGTTGATATAGTCCCGAATTATGCATTTTGCATCATATGAATCTGCGTTTTTCATCATATGACGCAAAATGCTTCATACAGGCCATATTTCTGTATTTTCAAAGTTACTTATCTTGAAATCTTGATTGCTGACATGCAAAACATTTTGGGACTGTATCAACAGTGGACTAATGGAACAAATACCAAAATATCGTTTTTGGGTGGAGTTTTCCTTTAACCTTCCCCTCTCACCAAAGACACTCACCCCTCCCTCTCTCCCTTCTTCACGCTCCCCCTCCACTCCAAACCCCTAATTAAATCCAGAGCTTTGCATGGACACCAAATGGACTACAGATGACCACAAGTCCCAGCAATTCCTCTCTCCCCTCTCACTGTGGCTTGGGGGGCTGGAACTGTCTCTCTCGCTGTCACACAGGAAGGAACTAGGACACATTCCCACCTCTTCCCCCATCCCAACCCCTTATCCCTATTCCTCTCCATAAGGAATGTTGTCCCGCTGTGATGGTAGCCGAGATGCGACGAGCTCCCGTTTCCTGCCCGCCTGCATCTGTTCCTTCCAGCACTGTTCCCAGATGGACTTCAGAGCATGGGAACGGCTCGGATCAAAAATCATTCCTGAGGCCAGACGGAGAAGCTATTACACCCCAATTATGACCCTGTTTTTGGGCACTTAATCGCCAGGGGTTATCACCAGGATTTAAACAGTATTTTTCACTATACACTCCAGTTAAAATCTGTGTGCACCATACATAGAGCTCCTATAATTCACTAGAGAGGCTGATGTCATAGACCCTCATAATTCCAGAATGTGTTCATTATGGCAGCCATCTTGGTCAGGAATGAATCCAAAAGTGATTATATATGTAATTCTGTGGTGCCATTCAAGAATGTGTGTTTGCAAGGCTTCGGCTGAGTGATAGCCCCAACCGATAAAACATGAATAGACCCACAGACCACACCAACACCCAATGAGTAAAAAACGAATACATCTTTATTAGTTCCATGTAGTATGAGATGAGATATGCGCACACAGTGCAAACCTTTTCTCTCATTTTAAGTATGAGGATTGTCAAAGATGACAGGCCAGACCAAAGGTATGTGGCATGGATGTCTATCTTATCTTCCATTCAACGTTTTCCCTCAGGAATGGAGAGAGCCCAGGGTCTCTCTTTCTCTCCCAGGGTCTCTCTCTCTCTCCCAGGGTCTCTCTCTGTCTTGATGTATGTACATACAGTGCCATCAGAATATATTCACATCCCTTGACTTTTTAACATTTTGTTGTGTTACAGCCTGAATTTAAAAATGGATTAATTTGAGATTTTGTGTCACTGATCTACACACAATACCCCATAATGTAAAAGTGGAATTTTGTTTGTAGAATTTTTTTTTTAATTAATAAGAAATGAAAAGCTGAAATGTCTTGAGTCAATAAGTATTCAACCCCTTTGTTATGGCAAGCCTAAATAAGTTCAGGAGTAAAAATGTGCTTAACAAATCACATAAGTTGCATGGACTCATTCAGTGTTCAATAATAATGGTTAACATGCTTTTTGAATGACTACCCAATCTCTGTACCCCACGCATAAAATTATCTGTAAGTTCCCTCAATCAAGTAGTGAATTTCAAGCACAGATTCAACCACAAAGACCAGGGAGGTTTTTCAATGTCTCTCAAAGTAGGGCACCAATTGGTAGATTAAAATAAAATAAAGCAGATGCTGATTATCCCTTTGAGCATGGTGAAGTTATTCATTAGGCTTTGGATGGTGTATCAATACACCCAGTCACTACAAAGATACAGGCGTCCTTCCTAACTCAGTTGCAAGAGAGGAAGATAACTGCTCAGGGATTTCACCATGAGGCCAGTGGTTACAGAGTTTAATGGTTGTGATATGAGGAAACTGAGGATGGATCAACAACTTTTTGTCCTGAATACAAAGCGTTATGTTTGGGGCAAATCCAACACAATACATCGCTGAGTACCACTCTTCATATTTTCAAGCATGGTGGTGGCTGCATCATATTATGGGTATGTTTGTCATCGGCAAGGACTCAGGAGTTTTTAAGGATAAAAAGAAACTGAGTACAGCTAAGCACAGGCAAAATACTAGAGGAAAACCTGATTCAGTCTTCTTTCCAACAGACACTGGGAGACAAATTCATGTTTCAGCAGGACAATAACCTAAAACACAAGGCCAAATCTACACTGGAGTTGCTTATCAAGACGACATTGAATGTTCCTGAGTGGCCTAGTTACAGTTTTGACTTAAATCGGCTTTAAAATGTCTTTCTAGCAATGATCAACAACCAACTTGACAGAGTTTGAAGAATTTTACAAAGAATAATGGGCAAATATTGTACAATCCAGGTGTGCAAAGCTCTTAGAGACTTACCTAGAAACAGTCACAGCTGTAATCGCTGTGAAAGGTGTTTCTAACACGTATTGTCTCTGGGGGGATGAATACTTATCTAATCAAGAAATATTAGTATTAGATTTTTCATTGATTTTTTTATAAATGTTCTAATTTTTCTTCCTCTTTCACATTACAGAGTATTTTGTGTATATCGTTGACCAGAAATTACAATTAAATCCATTTTAATCCCAACGGGTGTGAATACTTTCTGAAGGCACTGTAACCTTCTTTCTCTTCTTTCTTTTTCACCTTCCCTCCTCCTCCCTCTCTCCTTCCCTTTGCCACTCTCAAATGCCTCCTTTGAGCTTTGGCCCCACCGGATGTGTGTGCGTGATTTTGTGTGTGTGTTTGCGTTTGTGTGTTTGCATTTGTGTGTGTGCATGAGCAAATAAGGGCCAGAGGTGGCATTAGCTTTCACCCCACCATCTCCAAAGAGAGCCGGAGAGGGGAGCCGCACTTTTCTGAAGCCGTGTGTCCAGGTGCGCTGGGGATCAGATTTCCACGATTAGATTTACAAAAACACTCACTAATACCACCAGGTTCCCTTATGAAGTCTGTTTTCTCCGTCTGATATTTCCACTTGTGCACATCATTAACATTAGAAAAATACGTTTATTTTAGCCTCTTTTGTGTCTTTTCTCACCTTTTCCCTCCTCCTCTGGGGTTTGTTCTTGTTGATGCTTTTCCAGTCTTTCATCCCACCCCCCTCTTCTCTTTCACATACAGTAATAGTGCATTTCCTGTAATCTAATGACAGGCACAAAACAACAGTATAAAGATGCAACAGCTGTTCTTACAGGCATAAATAGGAGTTTGCTGATATTGTATAGTCTGTCAATAGGAAATCCTTTAGAGTTTCTGACCACGTTCAAAATGGGTAATGTGATTGGACTCTTGCCATTGGAGAAGCACCAGTGTGCAACTAGATCTGAACAGATAGTCTTTCCCATGGATGATTGGGATAACTTGGGACAAGCCAATTGGAGATGTGTGTGTGTGTGTTCGCATGAATAGTGGGGCTGGAGTTGGCAGTCTTCCTCCCTCAGGGCAAATATGAGCTTCATTCACATGCTCGGACACCATCTTCAAACGTGGCCACGGGACAACCAAAACATTCTGATGAAAAGTTGTGTTACATCGGATGAGCCAATGAAAATGTCCTCTACCTGAATTATTCCATTCAACCATAACTCTGGGTTCACTGGCAGAATATTTCAATCGTAAATTAAACCAATTTGAGGGAGGCACTGATCTGACCGATTCATGTACCAGACATGAAGAAATTATCATTTTAAGTCCTACGACATCTTAATAAATGAGTAAAGAAGACTTATGAACATAGAGATATACTAGAGAGCTCATCTTTTATCTTTGTAAAGTGTGCCCTCTATCCAACTCTATGCTCATGCACAATAATAGAGAGCAACAGTATGAGGAAATCTGATGGGACACTTCAAGCAGAGGTTTAAAGACGAGAACCTTTGATATAGACGCCACTTGTGTCTTCTATCAAAGAGGACGCAAAGCTACAAGGTAAAGACTGTACAGACAGACAAGCAAAAACATTACCACTCAACCTTGATTATGATACAAACAAGTGCAGGAGGTCCATGCCAGAAAAAACAACAACATCTTGGCCTCGTCCTTCTACGTCTCTGCTGAAATGCTGAAGGGGTTATAGGTCACAGTCACTTCATGTTGACAGCTGCAATGTCTTTTCCGCCGCTGCAGGGGGCGATAGTCTGTTTTGGGTTCACCTACACTTGGAGCGGGTGGCCTCCAGGGCTTTCTGGTGTCTCCTCTTGTTGAAGCGCTTGACGTAGTTGTTGCTGCGCAGGAGGCCGTCCCCTGGCTTCAGTTTGCCCCCCAGCAGGGCCAGGAGGTCGTTGGGGAGGTGGCGCCTCCGGTGGTAGATCTGGCCCATTACAATGTATCGGCTACCTATAGAATAGCATGGGGGGAAGAGAGGGTGTCAGTGAATTCATTAGCAGTATTTGGTCTCTCTGCTCAACTGGTAGACATGAGTTCAGTCCCATTGACTATACTAGCATACCACATAGCATGGAGAAATGTATTGGGAATCCGTTATAAGTAATATGCTAGTGTTGCTATCGGAATGTAGCCATGGTGACACCCTATTCCCTATATCCCTCAAATTCAAATCTGGACCTCGAAGCCAGTTCCACTGCTTTTTTCATTCTTCCCCTCTAATCAGGGACTGATTTAGACCTGGGACACCAGGTGGGTGCAATCAATTATCAGGTAGAACAGAAAACCAGCCGTACTTCAGACCTCCAGCATAGGATTTGAATACCCCTGCCCTATATAGTGCACTACTTTTGTCCAGAGTGCACCATACAGTGGGGGAAATTTTTTAATTAGTCAGCCACCAATTGTGCAAGTTCTCCCACTTAAAAAGATGAGAGAGGCCTGTAATTTTCATCATAGGTACACGTCAACTATGACAGACAAAATTAAAATCACATTGTAGGATTTTTTTATGAATTTATTTGCAAATTATGGTGGAAAATAAGTATTTGGTCACCTACAAACAAGCAAGATTTCTGGCTCTCACAGACCTGTAACTTCTTCTTTAAGAGGCTCCTCTGTCCTCCACTCGTTACCTGTATTAATGGCACCTGTTTGAACTTGTTATCAGTATAAAAGACACCTGTCCACAACCTCAAACAGTCACACTCCAAACTCCACTATGGCCAAGACCAAAGAGCTGTCAAAGGACACCAGAAACATAATTGTAGACCTGCACCAGGCTGGGAAGACTGAATCTGCAATAGGTAAGCAGCTTGGTTTGAAGAAATCAACTGTGGGAGCAATTATTAGGAAATGGAAGACATACAAGACCACTGATAATCTCCCTCGATCTGGGGCTCCACGCAAGATCTCACCCAGTGGGGTCAAAATTATCACAAAAACGGTGAGCATAAATCCCAGAACCACACGGGGGGACCTAGTGAATGACCTGCAGAGAGCTGGGACCAAAGTAACAAAGCCTACCATCAGTAACACACTACGCCGCCAGGGACTCAAATCCTGCAGTGCCAGACGTGTCCCCCTGCTTAAGCCAGTACATGTCCAGGCCCGTCTGAAGTTTGCTAGAGTGCATTTGGATGATCCAGAAGAGGATTGGGAGAATGTCATATGGTCAGATGAAACCAAAATATAACTTTTTGGTAAAAACTCAACTCGTCGTGTTTGGAGGACAAAGAATGCTGAGTTGCATCCAAAGAATACCATACCTACTGTGAAGCATGGGTGTGGAAACATCATGCTTTGGGGCTGTTTTTCTGCAAAGGGACCAGGACGACTGATCCGTGTAAAGGAAAGAATGAATGGGGCTATGTATCGTGAGATTTTGAGTGAAAACCTCCTTCCATCAGCAAGGGCATTGAAGATGAAACGTGGCTGGGTCTTTCAGCATGACAATGATCCCAACCACACCGCCCGGGCAACGAAGGAGTGGCTTCGTAAGAAGCATTTCAAGGTCCTGGAGTGGCCTAGCCAGTCTCCAGATCTCAACCCCATAGAAAATCTTTGGAGGGAGTTGAAAGTCCGTGTTGCCCAGCGACAGCCCCAAAACATCACTGCTCTAGAGGAGATCTGCATGGAGGAATGGGCCAAAATACCAGCAACAGTGTGTGAAAACCTTGTGAAGACTTACAGAAAACGTTTGACCTGTGTCATTGCCAACAAAGGGTATATAACAAAGTATTGAGAAACTTTTGTTATTGATCAAATACTTATTTTCCACCATAATTTGCAAATAAATGCATTAAAAATCCTACAATGTGATTTTCTGGAAAGAAAATTCTCATTTTGTCTGTCATAGTTGACGTGTACCTATGATGAAAATTACAGGCCTCTCTCATCTTTTTAAGTGGGAGAACTTGCACAATTGGTGGCTGACTAAATACTTTTTTCCCCCACTGTATAGGGCAGGGCTCTCCAACCCTGTCCTGGAGAGCTACCGTCCTCTAGGTTTTCACTCCAACCCTAATCTAGCGCACCTGATTCTAATAATTATCTGGTTGATAAACTGAATCAGGTTAGTTACAACTGGGGTTGGATTGAAAACCGACAGGAGGGTAGCTCTCCAGGAACAGGGTTAGAGAGCCCTGATTTAGGGGATAGGGTGCCATTTGGGACGCATTCATTGGTTCCTTAAGTTGACACTTACCTAGTTTGATGTCAGGACAAGGCTTGCTGCATTTGTAGGTGTCCAGGACTAGGAGACGCACTTTGAGAAAGAAGCTGTCTGGAGTGACGTAGAGACGGCTCATCTTGTAGAAACCATCGCTGCTCACCATCAGTGTGATGAGTCTAATCCCCTTACGCACCATGTCTATGTCGTGAACGATCCCATTGATGGCTGAAATGTAACGGTAAATGGTCAAATGAAAGTAAAGGTCATTGTTTGTAACTATAAAGTGGATAGTAGCGCAGAGCACTCGTAGGTACAGATCTAGGATCAGCAAAACTGACCCAAGATCAGCGTTTAGGTGCAACTTCACCCTGCACCATGATGAGCAGCCTCTTTCTGTCACTCTAGTCTAAACTACAGCATGATTGGCGGGTTGCAAATAGACTGCACCAGACATTGTGTCATGGCCTTATTTTGTCCCCTTCTCCCATCCCTTCACTTCCAGTCTTTATGGAGAGATCACTGGAAGATGGTGGCCAGGCCACCCATCTCACTCTCATACAATAGTCTAACCCTGTTCACACACACACACACACACACTCACCAAATTCACTGTAGCAGTAGTACTCTCTCTCCTCCTTCTCCTTCCTGCACTCACTCATGCAGACGGCCTCGTGAGTGAAGTCAGACTCTGTGAGAGAGGGAGTCAAAGAGAAAGGAAGAGAGCGAGAGAGATGAGAAGAAGGAGCGAGTGACCGACCGGGCCGTGCCTGCTTGTGTGGAGCCAGACTTCATTCCAGTGTCATTAGAAGGACCAGGGTTGTCATTACAAAACCCAGGCGTCGCATTCCGCAGGAGGGGGCTCCACGTTCCCCGTCCTCCCCGTTCCGGGTCTCACCCCTTAATTACTGCATCATAACTGATCTCACTTAGGCATATTTAGCATTGCTATCATAACCTCTCACTCCCTAAGACTTCACACAAAGGGACACATTCAATCCAGATTTAGGTAGCAATTTGTGGCTGGAGAGGTAATTAGCTAACTATCCCCAAAATCTCAGCAGTCTCTCACTGTCACCATACATAGTGTGGGGGTATAGTGTCACTTTCCGTACCTCGTTTCAGGATGTCGAAGTGGTAGAGCAGGCTGGAGGAGCGACGGTTGATGAGCACAGATGAGCGGCTGTTATTCCGGTTGGCGCCGCCGGACTGGTACAGACTGGACTTCCCCCCAGGGCGATTCTCCTCCGGGTCCAGCTTTCTGGTTGGGGGGTCCCTGCGAGGGGAGGGGGCCGGGTGAGGGTGGGGGTGGCCCCTGGGTCTGGAGTTGGGGTGACTGTCCGGGTCACTCTGCGGGGGGTTGTTGAAGTTAGTGTGGGGGTCCCGGTGAGGGTCCACGTTGACTTTCTGTGTGCGGTTGGTGGCAGCGATTAGTGGCGTTTTGGGAAGTGCTAGACCCGCCTCGCCGCGGTTCTTCTCGCTGTTGTGCTCGATCAGGCGGTCATTTTTAGGGCCCTTCTTGCTCTTGTTGTGGGGGCCGGGGCGAGGGTCACTGTGCTTGGGCCAGACCCCCGAGGGAAGGGGGTGGAGGGCGTACTTGGGGTCCCCGGCTTTGCTGCTCTTTTCCAGGAGCTCATTGATGGGGAGAGAGGGGTCTTTGGTCCCTAGCCTTGTGCTCTGGTTCTGGGCAGGGTCGGGTAAAACACTCTGGCCCTTCTCAGAGGGGGTGCTGATCACGGAGAACAGCTCTGGATAAAGCAGGCAAGGACAATCCAGTTACACCCAGCAGTATATTATAACTTTATAATATCAATGGCCCCTATATCATACCTCCATCATATAAGGTTATGAGTACAGTTGATTGCTTCTTAATATAAGCAATAGCTTGAGACTATCAATAGTTTTTTAACTGTCAGAGCTGGGTAAAAAAGCATTGCCAGTTCTCTGCCCCTTCCACTTGGAACGAACTACAAAAGGGCATGAAATTACAGGAGCTTGTCTCCTTGAGTGTGTTTAAAGCTAGGGTGAAACTTATGGTGGATAATGAAGTTGGGGGCTGTCAATGTTTTGACCCCAGGATGCACCACACCTCCCCAAAGTATTTTGCCTGCTCAATCTTTAAATTGATGTTTTTAAACTGTGATGCTCTGTGTTTTATTATGTTGTAAATGTGTCTGAAACTTTGTGTGCTGATATTTGACCAGGTCTCTTGTAAAATAGATATTTCATCTCAATAAGACTAACCTGGTGAAATAAAATAAATTAAATGAGTGTGGGCACTGAACTAAAGCATACAAAATGCAGTGCACATATTCTATTCAATGGTGATTTTGTTTTTTATGTATTCACCATATATTCTAATCTACTGATATTACATAATCATTTCTAAAGACATTTTCATCCAGATCTTATGAGTAGGCCTATATAGTCTTACTGTCAGTACACAAGCCAAACACTTAAAAGTAAAGTAAAGAATTCACAGGATAATCATTGTATCCTCAAAAATGAAAATCTAAATTATGGGGTGGCAGGTAGCCTAACGGTTAAGCGCGTTGGTCTAGTAACTGAAAGGTCACTGCTTCGAATACCCGAGCCTACTAGGTGAAGAATCTGTCAATGTGCCCTTGCTCCTGGAAATCACTCTGGATTAGAGCGTCTAGTGGAAATATGCTTTGTAATTCGAACTAGGTGTAATTTACTGACAACCATAGTTGTCAGATTATGAGAATTTCAGCTTTATGATTTTCGCAAAGTAGCCTATACAAAGATTGAATTAGATATGTCTGAGATTGAATTATAGGCTTATATTTGTGAATGAGAAAAAATATGATATCAATCATAAAAATAACTTGAATTACATAAACATACATAAACATATATAAAGTCCTGCCATCCAGGAACTATATATCAGGCAGTGTCAGAGGAAGGGCCGAAAAATTGCCAAAGACTCCAGCCACCCAAGCCATAGACTGTTCATTCTGCTACCCTCCGGCAAACTGTACCGGAGCATCAGCTCTCCGACCAACAGGCTCTGAGACAGCTTCTGCCCCAAAGCCATAAGACTGCTAAATAGCCAGATAGCTAAATAGTCAATTACTGTTACCCAAACTATCTGCACTGACTCTATCTTGCACTGACTGACCCTACGCACACTCACTAGATGTTACATACACACCATATACATACTCACTCACACACACTACACTGTCACTCCCACAGAAAACCCTCACACGTTCACATACACTTAATACGCACACACGCATACCAACACAACACAAACACACGCACACGCACACACACTTTTACACTCATAATTTGCTGCTGCTACTCTGTTCTTTATTTCACTATTTTTTATTATCTATCCGAATGCCTAGTCACTTTACCCTGCCTTCATGTGCATACTGTATCTACCTCAAATACCTCGTCCCTCTCTCTGCATATTGATCTGGTAGGCTACTGGTACTCACTGTATACAGCTCCATTCTTGTGTATTTTATTTTATTCCTCTTGTGTTAGTTACTATTTTTTATTATTATTTGTCAATTTTATTTATTGCACCTCTGAGAAAATGTTTCGACTGCTTTATAAATCGACATGTCATCACATTTACGATAAATAAATAAAAACGTTTCAAATTATATTGGTTTTACAAGCAATTGCTATTTCCTAATGGATCTTCTGATCTACAATAATACTGTCACCATTCTTCTCCTTAAAATGTAAAAGTAATTAGACATTGTTGGAAAGCAGCAAGAATTGTTGCCCGACTTACCATTGTCCTCCGCTTCAGAAAAAGTAAACGCAAGTACCAGCAGGAGTAGAATAATCCCTGTCATCCTGAAAAGTGCTATTGGACCAACTTCGAATTCTGCTGGAGTGTATCTGAATTCCTGAGGTTTATATGCCTCGAGTTTGGAATGGAAGGCGTGTCACTCCGACGCAGAGGTAAACAGAGTGACACCAGAGACTACCTTCATTCATGAAGCCATAGAGGTCCTATTAAATTCCTAATTCTATACATGAAACACCCTTCGGTCTTTAGTAGGCTACTGTGTGTGGGGCCTTTTAAAAAACGTGGGCCAGCCTTTAGCCTTTAATTCTACTAATTACTGATGATAGTGATTATTAGTGATTACGTATTGTGATAGGCTATTTAAAATCATATGTGTTATTTGTATTTGTAGGCTATTGCATTGCATACAAATGGCAATAGCCTGCCCCATGTAGGATTTCACAATGTTGCATTTGACCAGTAAAAAAAAAAAGTGAAAGAAAACACTTTTGGATGCACTTGTCTAGGGGGCTATCCTCATTTCTCTCTCTTCCTCTCCCATGATACACACATGCTGCTTTTCGACTGTAAAGCCACACTAGTGTCTACACCCTTATGTTATACTAGGTAAATTGTTTCCATAACTAGGGCTGACGGTGAGGACTTGTTAAGAGTAGAATCAACAACCTCTGCAGTTGCTTTGTGAGAAGATGTTAAAGTGTACAGTTAGCCATTGTTATGTAAATTACATCTGATTATCAATTATATTGACCAGATACTCTAGTGCCCGCTCTACCCCGCTCCAGTGAAGATAAATGTCTTCAAAAATGGGAGGCAGTCGAGAGGAGGCAAGATCAGGTGGGACAGATTCGCGTGTGAAAAACAGGCACAACGGTTTCCACTAGTTAATACAGCCAAAAATATATATGTCTATATAGTAAATATTAATGAAAACAAAAATGTGCTTTTTGGTCTTACTTTAAGGTTAGGGTTAGGTATAAGGTTATCAGTGTGGTTATGGTTATGGTTAGGTTTAAAATAACATTTTAAAAATATAAATTGTAGAAATAGGCGTGTTTATGACTTTGTGGCTGTAGTAACTAGAGACAACCAGGCACAACTCCGATATAAATAGTTTTTCTCAAAGATGCCGAGATGTTACGTGTCCTACTTATATCAGTACAATCGTAACAACTTAATCATTACGAAACTTATATTCGATCAAATAATCCAGACGTAGCAAATAAGACATTACATTTTTTTGTTAACAAAATTCGACACGCTCATTGACCTCCATACAAAAACTCCTCGCTTGGTGAGCGAAAAAAAAGAAAAACGCCACCTGCTGGAGAAGACAGATTTTGGGCCCAATTATCCCTCTCGCTTCGCCTCTTCCTCTCTGCCCGAAATGAGAGCAGGTCCGCCAGATCCATGGCCCAGTCAGACACGGGTGCCAGCCCGCATAGATGGAAACAGAAAAGTCTGTGCCTTTTGTGTGAAAAACTAATATATACTGTATGGAAATGCATCACCAGATTGTTTCTTATTTATTCTGTTTGCCACTGTGAATGTGTAGCCTATACCGGTAAAAGTCATACGCGTAGAACCACTGCCCCCTTCTGGACGCAATGTCACAAACTTTGAGGGGACGCTTGGATGCTTGTGGTACTGCAGATTTCAAACATTTGTATTAAAGTCATGATTAAACCTTATTGCTATTTATGTGATTGATTTGTAGGGTACATTTTCGTGGGTCTTTCGTGGGTCGAGGCTCCATAGCTTAATTGTGACGTTTACAAATGCAATCACATTGATAAGAGACAAATTGGAGTCGGAGTGCATTCCCCCGGTTTTATAATCCATGTAGCTATTATCAATCATTTATCATTTTTATATCATTTCACATAAAACGGAAGCTAAATACGACCCAGATGGGACTCGAACCCACAATCCCCAGCTCCGGAGGCTGATGCCTTATCCATTAGGCCACTGGGTCATCACGTTTCCAATGAGCGCAGCCACAGTTTATAAAATTTTAAACATGACGCTAAAGGCGTGAAAAATTCCATAGAAGTGTGCATATTTGGGTTCATGACCAACACACTTACTACCAGATTTAGCTAAACTACTGTGCTCTGCGACATGTCGCAGGCAAATTTAATCAAATGTAGTGAAAAGCGAAAAGCTGTAGTATCGTCTCGCGATAACAGCGCATCACCACTAGCGACTCTTTCCGACTTTTTCAAAAAGGGGCCAATGAAAAGGTGCTTTGACTCGAATGGGCCAATCACAGATCGATGAAGCCGGAAATTTAAAGGCGGACTCATGTTTGACGTCATTGCTAGTAAGAACAAGGACAAGGTGAGTGCGGTCCTCATGCTTTTGTTACTTAATGTTGATTTTAATGGTTATAATAGAGCAGTTACTGGGTGCATTCGATATAAATGATATGCGTTGATATATTGTTCACTTATTACTGGTTTTGGGGTGTATTGGTTATTACTAAATGGTTATTTTGCGCGTTTTCAACCGGCCACATGTTAGAATATAGCTCGCCCGGCAGCAGGAACGCAAAACTGTCTTGCTAGCTAGGAAAACGTTGGCTATTTTAGTATTCAATATAAAGCACGCACATAGCTAACATCTAACTTCTCCCCATAACGTTAGTGATCAACACTACAGTAAAGTCATCGCCTTGTTCAATAAGCAACGAAAACTATGTCGACAACTGCGAACGACGCCGATCGCATCACCCAATTCAAAAACAAGGGAAAAGATACCAACGTAAGTTGAAATCGCTTTTGCTGCCTTATCTTGATTGATTAGCCAGCCATGAACACCTAGTTTACAGTGTTGCTATTTGTCTAGCACCGTGCAACTTGACGTTGTTCATCTGCAGGAATTGAGGCGCAGGAGAGTCGAGGTCAACGTAGAACTTCGAAAGGCAAAGAAAGATGACCAGCTTCTCAAAAGAAGGAACGTCAGTATCTGCCCAGATGAGCCTACATCTCCACTCCAAGAGAAGGACCAAAATGCACAGGTATTTTGTATCCATACTGTAACTACCCTTATTTGAAACACAAACAGGCAATGGCAAGCTTTTGATTATGACAGTGTACAGGCCATCAAAGGGTGAGCAAGATAAAGATGTCCCTCATCCCAATAGATTGATTTGGTGCCTTGCTGTCCTGTACTCTGGTCTATCAGAAGGCTGTTAGCTAGCGTCTATAATCTGTCACTTTGTTCCATTGACACACATGCAGACGCTCCACAGATACCATGCCAGGTCATGTAATTAATGTGTAATCCTGCCTTGTTTCCATAGCCTGCACAGCACTGGACGGTTGAGGAGATTGTGGCTGGTGTAAATAGCCAAAGCCTAGATCATCAGGTGCAGGCTACCCAGGCAGCCAGGTAAGTCACTAAGCGTTTCATTGGAAACCCGTTTTGGGTAATCACTTTCTGTTCTGACTGTTGGCTTTGTCTGTCCCTAACCATAACATTTGACTTGGCTTTCTTCCACCACAGGAAGCTGCTGTCCAGAGAGAGGCACCCTCCCATTGATCGTATCATCGGCGCTGGGCTGATCTCAAACTTTGTCAGCTTCCTGAGCCTGGCCGAGTGTCCTCCCATACAGTTCGAGGCGGCCTGGGCCCTGA
This sequence comes from Coregonus lavaretus, assembly GCF_964263955.1. Classification (NCBI taxonomy): domain Eukaryota; kingdom Metazoa; phylum Chordata; class Actinopteri; order Salmoniformes; family Salmonidae; genus Coregonus; species Coregonus lavaretus. Next base: position 7,734,990 of record NC_139993.1, read on the forward strand.
CCAACATCGCCTCTGGCACCTCGGACCAAACCACCGCAGTGGTGGATGGGGGAGCCATCCCCGCCTTCATCAACCTGGTGATGTCCCCACACCCCCACATCAGCGAGCAGGCAGTCTGGGCCCTGGGCAACATCGCTGGTAAGAGAAGGCACACCTTTACCCTGTATCGAGAGTGACTATGGCATGACTGTTGCCATTGATAGTGCAGAAACAGTGCGCTGAAAGCTTTTCTCGTGTTTGTTGGAAGAACTGTTCCTGTCAACCTGTCTTTCACGTCGGCAAATCGTTAGTGTGAAACTTCATTTCTTATTTTGCACTAGAAATGTGCTGCCTGGTAGCAATATCAATTTTTATCGGTATTTCTCTTTTGAAAATACTACTACTTGAACATATGGTAGTTCAGTAAACCTTTTGCAATAAGCCTCCTTACTCTCTGTGTGGGGTTGTATGCCAGGTCAACGGTCTTCTGACTGACCACAGTTTTGACATGGCCTGATTCCTCCCTTTTCCTCAGGTGATGGCTCCGCCTACAGGGACTTGGTCATCAAACATGGTGCCATTGAGCCCCTACTGACTCTGCTGGCCACTCCTGAGTTGTCTGTGTTCTCTGTAAGTTGTTTACGTGTTATGAGGAAGAGCTCTGGGTTGTCGTGGAATTTGTTAGCAAGTGCTGCAGGAAATTCCACTCGTTTATCAGCTATTTTTCGTGGTGGTTCTTGTAAAATAGGAATGTGGTTGATTTATGATGTTGTGCTATGTACAGTTGACTATTTAGCTTTCTCATCTTCATCTTGGCCCATTACCTCAATTTGCTGCATCCATAAATCTAAATATAGCTGTGTGTGTATATATTGATCTCTAACGACGTCTCCCTCCTTCCAGTCTGGTTACCTGAGGAACGTGACCTGGACCCTGTCCAACCTGTGTCGTAACAAGAACCCTGCTCCGCCATTGGCGGCCGTGCAGCAGCTGCTGCCCACGCTGGTGCGCCTGCTCCACCACGACGACAAGGAGGTGCTGGCCGACACCTGCTGGGCCGTATCCTACCTGACGGACGGCCCTAACGAGCGCATCGAGGTGGTGGTGCAGGCCGGCCTGGTGCCCCGCCTTGTCCAGCTGCTCGGCTCCGGGGAGCTCACCATCGTGGTACGTCCCTTCACCGCGGTTACCAGGCTTTACATTTAGTAAGACTCAGCGTTTGAATGGTGTATTTTGAGCTTTGATTTTAGCTGTACGTGGTTTCTAATGATTAACCTGTACAGTAGTCTGCCTTGTGGTTCCTAGAGACGGCTGCTCCGTGCTGATCTGTGGGTTTTGATTGACAGGCAAATATTAATCTCTGCGATTTATGCATGGGAGCTACCACTCCAAGTAGCTTCCATAGCCCGGTTGTTGAGACATTCCAAGTTACTGAGGAAAGCCTGTTGTAGTCCAGCATTCCAATAGTTTGGGTACTCCTGTTGTCACAGACATCGGTCAATTGTGTAGCTTGCATCTAAATCCTGCCCCCTTTATTTGCCTCTTTCCCAGACTCCCTCTCTGCGGTCACTGGGCAACATCGTGACTGGCACAGATGAGCAGACGCAGTGTGTGCTGAACTCCGGCGCTCTGACAATGTTCACTGCGCTGCTCCGCCACCACAAGTCCAACATCCAGAAGGAGGCGGCCTGGACCCTGTCCAATGTCACGGCCGGCAAGGACACCCAGATCCAGGAAGTCATCAACGCCGGCCTGGTGCCACTGCTGGTGGATGTCCTCAAAAAGGTATGACAAGGGTTCATGGGTTGTTCATTAGGGGCAAAACATTCAGGGGCTAGTATGCGTCAAGGGCGGATCAACTAGATTAGTTTTTCCTTTTAGGACCTGATCCTAGACTATTGGTACATACAGCTCCAGATTTTACATACACCTCCCTGTGTTTGACTATTTTCTTCAGTTTCGTGCCTACTGAACTTAAGCCTGGCTTATCAATTGTGCTGATCTACAATCCTTGTCTGAGGGTGCCCATAGAGAATGATAGAGTCCTCTAGTGGCCAAAAGGCTGTGTTGGCATGGGCAGCGCCATTTAGGGCTTCCACCATTTTAATGTAGTCAACTGCATGGAACATCCAACTTCATTGGCTGATCCAACTGGGTCATCAGGAGTGATCAGCCGATCATGAAGAAAATTGACTACTTCAAAATGGATATTGCCTCAATGGTGCTGGCCATGCTGTCACACTATGATGGCACAAAGATTAGTCCTCTAGGTATCTCTATGGCCCTGCCTCATTTGTGTCTTTCTTCAACCAGGGAGACTACAAAACCCAGAAGGAGGCGGTGTGGGCCATCACCAACTACACCAGCGGGGGGACGGTGGAGCAGGTGATCTACTTGGTACAGTCCAACGTGCTGGAGCCCCTGCTCAACCTGCTCTCTGCCAAGGACAGCAAGACCATCCTGGTCATTCTGGATGCCATCACCAACATCTTCCTGGTAAGTCAACTTCTGGTCTGTAAGAAGAACCGATAGGTAGAGCTTTTAAGTCTCACGACAGACATTATGAAGGGCAAGATGTCCCTCTTACAACCCAGAATTCTATCACTAACAAGTTATGGCTAATGACCAACCTATAACGCTGACAGTTTGCCTAGTGGTTCCTAGAGACAGCTGAATCGTGCTGATCTGTGGGTTTTGATTGACAGGCAAATATTAATCTCTGCGATTTATGCATGGGAGCTACCATTTCAAGTAGCTACCATAGCCCGGTTGTTGAGACATTCATGTTTTAGCATTGCTTTGCTATTTTCAAATATGATTGTATGTACATGTAATGGTTATTGATTTACAATTAGAAATGGATACAGTGGATTCAAGTGTGTGTAAATGCCCAAACTAAACGAGTCGTGCTCTCAGGCAGGAGAGAAGATCGGCGAGGCAGAGAAGCTGTGCGGGATGATCGAGGAGTGTGGCGGCCTAGACAGGATCGAGGCGCTGCAGTCCCACGAGAACGAGATGGTCTACAAGGCCTCTCTCAACCTCATCGAGAAGTACTTCTCTGGCGAGGTGAGACCTTCACCAAGCATTGACTTGGTGAAGAGGCTGATTGTTATCAAAAGGAGACATTGAACTTGAGCTGGGTTTTATTCCCCAAGTTTATCCTTTCACATCTGCCCTAGTTCACCTTATTGCGAATCTAATGTGCTTCAGAAGGTGTTATTGGTAGAGAACAGCTTTGTGGAGTGAAACTCATCCATGGTAAATTAGTGGATGCAGTTGCAATTTAAACTATTGTTCTGGTGTCACCATCTGTCTTGTCTTTCAGGATGAGGAGGACGAGTCTGTCGCTCCAGAAATAACAACTGACGGCTACGCCTTCCAGATCCCTGAGAACCAAAGCACTTTCAACTTTTAAATGTCATTGTTTCGTGTCTCTTTTTGTATGTGTGCTGTAGTCCCTCAAATTTCACTAGTGTATGTAAGTACAGATATTTCCTTGTTCTACTACAACCTGTAAATAAACTTTATTACAAAATGTGGTGTGAAATTAGTTGGTTTTTGGCATAAAGCTTGATGCTTCCAGTACAAAAGAGGAATTAAATAATTTGAGGTTCCGGTAGCCTACACCACACTGAATTTACTGCATTACATGCACATACAGTGGGGGGGAAAAGTATTTAGTCAGCCACCAATTGCAAGTTCTCCCACTTAAAAAGATGAGAGAGGCCTGTAATTTTCATCATAGGTACACGTCAACTATGACAGACAAAATGAGAAAAGAAAATCACTGTAGGATTTTTAATGAATTTATTTGCAAATTATGGTGGAAAATAAGTATTTGGTCAATAACAAAAGTTTCTCAATACTTTTATATACCCTTTGTTGGCAATGACACAGGTCAAACGTTTTCTGTAAGTCTTCACAAGGTTTTCACACTGTTGCTGGTATTTTGGCCCATTCCTCCATGCAGATCTCTAGAGCAGTGATGTTTTGGGGCTGTCGCTGGGCAACACAGACTTTCAACTCCCTCCAAAGATTTTCTATGGGGTTGAGATCTGGAGACTGGCTAGGCCACTCCAGGACCTTAATGCTTCTTACGAAGCCACTCCTTCGTTGCCCGGGCGGTGTGTTTGGGATCATTGTCATGCTGAAAGACCCAGCCACGTTTCATCTTCAATGCCCTTGCTGATGGAAGGAGGTTTTCACTCAAAATCTCACGATACATGGCCCCATTCATTCTTTCCTTTACACGGATCAGTAGTCCTGGTCCCTTTGCAGAAAAACAGCCCCAAAGCATGATGTTTCCACCCCCATGCTTCACAGTAGGTATGGTGTTCTTTGGATGCAACTCAGCATTCTTTGTCCTCCAAACACGACGAGTTGAGTTTTTACCAAAAAGTTATATTTTGGTTTCATCTGACCATATGAAATTCTCCCAATCCTCTTCTGGATCATCCAAATGCACTCTAGCAAACTTCAGACGGGCCTGGACATGTACTGGCTTAAGCAGGGGGACACGTCTGGCACTGCAGGATTTGAGTCCCTGGCGGCGTAGTGTGTTACTGATGGTAGGCTTTGTTACTTTGGTCCCAGCTCTCTGCAGGTCATTCACTAGGTCCCCCCGTGTGTTTCTGGGATTTTTGCTCACCGTTCTTGTGATCATTTTGACCCCACGGGGTGAGATCTTGTGTGGAGCCCCAGATCGAGGGAGATTATCAGTGGTCTTGTATGTCTTCCATTTCCTAATAATTGCTCCCACAGTTGATTTCTTCAAACCAAGCTGCTTACCTATTGCAGATTCAGTCTTCCCAGCCTGGTGCAGGTCTACAATTTTGTTTCTGGTGTCCTTTGACAGCTCTTTGGTCTTGGCCATAGTGGAGTTTGGAGTGTGACTGTTTGAGGTTGTGGACAGGTGTCTTTTATACTGATAACAAGTTCAAACAGGTGCCATTAATACAGGTAACGAGTGGAGGACAGAGGAGCCGCTTAAAGAAGAAGTTACAGGTCTGTGAGAGCCAGAAATCTTGCTTGTTTGTAGGTGACCAAATACTTGTTTTCCACCATAATTTGCAAATAAATTCATTAAAAATCCTACAATGTGATTTTCTGGATTTATTTTTCTCATCTTGTCTGTCATAGTTGACGTGTACCTATGATGAAAATTACAGGCCTCATCTTTTTAAGTGGGAGAACTTGCACAATTGGTGGCTGACTAAATACTTTTTTTCCCCACTGTATTGTATGCTTCAGTGCCCAACATTTTATGCATTCTAAACATGGATAAAATATATTCAGTTGGGTATTCCCAGGCTGTTCCAACATCTGTCAGCAAAAAGATTAAAACACCAGACAGAGCCATGATTGGCTGACGCAGTATGAGTTGCGGCTCATGTAGGATTAAGTCGTGGCATTCACCTACTGTCATAGAGTACGTAATTCATCAGAGTACATGTTATAATTATTGATACGTTTGGGAGGACCGCCAGAGTCTCACACCCTTGCTTCCCCATTGGTGAAGGGAATGGTAGAGGCTTGCTCTGTGAAATGAACTATCAATACATTTAAACTATTAGCTAGTAAATTAACACGCTCACAGTTCAAATACAATGACTATTATGATTTAAAATGACAGTTTACCTCTGACTGCAGTGCCCTCCTATCCACCCCTCTATTTAGCGTCCCAGACCTGCGGAGGATGACAGAAATGATCATCTTTAAATCTACCTTATCACTCAACCATTGCCAAATAACCAACTCGGTGTGCAAAATGGACAAACCTGTGTACAGTCGTGGTCAAAAGTTGAGAATGCCACACGTGTTGGTCTTCACAAAGTTCGCTGCTTCAGTGTTATGAGATATTTGTCAGATGTTACCATGGTATACTGAAGTATAATTACAAGCATTCCAGAACTGTCAAAGGCTTTTATTGACAATTACATTAAGTTTATGCAAAGTCAATATTTGCAGTGTTGACCCTTCTTTTTCAAGACCTCTGCAATCTGCCCTGGCATGCTGTCAATTAACTTCTGGGCCACATCTTGACTGATGGCAGCCCATTCTTGCATAATCAATGCTTGGAGTTTGTCAGAATTTGTGGGTTTTTGTTTGTCCACCCGCCTCTTGAGGATCGACCACAAGTTCTCAATGGGATTAAGGTCTGGGGAGTTTCCTGGCCATGGACCCAAAATGTCGATGTTTTGTTCCCCGAGCCACTTAGTTATCACTTTTGCCTTATGGCAAGGTGCTCCATCATGCTGGAAAAGGCATTGGTTGTCACCAAACTGTTCTTGGATGGTTGGGAGAAGTTGCTCTCGGAGGATGTGTTGGTACCATTCTTTATTCATGGCTGTGTTCTTAGGCAAAATTGTGAGTGAGCCCACTCCCTTGGCTGAGAAGCAACCCCACACATGAATGGTCTCAGGATGCTTTACTGTTGGCATGACACAGGACTGAAGGTAGCGCTCACCTTTTCTTCTCCGGACAAGGTGTTTTCCGGATGCCCCAAACAATCGGAAAGGGGATTCAGAGAAAATGACTTTACCCCAGTCCTCAGCAGTCCAATCCATGTACCTTTTGCAGAATATCAGTCTGTCCCTGATGTTTTTCCTGGAGAGAAGTGGCTTCTTTGCTGCCCTTCTTGACACCAGGCCATCCTCCAAAAGTCTTCGCCTCACTGTGCGTGCAGATGCACTCACACCTGCATGCTGCCATTCCTGAGCAAGCTCTGCACTGGTGGTGCCCCGATCCCGCAGCTGAATCAACTTTAGGAGACGGTCCTGGCGGTTGCTGGACTTTCTTGGGCGCCCTGACGCCTTCTTCACAACAATTGAACCTCTCTCCTTGAAGTTCTTGATGATCCGATAAATGGTTGATTTAGGTGCAATCTTACTAGCAGAAATATCCTTGCCTGTGAAGCCCTTTTTGTGCAAAGCAATGATGACGGCACGTGTTTCCTTGCAGGTAACCATGGTTAACAGAGGAAGAACAATGATTTCAAGCACCACCCTCCTTTTAAAGCTTCCAGTCTGTTATTCTAACTCAATCAGCATGACAGATTGATCTCCAGCCTTGTCCTCGTCAACACTCTCACCTATGTTAACGAGAGAGTCACTGACATGATGGCAGCTGGTCCTTTTGTGGCAGGGCTGAAATGCAGTGGAAATGATTTTTTGGGATTAAGTTAATTTTCATGGCAAAGAGGGACTTTGCAATTAATTGCAATTCATCTGATCTCTCTTCATGGCATTCTGGAGTATATGCAAATTGCCACCATCAAAACTGAGGCAGCAGACTTTGTGAAAATTAGTATTTGTGTCATTCTCAAAACTTTTGACCACGACTGTATTATTCCACTGTTTCTGGACAGGATATGAAGAACCGGAATCTTACAGATTAGTTGGTATCAACTGGGAGTTGGTCCTCCTTACGCCCAAAGCCAAGCCGTCCCGCTCTGCCGGTCTTGGACCTCACAACCATGGGCTCCACTGTTAGTCTGCTCTGGACCACAGGATTTTGAGTTGGTCCGTTGGGGACTGCAGGACGTTCAGTCCCGGGGCTGGTCTTCCATTCCTGGCCCAGTATGTCCACATATCTGTTGCGTGGATCTGTGACAAGTAGGACAGAACACCAGCACAAGTAAAGCCTCAGTCTCACTCCTGTTAGTTACTCACTTTTCACACCTGCCAGGCCTCTAGACTCACTGCTGTTAAAAGAGACTGTCTTTACCTACCCCTTCCATGTGCATAGAAGGTTGTTGGGTCAGGTGGAGCACCACAGCGATATCATGGCCATTTGGCCTTATGAAGGGTGGTGCTGTCGGTGGAGGATAGGTCTGTAATAAACCAAGCAACCAAAATATGACAACATTACTATATTTATCAATGATATGACACTGTTTCAAGAGTAACTTGAGGATATAGTGTGTGGAGGTACAGTGTGCACTTCAAGAATGAGCTTAAAGGCCCAGTGCAGTCAAAACATGATTTTCCTGTGTTTTATATATAAAAACATGATTTTCCTGTGTTTTATATTTCCACACTATGATGTTGGACTAATACTGTGAAATTGTGAAAATGATGATTTGAAAAGACTGCCTGAAATGAGAAATTGCTCTTTGCTAAGAAGCTGTTTTTGTTTATTCTTGACCATTCTAATTGAAAACCATCTCACTAAGGTTACCCAGAAATGATTTGATATTGAGATAAAAACGGCTGCATTGGACCTTTCAGTAAATTGCGCATTCTTAGTAAGGTGTGCGTCATTGGAAATAAATGTATACTGTATACCAATGTATGGAGCTCAATGTCTATAATGTCTGGGAGAGAAGACACCACTGGGTGAAATCTGTCATCTTGGGAGGTACATTTACCTTTGGGAGCCGCTTGGTCTTTGCCTTCCTCACCAGACTCCACTGAAGCAGCCTCTGTGTATAGCTGATGGCTTAGCTCCTCCTTCTCTCTTAGAGGGACTTCAACCATTGGAGGGGTGTTTGCAATGGTAAGGGGCTTTGGTGGAGTGGCCTCTAGGTGCAGCTCCACATCCTTTGGGGGCCTTTATGATCTGAATCCACAGACGGATACTGTATATCCTTAGTCGGGGCCGGGCACGTGCCACTGGAAGACGGACCAAGCCACCAATCCTCTGTCGGCTCAGCTCCTGACCTCTTAGAGAGCCCCATGTCATGGGTTTCTTCTCCACTGATAGAACCACTGTAGTATCGGGTCAATGCTGGCAATTATTGCTGATAAACAAAGGAGTCCGCTCATACTGAACCTTTGATCATAAGTTTTATTCATATCACAAGATTTCAGCATGAGGTTACAGGTGTCAAGATCACCCGGAGAACGGCGTCCCAGATTGCAATGGCCGCTCTAACCTCTTCTTCCTTTTTACCCAGTATATATAATCTTCCCAAGATATGGGTGGCTCCCTCTACTGTCCAATCCCCTGTCTACAACACACAGACTTCTCTGTCCTATCCGGGGTGTCACACTAAAACCATTCCCTCTGACACTAAAATAAACATCCTCTCCGGTTCCACTTAAAAACATTAACAACGTCATAATCTTAATACACTACACCACCTTTGGGGGAGTGACTTCTGGACACAGCTCCACGTCCTTTCGTAGCCTATGCACTGAAGCGGTCCCTGCCAGGGTCTCTACTGCCAGGGTCTCTACTGTCAGGGGCTTTACTGCCAGGGTCTCTACTGCCAGGGTCTCTACTGTCAGGGGCTTTACTGCCAGGGGCTCTACTGCCAGGGGCTCTACTTCCAGGGGCTCTACTGTCAGGGGCTACACAGCAACACGGTGCAGCTCCACCTCAAAGGCATCATTATGCTGGGAATCAGCTACTGCAGGTGCAGTCGGACACACACAGACGTGCAAACTGATTTACAGAACCTTTCTGACCACTAGGGACATATTTCTCATCCTGTGTGAGACGCATCTGAAATTACTTACCTGAGAGCACAGCAGGTGCAAGGAGTCCCACCGCTGATATTCCAGGAGGTACTCCTAAACCTACAGTGTTAGTAATCACCATATCTGTGTAGATTTTGTTATAAGTAAATCTCAGCTCTGTTAAAAGTGCACTCAAGGAAAACTGTTTTATTGATCATAGTGATTCAGGAGTAACATTAAAAACAGGGTAAAATGCCCCTCCAATATTAGACCACTATACAGAATGCCCTAAAATTGCTGAAATAAGTCAATGAAATCAATGATGAGAGAATAGTCAGATTAACTGAGAACTGGCACAGACATGGTGGTGTAGCAGAAAGTTCGGAATGCTGTGAATCAAGAGGTTGAGAGTTCAAATCCCAGGTGAGGACCTGCTAAATAATCATTACTGTATTAAAGAACATGTACAATGTAATCGTGTGTCAAATAAATACGTTGAAAACACTATGTTAAAAGCACTTCATGTGTGTCCCTAACCTTGCTAACAAACAAAGCAAAGAGCTGTGAATGGATCAATGGTTCATCTATCAGGGCCTTGATGGGCTCAGCAACAGTAACAAGGCGTGATGTGTAATGAAACCGTTAGGGGGGAGAGACATTTATTCGGGACCATCAGGTGACGTCCTGACAACTGATACACAGAAATCTTTCTGCAACGTGTCTAGAACATGAATATTGTCACGTCTACTCCGGCGCTTGACGTCACCAGTCTACTAACCACCGGTCCTAGCAACCCATCATTACGCACACCTGGCAACCATTATTACGCACACCTGCGCCCCATCATCAGTCACACCTGGACTTCATACTACCTTGATTACTTACCATTTATCTAGCACTCAGTTCGTTCAGTCATCAGCTAGTATTGTTTATGTTTCCTTGCTAGAAGCGTCGCTTGTTTTGTACTCGGTCCATGTTCGTTTTTATTAAACTCACACTGCACTTGCTTCCAGACTCCCTGCGTCTACGTTACAGAATACTACTTCTTAAAATATGGAAGCAGCAGAATATATATATATATATATATATATATATATATATATATATATATATATATATATATATATATATATATATATATAGCTGCTGAAAAAATTAAGAGACCACGGCAAAATGATCAGTTTCTCTGGTTTTACTATTTATAGGTATGTGTTTGGGTAAAAATAACATTTTTGTTTTATTCTATAAACTACTGACAATATTTCTCCCAAATTCCAAATAAAAATATTGTCATTTAGAGCATTTATTTGCAGAAAATGACAACTGGTCAAAATAACAAAAAAGATGCAGTGTTGTCAGACCTTGAATAATGCAAAGAAAATAAGTTCATGTTCATTTTTAAACAACACAATAGTAATGTTTTAATTTAGGAAGAGTTCAGAAATCTATATTTGGTGGAATAACCCTGATTTTCAATCACAGCTTTCATGCGTCTTGGCTGTGACTTTATGCCACTCCTGGCGCAAAAATTCAAGCAGCTCGGCTTTGTTTGATGGCTTGTGACCATCCATCTTCCTCTTGATCACATTCTAAAAGTTTTCAATGGGGTTCAGGTCTGGAGATTGGGCTGGCCATGACAGGGTCTTGATCTGGTGGTCCTCCATCCACACCTTGATTGACCTGGTTGTGTGGCATGGCGCATTGTCCTGCTGGAAAAACCAATCCTCAGAGTTGGGGAACAATGTCAGAGCAAAAGGAAGCAAGTTTTCTTCCAGGACAACCTTGTACGTGGCTTGATTCATGCGTCCTTCACAAAGACAAATCTGCCCGATTCCAGCCTTGCTGAAGCACCCCCAGATCATCACCGATCCTCCACCAAAATGGGTGTGAGACACTGTGACTTGTAGGCCTCTCCAGGTCTCCGTCTAACCATTAGACGACCAGGTGTTGGGCAAAGCTGAAAATTGGACTCATCAGAGAAGATTACCTTACTCCAGTCCTCTACGGTCCAATCCTTATGGTCTTTTGCAAACCTCAGCCTGGCTCTTCTTTGCTTCTCATTGATGAAGGGCTTTTTTCTAGCTTTGCACGACTTCAGCCCTGCCCCTAGGAGCCTGTTTCGAACCGTCCTCGCCGTGCACTTCACCCCAGCTGCCGTTTGCCATTATTTTTGTAGGTCACTTGATGTCATCCTACGGTTGTTGAGTGACATTCGAATGAGTTGGCGGTCATCCCGGTCAGTAGAGAGTCGTTTTCGCCCTCTGCCGGTCTGTAGCTTTGTTGTCCCCAATGTCTTCTGCTTGATCTTGAACCGCCGTATTAGAAATTTTAAGGATGGAAGCAACCTGAAGCTCACTGTATCCCTCTGTCAGTAAAGCCATAATTGAACCCTTCTTTTCCTCACTCAAAACGTTCCTTTTCAACTCTTTTGGCATGGTCAATAGTTCTTTTTTTATTAATATTACTTTTGAGGTACTATTAGGACTGTTTTTGCCATCCAGCTGGTCCTATTGCAAGAGGATAGTGATGACCACAGCAGTGGTTTTTATACTTTTCCTCGTTAAATAAGATTTGGTTCATGTGATCACCTAATCAGTACCTAATTCAGTAGAATGAGGTGTGCCTGTGTAGGAATTCAACAGATACTGGAATGGAATGGCTGTCATACATGTAGAAATGCTGATTTAAGAAAAATTTGCAGTGGTCTCTTAATTTTTTCCACAGCTGTATATGTATATATATATACAGTGGGGAGAACAAGTATTTGATACACTGCCGATTTTGCAGGTTTTCCTACTTACAAAGCATGTAGAGGTCTGTAATTTTTTATCATAGGTACACTTCAACTGTGAGAGACGGAATCTAAAACAAAAATCCAGAAAATCACATTGTATGATTTTTGTTTTAGATTCCGTCTCTCACAGTTGAAGTGTACCTATGATAAAAATTACAGACCTCTACATGCTTTGTAAGTAGGAAAACCTGCAAAATCGGCAGTGTATCAAATACTTGTTCTCCCCACTGTATATCAGACGGTCGGTGAACAGGGACACCTACTCCGCTGACACCATGATCAGCTGGCGTAACTGTGTGCGACTATGGATGAGGTCCTCTGCGTACTCCACCACCTCGACACCACCCGAGAGGATTCACTTTCAAATAGCGGAGGGCCTTCTACCACGAGTCGTCCCAGCGAGCCAGTCCCCCAGCCTACCCAGCAGTCCGCCCAGGTCCGCGATGCCAAACTGCCCCTCCCGGGAAAATATGACGGGACTCCATCCAAATGCCGTGGCTTCCTACTCCAGTGCTCCCTCTATTTCGCTCATCAGACAGGAGCCCCCACCACCGAGAGGGCCAAGGTTGCCATGGTTATTTCTCTGCTGACCGGACGGGCATTGGAGTGGACTACCGCCGTCTGGGAGAAGAGGAGCTGGGTTCCTACGAGTGGTTCATGGCTCTATTCAGGGTGGTCATCAACTATCCACCGGAGGGCAGAAAGGGAGGTGAGCGACTCCTCCGGCAGGGTGCCCAGACCGCTGTGGAGTAAGCCCTCACCTTCCGGACCGTGGCAGCCTCCAGTGGATGGAATAAGCCGGCGCTCCGCACCCTATTCCGAAGAAGATTGCGCGAGGAGGTCCAGGTGGAGTTGGCGTGTGGTCACGACAACTGTTCCCTGGAGGCGCTCATCGCGATGGCCATCCGTCTGGACAACCTTCGGGAGCGTCGGCGGTCCCCTCGTCTCTCGCCTTCCTCCTTTGGCCGTTCTGAGGCAGAACCCATGGAGATAGGGGTCACACATCTCTCCGCGGCAGAGCGACGTCGCCGTAGACGGCTGGGGTTGTGTTCCTATTGCGGCCAGGAGGGGCTACAACCCCAAGTCCACTGGGGCAGAGGGACAGCCCCATGATCATCCGTCTCCCAGGGTAGGCGTGAGTATTCCTTCATCGTTTTCCGCCAAACCCTTCCTGGTTTCTATTTTGCTGGCTGTCCCTCAGGTGTTGGCTTTAGTGGACTCCGGTGCAGCGGGGAATTTTATCAACCAGGCCCTCGTCTCGTCCCTCAACATCACCGCTGACCCACTCTCCTCTCCTTGTCCGGTCCAAGCCTTGGATAAACGACTATTGGGATCCAGCACTATTACGCACGTCACAGCACCACTCACCCTCACCGTGGGACCCAAGCACCAGGAAAGCCTTCCCTTCCTCATCACCACCGCACCTGTACACAAAGTCATCCTCGGCCTCCTGTGGCTTCAACTTCATAAACCCCCCATCTCCTGGTCTAAGAAGAGAATCACTGCCTGGGGACCAGGATGTCAGCGGACATGCTTTGCAGCACCCTGTGGTTCCATGTCGGTGGAGGGTCCTGTGAGTGTCCTCCAGCCCATCAATTGGTCGTCCCGTATCGTCGGCCCCGTGATGTGGACATCTGCCAGGCTCTGTAGAGGGAACCCGTTCCTGCCACCTGCCCTCCAGAGCGCATCTACGTCCCAACGGAGGTGAGAGATCGGCTGTTGACCTGGGCACACACATCCCTCGCCGCTGGACACCCAGGTATCACCTGCACCATCCAATCCCTTTCTGATAAATATTGGTGGCCCAGTACAAATATACACTGCGTGTACAAAACATTATGAACACCTTCCTAATATTGAGTTGCACCCACTTTTGCCCTCAGAACAGCCTCAATTCATCGGGGCATGGACTCTACAAGGTGTCAAGCATTCCACAGGGATGCTGGCCCATGTTGACTCCAATACTTCCCACAGTTGTGTCAAGTTGGCTGGATGTCCTTTGGGTGGAGGACCATTCTTGATTCACAAGGGAAACTGTTGAGCGTGAAAAACCCAGCAGCGTTGCAGTTCTTGACACACTCCAACAGGTGCGCCTGGCACCTACTACCATACCCCGTTCAAATGCACTTAAATATTTTGTCTTGCCCCTTCACCCTCTGAATGGCACACATACACAATCCATGTCTCAACTGTCTCAAGACTTAAACATGTTTATTTTACCGGTCTCCCTTTCATCTACACTGATTTAAAGTGGATTTAACAAGTTACATCAATAAGGGATCATAGCGTTCACCTGGTCAGTCTGTCATTTTTTTACACTCAGTGTATTTGATTCTGAGAACATGGCAACCATGTTTGGTGGGACGTTGATGGAATATTGTCCTAACTCTCAGAACTGGACACAGGAATGTAATTGTATCGTTTCAATGAGATGTGTCAAACATTATTGTGAGAACCACGTTCTGGGTAAGTTTTGTTTGACCTTTAGAGAATGTTCTCTTAACTCTAATGCCAAAACATACTAAATAGGTTCTCAGGTTTTTGCTAACATACATAGAATGTTCCTCTAACTAATGGAAAACTGGACACACAAACATCTGGGGTTCATTACGAGGAACATTCCAAAAACATTATTTATTCCTAGAATTGTTATCTGTGATACATTCAGAGTAGGCTATGAACCATTAAAGGTACTATAATTCCCCAGTGTCCTCTTAAGGCAAATACAGTAGTTAATCACAGGAGGAGGGGTATCCATGGGCAGCTTTTTTTTCAAACTATAACCTATGACCTTGTGGAAAAACAGGTTCTCTCTCGCTCTCTCTCGCACTCTCTCGCCTGGATTATGACACTACACTTGAGTCACAATCATGACTGCATATGTCATAACTAAGAGTTGTGTTACTTAGGCCTATGTCATATTGATGAATGCCATGACAACCAGTTAGACATTTACTTACCATTATGACCAGCCATGTTACAATTGTGTTATGTTAGGCCATAATTATGAGGTTTTGCATTATTGTATCATTTTGTTTGGCTTTAACGGTAGATGCTAAATAACAAATGAATCCATCTTTTCACTCTAAACAATTGCCAATATTTCACATTATGGTTTACGAGAGGTTCTTATATACCCACAAACTATAAGTCTACACCACATTTTTCCAGAAAAACAACTTAGCTATTAAACCCAACACAGACCATAAAGGATTTTGGAAGTGGTAAGCGATAAGTGACCCTTAGGAAGACATACGCTAACCATGTTCTCCAACAATAATTAAGGACAGAACAACCAAATCGGTATTTTCTGCACATGCTTTTTTTTCAGTAGCCTCCTACATGGGCTCGGGAAGTAGGACCCTCTGATAAATTAAAATAAAATCATTTTGCCAAAAATGTTGCTACTGCTGTCTGAACAGACATAGGCCTAAATAAAACCATTAAAAATACTACACCAGAGAGCATAATTTAGCCACCGAGGATCAATAGCTTAAAAAAAAAAAATTGCTTTGGATTCTGCAAGCGTGATAAATTATACAGTAGAACAGCTTGTTGTGTTGTGGCCATAGGCATAGAAGGGTTTTGGAAACTCTAACCCTGGGAATTTGACTGTTAAACCCATGGGGACATTGGCAATGGCTGCCAGTCCTGACTTGAATGGGAACTGCCATCTATGGATTATATTTCTATGGTTGGTTGCGGCTTTTGCAAATTTTAAAGTACAATAGCGGGAAAAACATACAGTTTGGAAAGAAAATGCCAACTGCTGAAAAGAGAAGACTAATCCCACTGGGCACAGACATAAATTCAAAGTCTAGTTTTGATGTACATTTGGTTGAGTTTTCATCTGTGTATTTAATGAGAAATCAACAAAAAATGGCACTATGTCATTGGATTTAGGTGAAAGTTTGGTGAAAAAAAAGACAAAATATCCTTAAATTGATGACTTTTTGCAAATCCAATCAGTTTTACCACATTGATTCAACATCATCACATTTATTTTTTGGTTGAAATGACGTGGAAACCATGTTGATTCAACCAGTTTTGCCCAGTGGGATCTGTCTGTAGAAGCTAACCATGTTTATTTCTCAACTCCCAATTTTGATTGAACTGCACTGTTTTTCAAAGTATCTTATTTTGAGATAGGCTATTGGCACGAGCGCATCGGCCATCAACGGTGATTAGCCTAGAGCGCATCGGCCATCAACGGTGATTAGCCTAGTCTTCATTGGGTGAGTCAGTGCCACTGGAAGTTTTTTTTTTTTTTGTAACCTACTGTAGCCTATGATATTTATACAGGTAACTGGCCAAATAATGGAAACACTTGATATATGAGGGATACAAAGTCTATTGAAAGCAGTTTAATTAAGCAATTAACATCCCATCATGTTTAGGGTCATGTATAAAAATATTGGGCAGGCCATTATTTTGCCCCCATCCACAGGGCATGAGTGGTCACTGAATGGTTTGATGAGCATGAAAACGATGTAAACCATGTGCCATGGCCGTCTCAGTCACCACAGGGGAGTTCAAGAAGGCTTATTTCTGTTTGTGGGGAACATGTTGCCTGAGTAACAATTTCAGTTGAACGAGTTGAGTGAACATTGATGTTTCACCATAACATTTTGCAAACAGCTACTTTTTGTAAGGATCACTGTGGCTTTTTAGCTACAATATTAAAACTGAAAATGACTTACCTATTCCTACTAAATATAGTAGAAAGTCTACATGGCCAGTTGATTATTTTTGTGGCAGTTTAGACCAGAAACGGACACTTTCGTTCGCTGCACCCACTAGCAGACTTACCATTAGGCAGAAGAGGCAATTGCCTCAGGCCACATGAGCTGGGCATATAATAATAATAATTTCTCCGTTTAAGGCCCCACCCCCATGCTTTACTCGAGGCATAAAATACAAATAGAATCCCTTCAAAATCCGTCCGTTTAAGCTAGAGATATGTTTTTTTTTTTGCATGGGCTGTCTCTCAAGTGAATAGGGGTAATTCCACTGTAAAAAATTATTAATTTATTTCCAGGTTTTTCTTATCTCTCAGATATGACACACTTCAAAAACATACTTCCAAATTCAATGTTTCATAAAACATTTATATGAGCTTTGATTGGTCACTCGAGTCACGATATCCCGGAGGATTTAAATAAAGTTCAGCTTTCTCCAATTTTAGTCCCGCGCTGTTCAGCTCCCTTGCCCATGCTCCTAGTGCTTAATGGTCCCGCCGCCCACTCCGCTTCTCTCGCTTTCCTTCCATTAAAAGTGAATGGCTTCCGATGTTTCACAGTGCGATGTCGCTTCCTAGTGTAAACCCACTGTTGCAGTGCATTTCCACATAACACGTTGTGGGGCGATGAAACAACGGAGCCCAATAGGCCCTTTTCACGTGACGTCAGACAACTTCCGTTCTGCCGCGATGCAGGTTATGTTTACATCCGGTGTCGCTTAGGAACGCTTAGCTAGTAGCACATCATTATGGAGTTCACCCAGTCCCTTTCACATCTGCCACCAATACGACTTAACGACGTAGAACGACTTGCTGACAAGTGGTCCCTTACTTCAAGATCGAAGCTTGATAAAGGCTACAAGTTCTTCGTTGAAGGTTACCTGTTTGATTATGAAGGTACGTGTTTATCTTTATTTAGCTTAAATTAGCCCTATGCTAGCGAAGGTTATGAGCTGACGAGTTTCTGTTTTGCAGCCTCTTTTTAATATTACTGCTGTTTGTATCGACCGTAAGATAAGAGTCTATTATTATTTGTAATACTAACCAGGAGAAGGACGGCAGGCATAGTCGTGATCGTTTGTCACTGCAGGCAAAGCACCCTCTGTGCTGTCAGGCATCTCATGATCAGAATCATCCAGGACAGCAACACCAAGACGCTTTCTTGCTCGCTGGTAAACTGACTCCCGAGCTTGTGAGCCGCCTCCTATATGTGTGAAATTAACCATATGCTTGTCATGATACATTTTGGTAATCACTTTTCAGTCCCTAAAATGACAAAATGTAGCAGCTATATTGCATCAGGATTAAATTATTAAACATTTTGTACAAGTAATATATTATTGGATTACAGTAGTATTACGTTTAACGCTGTCTACCTATCCTTACCCCAATCATTCCAGTGGAATCTAGACGGCACTGATCCCTGTTTAATACGGATCCGTCCACTGGCCGATGTGTATCTATCCTCAGGGGGAAAGTGCTGACTGCAAACAAAGGTGCTCCCACGAAGAATCTTAAAACTTGGTCCCTCATCTCTCCTGATCGCCCTCACCCAACGGGCACGTATTTCTCCATCAACAGGGAAATCGTGAAAACTCAGATACGGGAATTTCTGTTTGTTGTTTGAACAAAATGGTACACTGCAATAGCATCTTCTCGAAGATTGTGCCATGCTTCGGTGTTGGATGGGATACTGTTGCGATACAGACACCGGGAGAAAAGAAACAGCTAAATTAACATTCAGCTTTGACCAGGAATCAATATTTATCTAGCTATCATGCACAACAGTATTTGAATAGGTGAGTTACTATACATTCATGAATAAACTAACTGCCTAACAAAGGGTTAGATAGCTAGCTAAGTAAACTTGTTACATTACAGCCAGGCAGCAATGTAACGCTACCTTTTAACGTTATCGGTATCTGGTACTAAGTTGTTGTTAGCTAACGTTAGCCCACTTTTAAGTAACTAAGGCAGTGAACAATTATGAATTAACAATAACGTTAGCAAGTTACAAACCATTGCATATACGTAAACATTATTACTCTTAACTTTACTAATTTAACTTAAACGTACCTTTTGGAATTTCTTCAAGTAGCTAGCTTGCTAGTTAGTGGTCAACAGTTGTATTTTCGTTGAGAAGTCTCAGGTTACGGGCGAACGGAAGTGAAGTTAACCTGCTACGCGGAAAGGCGGAAGTTAGATGACGTCATCGTGAAAAGGGCCTATTCATTTTTAATGTAGGGAAGTAAAGTGGGCGATGGACTGTTGGGCGACGTGAGCATGGGCGAGGGAACGTGAACAGGGATGGACCAAAGTTAGGGAAAGCTAAACTTTATGCAAATACTCAGTGATATCGCGACGCTATTGACCAATCGAAGCTCACTATAGCTTCCAGACCATACTGGATTGGCTGTTTATACCTAGCACAGCCTAGCCTGCTTGCTAACACCCACATGAGGGTAAAGCTGGAGTGGCTATCTGAATTAACATGTTATGTGGAAATCCCCTCTGGGCAACTCACTTTGCGTGAGCGCAGCCTATCCAAGCGCTAGGCTTAATCCAGTCGGGTGGACAGTTTCGGGTATGCACCAAAAGGCCAACGATAAGGCAATTTGAGGCCAACTCAGTGAAAAAGAGCGGCTCTACTGACGATATCAAAGCATAACTCAGTTTATGTATGCTTGGTTAAAATGAAAAGTCACAGTCATGTTTGGTGGCCCAATTTATGTCACAATAAAGGCTTATTTTTTGCGTGCAAATTTGAGCATGGGAAGGGGGCTGCCTACGGTTTTATGACCTGACTTCCCTGTCTCTGTCTGGGACAAACTTTCCTAATGCTGTTTCTCATTGAAATTCTGTAATGTTGTGGTCTTGTTTGTCTCATGCACTTCTAAAAGCAGCCACTAGATAGAGTCATAAACCATTTTATGTCAAGAAAATGTCTGAGAGAAAAAGTGCCACTGACAATATAAAGTAAAGTAGACCGGTAGTTCTTGTATCTCCAAACACTTCTTGCTCTGCCAGGAGTAAACCCCTTATGTGCAAGTTCAACCAATGTGTGCAAATTCAACCAATCATTTGGCATATGTTCTTATGAGTCTTCTCTTCTGACAGATAGGACTTTTAAATGCCAGTAATCAATGTGTGTTATCCCATAAAATAGCAATCCTGTGTGCCATGTGCTGAGTGTTTGATGGGTACATGCATGTGTGTTTATCCAAAGATGATCTATTATATTGATAAGATAGTCAAGCGACTATTCTAACAATGGAAATGCATGTACTCAAAGATGGAAGGCAACTCTGATACTCTTTTTTAGTGCATTTGTAACAACCTAACCATTAAGAAACTTGTATTGTTCACCCCACACCTGGATTGTGCTATGTTAGCCATTATTCTTTTCAGAATTCTTCAAGCTCTGTCAAGGTGTTGGGAGTCATGGCTACACACCAATTTTCATGTCTTGCCATAGATTTTCAAGCAGATTTAAGTCAAAACTGTAACTCGGCCACTCAGGAACATTCACTGTCTTCTTGGTAAGCAACTCCAGTGTAGATTTGGCCTTGTGTTGTAGGTCATTGTTGAAGTAATTATTGAAGTTTTGTAGTAATTCCTATGTTGATGTAAATCATATTTGTTGGTCTGTGGTGTGTAATGAGGAGCAACCAGACACTGGTTGCTCCTCTGTAGGAGCAACCAGTCCTCTGTAGCTCAGCTGGTAGAGCACGGCGCTTGTAACGCCAAGGTAGTGGGTTCGATCCCCGGGACCACCCATACACAAAAAAAAAATGTATGCACGCATGACTGTAAGTCGCTTTGGATAAAAGCGTCTGCTAAATGGCATATTATTATTATTATTTATGAAACTGCTTATTCCAGTTACTAATAAGCATGCACCCATTTAAGAAAATTACTGTAAAAACTGTGGATTGGTGAGGAATTGAAAAATTGTATGGCTGAGAGGGATGAGGCAAAAGGAATGGCAAATAAGTCTGGCTGCACAACCGATTGGCAAACGTACCTCAAATTGAGAAATCATGTGACTAAACGGAATAAAAGAAGAAACCCCACTATGAAACAAATGACATAAAGAATGATAGTAAAAAGCTTTGGAGCACCTTAAATGACATTTTGGGCAAAAAGGCAATCTCAGCTCCATCATTCATTGAGTCAGATGGCTCATTCATCACAAAACCCACTGATATTGCCAATTACTTTAATTATTTTTTTCATTGACAAGATTAGCAAATTTAGGCATGACATGCCAGCAACAAACGCTGACACTACACATCCAAGTTTAACTGATCAAATTATGAAAGACAAGCATTGTAATTTTGAATTCCGTAAAGTGAGTGTGGAAGAAGTTACAAAATTATTGTTGTTTATCAACAATGACAAGCCACCAGGGTCTGACAACTTAGATGGAAAATTACTGAAGATAAAAGCGGACGACATTGCCACTCCTATTTGCAATATATATATTATATCAAAGCCTACTAGAAAGTGTGTGCCCTCAGGCCTGGAGGGAAGCAAAAGTAATTCCGCTACCCAAGAATAGTAAAGCCCCCTTTACTGGCTCAAATACCTGACATATCAGCCTGTTACCAACCCTTAGTAAACTTTTGGAAAAAATTGTGTTTGCGCAAATACAATGCTATTTTACTGTAAACAAATTGACAGCAGACCTTCAGCACGCTTATAGGAAAGGACATTCAATAAGCACAGCACTTAGACAAATTACTGATGATTGGCTGAGAAAAATTGATGATAAAAAGATTGTGGGAGCTGTTTTGTTAGATTTCAGTGTGGCTTTTGACATTATCGATCGTAGTCTGCTGATGGAAAAACGTATGTGTTATGGCTTTACACCCCCTGCTATATTGTGGATGAAGAGTTACATGTCTAACAGAACACAGAGGGTGTTCTTTAATGGAAGCCTCTCCAACATGATCCAGGTAGAATCAGGAATTCCATCTTTACTAAAGACATGCCACTGGCCTTGAGTAAAGCCAGTGTGGCTATGTATGCGGATGATTCAACACTATACACGTCAGCTACTACAGCGAGTGAAATCACTGCAACACTTAACAAAGAGCTGCAGTTTCGGAATGGGTAGCAAGGAATAAATTAGTCATAAATATTTCCGCAAATAAAAGCATTGTATTTGGGACAAATCATTCACTAAACCATAAACCTCAACTAATAAATCATGTGGAAATTGAGCATGTTGAGGTGACTAAACTGCTTGGAGTAACCCTGGATTGTAAATTGTCATGGTCAAAGCATGTTGATACAACAGTAGCTAAAATGGGGAGAAGTCCATCCATTATAAAGCGCTGCTCTGCCTTTTTAACAACACTATCAACAAGGCAGGTCCAACAGGCTCTAGTTTTGTCGCACCTGGACTACTGTTCAGTCGTGTGGTCAGGTGCCACAAAGAGGGACCTCGGAAAATTACAATTGGCTCCGAACAGGGCAGCACGGCTGGCCTTAAATGTACACGGAGAGCTAACATTATTAATATGCATGTAATTCTCTCATGGCTCGAAGTGGAGGAGAGATTGACTTCATCATTACTTGTTTTTGTAAGAAGTGTTGACATGCTGAATGCACCGAGGTGTCTGTTTTAAACTACTAGCACAGCTTGGACACCCATGTATACCCCACAAGACATGCCACCAAATGTCTTTCTTCACAATCCCAAAGTCAAGAACAGACTATGGGAGGCGCACAGTAATACATAAAGTGAGGGAAAAAAGTATTTGATCCCCTGCTGATTTTGTACGTTTGCCCATTGACAAAGAAATTATCAGTCTATAATTTTAATGGTAGGTTTATTTCAACAGTGAGAGACAGAATAACAACAAAAAAATCCAGAAAAACGCATGTCAAAAATGTTATAAATTGATTTGCATTTTAGTGAGGGAAATAAGTATTTGACCCCCTCTCAATCAGAAAGATTTCTGGCTCCCAGGTGTCTTTTACATAGGTAACGAGCTGAGATTAGGAGCACACTCTTAAAGGGAGTGCTCCTAATCTCAGCTTGTTACCTGTATAAAAGACACCTGTCCACAGAAGCAATCAATCAATCAGATTCCAAACTCTCCACCATGGCCAAGACCAAAGAGCTCTCCAAGGATGTCAGGGACAAGATTGTAGACCTACACAAGGCTGGAATGGGCTACAAATCACCAAGCAGCTTGGTGAGAAGTTGACAACAGTTGGTGCGATTATTCGCAAATGGAAGAAACACAAAATAACTGTCAATCTCCCTCGGCCTGGGGCTCCATGTAAGATCTCACCTCGTGGAGTTGCAATGATCATGAGAATGGTGAGGAATCAGCCCAGAACTACACGGGAGGATCTTGTCAATGATCTCAAGGCAGCTGGGACCATAGTCACCAAGAAAACAATTGGTAACACACTACGCCGTGAAGGACTGAAATCCTGCAGCGCCCGCAAGGTCCCCCTGCTCAAGAAAGCACATATACATGCCCGTCTGAAGTTTGCCAATTAACATCTGAATGATTCAGAGGAGAACTGGGTGAAAGTGTTGTGGTCAGATGAGACCAAAATGGAACTCTTTGGCATCAACTCAACTCGCCGTGTTTGGAGGAGGAGGAATGCTGCCTATGACCCCAAGAACACCATCCACACCGTCAAACATGGAGGTGGAAACATTATACTTTGGGGGTGTTTTTCTGCTAAGGGGACAGGACAACTTCACTGCATCAAAGGGACAATGGATGGAGCCATGTACTGTCAAATCTTGGGTGAGAACCTCCTTCCCTCAGCCAGGGCATTGAAAATGGGTCGTGGATGGGTATTCCAGCATGACAATGTCCCAAAACACACAGCCAAGGCAACAAAGGAGTGGCTCAAGAAGAAGCACATTAAGGTCCTGGAGTGGCCTAGCCAGTCTCCAGACCTTAATCCCATATAAAATCTGTGGAGGGAGCTGAAGGTTCGAGTTGCCAAACGGGGTCAAAATCCCTCCTGAGATGTGTGCAAACCTGGTGGCCAACTACAAGAAACGTCTGACCTCTGTGATTGCCAACAAGGGTTTTGCCACCAAGTACTAAGTAATGTTTTGCAGAGGGGTCAAATACTTATTTCCCTCATCAAAATGCGAATCAATTTATAATATTTTTGACCTGCGTTTTCTGGATTTTGTTGTTGTTATTCTGTCTCTCACTGTTCAAATAAACCTACCATTAAAATTATAGAGTGATAATTTCTTTGTCAGTGGGAAAACGTACAAAATCAGCAGGGGATCAAATACTTTTTTCCCTCACTGTAGAGCCATGGCTACACTCTATTCCACATCAGGTAACTGATGCAAGCAGTAGAATCAGTAGAAAATACACCTTATGGAACAGTAGGGACTGTGAAGAGACACACACAGGCACAGACACACATACACATGATACGACACACACATACACATGGATGTTGTATTGTAAATATGTGATAGTGGAGTAGTGGCCTGAGGGAGCACACTAAATGTATTGGGTAAAGTGTCATGAAATGTAATGTCATGTAATTTTTCTAACTGTATATAACTGTCTTAATGTTTCTGGACCCCAGGAAGAATGGGGATCCTTAATAAATACAAATACAAATATTGTCCTGCTGAAAGGTGAATTTGTCTTCCTGTGTCTAGTAGAAGATGACTGAAGCAGGTTTTCCTCTAGGATTTTGTGTGTGCTTAGCTCCATCCCACTTCTTTTTATCCTGAAAAGCTCCCCAGTCTTTGCCGATGTCGAGCATACCCATAACACGATGCAACCACCACCATGCTTGAAAATAAGGAGGCAGTTGCTCAATGATGTGTTGGATTTGCCTCAAACATAAGGCTTTTGCATTTAAGCCAAAAAGTTTCTTCCTTTGCCGTGTTTTCTTGCAGTTTAACTTTAGTGCCTTGTTGCATACAGGATGCATGTTTTGGAATATGTATTCTGTATATTTGTATACTTTTCACTCTGTCATTTAGATATGTATTGTGGAGTCACTACAATGTTGTTGATCCATCCTCAGTTTTCTCTCATCACAGCCATTGAACTCTGTAGCTGTTTTAAAATCACCAATGGCCTCATGGTAACATCCCTAGCAGTTTCCTTTCTGTCTTGCAGCTCAGTTCAGAAGGAAGACTGTATCTTTGTTGTGTCTGGGTGGTTTAATACATGATCCACAGCATAATTATTAACTTGACCATGCTTAAAGAGATATTCAATGTCTGATTTGTTATTGTTATCCATCTACCAATATTTATGAGGCTTTCGAAAATCTCCCTCGTCTTTGTAGTTTATTCTGTGCTTGAAATTCAATACTTGACGTAGGGACTTTACAGATGTTGAATGTATGGGGGACAGAGGAAGGGTTGGTCATTCAGAAATCATGTCAACCCCTATTATTTCCATGTAACTTATTATGTGATTTGTTAAGCCAAATTTTACTTCTGAACTAATTTTCCTAAACAAAGGGGGTGAATAGTTTTGCAACGACTATATTATAGTTATTACATTTTCATTAATTTGTAAACTGTAGAATTTTCTTTTCACTTTGACATTATGGAGTATTTTGTTTAGATCAATGACAAAACAAATCACAATTAAATCCATTTCAATCCCACTTTGTAATGCCACACAATTAGAAAAGAAATCAAAGTGGGATGAATACTTATGATATCCACTGTAAGACTCACGTAGCAAATTAGCAATTCAATTTTGTTGTTGATCAAATTTGACACTCATTGAGCTCCATACAAACTTCCTCACATCGTGGTCTTATTTTCGTCAACAGATTTTGGGTGGCGTAAACCCTCTTCCTGTTTAGTTTATCCCAGTGTTTAATCCAAGGTATGCCTTGCTTTAATCTGCTATATATTTATCCCAATTGCATTTAAAAGATTGTACTTTGTTATGTAGGTGCAGGTGTCAACAACAACATAATAATGTTAAACTTTATTCATTCTACATACATTCTTTTTTGGTGTACTTTGTGAAAATGAGGCTGATGAGAACTAATTGCTACACGCTATGGCTGCATTTACACAGGAAGCCCAATTATGATATTTTGCCATTGGTCTTTTTTTGCAATCAGTTAATTGGGCGAAATTCACCCTATGTAACTCAAAGTAATGTTTATAGAGTGAAAGATTAGTGTGCAAAGGACACTTTGGGGGGGTCGTCATCATACATGGCTTCTCATTCAACACTCGGTGAAGTAGCTAGAGGCAACCGTCATGACACATTCCTTCTCTAAGAGCAGCTTAAACCTATAAGGATCATTGAAACAATTTTAATAATTACATCAGAAAGCGTTTACATTTCCATGTTCAGTTACACCCCTAGAGGTGCTGGCAAAAATTCACTAAAGGACATCCTAAAGTGACATTCTATTAGAATTGTTCACACATTTAAACATTGAATGCCAACCAATTTCAATTCAATATGATGGAAATAAAATAGATTTATGTTTAAAATGTAAAACACACATTTTGCATTTGCGTACTTACATTCTCATTAGAGCCATTTTATGTTCATCAGGGCCACTTTCCCTGTTAAAATGAAAAAAGGACAATCTAAAAGTTAGTAAGAATTGCTGCACTTGCACACAGTATATTAACACAATAAGAAAATTGAGAAAAAACATCCACCTCAAAACCAAACACTTACACTGTCTGTTTGATCGTCTCCACACAGTCCAAGTCATCACTAATGTCATCGTCAATCAAAGCTTGAGAGAAAAAAAAGCACAACAGAGATACACCCCTGACACTGTCATACAAGCCATTTTAATAAAACCAAACTTGGTCAAGATCAACTCTAACATCCAACTACTCTATTAATGATCTTGTTGTGTATTTGTCATATGTCTTAAGCTTGCACCTTGAGCACGTTGAAGATACGTATTTAGTTTCGCTAGGTCTAATATATTGAACTCACCACTGCAGTTCATCTGGCAAAGGTTCAGAGACGGAGTGGAGCCGTTGGCACAGATCACATGATCGCTCAGCTGGAACAAGCCGTAGAGGGTCCACATGGTCTCTTCTTCGCTGGAGTCTTCTTCGCTGGAGTCTTCTTTGCTGGAGTCTTCTTTGCTGGAGTCTTCTTCGCTGGAGTCTGCTTTTGATGACCTGAACTGATGACTTTCAGCGCTGGATGAATCCCCGTGAGAATGCCCAGCGTGTCTCTTACCCCTCCTAGGAGGGTGCTTAGGGTGGGTAAGAAGGGTAGGACGAGTAGGGCGGTTAACATTCTTTGCAGGGCGGGTAGGGCTGTCATCAGGGCCGTCATCATCCCTCCAAGAAGTCACAAAACTGGTGTTGAAACCTGTGGCCTTCTCTACGTGGCAGACGACTGGAAGAGGCAATGACAATTGAGTGTTACTTTACAATCGGACTCCTGGGGGCCGATTTCCCATACACAGACTTAGCCTAGTCTTGGAATAAGAAGACATTTCAATTGAGAATCTCGAGTGAAAATGTTTCTTAGTCCAGGACTAGGCTTAATCTGTGTACCGTGAAACTAGCCCATAGTATTTAAGAAATTGTTCCGATTGTTGAATGAAAAAAATTGGTTAATGTAATTTACTTTTAGCCACAAAGTCCTCGTTTGTCAGGTTCCTCTCTCTGGCTTTCTCAGTCAGGTTGAATTTGAAGGCCGGCTCCTCCAATAAGCTCTTCAGCTCACATTTTGAGAGGATCCGTCCCTCAGACAGACTGGGAACCACCAAGACTGCTACAGCTAACACCACCAGCATCTGCATCTTCATGTTGTCTCTGTCTGGTCTTTACTCGATTGTGAGGGGAAGACGAGAGTTGCACAGTAGATATACTCTTGGCGTTCTAGCCCCTTGAGAGTGACCTGTGACTAAGACTCATTCTTGTCTTTTTTTTATTTTTAATCCAAGGTAAGGCAATAAAGCTGGCTCTCTGAAATGTGTCAAAGGACTACCTAAATGTACCACAGCTCCACCCAGTGTTGTGTTTCACCACTCGATTCAGGCCTCTATGAAAATTATTCAAAATGTTATATTCGATGGTATCACAAAGGGTTTTCCTTTGTTAAATATGTTACACTTTGATTCTCTGAGAAGGAAGTTAGTTGGGAATTAATTAGATCGACACACGATAACAATTCTCATGGGTATCTCATGACCACATGACTGGGAATTAAAGATTAGCGTCCACTCATTTTCATGTTCTGACGGATCACATGACACCAGCCCAAGAGTAATGCGAGACCCATGAATGCAATGCATTTTTTATGCATTGTTTTCACGTGTACTGTTCATGTAAGGGATACTGTGTTTGCAGACAGATAACTTGTCTGTAATAAACAATAAAAGCTTACAAAGACAATAACATAACTACTAACATTCAAATTGAACTATGCGGGTGTACAAAAGATAATGGAAAGAAGTAGGACATGTTACAAATACAGCTCCAGCGAACAACAAAGGCAGCAAAATGGTATCTGTTGGTTTCAGCTTCCTTACTCCTGGTAGTTGCAGGAAAGGATATTGTCTATTGGTCCGTGCTAACCCATTGAAGTTGAAACGTAAAGTGGGTAGGGTGAGGGTTAGGTAAGGGTTATGGTTAAGGTTAGGGTTTAGGGTAGGGACGTCCCAAGGATCCCAGATAGCACTGACCGTTGTCTATTGAAGGCCTTTTTGTCAACTTTGTTCTAGCATCAGGCATACAGGGCTAACATCCTCCATAGCACTCCATCTAGGCGATGGACAGAATATATTTGCTAAGTGGAACTGAATGTAGAAGGTGGAAAATGCCCTGTTGAATGTTGGTTGCTCATTCACACTCAAAGTTCTCTGAGGAACGCGCTTTGGCAAATTTCCCTGGAAGGTGCAGAGCCTTCCTGTAATACACACCTAAAAATGATTATTGTTTTGTATTGATATGATCAAGTAGCTAGGTAGGATAGAAAGATGGGAAACTTTCATAGAAAAACAACTTTAACTTGCTTGACATGTCACATTTGAGTTTGTATACTAATCTAACACGTAAAAATTACATTACAAGTTTTTAAACAAATGTATTACATCACATACAATTTTACCTGCCTTTAATTACAAGTAAATAGCGATATTTAATATAAAGTGTTACCTCAAAGGAGATGATATGAGGACCAAATCACCCCAGTCACAAGTCTTCATAAAACAGGCGATGTCATCACATGCTTCGTAAACAACAGGTGTATACTAGCAGTGAAATGCTTACTTATGGGTCCTTTTCCAACAATGCAGAGTTAAAGATAAAATAAAAAATTTTTAAAATGGTGACACGTGGAATAAATACACAGTGAATAACAATATTGAGTCAAAATAACATGGCTATACACAGGGAGTACCAGTACTGAGTCGATGTGCTGGGGTACGAGGTAATTGAGGTAGGTATGTACATATAGGTAGGGATAAAGTGACTAGGCAACAGGATAGATAATAGACAGTAGCAGCAGCGTATGTGGTGAATGTTTGTCTGTGTGTGAATGTGTGGCGTCAGTATGCATTTGTGCACATGTTATGTGTGTGTGTGGGCGTATGTAGTGTGTGTGTCTGTGTGTGTGTGTTGGGGTGTCAGTGTAAGTATGTGTGAGTGTGTGGGTGGAGTCCAGCGTGTGTGCAAGAGAGTTAGTGCAAAAAATTGTCATTGCAGGTCCGGGAAGCCATTTGATTAGCTATTTAGCAGTATAGTTTAGCAGTCTTATGGCTTCGGGGTAGAAGCTGTTCAGGGTCCTGTTGGTTCCAGACTTGGTGCACTGGTACCACTTTCCGTGCGGTAGCAGAGAGAAAAATCTATGGCTTGGGTAGCTGGAGTCTGACAATTATTTGGGCCTTCCTCTGACATCGCCTGGTATAGAGGTCCTGGAGGCAGGGAGCTCGGCCTCAGTGATGTACTGGGCCGTACTCAATACCTTCTGTAGCGTTTTGCGGTCGGGTGCCTTGCAGTTGCCGTTCCAAGCGGTGATGCAACCAGTCAAGATGTTCTCAATGGTGCATCTGTATAACTTTTTGAGGATCTGAGGGCCCATGCCAATTCTTTTCAGCCTCCTGAGGGGGGAGAGACGCTGTCGTGCCCTCTTCACAACTGTGTGGGTGTGTGTGGACCATGTTAATTTCTTAGTGATGTGGACATTGAAGAACTTGAAGATCTCGACCCGCTCCACTACAGCCCAATCGATGTGGATGGGGGCGTGCAGTATCTGGAGCATCAGCAATTGTGGGTTCGATTACAGGCTCAAAATGGCCAGAAACAAATAACTTTCTTCTGAAACTCGTCAGTCTATTCTTGTTCTGAGAAATGAAGGCTAATCCATGCGAGAAATTGCCAATAAACTGAAGATCTCGTACAATGCTGTGTACTACTCCCTTCACAGAATAGCGCAAACTGGCTCTAACCAGAATAGAAAGAGGAGTGGGAGGCCACGGTACACAACTGAGCAAGAGGACAAATACATTAGAGTGTCTAGTTTGAGAAACAGGCGCCTCACAGGTCCTCAACTGGCAGTTTAATTAAATAGTACCCGCAAAACACCAGTCTTAACGTCAACAGTGAAGAGGCGACTCTGGGATTCTGACCTTCTAGGCAGAGTTGCAAAGAAAAAGCCATATCTCAGACTGCCCATCTTAATCTTTTCTTTTTATTGGCCAGTCTGAGATATGGCTTTTTCTTTGCAACTCTCCCTAGAAGGTCAGCATCTCGCATGGAATAGCCTTAATTTCTCAGAACAAGAATAGACTGACGTGTTTCAGAAGAAAGTTATTTGTTTCTGGACATTTTGAGCCTGTAATCGAACCCACAATTGCTGATGCTCCAGATACTCAACTAGTCTAAAAAATGCCTGTTTTATTGCTTCTTTAATCAGCACAACAGTTTTCAGCTGTGCTAATATAATTGCAAAAGGGTTTTCTAATGATCAATTAGCCTTTTAAAATGATAAACTTGGATTAGCAAACACAACATGCCATTGGAACACAGGACTGATGGTTGCTGATAATGGGCCTCTGTACGCCTATGTAGATATTCCATTAAAGATCAGCTGTTTCCAGCTACAATAGCCATTTACAACATTAACAATGTCTACACTGTATTTCTGATCAATGTGATGTTATTTTAAATGGACAAAAAAATTGCATTTCTTTCGAAAACAAGGACATTTCTAAGTGAACCCAAACTTTTGAACGGTAGTGCAGGTATTTATTTTGTCCAGGTGGGTGAAGGCAGTATGGAGTGCAATAAAGATTGCGTCATCTTTGGATCTGTTGGGGCGGTATGCGAATTGGAGTGGATCCAGGGTGTCTGGGATGATGGTGTTGATGTGAACCATGACCAGCCATACAAAGCATTTCATGGCTCAGATGTGAGTGCTACGTCGCGATTGTCATTTAGGCAGGTTACCTTGGCGTTGGTATTGCAGACCGGGTCAGGGATAGGTTGAAAATGTCAGTGAAGACCAAGGTTATTATAGTTTTGTGATTTTATATTAGTTTAAATTTTTATTCGTTTTCGATTTTTATTTGAAATTCTGTTTAGTTTCAGTTCGTTTTCGATTTTGATTTGAAATTCAGTTTAGTTTCAGTTCGTTTTCAGATTTGATTTGCTATTTTGATTTAGTTTCACTTTTAGTTTTCATTTTAGGAACCAAAAGTAGCCTATGCTTGGGAGGCTAGGAGCCATTTATGTGTTTTAGGCCTATAGTTTGTGTTTTTGGGGGATTTCACTTCATGCCACTGGAGGACAGAAATAAGCTGATGGTCATAAGGTTTGGTTTGATTTAAATTATAAATACATTTTAGGCAGCGTTCCAGAGCTTAGACGTTGCTGACGCCTGAGAGATCTTACAATGCCTGGATAGGTATTTTAAGTGTCAGCTAACCACATCATATGTTATAGCAATTTGTCAGTTGATTACATTTAGCAGACGCTCTTATCCAGAGCGACTTACAGTTAGTGAGTGCATACATTTTTATTTATTTTTCATACTGGAATCGAACCCACAACCCTGGCGTTGCAAATGCCATGCTCTACCAACTGAGCTACATCCCTGCCGGCCATTCCCTCCCCTACCCTGGACGACGCTGGGCCAATTTTGCGCCGCCCCCCCATGGGTCTCCCGGTCGCGACAGAGCCTGGATTCGAACCAGGATCTCTAGTGGCACAGCTAGCACTGCGATGCAGTGCCTTAGACCACTGCGCCACACAGTCGATGACATGGCATGCAACCATTGGTTGTTGCGTCGCCTCACCTTAGTTGTGGGACATGCCCTATTTGTGACTTGGGGCGCATTCCTCTGCTCAGCCGTTGCTGACACCTGACAGATCTTACAAAGCCTGGACAGATATTTTTCGTATCAGCTAACCACATCATATGTTATAGCAATCTGTCAGTCAATGACACGGTCGATGACGTGGCACGCAACCATTGGTTGCAACATCTGAGCAGGGGAATGCAACCATTGTCTGCTTATTGCCCCCACCCTGCAGAGGGGTTGCCCCAGACTGAATTCATCTCACTGGCAAATTTTTCTGGTCTGCTTATTGCCCCCGCCCCAACCAGAAAAAAATTGCCAGTGAGATGTTTTGCTTTGGGGCGCCCCCTCCATGCAAAAATATCTGCTTATCTTGCAGGGACGGATTTTGGGTGGAGGTAATCCTCTCGCTTCGCCTCTTCCTCTCTGGTAATAGCTAGTGATGGTGATGTACAAGCTAGGGCTATTTTAAACATTACCATCTACTGGCAGCCTTTAGCCGCCAAAATCAGAAGCTCGAAAACCCCATTACAAAAAATGCTTGAAAACCCCATTTGATTTTGCCCCCTCAAAATAATAAAAAACACAACTGAACATAATAAAATGATGGTTTCTATTTTATTTTAGTTAGTTTTGCAGTCAAATATAATAGTTTCAGTATAGTTTTAGTTTTTCTAATGTTTTTCTGAATTATGTTATTCAGGTTTACGAAATAGTTATTCCAATTTTAGTTTTAGTTTACTATAACAACCTTGGTGAAGACACTTGCCTGCTGGTCAGCGCATGCTCTGAGTACATGTCCTGGGATTCCTTGCGATTGTTATCTGTCTTTTTCACATTGGCTATGGAGAGCGAGAACACAGTCATCTAGAACAGCTGGTGCTCTCATGCATGGTTCAGTGTTGCTTGCCTCGAAGCTAGCATAGAAGGCATTTAGCTCGTCTGGTAGGCTCACGTCGCTGGGCAGCTCACGGCTGGGATTCCGTTTGTAATCTGTGATTAGATTTTAGTCCTGTATTGATTCTTTGTCTGTTGGTTGGCTGGTCAGAGGTTGTAGCGGGATTTCTTATAAGTGTACGGATTAGTGTCCCGCTCCTTGAAAGTGGCAGCTCTAGCCTTTAGCTCAGTGCGGTTGTTGCCTGTAATCCATGGCTTCTGGTTGGGGTATGTACCTACGGTCATTGTGGGGACGACTTCATCGATGCACTTATTAATTAAGCCAGTGACTTCCAGTCTGTGCTAGCGAAACAGTCCTGTAGCTTAGCATCCACTTCATTGGACCTCTTCCGTATTGAGCACGTCACTGGTACTTTCTTTTTGCTTGTAAGCAGGAAGCAGGAATATAGAGTTATGGTCTGATTTTACAAAAGGAGAGCAATTGAGGGCCTTGTATGCATTTCTGTGTGTGTGGATTAAAGGTGATCCAGTGTTTTGTCGCCTCTAGTTGAACAGGTGACATGCTGGTAAAAATATGGAAAAACAGATTTCAGTTTCCCTACATTATAATCACTAGCCACGAGAAACGCCGTCTCTGAATGTGCATTTTCTTGTTTGCTTATGGCCCTATACAGCTCATTGAGTGCGGTCCTAGTGCCAGCATCGGTTTGTGGTGGTAGATACACAGTTACGAAAAATATAGATTACAACTATTTTGGTAAATAGTATGGTCTAAAGCTTATCATTAGGTATTCTAACTCAGGCGAGACTTAAGACATAAGATTTGAGACTTCCTTAACATTAGAGATTGCGCAACAGTTGTTGTTAACAAAGAGACGCAAACACTGTCATGATCCCAGGACAGTATGTGCATTGTGGGGGGGAAAAATCCTTAAACTCTGAACTGGCATTAGCCAATCGATTGAGATGAGTGTTCGTGGATTAGGCTAATAGAACAGAAGCAAACTATAATCAAGTACATTCATTATGTCAATGTACAATATATGAATACACAATCATACATTATATGTTAACATTCTGCTTAATAGGTTGATGGCAGAAGGATGTCTTTTGCACACTGCAGAGATTGAGAGATCGAGTAGTCGAAGCACAGGCAATCTGAACGCTCAACTGGAATAGATCATAATATGGTAATTTAGCAGATGCTCTTATCTGGAGGGATTTACACAAGCAATTAGGGTTAGTGCCTTGCGCAAGGGCACATAAACAGATTTTCACCTAGTCAGCTCAGGGATTCGAACCAGCAACCTTTTGGTTACTGACCCAAAGCTCCCAACCGCTAAACTACCTGCCGCCCAAACATAGAGACTCATGGATTTGGCCATTTGTAGTTAGTCCTGTTATCTCCCAGGGTTGTGGATAGCTCTCTTTTTCCGATCAACCCCTCCTTCTTCTGACTCATCGTTGCTTGCATCTTCCTCACAACATTCACTTTCTGGCTTATCGACATCTGACCCTTCCTTCCTTATCACTATTCCTTTCCTTTTCTTTGCTCTGACTTTTCGTTGCATTGCGACTTTTCTTTGCTATCTGAGTTTCTTTGTCACTATCGCTCGGCCTTTTCTTCATCGCTATTGCTCTCATCGTCACTTTCCTTCGACTTTGAGTCTCTCTTTGGCCTGTTAAACCAGTCTTTGAATGGCCTCCTGAACAATGGACGTCTGCCTTTCACTGAAGATTTCACTCTGAGCTCGTTGTTGCCATCTGCATCTCTCGCCGTTGGTATCTATCTCTCTGTCAGAGGTTGGCTTGACCTCTCTCAGATCCGTGGCCTCTCTCTGACTCATGGCTACCATCTAGGAAGGCCACCAAAAATTCAGACATTTCCATTCCAAACTACAACATTTTCCGTCTAGATTGAACTGCCAAAGGGGGCGGAGTTGCAATCTACTGTAGAGATAGCCTGCAGAGCTCTATCATACTATCCAGGTCTGTACCCAAACAGTTTGAGCTTCTACTTCTAAAAATCCACCTTTCCAGAAATTAGTCTATCACTGTTGCCGCTTGCTACAGACCCCCCTCAGCCCCCAGTTGTGCCCTGGACACCATATGTGAATTGCTTGCCCCCCATCTATCTTCAGAGTTCGTACTGCTTGGTGACCTAAACTGGGATATGCTTAACACCCCGGCCGTCCTACAATCTAAACTAGATGCCTTCAATCTCACACAAATTATCAAGGAACCTACCAGGTACAACCCTAAATCCGTAAACATGGGCACCCTCATAGATATCATCCTGACTAATTTACCCTCTAAATACACCTCTGCTGTCTCAGCGATCACTGCCTCATTGCCTGCGTCCGTAATGGGTCCGCGGTCAAACGACCACCCCTCATCACTGTCAAACGCTCCCTAAAACACTTCAGAAAGCAGGCCTTTCTAATTGACCTGGCCTGGGTATCCTGGATGGATATTGACCTCATTGCGTCAGTAGAGGATGCCTGGATGTTCTTCAAAAGTGCTTTCCTCTCCATCTTAAATAAGCATGCCCCATTCAAAATAGCTTCCAACACTCTACTCAGCAAATTGGATGTAGTCTATCACAGTGCCATCCGTTTTGTCACCAAAGCCCCATATACTACCCACCATTGTGACCTGTACGCTCTCGTTGGCTGGTCCTCACTACATATTCGTCGCCAAACCCACTGGCTCCAGGTCATCTATAAATCACTTCTAGGCAAATCCCCGCCTTATCTTAGATCATTGGTCACCATAGCAACACCCACCCGTAGTATGCGTTCCAGCAGGTACAGTGGGGAAAAAAAGTATTTAGTCAGCCACCAATTGTGCAAGTTCTCCCACTTAAAAAGATGAGAGAGGCCTGTAATTTTGTCATGTGAATTTCTATCTCTAATTCAACCTAAGCTTGAATCATTACCAGAGGTTGTAAAGCTCTGGTTTTAATCATCAATGATTCAAGGTCCACAATCCACAAGTAATTATCGGTAAATTTTATTCAAGGAGAGCTCTGCTCAAAAACACAAACATACTGTTTTTATACCCCTTGACAAACA
The DNA here is from genome assembly GCF_964263955.1 of Coregonus lavaretus. NCBI lineage: Eukaryota > Metazoa > Chordata > Actinopteri > Salmoniformes > Salmonidae > Coregonus > Coregonus lavaretus. Next base: position 7,771,146 of record NC_139993.1, read on the forward strand.
AAGGCACTATGCTCCTCCCACCTTTAGGTGGCTTTCTTAAACAGTTCCCGCCTTCCCCCTTGAATGGTTAGTAACGCCCCCTCTGTTAGTGGGTTGACACTACATGATCATTCTAACATTTATACTGTGTTTGGGGTGAAATTCTTTAGTCATTATTCTTAAAATCCAAATTAATCTAACAAATTTTCATCATAGGTACACGTCAACTATGACAGACAAAATGAGAAAAAAAAATCCAGAAAATCACATTGTAGGATTTTTAATGAATTGATTTGCAAATTATGGTGGAAAATAAGTATTTGGTCAATAACAAAAGTTTCTCAATACTTTGTTATATACCCTTTGTTGGCAATGACACAGGTCAAACGTTTTCTGTAAGTCTTCACAAGGTTTTCACACACTGTTGCTGGTATTTTGGCCCATTCCTCCATGCAGATCTCCTCTAGAGCAGTGATGTTTTGGGGCTGTCACTGGGCAACACGGACTTTCAACTCCCTCCAAAGATTTTCTATGGGGTTGAGATCTGGAGACTGGCTAGGCCACTCCAGGACCTTGAAATGCTTCTTACGAAGCCACTCCTTCGTTGCCCGGGCGGTGTGTTTGGGATCATTGTCATGCTGAAAGACCCACCCACGTTTCATCGTCAATGCCCTTGCTGATGGAAGGAGGTTTTCACTCAAAATCTCACGATACATGGCCCCATTCATTCTTTCCTTTACACGGATCAGTCATCCTGGTCCCTTTGCAGAAAAACAGCCCCAAAGCATGACGTTTCCACCCCCATGCTTCACAGTAGGTATGGTGTTCTTTGGATGCAACTCAGCATTCTTTGTCCTCCAAACACGACGAGTTGAGTTTTTACCAAAAAGTTATATTTTGGTTTCATCTGACCATATGACATTCTCCCAATCCTCTTCTGGATCATCCAAATGCACTCTAGCAAACTTCAGACGGGCTTGGACATGTACTGGCTTAAGCAGGGGGACACGTCTGGCACTGCAGGATTTGAGTCCCTGGCGGCGTAGTGTGTTACTGATGGTAGGCTTTGTTACTTTGGTCCCAGCTCTCTGCAGGTCATTCACTAGGTCCCCCCGTGTGGTTCTGGGATTTTTGCTCACCGTTCTTGTGATCATTTTGACCCCACGGGGTGAGATCTTGCGTGGGGTATAATGTCTTCCATTTCCTAATAATTGCTCCCACAGTTGATTTCTTCAAACCAAGCTGCTTACCTATTGCAGATTCAGTCTTCCCAGCCTGGTGCAGGTCTACAATTTTGTTTCTGGTGTCCTTTGACAGCTCTTTGGTCTTGGCCATAGTGGAGTTTGGAGTGTGACTGTTTGAGGTTGTGGACAGGTGTCTTTTATACTGATAACAAGTTCAAACAGGTGCCATTAATACAGGTAACGAGTGGAGGACAGAGGAGCCTCTTAAAGAAGAAGTTACAGGTCTGTGAGAGCCAGAAATCTTGCTTGTTTGTAGGTGACCAAATCCTTATTTTCCACCATAATTTGCAAATAAATTCATTAAAAATCCTACAATGTGATTTTCTGGATTTTTTTTTTTTCAATTTGTCTGTCATAGTTGACGTTTACCTACAATGAAAATTACAGGCCTCTCTCATCTTTTTAAGTGGGAGAACTTGCACAATTGGTGGCTGACTAAATACTTTTTTCCCCCACTGTATATCTCACTGGTCATCCCCAAAGCCAACACCTCCTTTGGCCGCCATTCCTTCCAGTTCTCTGCTGCAAATGACTGGAACAAACTGCTAAAAATCTCTGAAGCTGGAGACACTTATCTCCCTCACTAACTTTAAGCATCAGTTGTCAGAGCAGCTTACCGATCACTGCACCTGTACACAGCCCATCTGTAATTAGCCCACCCAACTACCTCATCCCCATATTGTTATTTACATTGTCATTTATTTTGCTCATTTGCACCCCAGTATCTCTATTTGCACATCATCTTCTGCACATCTATCACTCCAGTGTTAATACTAAATTGTAATTATTTTGCACTATGGCCTATTTATTGCCTGACCTCCATAACATACTACATTTGCACACACTGTATATAGATTTTCTATTGTGTTATTGACTGTACGTTTTGTTTATTCTATATGTAACTCTGTGTTGTTGTTGTTTTTATCGCACTGCTTTGCTTTATCTTGGCCAGGTCGCAGTTGTAAATGAGAACTTGTTCTCAACTGGCTTACCTGGTTAAATAAAGGTGGGAAAAAGAAGAAAAAAACATATTCTTCCTTGTTTTCGGGTCCTTGTGGCCTCCAGCTAAACGGTGGGCGTCTGGCCCTCATGGCAGGTCTCGCTCTTTGGCCAGGATGCCTCTTCATCTCCGGGATCTCGTCTTTCACCTCAGGGTTATGTCGCAGAATAAGGTTGGTCACAAGGCTGGTATTCAAGATAACTGGAACAACCACGTCATGGTATGAGCAGAAAGGAAACATAGAAAGAAAGACAGAGACCATTAGAGCACCAACTGTTCCGGACGACTGTGTGATCACACTCACCGTAGCCGATGTGAGTAAGACTTTTAAACAGGTCAGCACCCCTGAGGGGCCCCCATGTTGAGGATCAGCATGGCAGATGTGTTGTTGCCTACCCTTACCACCTTGGTGTACTCCGAGCATGCGCTGACCAACTGGCAAGTGTCTTCACTGACATTTTCAACCTGTCCCTGGCCGAGTCTGTAATACCTTCATGTTTCAAGCAGACCACCATAGTCCCTGTGCCCAAGAACACCAAGGTAACCTGCCTAAATGACTACCGACCCGTAGCACTCACGTCTGTAGCCATGAAGTGCTTTGAAACGCTGGTCATGGCTCACATCAACACCATCATCCCAGACACCCTAGACCCACTCCAATTTGCATACCGCCCCAACAGATCCACAGATGACGCAATCTATATTGCACTCAACACTGCCCTTTCCCACCTGGACAAAAGGAACTTCTACGTGAGAATGCTGTTCATTGACTAAAGCTCAGCGTTCAACACCATAGTGAGAACTTCCAAACTTTGCAAAAATGCAATACATGTTTTATAACCCACCTTTGGTCAAGATGTTATCCATTGATGCCCTTTCCCTGGATTTTCTTCGTCTGACTTTGAGGGCCGCTTCCTCCAGTTTGGTCTTCAGCTCACATTGAGAAAGCAGCCGCCCCTCAGACAGCCTGGGAAATACCAAGGCTGCTACAGCAAACACCACCAGCAGCTACAGCTTCATGTTGTCTCTGGGTGATCTGTTCACAGAACAGTGTTAAACGCTGTGAACCAAGTATATAGTATCCTATAATGAAGCTATAATGCAGTCATCTGCACTTTGGGCACAGCGGAAATGTACACTGGAACAATAACATTCAACAGCAATTGGAAGTACATAAGTGAGTAATATTCTGTACAATCATCATATTACGGCTTTAAATACCTCCCAGGGTTCCAGTTCATGAAATAACTTTATCGTTGTAGACAAATACAATAATGAAACCTGAGCAAATCAGTAAATGGGTTGTCAACAAACACTCACATACCTCCTTGTTTATAGATGTATTGTCAAATGTGCTTGAAAATACCCCCCACAAACAATATATTAGAAGCCATAGTTGGGAGGGGAATTTTATTTCTAGTGACTCTGCAGTCTGGTGATCTTAAAGGGCCACTGCTTATTTCGAAAAATAACCAAACAGCAGCCCTACCAATTGGTTTTCTGTAGCGCTAAGGCATGCAAGGACTGACAGTCCATGAGGTCAATATGATAGTGTTATCCATATTTTGCACGGCCAACGTTTGTTATGGAGCGTTCAGAACAAACAGAAATGTCAATTGTGGACTAGCAACACGTTTAACTGGTTCCCAGCCAACCGGGAACATTTCCAGGATATTAGCTAACATTCCCATTAAGTTCTAGTTAGGGTTTTATCTAACATTAGGATGATATTTTTTTAATGAAATATCCTTGGAATGTTCTAACATTCACTCAAATGTTGTGCACAACATCTTTAACAACCACCACAGAACATTCCCCTAATGTTCTTATTAGGTTTCCAGGTAATGTAATAACCTTAAAAAATTCTGGGAATGTTCAAAGAACCAATTTAACTGTCATTTTTGTCATATTATTGCGGTTGCTCCAGTTCTCCAGCAGCCCAGCCCAACACTCAGTGGCTTTCTTCCGTGTGTTTCTAAGGAGGCTGTGCTGTAGTCAGTGGGATTTATAAGTAATCAGAGGCAGAATGGCCATAGCGAAATTCTGGCAAATGAGAGATGGGCTGTCCCATCTTTAGCCCAGTGGGACCTGTCTAAATTGGGGGTTTTGTGCAAAATGACCATTATTTGGCTAATATTGGGCCGATTTCTGCTCCCAGTTAGTTATCAATTAATGAATAATGAAGTTATGCAATGTGTACAGATTATTTTGTTAATCAAGTTTTCAAAATGACAATTGTTAGAGGAACCACAATATATTATTTTAATCAGTGCACAGAGTATTTTGGGGCTATATTTGTGTATACGAAGTTTGCTATATTTGGTATATTTGTCATTTTTGTTATCCCCATTTTTTCATTTAAAAGCTCCAAACATCCACTGACCCAAGGCCCATGACATGTTCTGTTAATACCCACCGAGCACACACACTGGTTGAATCAATGTTGTTTCCACATCATTTCAATTAAATTACGTTGAACCAACGTGGCATTGACGTTGAATCAGGGGTTGAAAGTACTTAAGTAAAAATACTTTAAAGTACTACTTAAGTAGCTTTTTCGTTGTATCTGTACTTTACTATTTATATTTTTTACAACTTTTTACGCCATACATTTTCTGACACCTAAAAGTACTCGTTACATGTTCAACGCTTAGCAAGATAGGAAAATGGTCCTATTCATACACTTATCAAGAGAACATCCCTGGTCATCCTGATTGCCTCTGATCTGGCGGACTCACTAAACACACGTCTGAATGTTGGTGTGCCCCTGGCTACCTGTAAATAAATTTAAAAAACTAGAAAATGGTGCCTTCTGGTTTGCTTAATATAAGGAATTTGAAATGATTTATACGCTTACTTTTAATAGTTAAGTATATTTTAGCAACTACATTTACTGTTGATAAAGTATATTTAAAACCAAATACTTTTAGACTTTTACTCAAGTAGTATTTTACTGGTGTCACGGTTTCGGCCGAGGCTGCTCCTCCTCCTTGCTCGGGCAGGCTTCGGCGGTCGTCGTCCCCGGAGTACTAGCTATCACCGTTTTATGTTTTCGATGTTTGATTGGTTTTGTCTTGTGTGCACACCTGTTTCCTTTTTTGGTTGATTATGTCTCCTATACGTTTCTCGTTTTGTTAGTCATGTGTTGTGTGTGATTGTTCGCCAGTCATCAGGTGCGGCTTGTCTTTTGTATTTTGTATTTCCTTTCGTTGCACTGTACTGTTTTCGTGCGCTTTGGATTACTTGTGTTTTGCGCATTGTTGCGCATAGTCGGCCTCCTATTTTGTTTTGAGGCCAGTGTCGAGATTCATTGTGTTCAGTAAAGTCGGTTGGACTTAGCTTCTGTGTCCTGCGTGTGACTCCTCCACCACATCCACATCAGCCACTGTGACAGAATCACACAACCATACCATGGAGTCAGCAGGAGCAGCAGCAGCTCCCGAAACGTTGGAGGAACGCGTCCGAGGGCAGGACGATCGGATCCTTCAACTCTGGAGCGCCCTGCAGGACGTGAGTAACACTCTGCACCGATGGGAGACCAGAGGGGTACCCACGCCTCCGCCTACCCTACCATCACCATCGGTCAGTCCTCCCATCGGTGTTCCGGAACCCAGTGGTATTCGGCTCTCGCTCCCAAGGGCTTATGATGGCACCGCTGCCGGGTGTCAGGGGTTCCTCCTGCAGGTGGAACTATACCTGGCCACCGTACACCCGGTACCCTCGGGACACGAGAGCGTCTCCGCCCTCATCTCCTGTCTCACCGGCAAGGCGTTGGAGTGGGCCAACGCCGAATGGAGGAGGATAGACGCTGCTACCATCACCTACGCAGAGTTCTCTCGCCGCTTCAGGGCCGTGTTCGACCATCCACCGGAGGGGAAAGCGGCGGGGGAGCGTCTATTCTACCTCCGACAGGGGAGGAGGAGCGCACAGGAGTTCGCCCTGGAGTTCCGGACTCTAGCGGCGGATGCAGGGTGGAATGAGCGGGCCCTCATCGACCACTACAGGTGTAGTCTACAGGAGGACGTCCGTCGAGAGCTGGCCTGCAGGGATGCCCAACTCACCTTCGACCAGCTGGTGGACATGTCCATCCGGCTGGACACCCTGCTGGCTACCCGCGGACGTTCCGAGTGGGGGTCATCCATTCTACCCTCCAGCACCTCCGAGCCGAGCCCTATGGAGCTCGGAGGTGCTGGCGCTAGAGAGAGTAGGAGGAGGAGCCCGAGGGGGGCTGTCCCCTGCACCAACTGTGGCCGTGGAGGGCACACTGCGGCTAGGTGCTGGGGAGGGTATCCTAGGGGAGAGGACAACAGGCCACGCACTGGGGAGTCATTCCAGGTGAGTAGGCGTCCCACTTACCCAGAGCTCTCTGTTGTGCACGTCTGTTTACCTGTACATTTTCCACAGGTTGCACCTCATTCTCAGCATAAGGCGCTAGTAGATTCAGGCGCAGCTGGGAATTTTGTTGATCGTAAGTTTTGTTTAAAACTAGGAATTCCCCTTCTTCCTGTCGACGCCCCATTTCCGGTCCATGCTCTAGACAGCCGTCCATTAGGATCGGGGTTGATTAGGGAGGTCACAGCGCCACTTAGGATGAGGACGCAGGGGGGTCATGAGGAGACTATTCAGCTATATCTGATTGACTCTCCTGCGTATCCGGTGGTGTTGGGGCTTCCCTGGTTGATTTCTCATAATCCTTCTATTTCGTGGCAACAGAGGGCTCTTAAGGAGTGGTCTGCCCAGTGTGTGGGGCGATGTCTAGGTGTTTCCGTGGGGGCGACCTCGGTGGAGAGTCCAAACCAGGTGCCCGCACTGCACATTCCCCCTGAGTATGAGGATTTGGCAATCGTGTTCAGTAAATCGAGGGCGACGCAGTTGCCACCTCATAGGCAGGGAGATTGTGCGATAGACCTCCAGGCAGGAGCAGCGCTTCTACGGAGCCATGTGTATCCTCTGTCTCAAGAGGAGAAGAGAGCTATGGAGACTTACATAGCCGAATCTCTGAGACAAGGATACATACGGCCATCCACTTCCCCTGCGTCCTCGAGCTTCTTTTTTGTGAAGAAGAAGGATGGAGGGTTGCGCCCGTGCATTGATTACCGTAGTCTCAATCAGATCACGGTGAAATACAGTTATCCACTCCCTCTGATTGCGACGATGACGGAATCATTGCACGGGGCGCGTTTCTTCACAAAACTAGATCTCAGGAGCGCATAGAACTTGGTGCGCATTAGAGAGGGCGATGAATGGAAGACAGCATTTAGTACCACCTCAGGTCATTACGTGTATCTCGTCATGCCATACGGGTTGATGAACGCTCCTTCAGTCTTCCAATCGTTCGTGGATGAGATCTTCAGGGACATGCAGGGGCAGGGTGTGGTCGTGTACATTGATGACATTCTTGAGTACTCTTCTACCCGAGCCGAGCATGTAGCCCTGGTGCGCCGAGTGTTGAGGAGGCTGTTGGAGCACGACCTGTATGTCAAGGCAGAGAAATGTCTGTTTTTCCAGGAGTCGATCTCCTTTTTGGGGTATCAGTTGTCTGCGTCAGGGGTGAAGATGGAGGTTGACCGGGTGTCAGCCGTGCGTAATTGGCAAACTCCAACCACTGTTAAGGAGGTGCAGCAGTTTTTGGGGTTTGCAAATTACTACCAGAGGTTTATCCGGGGTTTTGGACAGGTGGCAGCTCCCATAACGTCTCTGTTGAAGGGGGGTCCGGTGCGTTTGCAGTGGTCAGCCGAGGCGGACAGAGCTTTTGGGAAACTGAAGGACCTGTTTACTTCGGCTCCGGTGCTGGCGCATCCGGATCCCGCTTTACCATTTCAGGTAGAGGTTGACGCGTCGGAGGCCGGTATTGGGGCCGTACTTTCGCAACGGTCCGGCACGCCACCTAAACTCCGCCCCTGTGCTTTTTATTCTAAAAAGCTCAGCCCGGCGGAGCGAAATTATGACGTAGGGGACAGGGAGCTGTTAGCCGTGGTACAGGCCCTAAAGGTGTGGAGGCATTGGCTTGAGGGGGCTCAACACCCTTTTCTCATTTTGACTGACCACCGTAACCTGGAGTACATCCGGGCAGCCAGGAGATTGAACCCTCGCCAGGCGCGGTGGAACATGTTTTTGGCCCGGTTCGTATTTAAGATCACGTACATCCCTGGGTCCCAGAACGGTAAGTCAGACGCACTGTCTCGGCGGTATGACACGGAGGAGAGGTCCGTTGAGCCCACTCCCATACTGCCGGAGTCTTGTCTGGTGGCACCGGTAGTGTGGGAGGTCGATGCTGAAATCGAGCGGGCGTTGCGTACCGACCCCAGTCCTCCACAGTGCCCGGAGGGTCGGACGTACGTGCCGCTCGAGGTTCGGGATCGACTGATATATTGGGCTCACACATCACCCTCCTCTGGACATCCTGGTATTGGCCGGACTGTGCACTGCCTTAGCACTAAGTACTGGTGGCCCACGTTAGCCAGGGATGTGAGGGTTTATGTCTCCTCCTGCTCGGTGTGCGCCCAGTGTAAGGCGCCTAGACACCTGCCCAGGGGTAAGTTACAACCCCTGCCCGTTCCACAACGACCATGGTCTCACTTCTCGGTGGACTTCGTCACAGACCTTCCCCCCTCGCAGGGGAATACGACTATACTGGTCGTTGTGGATCGGTTCTCTAAGGCCTGTCGTCTGCTCCCAATGCCGGGTCTTCCTACTGCCCTACAGACCGCCGAAGCACTATTCACTCACGTTTTTTCGGCACTACGGGGTACCCGAGGATATAGTGTCTGATCGAGGTCCCCAGTTCACCTCCAGAGTCTGGAGGGCATTTATGGAGCGTTTGGGGGTCTCCGTGAGCCTGACCTCGGGTTACCACCCGGAGAGTAATGGGCAGGTGGAACGTGTGAACCAGGATGTGGGTAGGTTTCTGAGGTCATATTGCCAGGGCCGGCCGGAGGAGTGGGCGAGTTATGTTCCCTGGGCCGAGATGGCCCAGAACTCTCTCCGCCACTCCTCCACCAAACTAACTCCGTTCCAGTGTGTTTTAGGATACCAGCCGGCTCTGGCACCTTGGCATCAGAGCCAGATCGAGGTCCCTGCGGTGGATGAGTGGGTGCGGCGCTCGGAGGAGACGTGGAACGCTGCTCACGTCCATCTGCAGCGGGCCATCCGTCAACAGAAGACGAGCGCCGATCTCCACCGCAGTGAGGGACCGGTGTACGCACCGGGAGATCGGGTCTGGCTCTCGACCAGAAACCTGCCCCTCCGCCTGCCCTGCCAGAAGCTGGGTCGGCGGTTTGTGGGGCCTTTTAAAGTCCTGAGGAGGTTGAACGAGGTGTGTTACAGGTTACAATTGCCTATTGATTACAAGAATATTAACCCCTCGTTCCATGTGTCTCTCCTCAGGCCGGTGGTAGCTGGTCCACTCCAGGACGATGAGATAAGAGAGACTCCTCCGCCCCCACTGGACATCGAGGGGGCTCCGGCGTACACTGTTCGGTCCATCCTGCATTCGAGACGTCGGATGGGGGGTCTCCAATATCTCGTGGAGTGGGAGGGGTACGGTCCGGAGGAACGGTGCTGGGTGCCGAGGAGAGACATCCTAGACCCGTCTCTCCTGACGGAGTTCCACCGTGGACACCCTACGTGCCCTGCTCCGCGTCCTCCTGGTCGTCCCCGAGGCCGGGGTCGGCGCACGGCTGGAGCCGCGCGTCAAGGGGGGGGGTACTGTCACGGTTTCGGCCGAGGCTGCTCCTCCTCCTTGCTCGGGCAGGCTTTGGCGGTCGTCGTCCCCGGAGTACTAGCTATCACCGTTTGATGTTTTCGATGTTTGATTGGTTTTGTCTTGTGTGTACACCTGTTTCCTTTTTTGGTTGATTATGTCTCCTATAAGTTTCTCGTTTTGTTAGTCATGTGTTGTGTGTGATTGTTCGCCTGTCATCAGGTGCGGCTTGTCTTTTGTATTTTCTTTCGTCGCACTGTACTGTTTTCGTGCGCTTTGGATTACTTGTGTTTTGCGCATTGTTGCGCATAGTCGGCCTCCTATTTTGTTTTGAGGCCAGTGTCGAGATTCATTGTGTTCAGTAAAGTCGGTTGGACTTAGCTTCTGTGTCCTGCGTGTGACTCCTCCACCACATCCACATCAGCCACTGTGACAACTGGGTGACTGTCACTTGAGTCATTTTCTATTAAGGTATCTTTACTTTTACTCAAGTATGACAATTGGGTACTTTTCCACCACTGCGTTGAATTGATGTCTGTACCCAGTGGATAGCTTCTATTCTACATATCTCATTTCATACCATGATCCTCCCTCTAAATAATGACAACTTAATAATACATGTTGGGTTTCATTTCTTTGAGATTCAAATGTAATATTTAATTTAATAGAATTATATTTATTTAATACACACAAGCAGTTCATACCATGATCCTCCCTCTAAATAATGACAACTTAATAATACATGTTGGGTTTCATTTCTTTGAGATTCAAATGTAATATTTAATTTAATAGAATTATATTTATTTAATACACACAAGCAGATTCAAATGTAATATTTAATTTAATAGAATTATATTTATTTAATACACACAAGCATTCAGATAGTGGCATATAGGAAATAATACACTGGAAACCAAAAATCTTTATGGTCATTTTATGTATTTGTTTGTCAAAGTAGGAAATGTTGTTACCAAGCAACAAAGGAGACATTGTCAACAAAATAGCATCTGTTAGATTTAACTTCCTTACTCCTGGTAGTTGGACAGTTGGAGGAGAGAAGGAGAATAGGATGTTGTTGCCTAATATCTGTAGGAGGCACTTTTTCAATGTTGTCCCAACATAAGGGATAAGGGGCTCAAATCGTTCCTAGCACACCATCTAGAAGTGATGGAAAGTAGCATATTTGCTAAATGGAGCTTATAGCAGAAGATAAGAGTTGAGAGAAAGAAGGAAAAGGCCCTGTTAAGTTGTTGTTTGCAAAGTACTCATAGTACTGTTAAGTGGTTGGTCACACTCAAAGTACTCAGAGACTTGCAGCCTGGCACATTTCCATGGGAACCTCAGAGCCTTCCTGTAATACACAAATGAAGATGGTGATAAATATTTTGTTATTTTTTGCAGTCAATAATACCACTTGCTCGAAAGTTGTACAACGGCTAAAAATACTATTACTGTACAAAAGTAAGCATTTATATTAGTGCATTTTGAATGTCAAATTTCTATAGAATTAGATTTTTGGTCTCCCGAGTGGCGCAGCGGTCTAAGGCACTGCATCGCAGTGCTACAGGCGTCACTACAGACCCGGGTTCGATCCCGGGCTGTATCACAACCGATCGGGAGTCCCATAGGGCGGCACACAATTGGCCCAGGTTAGGGGAGGGTTTGGCCAGGGTAGGTCGTCATTGTAAATAAGAATTTGTTCTTAACTGGCTTGCCTAGTTGGATAAATAAAAAGATTGCAGTAACTAGGGTCCAAACAACACCTCATTTGTGATGTCAGAGGGCTGCTTCACTCAAATTCATATTTTATGGATTTAAGATCAGTAAGTGTGGCATCAATGTCATTGTCCTCACTATTCACTAGTGTTGGCAGTCGGTAAACTTACATCCAGGCACGAGACTTCACAAAGCAGTCGATGTCATCACTGATGTCATCATCAACGAAGGCTGGAAGGGCAGAGAGACAGTCATACAGTCAGTACAGTTCCTGTGAATTACATAAGGCCTTTGTGTGCACTTTGCAGGTACAGTATTTTAGCCCTGCACCTTGAAATGGTTCGCTAATGTAGGACTAAACCGAGTGAGTGTGATTACAGAGAAGTGAGAGGTTGATTATGAAACCCACTAGTTCTATTCTCTTGTCTTGTTCATGACACAAGAACAATCCATCCGGTTGTTTGTTCATTCATTCATTTGTGCAGGACAAGGTTGGTCACAAGGCTGGCGTTTAAGCCAGACTTTAGGTCCAAACTGCAAATAACTGGACTAACCAAGTTACAGTGAGAGCAGGAAAGGAATAGAGAGAGATTATATATTTGGAAGTTTTAAAACAACAGTACCTGGAGGTGTGTTGTTGAACACCAAAGTAAGGCATGATCAACAGCCTGACATTAATTCATTCACTCATTTAGGCCTATTCATTCTTTCATACATACATGTACTGTACATACATACATACATACATACATACATACATACATACATACATACATACATACATACATACAGGCATTTGTTGACATTCTGCTAAACAGGTTGAGGATGGAAAGATGTTTGTACTCACAGCTGCACTCTGTCTTACAGAGATTGAGAGAGCGAGTGTTGTTGGAGGAGACGCAGGCGAGGCGATTGCTCAGCTGGAAAAGACCGAAAAAGCTGAAGGACAGGGTCTTGATTGGCTTGAATGGCCTGAACGGCTTGCGCATCGGCTTACGTGGCGGTGGCTTGCGGCTGTGTCCGGGACCTCTGAACTGCTTTGGGATGTGTCTCTTCCGCCTGCTCCCCTCTCCCTCTTTCGGTTGCTCTCTTTCTTGGTCGTCCAGCTCCGCCTCTAACTCTTCCAGGTCCTCCTCGTCCAGCTCATCCTCGTCAACCTCGTCTTCATCACCCTCTTCCTCATAGCCGCCAAACTCTTCATCCTCAGCTGCTTTGCTCTCTTGCGCCTCAACTTTGTCATGTTTTTCCTCATCACCAGCGGACTCCTCTGCCTCACGCTTGTCCCTTCCTCTCACAGGCTTCCCTGGTCTCGGTCTCTTCCCCTCAGGCCTCTCTGATCTTGTGCTCACTCCCTCTGTCTTCCCGGTAGGTTTTGGTTTCAGTCCCCCGGGCTTTCCTGTAGGTCTTCGGCTCATTCCCCCAGGCTTCCCTGTAGGTCTAGGGTTGTCCTCTTCTCCCTCAGAACTGACTCCATCTTCCTTTGACTCAACATCTCTACCTGGACGTTTGCGCCCGAACAGTCTCACAGGTCTCCTGCTGATGGGGCGCCTTTTGGGTTTATGCAGGATAGGTTTGCGCAGGACAAGGTTGGTCACAAGGCTGGTGTTTAAGCCAGACTTTAGGTCCAAACTGCAGATAACTGGACCAACCAAGTCACAGTGAGAGCAGGAAGGGAATAGAGAGAGATAGAGATTATATATTTGGAAGTGTTAAAACAACAGTACCTGGAGGTGTGTTGTTAAATACCAAAGTAAGGGTTTGACATGATCAAAAGCCTGACATGATCCTCAGGGTGCTGTCATTAAAGGGGAAGTTCAGGATTTTACAACTTGATGATAGATGGTTCCTCACTCTGAGTAGTCTATAAGATAAACTGTAATCCAGGTTTTTCTCTTTAAACAGCCACTACAAACTTCAGCTTCAGTTCACTGAAGTTTGTAGTGTCTCTTTAAAGAAAATATCTCCAGGCCCATAGACTACTAGGGTGAGGAACCATTTAACATTAGGTTGGAAAATATTGAACTTCCCCTTTAACTAAATTTGAGATGTTTTTCAGTGACATTGATGTTCTATGCTATCTCACACCACCTTCAAATCTCTCGAAACTTGCAAAAATGCAATAGGCCTACATAGAATTCACAACCCACTTTTGGCGAAGACTTCGTCCAGTTCGACACCCTTTGCTGCAATTTTCACAGTCAGATTGAATTGGTCGGCAGCCTCTGCCAGTTTGGTCTTCAGCTCACATTTGGAGAGCAGCCGCCCCTCAGACAGGCTGGGAACCAGGGCTGCTACAGCCAACACCACCAGCAGCTCCAGCTTCATGTTGTCTCTGGGTGATCTGTTTAGAATGGTATGGAAAGATGTAGGATAACAAAATACATGATTATCCTACAAAGAGAAGCTGTAAGGCTGCTCTGCACAAAAGGGCACAATTGAAGAGTTTCATTCCAAAACGCTATACACCAATTTTTCACATCTGTGTTTTTTCATCAGAAATGATTGCTTATACAGTGCATTTGGAAAGTATTCAGACCCCTTCACTTTTTCCACATTTTGTTATGTTACAGCCTTATTCTAAAATGGATTAAATTATTTTTTCCCATCAATCTACACACAATTTCTCATAATGACAAAGCGAAAACAGGTTTTTAGAAATTATATATAAAAAAAAAGAACAAACATCTTTACATAAGTATTCAGACCCTTTACTATGAGACTCGAAATTGAGCTCAGGTGCATCCTGTTTCTATTGATCATCCTTGAGATGTTTCTACAACTTGGAGTCCACCTGTGGTAAATTCAATTGATTGGACATGATTAGGAAAGGCACACACCTGTCTATATAAAAAAGGTCCCACAGATGACAGTGCATGTCAGAGCAAAAACCAAGCCATGAGGTCGAAGGAATTGTCCAGAGCTCCGAGACAGGATTGTGTCGAGGCACAGATCTGGGGAAGGGTACCAAAACATTTCTGCAGCATTGAAGGACCCGAAGAACACAGTGGCCTCCATCATTCTTAAATAGAAGAAGTCTGGAACCACCAAGACTCTTCCTAGAGCTGGCTGCCCGGCCAAACTGAGCAATCAGGGTAGATGGGCAATGGTTAGGGAGGTGACCAAGAACCCAATGGTCGCTCTGACAGAGCTCCAAAGTTCCTCTGTTCCAGAAGGACAACCATCGCTGCAGCACTCCACCAATCAGGCCTTTATGGTACAGTGGCCAAACTGAAGATATTCCTCAGTAAAAGGCACATGACAGCCCGCTTGGAGTTTGCCAAAAGGCACCTAAAGGACTCTCAGACAATGAGAAACAAGATTCTCTGGTCTGATGAAACCAAGATTGAACTCATTGGCCTGAATGCCAAGCGTCACGTCTGGAGGAAACCAGGCACCGCTCATCACCTGGCCAATACCATCCCTACGGTGAAGCATGGTGGTGGCAGCATCATGCTGTGGGGATGTTTTTCAGCGGCAGGGACTGGGAGACTAGGATCGAGGGAAAGATGAACGGAGCAAAGTACAGAGAGATCCTTGATGAAAACCTCAGAGTGGGGCGAAGGTTTACCTTCCAACAGGACAACGACCCTAAGCACACAGCCAAGATAACGCAGGAGTGGCTTCGGGACAAGTCTCTGAATGTCCTTGAGTGGCCCAGCCAGAGCCTGTACTTGAACCCGATCAAACATCTCTGGGGAGAGCTGAAAACAGCTGTGCAGCGTTTGGGAGAAGAATCACATATTTACCTGATTTGTTTAATATTAATAGTTAACAATTAAATATGCTTAACAATAGTAGAGACATTTCTCCTCATTATTGATTAAAATATCCACCACAAGCGACGCTCCCCATCCAACCTGACAGAGCTTGAGAGGATCTGCAGAGGAGAACGTTAGAAACTCCCCAAATACAGGTGTGCCAAGCTTGTATCGTCATACCCAAGAAGACTCAAGGCTGTAATCACTGCCAAAGGTGCTTCAACAAAGTACTGAGTAAAGGGTCTGAATAATTATGTAAATGTAATATTTCAGTTTTTGATTTGTCATTATGGGGTAGTGTGTGTAGATTGATGGGAGGGAAAAAATTTAATCCATTTTAGAATAAGGCTGTAACGTCACAAAATGTGGAAAAAGTAAAGGGGTCTGAATAATTTCAGAATGCACTGTAGGTACCTTTATATCCATTGTTTAGATGGAATGGAATGTTCATATCCTGTATATTTGACTGATATGTGGTTGTCTCACTTAATTATCTTAAGATGAACGTACTAACTAAGTCGCTCTGGATAAGAACATCTGCTAAATGACTAAAATGGCAAATGTAAATATTTTACATAAAGATCTCATATTACTGTATTGATAATTTTTGTATATATTGAAGTCACAAATTTATAATTTGTACAGTTCTTTATTAAAAATGTAGTTATTTATCACATTTGACTGTGTACAACCCAGCAATACTACTTATTCCTCTGAGTGTCACGGCCTGGCTCTGGGACTCTGTTATGTTGAGCCAGGGTGTGTAGTTTCTATGTATTTGTGTTCTAGGTTCGTTATCTAGCTCATGTGTTTCTGTGTTGGCCGGGGTGGTTCTCAATCAGAGGCAACGAGTGTCAGCTGTTGCTTGTTGTCTCTGATTGGGAACCATACTTAGGCAGCCTGTTTTCCACAGTGTTTTGTGGGATCTTGTTCCGTGTATGGTTTGTGTCTGTTACCTAGGACTTCACGTATCGTTTTGTTGTTTCGTGTGGTGAATCAAATAAAAGTATGTTCACTCATCACGCTGCGCCTTGGTCTACTCCGTTTGACTCCTACACCACATCCACATCAGCCGTTCTGACAGAATTACACACCATCAAACGGAGTAGACCAAGGCGCAGCGTGATGAGTGAACATACTTTTATTTGATTCACCACACGAAACAAAACAACAAAACGATACGTGAAGCCACTGCTCCAAAACCGCCATAAAAAAGCCAGACTACGGTTTGCAACTGCACATGGGGACGAAGATCGTACTTTTTTGAGAAATGTCCTCTGGTCTGATGAAACAAAAATAGAACCGTTTGGCCATAATGACCATTGTTATGTTTGGAGGAAAAAGGGGGTTCCTTGCAAGCCGAAGAACACCATCCCAACCGTGAAGCACGGGGGTGGCAGCATCATGCTGTGGGGGTGCTTTGCTGCAGGAGGGACTGGTGCACTTCACAATGAGGAAGGAAAATTATGTGGATATATTGAAGAAACATCTCAAGACATCAGTCAGGAAGTTAAAGCTTGGTCGCAAAAGGGTCTTCCAAATGGACAATGACACCAAGCATACTTCCAAAGTTGTGGCAAAATGGCTTAAGGACAACAAAGTTAAGGTATTGGAGTGGCCATCAAAAAGCCCTGACCTCAATCCTACAGAAAGTTTGTGGGCAGAACTGAAAAAGCATGTGTGAGCAAGGAGGCCTACAAACCTGACTCAGTTACACCAGCTCTGTAGGAGGAATGGGCCAAAATTCACCGAACTTATTGTGGGAAGCTTGTGGAAGGCTACCCGAAACATTTGACCCGAGTTAAACCATTTTAAAGGCAATGCTACCAAATACTAATTGAGTGTATGTAAACTTCTGACCCACTGGGAATGTGATGGAATAAATAAAAGCTGAAATAAATCACTCTCTACTATTATTCTGACATTTCACATTCTTAAAATAAAGTGGTGATCCTAACTGACCTAAGACAGGGAATTTTTACTAGGATTAAATGTCAGGAATTGTGAAACTGAGTTTAAATGTATTTGGCTAAGGCGTATGTAAACTTCCGACTTCAACTGTAAATTGTGTTTTGCAACAAAACATGATTGTCTCTCTGAAATGAAACCATCAACTGATAGATTTCAAACAAATACAATGTCTGTCATTGAACACCATGCCATGATTAGATGGTTAAAAAAAACACATCTCTTTCATAAGTTCTTCAAATAATAAAAGCTAATTTACCAACGTTTCAGAAAATGGATATATATATAATTTTGGAATGAAACACTTCAATTCAAGTACATGAGAGGCTTTACATTATTATTGTAGGCAAATACGATGAAACCTGAGCAGGTAATTCTAAGGATTTTTCAACCAAGACGCATGTACAGTGGGGAAAAAAAGTATTTAGTCAGCCACCAATTGTGCAAGTTCTCCCACTTAAAAAGATGAGAGGCCTGTAATTTTCATCATAGGTACACGTCAACTATGACAGACAAATTGAGAAAACAAAATCCAGAAAATCACATTGTAGGATTTTTAATGAATTTATTTGCAAATTATGGTGGAAAATAAGTATTTGGTCACCTACAAACAAGCAAGATTTCTGGCTCTCACAGACCTGTAACTTCTTCTTTAAGAGGCTCCTCTGTCCTCCACTCGTTACCTGTATTAATGGTGGTCCTCTGTAGCTCAGCTGGTAGAGCACGGCGCTTGTAACGCCAAGGTAGTGGGTTCGATCCCCGGGACCACCCATACACAAAAATGTATGCACGCATGACTGTAAGTCGCTTTGGATAAAAGCGTCTGCTAAATGGCATATTATTATTTATTATTAATGGCACCTGTTTGAACTTGTTATCAGTATAAAAGACACCTGTCCACAACCTCAAACTGTCACACTCCAAACTCCACTATGGCCAAGACCAAAGAGCTGTCAAAGAACACCAGAAACAAAATTGTAGACCTGCACCAGGCTGGGAAGACTGAATCTGCAATAGGTAAGCAGCTTGGTTTGAAGAAATCAACTGTGGGAGCAATTATAAGGAAATGGAAGACATACATGACCACTGATAATCTCCCTCGATCTGGGGCTCCACGCAAGATCTCACCCCGTGGGGTCAAAATGATCACAAGAACAGTGAGCAAAAATCCCAGAACCACACGGGGGGACCTAGTGAATGACCTGCAGAGAGCTGGGACCAAAGTAACAAAGCCTACCATCAGTAACACACTACGCCGCCAGGGACTCAAATCCTGCAGTGCCAGACGTGTCCCCCTGCTTAAGCCAGTACATGTCCAGGCCCGTCTGAAGTTTGCTAGAGTGCATTTGGATGATCCAGAAGAGGATTGGGAGAATGTAATATGGTCAGATGAAACCAAAATATAACTTTTTGGTAAAAACTCAACTCGTCGTGTTTGGAGGACAAAGAATGCTGAGTTGCATCCAAAGAACACCATACCTACTGTGAAGCATGGGGGTGGAAACATCATGCTTTGGGGCTGTTTTTCCTGAAAAGGGACCAGGACGACTGATCCGTGTAAAGGAAAGAATGAATGGGGCCATGTATCGTGAGATTTTGAGTGAAAACCTCCTTCCATCAGCAAGGGCATTGAAGATGAAACGAGATGAAAGGAGTGGCTTCGTAAGAAGCATTTCAAGGTCCTGGAGTGGCCTAGCCAGTCTCCAGATCTCAACCCCATAGAAAATCTTTGGAGGGAGTTGAAAGTCCGTGTTGCCCAGTGACAGCCCCAAAACATCACTGCTCTAGAGGAGATCTGCATGGAGGAATGGGCCAAAATACCAGCAACAGTGTGTGAAAACCTTGAACCCAGAAAACGTTTGACCTGTGTCATTGCCAACAAAGGGTATATAACAAAGTATTGAGAAACTTTTGTTATTGACCAAATACTTATTTTCCACCATAATTTGTAAATCAATTCATAAAAAATCCTACAATGTGATTTTCTGGAAAATAAATTCTCATTTTGTCTGTCATAGTTGACATGTACCTATGATGAAAATTACAGGCCTCTCTCGTCTTTTTAAGTGGGAGAACTTGCACAATTGGTGGCTGACTAAATACCTTTTTTTCCCCACTGTATGTCTTAAAATGTATTGTCAAGTGTACCCTATAGACTTATATAGTTAATGTGTATTCCCCATAACCAATGTATTTCAAAGCTATCACCGTGAGGGATGAAAAAACATTTACTTTTTTATTTACTCTTGTATTTAAATATAAAAAATATATACAATTCTAAAATGTATATTTATTTATGTATTTATATTTGTATATTTCTGAGCTAGCAAATCTGGTGATGTTGTGAGACCTCCATGTTCAATTATCAAAACACACATTTTCTCAGTACCTCAAATTTCTCAAAGTACCTCTATGACCATAACATTTACTTTTTCACTGAACATTCAACATACAATAATTCAACACAATTCAAAACAATGAGTCAGTTAAATAAAAATGTCCTTACCAGTCGTTCAGTTCAGGTAAGAGATGAATAGTGTTCAATGGAAAATAACACAGACGATCGAGCTGTACCTACTCCTCTGTGTCTGACAGACAACACATCAGGGTTTTTATACGGGAAGGATGGGTAGCCGGACGGGTTGTCAGGTGAGCCAATTCTTCACATTTTGTTCTCAGGCCATTGGGTAATAACCCATCACGTCAGCAAAGTAATGGAAAGTACAGTATGTATACAGACACTGTAGATCTTAATTGCAAAGGTGGGAGTGAAGCTTATGGGTTAAAGGGCAAGTATGAGTTAGTATAATGTAGCATGAGAACAATGACATGAAGATAATGCAAACTCTTACCATCACTTTAAACCAGGATTGGGCAATCTGGTCCCCTGCCAGAGCTGGTGTCAGTGCAGGTTTTTGTTACAGCCAAGCAGTAATAGGCTACACCTGACAGGATTCTTGTCTAAAGGACCTCAGTGGCAGTCATAATTGACTCCTCATTTTATCATCACTTCCATCTGTGTTTGTGGTTTAGGCTACTAACACTTTGGTCCATCCAAGACCAACTGTGACCTGTTGAAATGGACTTCACTTTATCCCAAAATCAAACATTCCACACCAACATAATCCCATGATAATGTACCACACTAAGGTTAACCGGTTAGCTGGCATTTATTTTTCATTTTAGGCTAGTCATTGTGATCACCTGAGTATGTAAATTACTGTGGGGGTCAAGATGAGAACTCAAGATGAAAGATATAACAATGTGAAATATCAGCCCCATCCTGCCTACCATTTAACTCAACAATACCTTGAATGGAAACCATAACGAATCAAGCAAGTACTTCAGATGCTGTCATGTTTTCTTTGTCTTTGTGTTTTCTCAACAAAGCGTTGAGAGATTTGGTTCCGTATTCAATAACCAAACACTCAGGTTGTACAAATTATGTGTAACTCACTTGAGACAACAGTTGTGATACAGCTGATATTTTTGTGATACAATGGAGAGTTTGAGATTTCTCAACAACGGTTGCAGACAAACTCTCCGTTGTATCACAAACGCTGTCTCAGATGTGTTGTACAAACTGTGTACAGGGCCTATTTTTCAGACAATCCAGGCTCATATCTTCCTATCAGGTTCACCGGGTTTGCGTAATGTCCTGAGCTGTTCAGAGAATTTGGGGATTGTTGTTTGGTAAAAGCACATATGTCATGTTTGCTTGTTGAACAGGTTGGGTGTCATTTTAAGTTTAATCTTTGTTGTTACCCCTTTTTGTTTAGTTTTAAAGTGCCAAAACATTCAATGGCCCAAGGGCCATGACATTGCACTTCCTTGCAGTTTAGATCTCTTGTTTCACACCAGAATCATCCCTCCAAATAATGATTGGTGCCCTAAACGAGTACCTGAAGAAACTTTGCAACGACAGGAATGTTTCCTTTCGTGACAACTTTGATTTGCTGTGGGAGCAACCAGCACTTTTCAAAAGAGACAGGATTCACCCTAACCACAGGGGTTCCATGATTATTTCCAGCAACATCGCAAACTGTTTTAGAGACTGACGGACAGGGTCTGGTAGTCCTCCCTGTCAGAATAAGCAACAGAGGACTTGGAAAGCATATGAACTCCTGTAAAAATGGTTATTGTGAGTAACCTAATTTATGTTCCTCTAAATGTGCCTTCTAGTGAGTTTATACAAACTGTCATCTCCCATTCTGATAGATTGGAGACTGTCAGAAAACGTGGTTGTAACGTTATTCATTTGGTTGTTATTCCATTGGTTACCTCGAGACTGATGCTCCAGGGGCAGAGTGGCCACACATTGAATATGGCACTTTTAAATGTTACAGCAATCACTAGAAAACCATTCTCGTGAATGACCTCATTACTGAGTGCAATGTTGATTGCATGTTTCTCACTGAAACATGTCTGTCTTCAGATTGTAGTGCCGCCCTTATTGAAGCCTCCCTCCGGACTACAGCTTTTCATACTTTCATAGAAAAGGGAAAAAGGGTGGTGACAGCCTCTATTTTTTACTAATGCTCTCAGCTGTAAGGACATTTCGTTTGGCGACTGAGTCTTTTGAGCATCGTGCTTTACTGTTTAAAAACTGTAATCTACGTAATCCCCAAAAGTAATTATGCATCATGAGAGGGCCATAAGCAATAACTATTAATGCTGCATCTTCAAAGAAAGGTTAAAATCTCACCTTTCTGGTAAAAATAGTTATAAATTGCTGAGGTGTTGTGACTTTGAGGATACAAGCTCAAGTACACAGTACAAATATGATACAAATATGAATGAAATATTTTATGTATTTCCTATTCAACAAAACTGAATAAGGCTTGAAATGACTTAAATGCTTTCTAAATACAGTATAATCAAATATAAAACAATTAACTATAAGATTCCACCTTCCTTATAAGTGTAAAATACATATTTGTATGTTTATTGTTAAAGAAAATGTTCATATTTTCTAAAGCTCTCTTGATCAAAACATCTGCCCCGATCACTGTGAACGTCTCTCAGAGCTCTAGCTTGGCTTCATTAACTTATTAGGAACTCGCCTTTAATCTCATATTAATCTTGTCCATCTACGACAAACAGAAAGCGTTATTTGGTTTAAAATCTGAATTATTTTAGATTAATGGCTATAAATTCATCTCTGAATGTGCTACAGTGATTAAACCACTCTCTGTGTGGCTGTGAAGTACGGTTCAGCCAGGAGTTGGTGGACAGTCAGAAGAGTGAATTAAATGGTAGGAGAGACATCCCAGCTTCAGGTGGTTTCAGAATTTACATCCTACGTCACACAGGCTCAGAAGAAGCATGGAGAGGCAAGCCATTTCAATATACGGCGTCCACAGATAGGTCTAGAAGCAAAAATGACAGTCAGAACCGGTACCAGAACCACGCAGGTCCCCTAACCAGGGGACTTTACATCTAAGAGGTTTTCATGTCAGCCATCAGTGCTGGCTATAACCCTGTATAGGCCACCAAAGCACTGCCCCACTTTCTTTACTGATTTCTCTGAACTATTGTCTATTGTCCTTGAGAACTATCATAAAATCATTGTGTTGGGCGATTTTTATTTTCATGTTGAGACTGACTCCAAGGCCATTGAATGTATTAATCTTTTGAGCTCTATGGACTTTATCCAACATGCTACTGGGCCCACCCATAACCGCAGCCATACTCAGGACCTGGTCAATACCAAGGGGCTTTCGATTGACATATCCTCTATTGTTGATGTTGTTCCACAAGGTTAGATTTTGGGTCATTACTGTTCAGTTTATTTATGTTACACATTTTAATTCACGGGCAATAAAGATAAAACACCAGGTAAAAAACCTAGGTGTCATTTTAGATTCTGAATGTGACCAAAATAGCTTTTTACCACCTGAGGAACATTGCCAAGATGCATCTGTTTCGCTCTCAGGCTGATACAGAGACTCATCCATGCTTTTATCACAAGTAGGCTTGGCTACTAATGCTCCCCTGTCTGGTCTACCCAAGAAAGCCATTGGTCAACTGCAAAACATACAGGATGCTGCAGCACGGGTACTGACCAAGACCAGACAGAGAGCACACATTACACCGGTTTAAGTCTCTGCACTGGCTGCCTGAGTTTTAGAATACATTAAGATTATTTTATTGGTTTTGAAATCAATCCACGATTGTGCACCCCAATACATGCCAGACATGCTTTTTAGTTATGTACCCAGTAGGTCCTTCAGGTCCTCTGGCACTGGCCTTTTAACTATCCCAAAGCCTAGGACCAAGAGCTATGGAGAGGCAGCCTTTAGTTACTATGCCCCCAGCCTCTGGAATAGCCTGGCAGAGAACCTGAGGGGGCCGAAACTGTGGACATATTTAAAAGGGATCTAAAAACAAATTTTTAGCTCTGCTTTTCCTTGGGGTGCTTTTTAGTCTTACTGTTATTCTTTTTTTTTTTTTTTATCCTCTGATGTTTGTTGTGCAGTAAATATTCCCGTTTAAATTTGTATTTATGTTGTTTTTTTCCTGTGAAGCACATTGCAATGCATCCATGTCTGAAATTTGATATATAAAGATTTATTTGATTAATGTTTGCCGAGATTTTTTACATTTAATTACACTTTGTGCCAATGGACTATTAATAGAAATATAAACATATTTTAGCTTTACTTGAGATTAAATGCTTCTACAGCCGTATCTGATTGAAATGCAAGATTTTACAACCAATCATTCAAACAAAAACGCATACAATGGACCATTTTCATTGGTTACTTTTAATGGAGGAGTTCAGTTTGATTGTCATGGTGTTGTGAAATGTGCCTTTTCACTCTGTCTTCAACCGCAGCTGCATAGGCCCAGGGTGAGAGTACAGGGTAAACTTGGTGTTATCCGGAGCTGAAATAAAACATATTAAACCCATTATTACACTTGTAACAACATACTTCTAATGCTGTGTTGGGCCTTTATAAATTATTTGAGTTTAAATTTAGTAGATTTACTCCGTTTTTTTACACATACTAAGTTAGTAAAGTCTATAACGAGAGGCCAAATCTACCAGGGAATCTAGTGATTCCTCACGAAACTAGGACTCTTAAGAAGAGACCTTGATTTGGGGGATTTCCACAAGATTTGATCCATAAAATGGTATTTTGTAGGAAGGATTGTTGACATACTGTAAGGGTTGGTGTGAGGTGTGACCCAGGTGCGGTGCAGGTTAGACAGTAGGCAGATGGTGAAACAAGGAACTTCACTAATGGTCCCGAAGCCAGGATACAAAATAGCGGACTTTACACGAAAAAGAAAGGCGGAGCAAATAAGACTCCAAAAAACAGGCAGACAGCCAAAAATACGAAATACTAACTATGACTGAAATAATAAATAAACAGGGAGAACACTTCTCACGTACCCGTCCATACGTCCTGCGATCAGACACTGATTAGTACTGCTTGGCATAGTGAAACTAGCAGAGAAAATTAAGCAAGGGAACACAGGGAAGTGAGGGCATAAATACACGGGTGAATCAGATAGCTACAGGTGACACCAATAGGAAGATGATTAGTCCCGACTGTGAGTGAGGAGGTGCCTAAGGTTGTCGGAGGATGACACCTAGTGGGTCGCTACTGAACTGCGAATCCCTCCTGTAACAACATACACTGAGTATACCAAACATTAGGAGCACCTTCCTAATATTGAGTGGCACCCCCCTCCCCCATTTTGCCATCAGAACAGCCTCAATTCGTCGGGGCATGGACTCTACAAGGTGTCAAAAGTGTTCTACAGGGATGCTGGCCTATGTTGACTCCAAGGCTTCCCACAGTGTCAAGTTGGCTGGATGTCCTTTGGGTGGTGGACCATTCTTGATACACATGGGAAACTTTTGACACAAACCGGTGCGCCTGGCACCAACTACCATACCCCGTTCAAAGGCACTTAAATAGTTTGTCTTGCCCATCACCCTCTGAATGGCACACATACACAATCCATGTCTCAATTGTCTCAAGGCTTAGACATCCTTATTTAACATGTCTCCTGCGCTTCATCTACACTGATTGAAGTGGATTTAACAAGTGACAATAATATTTTGTACACTCAGTGCATATTTGACATTTGTATCTAAAAGCATAATTGAGAAATAATGAATAAAAGTTGGCATCTTTATGACATTTTGGCCTTACTCAGGCCTCCTTTAAGACTCCATAATGTTTGTATGTGCTACAAAGCAAACATTGGTGACATATGAAGCTTTATCGCTTGCTCTGTAATATGAGTAGTATTTTGACTTCAATAACATATTTTTTACATTCATTTATGAATATTGAAAAATATTTGGCAAATTTGAACATAACATGAACATAATATACTCTACGGGCGTATCAAAGTTCCAGAGTGGCATCTCTGCTAGTTTTAAATTATGGCCCATTTTATACAGAGAATTTGGCATAGTAGGCAATGTAACCAATCACAGCCCTCCTTTTACTTGTATCATTGCACATCTTGCAAATCACCAGCAGAGGGCGACCATTTTGAATCCATTTTCACATTCACTCTGTTGGTAATGCATACAAATTGGATCATAACTCCAAAAGTAGCAGAGATCCCACTCTGGAACTTTGATATGCCCGTAGAGTATATTTTGTTCAACAATATATCGAAAAATTTGTCATATCAAAAATGTTATTCTTTCAATATTCATATTTATATTTCTAAATATTCATAAATTAATGTAAAACATGTTTTATTGAAATCCAAATACTACTCATAATACAGAGCAAGCGGTAAAGTGTCATATGACACCAATATTTGCTTTGTAGCTCACAGATGAAACATTATGGAGTCTTAAGGAGGCCTGGGTAAGGCCAAAATGTCATAAATATGCCAACTTTGATTAATTATTTCTCAATTATGCTTTTAGATACAAATGTCAAATATATGTCAACAATCCTTCCTCCAAACATTTTGTGAAAATTCCCCAAATCCTGGTCTTTTTCTGTCCTGGTTTCTCTATACCAGGGGTAGGCAACCCTGGTCCTGGAGCGCCGCAGGCGCTTCATGTTTTTGATTTAACCAACCTGGAAGACCAGGTGTGTTGAATTTAGGCAATGACTGAACTGATCAATTAGCTCCGTTGGTCCGGTGTGGTGCCTAGTTGGAACAAAATCATGCAGTACCTGCGGAACTCCAGGGACAGGGATGCCCACCCCTGCTTTACACTCTATTAAAGGAGCAAATCAATAGATGAAAAGCGAGAAGGTAGTGAAGTAGCTCTAGTCCAGGGCGTTACGTGTGGCT
The DNA here is from genome assembly GCF_964263955.1 of Coregonus lavaretus. Taxonomy (NCBI): domain Eukaryota; kingdom Metazoa; phylum Chordata; class Actinopteri; order Salmoniformes; family Salmonidae; genus Coregonus; species Coregonus lavaretus. The sequence goes on from NC_139993.1 coordinate 7,797,795, forward strand.
TGCTGATTCTGAGCTATCCTCAAGCATCAGCAAACCGCAAGTAACACTCTGGACCAGAGCTAGTAGTGAAGCAGCACTGACGGTAGAGGTGGGACTGCAGGCCAAATTCCTCTTGGTAAGCCGTCTCAGGGGAACATTGAGAGGCGCTGGTGCTCTGGCGGAGAACGTCCAGGGCATGGAAGGTCTGGAGGTCGAAACTCCTCGGGTAGTCTTCATAGTGGTCACGGTAAGGCCCCAGAGAGTTATCCAAGGATGCGCACCTCACTCTGCTGGGTAAAAACAGATGTTACAGAATGTTACAGAATGGAATAGAGTAACAGAGTTCAACAGTGTTATGAATAAGACACTTCTCAAGTTTCTTTACACAGAACCATATACAGTGCCTTCAGAAAGTATTCACACCCCTTGACTTTTTCACACTAAAAAATGTGTTACAGCCTGAATTTAAAATTGATTAAATTGATATTTTGTGTCACTGGTCTACACACAATACCCCATAATGTCAAAGTGGAATTATGTTTTTCAATTTTTTTACAAATTAAATTAAAACAAAATGAAAAGCTGAAAAGTCATGAGTCAATAAGTATTCAACCCCTTTGTTATGGCAAGACTAAATAAGTTCAGGAGTAAAACATGGTCTCACTCTGTGTGCAATAATAGTTTTTATTATTTTGTATTTTCTACCCCTTTTTCGTGATATTCAATTGGTAGTTACAGTCTTGTCCCGTACGGACTCGGGAGAGGCAAAGGTCAAGAGCCATGCGTCCTCCGAAACACGACCCAGCCAAGCCACACTGCTGCTTGACACACTGCTCGCTTAACCCGGAAGCCAGCTGCACCAATGTGACAGAGGAAACACCGTCCAACTGGGGACCGAAGTCAGCGTGCATGCGCCCGGCCCACCACAAAGAGTTGCTAGGGCCCGGCCGGCAAAACCGTCCCCTAAACTGGACGACACTGGGCCAATGCCAATTGTGCACTTCCTCATGGGTCTTCCGGTCATGGCTGACTGCAACACAGCCTGGGATTGAACCCGGGTCTGTAGTGACACCTCTAGCACTGCGATGCAGTGCCGTAGACTGCTGCACCACTCGGGAGGCCCCTACAATAATGATGTTTAACATGATTTTTTAATGACTACCTCATCTCTGTACCCCACACATACAATTATCTGTAAGGTCCCTCAGTCGAGCAGTGAATTTCAAACACAGATTCAACCAGAAAGACCAGGGAGGTTTTCCAATGCCTCGCAAAAAATGGCACTTATTGGTAGATGGGTCAAAAGAAAAGCAGACATTATATATACTTTTGAGCATGGTGAAGTTATTTATTACACTTTGGATGCTGTATCAATACACTCAGTCACTACAACTACTCAGTTGCCTGAGAGGAAGGAAAACGCTCAGTGATTTCACCATGAGGCCAATGGTGACTTTAAAACAGTTACAGAGTTTAATGGCTGTGATAGGAGAAAACTGAGGATGGATCAACAACATTGTAGTTACTCCACAATACTAACCTAAATGACAGAGTGAAAAGAATGAAGTCTGTACATAATACAAATATTCAAAAAGATGCATCCTGTTTGCAATAAGGCACTATAAAAAAGAAAAAATGTTGGCAAAGAAATAAACTTTTTGTCCTGAATACAAAGCGTTATGTTTGGGGCAAATCCAACATAACACATCACTGAGAACCACTCTTTATGTTTTCAAGCATGGTGGTGGCTGCACCATGTTATGGGTATGCTTGTCATCGGCAAGGACTAGGGAGTTTTTTTTGGGGATAAAAATAAATGCAATAGAGCTAAGCACAGTGAAAATCCTAGAGGAAAACCTGGTTCAGTCTGCTTTCCACCAGACACTGGGAGATGAATTCACCTTTCAGCAGGACAATAACTTAAAACACAAGGCCAAATATACACTGGAGTTGCTTACCAAGACGACATTGAATGTTCCTGAGTGGCCTAGTTACAGTTTTGACTTAAATCGTCTTGAAAATCTATGGTAAGACTTGAAAATGGCTGTCTAGCAATGATCAACAACCAACTTGACAGAGCTTAAAAATAATAATGTGCAAATATTGTACAATCCAGGTGTGCAAAACTCTTAGAGACATACCCAGAAAGACTCACAGCTGTAATCACTGCCAAAGGTGATTCTACTTACTGTATGTAAATGAGATATTTCTGTATTTCATTTTCAATACATTTTCAATAAAATAAAATAACCATGGTTTCACTTTGTATACGTAAAAATGTATGCACGCATGACTGTAAGTCGCTTTGGATAAAAGCGTCTGCTAAATGGCATATTATTATTATATATTATTTGTCATTTTGTGTAGATGGGTGAGAAAGAAAATCTCTTTAAAACATTTTGAATTCAGGCTGTAACACAACAAAATGTGGAATAAGTCAAGGGGTATTAATACTGAAGGCACTGTAGATCCTATACATTCTATGGCTAGAAAGTTGCTAGCCACAGTATATACTGTATTTGGTAAGCTACATTACTTAGTGCTACATTACGTCAATGTAATGAAAATACTCATTATAAAAATAAAAGCAGAAAGGGTTTAAGAAGCCCTGGGTTTGGGCTTCATTAGTTTATTATGTAGCTACACAGCCAAAAACAAATCACGACATATGAACACACAAATGAACACAATAGAACCATTCAGTCCCAAATGATACAGTCTCTTGATTTCAATCAAATATTTAATGGAAATCTTTACACAGTGTCTTTGTTTATAAACCTAACCCCGCGCCCACACACTTGTTATTCTGAAAAGTGATGAACGCATACCTGCGAGGGTAGTCTACCTGGTAGTAGGCTAGTGGTAGATTTTCATAGAGTACCACTACCCAATAACAGTCTGCGTTAATAGGTTGTGTCCCAAATGGCACCCCTTTCCCTTATTGGGCCCTGGTCAAAAGTAGTGCACTATGTAGGGAATAGGGTGCCATTTGGGACGCAACGTATGTGACCATGGGTAAAAGAGCTACTGCGTAAATACTGCTGTGTGATTTTGATTGAATTGGGTCCAGTGTCTTGGTACCTGTGATCCTGAGAGTGAACGACGTGGATTCTACCCAGCTGACCAGGGTACAGACCTCGCACATCCTTCCCCCGACGTGGTACTCTGCAATCACAATGAGAAGAGTTCATTTCAGAGTAAGAGTAAGTAAGCGTAAGAGTAAAAGTAAGAATAACTAAGAGCAGAGTTAAGGTCAATGACCATTTGCATAGGCCTACATATTGCATGTAAGGTACTGTAGCAAGTTAAGGTCAATGTCAACATGTGTATATGCACACAATACCAGATATTCAGCTCATGACTGAACAGGTAAGAATCATCTCAACTCAATACAGTGCAGCAGCTAGCAGCATCAGCACACAGTAGGTGTTTTCAAGCTAACATAACTTCTGTCGTTTTTTTTTAAGTCGACACAACTTCCTCATAACTACAGTATCATAGTGAGAGTTAGTTACTACTTCCTTCACACACTTCCATGCATGTACCCTTATGAACAGCTTTTTTTAAAAGCCTACTTGTTAGAAGTTGTATTAAATATTTAATGTAAATGAAAATGAATAGAAATAGTTTTCTATACAATTTGTGGTTGTATTGTTTCTACAACTCAAAGCAATTCGTCTTGTTGCTGCCAGTTGTACAATGTCCTTTGAAAAACAGTAAAACCATTCTTTCTCTCTTTCTCTCACCTCAGTGTTGCTCCAGGTTGTCTTTTAAACGAGCCAGAGTCCTGTCTTTCCTGGTACTCCTTGAACTCATGCAGTCTCAGAGCCGCCCCTGATCCGGCCATCCTGGAGGCTTCAGCTGCAGAAAACATGCTACATTGTGTTGCCTGTCTACCACTCTCAACCCTGCTATCCAAGAGATATTGTTTCAGCATAAGTGGTTGATTGTATTCACTCAAATCAGCTACTAGGCATTTTAGAATTTTGGTTGGAACTCTTGAATCAATACAATTCTAAAGACAGTCAATGGAATTTTGAAACCAACAATAAGAATTAGATGGTCAAAAAGGAAAGAAAACAAGGTATTCTATATTGACCTGAAAACAAATATCAATTTTTCACAACTATTTTAACATAATCTAAATTAATCTAAATTGATATGTTCAATACAGGTTAGGTCTCTATCAACTAGCCTATATACATTTGAATTCCCTCCTATTAAACAGTATCAGTCTTACCTGTGGCTTTAGGGGTCAGAGAGAGAGGAGATGTGCTGCTCACTCTGTTGTGTTCACATCAGAGCCCTCAGTCCTCTCCCTCCATATGGTTATTACTGCAACCCATACCTACTAATGACTCAGCAGGGGACCCACATCCTGCTTTAGTTACCAGGAGAGAGAAACCCAACCCTTCCATCTCTACAGCAAACCAGCGGCACTCAGCAAACTGACACTGGGAGAAAGGGTCAACTCATTCACCACTTTAATCAAGCAGTTTCAGGGAAACCAGTACAACTCGTTACCTACAAGTAATTGTAATTGGATGAAAACTAATCTAGGCTGGTCTGTGTCCAAACTTGCACCCAATTCCCTATATACTGTTGTGCTATATAAAACTATCTTTCTGTATTTTTTTCATTAGTCCAATGTTAATACAGACCCAATTTATTTTGCATGTCAGCAGTCAAGTCTTCAAGATATTGGACTTTCAAGAAGCAGTGTCACTTGCCACATCATCATGATGTTGCGTTTTGCATTTTATGATATCATATGAAAAGCACTATATAAAATAAAATAAATATATTATTATATGATTATATAGGGATTATGGGCTCTGGTCAAAATCTGTGTACCATATAGGGAATATGGTACCTTTTTGGACTGGACACCTGGCAGCTGTGTTGCATCAAGATGCTGTATGGTTGACAATCTGAATGGCCAAATTGCACAAATTAATCAAGTTGTTCAGGGTGACCATGACAGCCTGCAGTAATTTAAGCAGGATTGACCATGCCTTCAGAACTTCACACCTTAGGGTAGTGTAGTTCAGAGGAGGCTGGTGGGAGGGGCTATAGGAGGATGGGATGATTGTCCTCCTATAGCTCTTCCCATCAGCCTCCACTGGTGTAGTTAGTCCACTGGTGTAGTTAGTATAGGGTGCTCAGGGGGTGAGCGGGTTCTCAGGGGGTGAGCGGGTTCTCTCGTGTTGGATTCCTTCAGTTTGCCTTTAATACCACTAGAGGGTGGTGTTTCTCTAGAAACATCACCTCTGTCTGCTCGGTACAAGTAGCTGACTCTAAAGTCAGTAAATACTGTATCCTTTTTATTTGAGTGGAGGACCACACCCTAAGTGCTGTCAGTCAGGCCACAAAAAAAGTTTAGCTTATCTTAAAATGTTAGTAGAATGCAAACACAACCATAGTCCAACATCACTGCTGCCCTACACCAGACATGATCAGACAATGGCATATTATTTTCCAAACATGGGATGGAGATGGATATATATATTTTTTATGGTTCAAATTGTCACAAAATACAACAACCTATTTGAATGGATTTGATGCTGTACCGGGAGCTGCATGTGCGTTCCTTGTCATGTCCCATGAAGTAGGCTAGACTGGTATGAGAATCTTTAAACAAAGCCCCCATTCAGATAGTGAAAGATATGACCTGAATAATAGGATTCCAAATTAATTACTTTGAAATAACAAATCCCTAACGTTTTATGAACAATAATTACAAATTCATCTCACTGGGTTGAACACTGTCAAATGTCTAAATGCCCTCCCATTGTCATGACCAAGTGTAAACCTATACTGGATTGCATCTGTTCATACAAACATACATGACAAGGGGGAGAGGGACCAACAAAAGCCGGGGACCAACAAAAGCGAATGGATGCGGTGAGGAGAGGGAAGTCGTCCGAAATCTGGCTACATCTGACGTCACGAGATTTCCTTAGAACAAGCGGCAGCTGCTGAAGCTAGTGTGGCGGAGCCGGGGTGGACTGTCGCCGCAATTTCTGTCTACAAAGTATTATTTTCGAGTATTGTAATTGGCCGCAGCATCAGCAGCAATGGATACATCACGGTCCTTCTTCTATTTTTATCACTGTGACTGACTGTTCTTTCCAAATATTTTGCTGCGTTGGAAGCACGCAAGAGCTCGAAGGGGGGTGTCCCTAGCTATCATTATTCGACAGCCAGGTAAAATACGTAAATGTAATGTAAATACTCATTATAAAAAGAAAAGCAGAAAGGGTTTAAGAAGCCCTGGGTTTGGGGTTCATGCTTTTGGGGCCTGTGGAAGTGTATTTTCAACGTAAAATGGGTGGGAACAACCGTTAGTCAGTACTGTAGCGGGCTAGCTAGCATGAATGCACGTCATTTGCAAGTTTGGGATGTGATGCTGCTGGGATGCTGCAACCGGGTGGGCTTGGGCATTCTCAAGCGCGAGCTACAATGATGGGGTGGTGGAAACGTCTGGTTTCGGCCCAGTCTTTGCGCCCTAAACAAATTATGTCTTTATTAAAACATAAAGCGACATGTTTCTATGGGCAATATATTACCCCCCAAAAACCCGCAAACGACCTAGGAATGAATGTAGGAAGAAATAAAAAAGGCAACGTCAAGAGGAGACTGTCAGCTAGCTGCTAGCTACGCCGTTAGCCTCGTTCAGTGGCTAGCTAGCTCGGTTTACAAATTCTTCCCCCTATCACTTGACATTTTATCCGTTTGCTGGGCACGTGAACATTGTTTAAAAATCACCCTTACACAGTAATGATTTTGTGCCTCTTGTTTTATTCTATAATTAAGTGTGTATATGGCAGGCGGATGTTATTATGTAAGAGCAAATGACACCACACGCCCTTGAAACAAAAGCTGTTGTTTCAATATTTGCTTATTTGTATGTGGTGCAAGGCCTAGCCATGTCTTGTACATTGATGGCAGAGACTATTATTGCGGAAAAGATTTGCACATGTGACCTGCAATGGCTTCTAAAATGGAAAGCCTGGTCATGTCAGCCATTGTTTTTGTTGTCATTGGATTGATTCCATTTATTTTCCATCCCAGAGCCAGGTCTTTCACATCAGTCGGCCGCTGTTGACAGGCATCCATTCTCTGACAACAAAACACTGTACTGCATTTAAGACAGTTTTCTCCTAGTACAGTGGTAGTGCTTCACTTTGAACAAATTAAACTCATGGGTTGTCACACAGGCAATTTGGCTTCTATTTTGGCACCCTTGTATCACAGGTTTACTAGAGATAAGAAAAATTTTATCCCGCCACAAAGGACATTCATTTAACCACAGAAGCTGTTTCTAAACTTGAATATGACTGTGGACCCAGAATAACATCCTTTTGTAGACTAGGTCTACATAATGCTTTTGACATACTGGCTGCTTTTCCCATTGATCTCCCATTGGGATTTGGAGTGATTGACTGAGGTCCGTGCTAATGTTGTCATCATTGTAGCCAATAGCCATTATACTTAGTCACATCTAAATAGACGGAGTGAAAAGTAACTGAAGATCAATGCTTTTAGAGACATCAGACTGGCCAGGTTGGGATTCAAGTTATATATTTATTTTATTTTATTTATTTAACCAGGTAAGTTGACTGAGAACACATTCTCATTTACAGCAACAACCTGGGGAATAGTTACAGGGGAGAGGAATGACGCCAATTGGAAGATGGGGATGATTAGATGGCTAGATTGGGAATTTAGACACCAGCGTTAAGACCCCTACAATAAGTGCCATGAGATCTTTAGTGACCACAGAGAGTCAGGACACCCGTTTAACGTCCCATCTGAAAAATGGCACCTTACACAGGGCAATGTCCCCAATCACTGCCCTGGGGGTTTGGGATATTATTTATTTTTTGACCAGAGGAAAGTGTGCCTCCTACTGGCCCTCCCAACACCACATCCGGCAGCATCTGGTGTTCCATCCAGGGACCAACTAGAACCAACCCTGCTTAGCTTCAGAGGTACGCCAGCAATGGGATGCAGGGTGGTATGCTGCTGCTAGATCGAGGCTATTTGGTTCTTTCATTGCCATAAAAGCGAATATGTCACTCAAGCGAACAAAGTTTATGTAGAGTCCTGAAGGCACACATTATCTAACAGTGTAGTAGATCAAAACATCTAAATTCAAAAGCGGCAAAGTCTTGTCTGGTCCTTATCCGCGGCTCTGACCTTGCCTCAGTCTCTGACGTTGTTTGTGCATATCTTTAATAGATGACTTAGAATAATCCATCGGTACCAGAATAGACACAAAGTGGCTGTAAAGGATGTGTACCTTTAAGAAAATCTGGTCAATGGCGCTGCATAAGCAGTTTTAGGCCCGCCAAGGAGCAGAGAGAGAGAGGAAAGGGGACAAATCTGCCGGTGGGCAGGGAGGGGACTGGACGGGAAGCGCGTTCTGGGTCTTAACAATGACTCCGGTTGTCACGTAAGTGTTTGTAAAGGAACGAGAGGGGGGAGGGGGCTGGGGGTGTAGTGTGTGTGGAGAGCGATCCATGGACCATTTTTTGCCCTTTCTCTCTCCCCTGCTTCCTTCCAGGCTGAGTCACCGCTGGAGTGCCTTGAGAGAGAGTGAAGGAAGACGTGGAGAAAAAGAGTGAAAGAGAGGCAGAGTGAGAGAGAGAGAGACAGTTAGGGGAGTAAAGACAGAGAGTGAGAGGAAAACTTGAGTGGAAAGGAGGTAGACCAAGGAGAGTGAGGTAGCGAGAAGAAAGGAGAAGAGAAAGAAAGAGCCAAGGGAGTTGGGAGTAAGGGAAAAAGACGGAGAGAGAGAGAACACACACACACACACAGACAGACAGGCAGAGTGAGGAGAGGAGAGTGGGTGTGTGTCTGTGAGGAAGAGAAAGAGAGCAAGGTCAGGACTGCTGACCCCCCACACCCCTGGGTCTGAGTACTGGGCTGACGGTCAAGGCGGAGCCACTATGAGCGACCAAAACGTTGTCAAGGAAGGCTGGGTTCAGAAGAGAGGTGAGTCGATTGATTGATTGATGATCGTGATGTTTACTGTCTTTGAAGAGGATTTTATTTTTCACAGTTCACATCAAGAAACAAACACCCCTTTTCAAACACCCCCGGTCCCCACACACCTGTATATACATAAACATGGAAACCAACAGCGAAGATAATCAATTGAATATTGTATTTTTATAACCAGGGGTTGGAACCAAAATTATATTCCATTCGTTTCGTTCTGAACAGAACCATAATTTTCTTCGATCGGTTCCACTTTTCCAACCAGCAAAATAAAGTTCAGAACCAATTGGGGAGGAGAAAAAAAGTACCGGTTTATATTGTTCCTTTCTGTTCCTTTTTAAACCTCTGAAAACATTTAATTTTTTTACATTTCGCTCAACATTAAATTACTTCACATATAGAGCAGCTTGCTATGAAGCGGGTAAGCTATTTAATCTTTATAGGAAAGTCGTTAAGAACAAATGGTCTTATTCCATAAACAGCATGGTTTAATCATAATGAAAGACACACACACTGCACTGTGCTGCCAGTACATATTGTTGTTTTATTCCTTTTCCTTATTTTCTTAATAACTGTAAATATTGTGTTGTTCCTGGAGGCTGTTGCCATAGTGATAACCAAAAGACAGACAAGTGTGAGGGCGCGAGATGCGACTGAGATTTTGCTGCAAGAGAAGATGGAGGAGGCTTGGCTTGGCTTGAAGCGCTTGGCATCTTGTTATGACATGCATTATCTGAATTAGACCCACAGAATTATACCTACTGAGCAGCGGCTTCTATGGAGGAACTTTGAATGTCTTTGAACTTCTGAGAGTTGGCTTAACATTGGACCAGAGCTAACGTTAGATAGTTAACTAACAAACTTGTGTGTGCAGAGCTGCACTAGAATTAAAAACACGTCTTAATTTTGTTGTAGTTAGTCAATCCAATGTGAAACATGATAACTATAGTATCCTTAACTAGCATTGAAAAAGTTGATCTAATAAAAAATCTCTCTCCCAAATTTCTGAATCACACTTGTAACGTTGTCAGTAGGCTATAGTAACCTATGCTTCGGAGGGGGAGGGGCAGGTAGCCTACACTCGCACACACACTGGCAAAGATTTCCAGCAGGCAGGTAGACACTGGAATAAGTTTCAGAGTGACAGAGTAAGGGCTTTGCATAGGTGCTTTGTTGCCATTTTTGTGGGACTAGAAAAAAATGCCCGGAATGTAAAATAACGTTATTAACTGGTTCCGATGGTTTTAATATAATGGTTCTGTTCCAGAACAGTATAGATCACTTTCGTTTAATTTTGTTATTTTCCGGTTTTCTGTTCTGTTCCCTGAACCGGTTCCAGCCCCGGATTTATAGCTAGTATGCACAGCATGTGGTATGGAGGATTTTAAGGTGTGTTGACTGGTTGAACACATGCACTGTGTGCGTGCAGTGTGTGTGTGTCTGTATATATTGTTTAGCCTCAGGCTGTGACACAGACAAATTTGAGCTCTCCGAAGATGGCTTAACGCCCCAGTTCCTTCCTTTCAGAGCCCAGGAGCCACTGAATTGTTACAGGCACTTTTGTGCTTGTACAAAGTCCAGTTACAGTCTTCTAGACACTGAAGGGTAGCTAGTGGTTTAGAGTTAAACTAGTAGCAAACAATCAGTTTTATACTTGTATTAAACTGTTATTACTAAGTCATTACTACATTTTTGCACACTATGTCACTTGGGGTAAAAAAAAAGTTAAATGATACCATATAGCCTATAAGCAAAATGGAGCTCTTCTACAACATGGTCCACGTGGAGATCTGGCAAGCAAACACAAGCATGGACCCTCATCATGTATTAATTAATTATGTATTAACCTGCTTGAACCATAATGAATCCTGCCATACTGTTAAATGAAAATACACTTACTTAGGGGTACATCCCAAATGGCATTCTATTCCCTTTATAGTACACTACTTTTGTCCAGGGCCCATAGCCCTGGAACTATAAAGGGAAGAGTGCCATTTAGGATGCAGCGAAGGTCTGACCACTGCTACAGCCAGTCAGTCAATCAGTAACTATAAAAACTGATAGGCTAAGTTTCCAGTATGTACCAATCCCTGCTGGCCTTGTTGCAGGTGAGTACATAAAGAACTGGAGGCCGCGCTACTTCCTGCTGAAAACCGATGGATCCTTCATCGGCTACAAAGACAAACCCCAGGACGCAGACCTGGCCTATCCCCTCAATAACTTCTCTGTAGCAAGTAGGTCCTCCTCGTCTTCGTTAGTCCCCATTTTAAACCATTTGGGGGCGGTTTCTCGGACACAGATTAAGCCTAGTCCTAGACTAAAAAGCAAGCTCAATGGAGAATCTCCATTGAAAATGATTGAGTCCAGGACGAGGTTTAATCTGTCCAGGGAAACCACCCCTTGGTCTGTTGGGTGTATTTTATTAAAATATACTACGTTTGACATTTTTCATAATTTAAAATATCAATATAAGTTCCCATGTTAGGCAGTGTGCACTCCCAAGACCCAGTGTGTCCTTGTCAAAGTTCAGAGCTAAAGTAGTGCTACTTGAATATAGTACAACACTATGTTGCCACCGTTGCCTTCTGAAACAGTAGTGAGTGACAAATGTTTAGTCTGTGATGCTTTGTCCACCTCCATTGTATGAAGGATGCATTCAATCACTCGTTCATCACCCCACTCATTACATTTTTACTTTGTATCTCTCCCGCCTCTCTCTCTCTCTCCCTCTTTCTTCCCTCTCTCCTTCCCGACACACCCTCTCTTTCTTCCCTCCCTCTTTCGCTCTCTCTCTCCTTCCCTTCCTCTTTCTCCCTCTCCTCAGAATGTCAGCTGATGAAGACCGAGCGGCCCAAGCCCAACACATTCATCATCCGCTGTTTGCAGTGGACCACGGTTATTGAGAGGACATTCCACGTGGACACGCCCGATGAGAGGTGGGTCACCCTCTCTCTCACTCCCTCCTCCTCTACTCTCTACTACAGCCTTGCCTCCTCATCTCTCGCCTTTAGGGAAAACACCATTGAAAAATGAAGAGAAATACCTAAACACGGTTTAGATGCTGCTAAAACTTGTTAGTCTAAACATAAAACTTCCACAGCAGCAGTTTCATGTTTTGACGTAACTAGTTTTAGCAACCAGACAGAATGGAGGTATGTCTCTAGATTTCTCCATGGCATTTGTTTTGTACCCTGCACTTTTCGAAATGTGTGCTTTCCTCAGCACACACACACACACACACAGTATAGCAGTGTATTAAAGTGAGCTGCTGTTGGTTGGTTCCAGGGATGAGTGGGCCGAGGCCATCCAGATGGTGGCCGACTCCCTGGCCAAGCAGGAGGAGGAGGGGATCCTGTGCAGCCCCACGTCGCAGATCGAGAACGAGGTCAACGAGGAAGAGATGGACACCTCCACCAGCCAACACAAACGGAAGGTGAGCCGCCCTGGGGACTGAGCGCAGGTCATACATTGGTAGATAGGCACATAAACACCAACCAAGATCGTCTCTCTCATCTCAGTGAAGGCCTTTGCTCAACTTTAGCTTCTCGTCCTCTACTTTCCTCTTCTCTCCTCTCTGACAGACAATGAATGACTTTGACTATCTGAAACTACTGGGCAAAGGCACTTTTGGGAAAGTCATTCTGGTGAAGGAGAAGGCGAGCGGAACATATTACGCCATGAAGATCCTGAAGAAAGAAGTCATCATCGCCAAGGTACTGGCTGGTTCAAAGCAGTTTCTCTCAACCTTTTTTATACTAGGGATCAGCGAACTATAACTATGTTTTTTCCTGCTTGGAAGTATGTTTAAACTAGCACTATAGAACTGACTAAATGAGTGTCTGGGACTATCCCACAGACCGGAGGTTGAGAAACACTGGTTGAAAGAATTGAGCCTTGTTGGAATGGATGCAGATATCGCCATTTGGCGCCTTGTACCTTCTACATCCTAACATTCTCTCTTTCTCTCCCGCTCTCTTTCCCTCTTTCTCTACCCCCCTTTTTCTCGATTTTCCTCTCTTTGCTTGTAACGCAGGACGAAGTTGCTCACACTCTCACAGAAAGCAGAGTGTTAAAAAACACCCGGCATCCATTCCTAACCGTGAGTATTGTTTAGCAAAGACTTGAAGGCAAACTATACTGTATGCCTCCAAGTGAATAGTACAGGCTATGTCCCAAATGGCACCCATATGGCCCTGGTCAAAAGTAGTGTACTATATAAGAAATAGAGTGCCACTTGGGATGCATCCACAGACTCAGTCAAAAGTAAAGTGTTAGATTAATTTGGATTTTAAGAATAATGACTAAAGGATTTTACCCCAAATACAGTATAAATGTTAGAATTATCATGTAGTGTCAACCCACTAACAGAGGGGGTACTAAACATTCAAGGGTAAAGGAGGAGGCGGGAACTGTTTAAGAAAGCCACCTAAAGGTGGGAGGAGCATAGTGCCTTTGTTTGTCAAGAAGTATAAAAACAGTATGTATGTGTTTTTAGCGCCAGAGCTCTCTCCATGAATAAACATACAAAAAATCCTTCTCCGTGGTTATGGACCTTTAATCATTGATGATTAAAACCAGAGCCTTACAACCTCTGGTAATGATTCAAGCTTAGGTCGAATTAGAGATAGAAATTCACATGACATAAAGTCTGATTGAATAAACATTTAAGCTGTCTACTGTTGCACGTGTCATTAGATATGAATTGACGGGATAATTGAACGTCTGTCTGTGTGGATGTAAAGGATGAAACCAACAATGATGGTGCAACTCTTGTTATTTTACCTCCAGTCTCTGAAGTACTCCTTTCAGACCAAGGATCGTTTGTGCTTCGTCATGGAGTATGTGAACGGAGGAGAGGTAAGAGATACCTGTGCTACCTGAGATACCTGGGGAAAGATAAGCATTTTTTTTACCCCGTTTCACAGACACTGTTGGTGTGTTGACGGCGATTCCCTGAGACGGGTGCACCTTCCTCTTCCACCATACAGAATTCTTTCCAGGAGCCGAAGTAATTATTTCAGATTAGGAACGCTGATCTAGGATTTAAAAGGCAAAACTGATCTTAGATCAGCACTCCTACTCTGAGACGATTTGTGAATACGGGCCAGGACATCTGTTGTAGAGAGCTATTAATTAATGGAAAAATACCTTGATGTGTAAATATATCTGAATGTAACATAACTTTAAATAATTGGACATTTTGTTATATGTTTTCCGGTTTGATACCATTTATTCCTATCTTTACCTTTCCTGTTTTTCCCCCAGCTGTTTTTCCATTTGTCAAGAGAGCGAGTGTTCTCCGAGGACCGCACACGCTTCTACGGAGCTGAGATCGTCTCCGCTTTAGACTACCTTCACTCTGCCAAGATAGTGTACCGCGATCTGAAGGTACATTGATTCATATTAGCCTAGCTGTTGGACAGTCATATCTACATCTAGAGTGTAGACTTCTTAGAGGCGAATCCTTACTTCCAATCCTAACTAAGTCCAATGGGAGACTAAGTGAAGATTTGACTTAAAACATATAAAAAGACAATGCTGTTGAGGATGGATATATTATTGGGCCATATATGCAACATAGAACGTGGTATTTATTCTCATTGGCAGCTGGAGAACTTGATGCTGGATAAAGATGGGCACGTCAAGATCACGGACTTCGGCCTCTGCAAAGAGGGCATCACCGATGCGGCCACCATGAAGACCTTCTGTGGCACGCCAGAGTACCTGGCTCCAGAGGTCAGAGCTCACACACTACATCCTGATGTACACTACACTACTCAGAATGCCATGTTGTGGGATATATCCAGGTTTTCTTATGGGACTAAATATTCCAGGTGTCTAATATATACTAACTACATACTAATACTGAGTAAAGCGGGTATCTCCTGGCAAGAGACAAAAGCCCTTGCACGGAAAAGAGTGAGGTGGAGAGAAGAACGGTATGGACGCCATATGCTCCCAAGGGGGCCCCAATGGTGGACACCCTATGCTCCCAAGGGAGCCAAGAGGATAAAGTCAAGTCAGTCAAGTCACATACTAATAAAATCAAATGTTATTGGTCACGTACACATATTTTGCAGATGTTATCGCAGTTGCAGTGAAATGCTTATGTACCTAGCTCCAACAGTGCAGTAATACCTAACAATACACAGAAATACCCAAAATAAAAAGAGGAAATATCAGAACGAGCAATGTCAGTCCGAAATATATATGTACAGTGCATTCGGAAAGTATTCAGACCCCTTGACTTTTTCCACATTTCGTTACTTTACAGCCTTATTCTAAAATTGATTAAATTGTTTTTTTCCCCTCAATCTACACACCAAACCCCATAATGACAAAGCAAAAACAGGTGTTTAGACATTTTTGCTAAAAATTAAATAAAAAAACGGAAATTTACATAAGTATTCAGACCCTTTACTCAGTACTTAGTTAAAGCACTTTTGGCAGCAATTACAGCCTCGAGCCTTCTTGGGTATGACGCTACAAGCTTGGCACATCTGTATTTGGGGAGTTTCTCCCATTCTTCTCTGCAGATCCTCTCAAGCTCTGTCAAGTTGGATGCGGAGCGTCACTGCACAGCTATTTTCAGGTCTCTCCAGAGATGTTTGATTGGGTTCAAGTCCGGGCTCTGGCTAGGCCACTCAAGGACATTCAGACTTGTCCCGAAGCCACTCCTGCGTTGTCTTGGCTGTGTGCTTAGGGTCGTTGTCCTGTTGGAAGGTGAACTTTCGCCCCAGTCTGTGGTCCTGAGCACTCTGTAGCAGGTTTTCATCAAGGATCTCATTTTACATTTACAATGTTTTCATCAAGGATCTCGCTGTACTTTGCGCCGTTCATCTATCCCTCGATCCTGACTAGTCTCCCAGTCTCTGCCGCTGAAAAAAATCCCCACAGCATGATGCTGCCGCCACCACGTGCTTCACCGTAGGGATGGTGCCAGGTTTCCGCCAGACTTGACGCTTGGCATTCAGGCCAACGAGTTCAATCTTGGTTTTATCAGACTAGAGAATGTTGTTTCTCATGGTCTGAGAGTCTTTAGGTGCCTTTTGGCAAACTCCAAGCGGGCTGTCATGTGCCTTTTACTAAGGAGTGGCTTCCGTCTGGCCACTCTACCATAAAGGCCTGTTTGGTGGAGTGCTGTAGAGATCAGCCCCAATTAGTCCTGTCCGGGGAGCCCGTCGAGACCTGGCACGTCCAGCAGATGGAGCCACCGTCTCGTGATGTATACTCCATCTCGACGAGTCTCCCCCGGTGGCTGACCTACTGTTTTTTTTCTCTGTATCAGCTTTCGGTTGATGTACATGATGGGGTGCTCCTCCCCATCGTGTATCTGGGATAGAACGGCCCCTAGTCCCGTATCACATGCATCCGTCTGGACCACCATCGGCACCTGGAAATCGGGCGTTACGAGAATCGGATGGGATCACAGAGCTTCCTTCAGACGGCTGAACGTCGCTTCTGTCTCTTCCGTCCAGTTCACTGTTTTTGGGAGACGGGCCTTGGATAGATGGGTGAGGGGGGAAGCTATAGCCGCAAAGTTGGGGTTAAACCGACTATAGTATCCTGTCAGTCCCAGGAAGGACTTGACCTGTGTCTTGGTGGTTGGAACGGGCCAGTCACGTACCGTGTGAACCTTCCTCTCCTGGGGCTTGACGTTCCCCCCCGTCCGATCAAATACTCCTCGAACCCGAGCTTGCATTTCTTGGGGTTTGCGGTCAACCTGGCTTGTCTGAGCGCGTCCAGCACCGCCTGGAGGCGCATCTGGTGCTCCTCCCAACCTTGGCTGTGGATGATGATATCATCCAGATAGGCCGCTGCGTACTGCTGGTGGGGTCGAAGCACTCTGTTCATGTCGCTGGAATGTGGGCGGGGCTCCGTGGAGACCGAACGGGAGCACCCGGTACTGGTACAGACCGTCTGGTGTCGAGAACGCCGTCTTCTCCCGGGAGGAGGCTGCCAATGGTACCTGCCAATATCCTTTGGTCAGGTCAAGGGTCCTGATGTACCGGGCCTTTCCCAATCGGTCGATTAGCTTGTCCACCCTCAGCATGGGGTAGGCGTCGAATACGCTTATGTCGTTCACACCCCGGAAATCATTACAGAAGCGGAGGCTACCGTCCGGTTTGGGCACCAACACGATGGGGCTGCACCATGCACTGTGGGACTCTTCAACGACTCCCATCCTCAGCATAGCCTCCACTTCTTGTTTCACGGCCTTCCGATACAGATAATTCGATACAGCCTCTTTCTTACCGTTTCCCCAGGCCGGGTACGGATGTGGTGTTCAATGAGGGTCGTGCGGCCCGGCTTCTCGGAGAACACCGCCGTGTTCCGATCGACAAGCTCCCAGAGCTCTTGCTTCTGGGCCGGGTCGAGGTCCTCACTGCTCGGGACCACCAGTGGTACCGTTGGTGTCCTGGGTCCCGACCATAACACGGCCAAGGCTGTCCTCTCGTGCCACTTCTTCAACAGGTTCACGTGGGGGACACACACGTCCTCTCTCATGTGCTGCCCTTCTGGCAGCTTTATGGGCCTTGCACAGCTGGTGAGCAATCCGCCCTTAATTACTCACCAGCTCCCAATCAGCCCCAATTAGTCCTGTCCGGGGATCCCGTCGAGACCTGGCACGTCCAGCAGATGGAGCCACCGCCTCGTGATGTATACTCCATCTGTTACCAGGCCTCGACAAGTCTCCCCCCTGGTGGCTGACCTGCTGTACACCACAACATATATATATATATATATATATATACATATATATACAGTGGGGAAAAAAAGTATTTAGTCATCCACCAATTGTGCAAGTTCTCCCACTTAAAAAGATGAGAGAGGCCTGTAATTTTCATCATAGGTACACGTCAACTATGACAGACAAAATGAGAAAAGAAAATCCAGAAAATCACATTGTAGGATTTTTAATGAATTTATTTGCAAATTATGGTGGAAAATAAGTATTTGGTCAATAACAAAAGTTTGTCAATACTTTGCTATATACCCTTTGTTGGCAATGACACAGGTCAAACGTTTTCTGTAAGTCTTCACAAGGTTTTCACACACTGTTGCTGGTATTTTGGCCCATTCCTCCATGCAGATCTCCTCTAGAGCAGTGATGTTTTGGGGCTGTCACTGGGCAACACGGACTTTCAACTCCCTCCAAAGATTTTCTATGGGGTTGAGATCTGGAGACTGGCTAGGCCACTCCAGGACCTTGAAATGCTTCTTACGAAGCCACTCCTTCGTTGCCCGGGCGGTGTGTTTGGGATCATTGTCATGCTGAAAGACCCAGCCACGTTTCATCTGCAATGCCCTTGCTGATGGAAGGAGGTTTTCACTCAAAATCTCACGATACATGGCCCCATTCATTCTTTCCTTTACACGGATCAGTCGTCTTGGTCCCTTTGCAGAAAAACAGCCCCAAAGCATGATGTTTCCACCCCCATGCTTCACAGTAGGTATGGTGTTCTTTGGATGCAACTCAGCATTCTTTGTCCTCCAAACACGACGAGTTGAGTTTTTACCAAAAAGTTCTATTTTGGTTTCATCTGACCATATGACATTCTCCCAATCCTCTTCTGGATCATCCAAATGCACTCTAGCAAACTTCAGACGGGCCTGGACATGTACTGGCTTAAGCAGGGGGACACGTCTTGCAATGCAGGATTTGAGTCCCTGGCGGCGTAGTGTGTTACTGATGGTAGGCTTTGTTACTTTGGTCCCAGCTCTCTGCAGGTCATTCACTAGGTCCCCCCGTGTGGTTCTGGGATTTTTGCTCACCGTTCTTGTGATCATTTTGACCCCACGGGGTGAGATCCTGCGTGGAGCCCCAGATCGAGGGAGATTATCAGTGGTCTTGTATGTCTTCCATTTCCTAATAATTGCTCCCACAGTTGATTTCTTCAAACCAAGCTGCTTATCTATTGCAGATTCAGTCTTCCCAGCCTGGTGCAGGTCTACAATTTTGTTTCTGGTGTCCTTTGACAGCTCTTTGGTCTTGGCCATAGTGGAGTTTGGAGTGTGACTGTTGAGGTTGTGGACAGGTGTCTTTTATACTGATAACAAGTTCAAACAGGTGCCATTAATACAGGTAACGAGTGGAGGACAGAGAAGCCTCTTAAAGAAGAAGTTACAGGTCTGTGAGAGCCAGAAATTTTGCTTGTTTGTAGGTGACCAAATACTTATTTTCCACCATAATTTGCAAATAAATTCATTAAAAATCCTACAATGTGAGTTTCTGGATTTATTTTTCTCATTTTGTCTGTCATAGTTGACGTGTACCTATGATGAAAATTACAGGCCTCTCTCATCTTTTTAAGTGGGAGAACTTGCACAATTGGTGGCTGACAATACTTTTTTTCCCCACTGTATATGTATATATATATATATTACACTGCTCAAAAAAATCAAGGGAACACTAAAATAACACATCCTAGATCTGAATGAATGAAATAATCTTATTAAAAACTTTTTTCTTTACATAGTTGAATGTGCTGACAACAAAATCACACAAAAATGATCAATGGAAATCTAATTTATCAACCCATGGAGGTCTGGATTTGGAGTCACCCTCAAAATTAAAGTGGAAAACCACACTACAGGCTGATCCAACTTTGATGTAATGTCCTTAAAACAAGTCAAAATGAGGCTCAGTAGTGTGTGTGGCCTCCACGTGCCTGTATGACCTCCCTACAACGCCTGGGCATGCTCCTGATGAGGTGGTGGATGGTCTCCTGAGGGATCTCCTCCCAGACCTGGACTAAAGCATCCGCCAACTCCTGGACAGTCTGTGGTGCAACGTGGCATTGGTGGATGGAGCGAGACATGATGTCCCAGATGTGCTCAATTGGATTCAGGTCTGGGGAACGGGCGGGCCAGTCCATAGCATCAATGCCTTCCTCTTGCAGGAACTGCTGACACACTCCAGCCACATGAGGTCTAGCATTGTCTTGCATTAGGAGGAACCCAGGGCCAACCGCACCAGCATATGGTCTCACAAGGGGTCTGAGGATCTCATCTCGGTACCTAATGGCAGTCAGGCTACCTCTGGCGAGCACATGGAGGGTTGTGCGCCCCCCAAAGAAATGCCACCCCACACCATGACTGACCCACCGCCAAACCGGTCATGCCGGAGGATGTTGCAGGCAGCAGAACGTTCTCCACGACGTCTCCAGACTCTGTCACGTCTGTCACATGTGCTCAGTGTGAACCTGCTTTCATCTGTGAAGAGCACAGGGCGCCAGTGGCGAATTTGCCAATCTTGGTGTTCTCTGGCAAATGCCAAACGTCCTGCACGGTGTTGGGCTGTAAGCACAACCCACACCTGTGGACGTCGGGCCCTCATACCACCCTCATGGAGTCTGTTTCTGACCGTTTGAGCAGACACATGCACATTTGTGGCCTGCTGGAGGTCATTTTGCAGGGCTCTGGCAGTGCTCCTCCTGCTCCTCCTTGCACAAAGTTGGAGGTAGCAGTCCTGCTGCTGGGTTGTTGCCCTCCTACGGCCTCCTCCACGTCTCCTGATGTACTGGCCTGTCTCCTGGTAGCGCCTCCATGCTCTGGACACTACGCTGACAGACACAGCAAACCTTCTTGCCACAGCTCGCATTGATGGGCCATCCTGGATGAGCTGCACTACCTGAGCCACTTGTGTGGGTTGTAGACTCCGTCTCATGCTACCACTAGAGTGAAAGCACCGCCAGCATTCAAAAGTGACCAAAACATCAGCCATGAAGCATAGGAACTGAGAAGTGGTCTGTGGTCACCAACTGCAAAACCACTCATTTATTGGGGGTGTCTTGCTAATTGCCTATAATTTCCACCTGTTGTCTATTCCATTTGCACAACAGCATGTGACATTTATTGTCAATCAGTGTTGCTTCCTAAGTGGACAGTTTGATTTCACAGAAGTGTGATTGACTTGGAGTTACATTGTGTTGTTTAAGTGTTCCCTTTATTTTTTTGAGCAGTGTATATATATATATATATATATATATATATATATATATATATTATGTATGTATATACAGTGCTATGAAAAAGTATTTGCCCCCTTTCTAATTTTCTCTACTTTTGCATATTTGTGATACTGAATGTTATCAGATCTTCAACCCAAACTTAATATTAGATAAAGGGAACATAAGTGAACAAATAACACAACAATTACATATTTATTTCATTTTAAACAAAGTTATGCAACACCCAATTCCCCTGTGAAAAATAATTGCCCCCTTACACTCAATAACGGGTTGTGTCACCTTTAGCTGCAATGACTCCAACCAAATGCTTCCTGTAGTTGTTGATCAGTCTCTCACGTCGCTTTGGAGGAATTTTGGCCCACTCTTCCATGCAGAACTGCTTTAACTCAGTGACGTGTGGGTTTTCAAGCATGAACTGCTCGCTTCAAGTCCTGCCACAACATCTCAATTGGGATTAGGTCTGGACTTTGACTAGGCCATTCCAAAACTTCCAATTTGTTGCTTTTTAGCAATTTTCATGTAGACTTGATTGTGTGTTTTGGATAATTGTCTTGCTGCATGACCCAGCTGCGCTTCAGCAGCTCACAGACAGATGGTCTGACATTCTCCTGTAGAATTCTCTGATAAAGAGCAGAATTTATGGTTCCTTCTATTAAGGCAAGTCGTCCAGGTCCTGAGGCAGCAAAGCATCCCCAAACCATCACATCACACCGCCACCACCATGCTTGACCTTTGGTATGATGTTCTTACTGTGGAATGTAGAGTTTGGTTTTCGCCAGGCATTACTGGAACCATGTCGTCCAAAAAGTTTTACTTTTGAATCATCTGTCCATAGAACGTTCTTCCAAGAGTGTTGATGATCATCCAGGTGCTTTTTGGCAAACTTGAGTCAACTTTTTGGATGAGATGGGTCCCATTATGCCTGGTGAACACCAAACACTGCATTCCACAGTAAGAACATCATACCAAAGGTCAAGCATGGTGGTGGTGGTGTGATGGTTTGGGGATGCGTGTATATATTTGTGTATATATATATATATATGTGTGTATGTGTGTGTATATATATGTGTGTGTGTGTGTGTATGTGTGTGTGTATGTATGTATGTATGTGTATGTATATATATATATATATATATACACACAGTGGGGAGAACAAGTATTTGATACACTGACGATTTTGCAGGTTTTCCTACTTACAACGCATGTAGAGGTCTGTAATCTTTATCATAGGTACACTTCAACTGTGAGAGATGGAATCTAAAACAAAAATCCAGAAAATCACATTGTATGATTTTTAAGTAATTAATTTGCATTTTATTGCATGACATAAGTATTTGATACATCAGAAAAGCAGAACTTAATATTTGGTACAGAAACCTTTGTTTGCAATTACAGAGATCATACGTTTCCTGTAGGTCTTGACCAGGTTTGCACACACTGCAGCAGGGATTTTGGCCCACTCCTCCATACAGACCTTCTCCAGATCCTTCAGGTTTCGGGGCTGTTGCTGGGCAATACAGACTTTCAGCTCCCTCCAAAGATGTTCTATTGGGTTCAGGTCTGGAGACTGGCTAGGCCACTCCAGGACCTTGATGCTTCTTACGGAGCCACTCCTTAGTTGCCCTGGCTGTGTGTTTCGGGTCGTTGTCATGCTGGAAGACCCAGCCACGACCCATCTTCAATGCTCTTACTGAGGGAAGGAGGTTGTTGGCCAAGATCTCGCGATACATGGCCCCATCCATCCTCCCCTCAATACGGTGCAGTCGTCCTGTCCCCTTTGCAGAAAAGCATCCCCAAAGAATGATGTTTCCACCTCCATGCTTCACGGTTGGGATGGTGTTCTTGGGGTTGTACTCATCCTTCTTCTTCCTCCAAACATGGCGAGTGGAGTTTAGACCAAAAAGCTCTATTTTTGTCTCATCAGACCACATGACCTTCTCCCATTCCTCCTCTGGATCATCCAGATGGTCATTGGCAAACTTCAGACGGGCCTGGACATGCGCTGGCTTGTGCAGGGGGACCTTGCGTGCGCTGCAGGATTTTATTCCATGACGGCGTAGTGTGTTACTAATGGTTTTCTTTGAGACTGTGGTCCCAGCTCTCTTCAGGTCATTGACCAGGTCCTGCCGTGTAGTTCTGGGCTGATCCCTCACCTTCCTCATGATCATTGATGCCCCACGAGGTGAGATCTTGCATGGAGCCCCAGACCGAGGGTGATTGACCGTCATCTTGAACTTCTTCCATTTTCTAATAATTGCGCCAACAGTTGTTGCCTTCTCACCAAGCTGCTTGCCTATTGTCCTGTAGCCCATCCCAGCCTTGTGCAGGTCTACAATTTTATCCCTGATGTCCTTACACAGCTCTCTGGTCTTGGCCTTTGTGGAGAGGTTGGAGTCTGTTTGATTGAGTGTGTGGACAGGTGTCTTTTATACAGGTAACGAGTTCAAACAGGTGCAGTTAATACAGGTAATGAGTGGAGAACAGGAGGGCTTCTTATAGAAAAACTAACAGGTCTGTGAGAGCCGGAATTCTTACTGGTTGGTAGGTGATCAAATACTTATGTCATGCAATAAAATGCAAATTAATTACTTAAAAATCATACAATCATACAACTCTCACAGTTGAAGTGTACCTATGATAAAAATTACAGACCTCTACATGCTTTGTAAGTAGGAAAACCTGCAAAATCGGCAGTGTATCAAATACTTGTTCTCCCTACTATGTGTGTGTGTGTATATATATATATATATATATATATATATATATATATATATATATATATATATATATATATATATATATATATATATATATATATATATATACAGTGGGGGAAAAAAAGTATTTAGTCAGCCACCAACTGTGCAAGTTCTCCCACTTAAAAAGATGAGAGAGGCCTGTAATTTTCATCATAGGTACACGTCAACTATGACAGACAAAATGAGAAAAAAATTTCCAGAAAATCACATTGTAGGATTTTTAATGAATTTATTTGCAAATTATGGTGGAAAATAAGTATTTGGTCACCTACAAACAAGCAAGATTTCTGGCTCTCACAGACCTGTAACTTCTTCTTTAAGAGGCTCCTCTGTCCTCCACTCGTTACCTGTATTAATGGCACCTGTTTGAACTTGTTATCAGTATAAAAGACACCTGTCCACAACCTCAAACAGTCATACTCCAAACTCCACTATGGCCAAGACCAAAGAGCTGTCAAAGGACACCAGAAACAAAATTGTAGACCTGCACCAGGCTGGGAAGACTGAATCTGCAATAGGTAAGCAGCTTGGTTTGAAGAAATCAACTGTGGGAGCAATTATTAGGAAATGGAAGACATACAAGGCCACTGATAATCTCCCTCGATCTGGGGCTCCACGCAAGATCTCACCCCGTGGGGTCAAAATGATCACAAGAATGATCATTTTGATCAAATGATCGCAAAAATCCCAGAACCACACAGGGGGACCTAGTGAATGACCTGCAGAGAGCTGGGACCAAAGTAACAAAGCCTACCATCAGTAACACACTACGCCGCCAGGGACTCAAATCCTGCAGTGCGAGACGTGTCCCCCTGCTTAAGCCAGGCCCGTCTGAAGTTTTCTAGAGTGCATTTGGATGATCCAGAAGAGGATTGGGAGAATGTCATATGGTCAGATGAAACCAAAATAGAACTTTTTGGTAAAAACTCAACTCGTCGTGTTTGGAGGACAAAGAATGCTGAGTTGCATCCAAAGAACACCATACCTACAGTGAAGCATGGGGGTGGAAACATCATGCTTTGGGGCTGTTTTTCTGCAAAGGGACCAGGTCGACTGATCCGTGTAAAGGAAAGAATGAATGGGGCCATGTATCGTGAGATTTTGAGTGAAAACCTCCTTCCATCAGCAAGGGCATTGAAGATGAAACGTGGCTGGGTCTTTCAGCATGACAATGATCCCAAACACACCGCCGGGCAACGAAGGAATGGCTTCGTAAGAAGCATTTCAAGGTCCTGGAGTGGCCTAGCCAGTCTCCAGATCTCAACCCCATAGAAAATCTTTGGAGGGAGCTGAAAGTCCGTGTTGCCCAGCGACAGCCCCAAAACATCACTGCTCTAGAGGAGATCTGCATGGAGGAATGGGCCAAAATACCAGCAACAGTGTGTGAAAACCTTGTGAAGACTTACAGAAAACGTTTGACCTGTGTCATTGCCAACAAAGGGTATATAACAAAGTATTGAGAAACTTTTGTTATTGACCAAATACTTATTTTCCACCATAATTTGCAAATAAATTCATTAAAAATCCTACAATGTGATTTTCTGGAATTTCTTTTCTCAATTTGTCTGTTATAGTTGACGTGTACCTATGATGAAAAGTACAGGCCTCTCTCATCTTTTTAAGTGGGAGAACATGCACAATTGGTGGCTGACTAAATACTTTTTTTCCCCACTGTATATATATATATATATATATATATAAATGTGTCTGTGTGTGTGTGTGTGGGTAAAACATACGGTATTATGTCATGATGTCCCTATGCTAGGTGCTGGAGGACAATGACTACGGCCGGGCGGTGGACTGGTGGGGTCTGGGCGTGGTCATGTACGAGATGATGTGCGGCCGGCTGCCCTTCTACAACCAGGACCACGAGAAGCTGTTTGAGCTGATCCTCATGGAGGAGATCAAGTTCCCACGCACGCTCTCCTCTGACTCCAAGTCCCTGCTCTCTGGCCTGCTCATCAAGGACCCCAACAAACGGTACAGAGAGACAGAGAGAGAGACAGATAGAAACAGACGCACGGGCACACACACACACAAACACACACACAGACAGACAGTGCGTCACATGCATGCACTGAAGCAAGAGAGAGGCACACACAGACAGACTGACAGATGCATACACAGAGGCAAAGGTACACAGATAGACGAACACACACACCAAGGCTCCAGTGGGGGATTATACGAAGCTGAGTCAGTGAATCAGCCAACAAACTCCACCAAATACTTTTGACACAACACATTTTCTAACAGATCAACTTGAAATGGATTATTGACTCATGACATGCTAATCAGCTAACCAGCCCTCAACTGGAACTTCCCATAATTTAGTCTTTTTTGTACATGATTTACTGTCTCACTCGATAATCCTGATTTATGAAATATTACCTCATACTACCTCATTGCAATTTGTTTTCATTTGTTTATCGCTCTGCTACAAAGCCGTTTGTCACTAAAAGCTTGAGAGGCAGTTAGGTTAGTGGTAAACCCAAGGGAGAACATTCGCTCATTCACTCCTTGATGTTATTCCAGGATTTGCACCTAGCTCATGTTCTTGTCTTGTTTCACGATAGGCTTTCTAGAAAGTGTTCACATTTGTACGTTTCTTTATTTCTGACAGACTCGGCGGCGGTCCAGACGACGCGAAGGAGATCATGCGCCACAGTTTCTTTGTGGCGGTAGACTGGCAAGACGTCTATGACAAAAAGGTGAGTCTGCTGTTCTTCTCTTCTACACTTGATCACATACATGTACGATTTCACTAAACCAGTTCTATGCCCTCCCACCGACTTTTGAACAAATTCGGAATATTCCGTGCAGGTCAAAATGACTAGCGTTTTTCCAGTCAAATATTCAAATATTGACATGTCACACACAAGCCACGGACATCAGTGTGTCACATGTCACTGTGGTCCTGTGTGGCTCAGTTGTTAAAGCATGATGTCAAGATCTTGGTTTGATTCCTGGTAAGGCCACCGATATGAAAATGTATGCACGCACTACTGTAAGTGGCTTTGGATAAAAGCGTCTGCTAAATGGCATATAAATTACATGTGACAACTGTGTCCCCTCCCTCTCCCCTACAGTTGGTCCCGCCCTTCATGCCCCAGGTCTCCTCAGAGACGGATACCCGGTATTTCGATGAAGAGTTCACGGCACAGACGATCACCATCACTCCCCCGGAAAAATGTAAGTGTCCATCGGATCCCTCAGCACGGGTCGGCCCACTCTTTTGGAATAGGGGTTTCCTGCCATAGACTCCACCGTAAACGGACAGGTCCATTCGTAGCATATTACCCTATGATACACAACAATTACTATTTCAAAGGATGATTAGTCTGTTGAATTGTTGGGGGTGTTGTGCTGTGGTACTGGCCTTTATTTAGTGATTATTCTAAGGTAACACTGTTACGCAAGTTCCCCTAAGTAACGACACGTAACTCATTCAGTTTATAACACCCTCATAACTTCAGTATGTTTGTTATTGAGCCCAGACTTACCTGTCATTTTCTCCCTCCCCTCTTTCTCTCTGTCTCTCTCTGCAGACGATGAAGACGGGATGGGCGAGGGTGACAGTGAACGGAGGCCTCATTTCCCACAATTCTCGTATTCGGCCAGCGGACGGGAGTGAAGGTCATTGCCAGCCAGCCAGTATCGCCCCCCCGCCGCGCGGCCGTTTCGAGGAAAACACGTAGCCATTTTAGGAAGTCTCCCCTCTTTTCTCCTTCTCTGTATTCGAGTGCAGACTGGGAGAAGTCGTCTTTTTAGGGACTATAAAAGGGGTTTTGCACAGTGGGATAGACTCAAGCTGGTCTCCCCACACAAAAAAAGTATCTTACATTTTCAACGCTATATACTGCAGAAGGCAATGTTTTTGTTATTTATTTTTATCCGTCAGTATTAGGTTGTCAACCTGTTATCTTCTTTGTCAGTTTTTTTTTTTTTTTTGGAACCTTTTTGCACTTGGTTTGGAAGAGCCGTTCTAGGGAACAAAACCAAAAATGTTGCCTTACGTGTGCAGATGTTTCGTATCATACAGACAGGGTTTGGGTCGGGGGGCTCGTGGTTCATTCAAACAATTATTATTTTTCGCATGTACAATGCATATACAATGCCATGGCGGCGCACATTCCCCAATCCCATGGCAACGAGAATCACTGTCTACTAAAAACAACAAAAAAGACAGAACTGACGGCGTTTCTTTCATTCCAATTTCATTTCTTTATCCTTTTTTACCTTTTCATTTTCAGCCAGAGATTTCTACTATTGTTTGACAGAAACACTAAACTGCCAGATACTGCACGGTTCACTCAGGCAACACAGAGCACAACCGCATTCAACTCAGCTACCAGTTTAGCTTTACACACCCATCAGGGAAAAGCTACTATGAATATACAAGCCTTTTTTGCATCTTTTTCCACAGTCATTTGATTATTAACTTCTTTTCATAGCTATAGAAAAAATAGTGGTATGGATGTTTACACAAGGAATGTGGCTTATACAGGTCCACCTTATGCTGTCATAACACACACACGCTCTCACACACACACACACACTCTAACATCAGAGCCAGCTCTGAGGTCTGCTGATATGGCTTGTGACAGAGTATGAAATCTGTATCTGTAAAAAAAAAAGATAAAAAATCTCCCCATCAATCACAAAGCGACAAGGTGGGCGGAAGGCATCAATAATCACTAACCATGTTGGGTCACAGATCACGTGAAACTGAGCCATGAATATACTTGTGTATGATGATAGGATGAGGACTGTGAGAGAATGGAGAGAGAAAAGAAGGAAAGCAGTTCCCCCACCTTTTGTGATGTAAATATGCAATGCCTTTTTTTGTTATTAGTGGCATCTTGGCCAGACATGAACTTTTGTGTGTGACTGTACTTCAAGGTTGCTGAAGAGAACCAAGACCAGAGGAAAAGAAAGACTGAGAACTACGTTTTGGGTTAAAACAACGTAAACTACAATGTTAAAGACTGACTGGACGCTCCCATTTTGTGGCTGATGTCATCGTCATCTCGACCTGTCTGTCCAGAAAAGGTTTCCATGGAGACAAGACCCTTTTTCGCTGTTGGTCGAATGGATTGACACCCACTGTAATGTTTTCTTTTTCCCTTTCAAGTGGGACCATGGTCAATTCTGCAGTGATATATGGTTACATCAGGTTGTTACCGTTCCCCTCCTTTATTTTGTACCATAGTACTAGTTTTATTTATATGTTTGTGTCTTTCTAGGCAGTGTTACCCAGTCTTGTTCAGAGTCAAAAAGGCACCTCTCTCTAAGTCGCTGAAGGATGATATTGTTGGATGCATTACTGAAGTCAGTTTTTTATCCAATCGTTTTTTTGATTGTTTGCTTGTTTGTTTTCTTACCAAAACATTAGGGCAAGAACCCAATAGTGGACTTGCGTTGCCGTGGTAGTATTTATTTTGAATTAAATTAAAGAATACATTTCAGAGTTTTTCATGGCGTAAATCTTTTGTAATTTTTTTTATCCCCCTTCTGATATTTCAATGAGTGTGTACCCTTTGGAAAGCAATGCCCTAAACAATGTTCAGCAAGGGTCTCATCCAGGGTCATGTTCATTAGGAACCAAACAAAATAAAACTGAAACGGAGGAAGAAACTACTGGCGCATTTCCACTGACAGATTTACCCCAGTGTTTTACCCAAATGGGTCAGACTTTTCTTTTTCCATCTACATACGCTGGCCGGCACCAGTGTCTCATTGGGCCATGGCTCCGACGGACCTGCTCTGACTTGGAGGCCCTGGGTACTTTTTTAGCTTGCTTTTACATAACGATTAACTTTAACACCTCAAAAAACAACAGTCTTGAATGATGCAGAGGTTTGTGATTTTGCTCGCTACAAGTCTTTAGTGTCACACTCCTGGTGGAAACAACACTAGAGCTTACATTAAAGGGATACTTGGGGATTTTGGCAATGAGGCCCTTTATCTACTTTCTCAGAGTCACATGAACTAGTGGATACCATTTTCTCTGTGTCCAGTATGAAGGAAGCTAGAGGTAGTTTCACGAGCCAATGCTAACTAGCGTTAGCGCAATGACTGGAATTCTAGGAGTATCTGCTACCCATAGACTTCCAGTCATTGCACTAACGCTAGTTAGCAATTGCGGAAGCGATAGTTAGCAACTTCCTTCAAACTGCACGCAGAGACATAAAAATGGTATCCGCAAGTTCCTGTGACTCCGGGGAAGTAGATTGTCAAAATCCTGAAGTTTTTCTTTAACATAAAACACTGGTGACACACTGGTGTGGGGGTAAGTCTAGATGGAAAAGCACAATACCTGGACTTGTCCAATATGAAACAACATTTTTGGTTTTCTGTTCCAAAGAGTTGTCTGTTGTGTGCACAACTGAACATTACCCAGGCCTTTATTTGGGAACATTATGCTGATAAGAGACACCACATTCAAATATTTTCATTCATACAAAAAAACAGTATAGCATTGCTCTCCTTTTGCTTATGGGACAATCCATGGGTAAACAATTGATTTTAAGGCTGAACAAAAATCTCTGTAAATCAACTGAGGAAAATACACACAAAATACTGACCATATACTACCGCTATGCTCTATAACAGGGCTGTTCAATGTCTGTCCTGGAGGGCCGAAACACTTCTGGTTTTCATCCTCTCCTAATATGGGACTAATTCAGACTTGGGACACCAGGTGAGCGCAATTAACTTGGATTGTTGTTATTTCCATCAGCTGTGCCATTCACACCCAGTCCCTGCTACGGCTCTCAAAGCCATGTATATCTTAGATCAGTTCAAGGCCTCACCTCAGTCATTTCAACATAATCTGTATTGACCTCAAGTAAAACACAAATATATTGACACCATCCATATCATATAGAGATCAGTGGAACTGAGCTAAACAGACTGAGTTGGTGGTGGTGGGGGCCCAATAGGTGAAGGTATGGCCCATCAGAACTAGGGGTCATTTTGGCATCTCCAACAGCATCAGTGAGAAGAGGCTCACTCCGGGATGGAGGGTGGCCAGTCCACATCTACAGACTGAGGAACGTACACAGAGAGAAAGACAAAACTCATCAGAATCCTTTTGAAACACCTGCATGTTCTATCACGTTTAATCATAGTTCAGCAATTTTCGATATTGGTTTTCTTAGCTTGAATGGACAGACTGCTTTCAAGGTAAGGAAACAAATATTGAAATATGTAAAAACGCTTATCTACCCCTTTAAATTATGAATGAACTTTTCAACAGTGTCTCGCTATTTTTAATACAATAATCAGTCTTATTTTAATATCCCACAAAAATGTAGATACATTATTGTCCACTTTTTTAAATACCCACCTCAACGTCCAGCTCTAGGATATCCGTCTCAGTCTTCAGCAGATCACACAGATTGGGCTTGGTGCGACCAAAGTCTCCGTGGATAAACTCCTTGATGTAACTGGGAACAGCTATTAAGGTACTAACATTTGGTGAGTCGTTCATTATCATTTTTTAATGTGTTATTGTGTGTGTATATCAATGTGAATGTATCTCAATCTTAATACCTCCCTTGTGTGGGTTTGTGTGTATGAGTATTCATGTATCACACTGTTTTGCTTCTCTCGCTGTAAAGGATACGTCCCTGCCTGCGTGCGCAGCTTCAGGTGGAAGTGATGCGCGTCCAGGAAGCGTGTACTCATGGTGTGGATGACCCGCTCTCTGACGGCCAGCGGCCTGCGATGCAACACTCTTAGTGGCGTTTTCTGAGCTAGCTTCAACTCCTGTATGACCAAGCCAAAGATTATCAACACATACCGTAGGTAGGCAGCACTTTATTTTAAGGTACTGTTTACACTGAATGAGCAAACCAAAGATTATAAATCACATACCATAAAATAAACTACAACCAAGATGTTTAACCACATTTGCTGTGTGACTTTAAATGCAAATATAATGTCATTTAAAGATAGCATTTAACACTCACTTTGGTTTCCTCTAAGAACGTGATGTCGTCTTTGTCGATGGCTTTCTGGGTCCATATGAGGGCGGTGTACGACTTGGTCTTGTCCTCCTCACCCTCCTTCATGTGGCCCATAGCATCTCTGCACACGTACACACACCCACACACCGTATGACCCGTCAGGTTTTTTTTTTTTTTTTAGGGGGTAGATCAGCTTTAATATTGCAGCTAGATTGTAACTTCCATCAATGTAATTATGTGCATCACTTCCAATCCCCCATATGTTTTTTTCTCTCGCAAATATACACATACACATACAGTGGGGGAAAAAAGTATTTAGTCAGCCACCAATTGTGCAAGTTCTCCCACTTAAAAAGATGAGAGAGGCCTGTAATTTTCATCATAGGTACACGTCAACTATGACAGACAAAATGAGGAAAAGAAATCCAGAAAATCACATTGTAGGATTTTTTATGAATTTATTTGCAAATTATGGTGGAAAATAAGTATTTGGTCACCTACAAACAAGCAAGATTTCTGGCTCTCACAGACCTGTAACTTCTTCTTTAAGAGGCTCCTCTGTCCTCCACTCGTTACCTGTATTAATTAATGGCACCTGTTTGAACTTGTTATCAGTATAAAAGACACCTGTCCACAACCTCAAACAGTCACACTCCAAACTCCACTATGGCCAAGACCAAAGAGCTGTCAAAGGACACCAGAAACAAAATTGTAGACCTTTTTTTCTCAATTTGTCTGTCATAGTTGACGTGTACCTATGATGAAAATTACAGGCCTCTCTCATCTTTTTAAGTGGGAGAACTTGCACAATTGGTGGCTGACTAAATACTTTTTTCCCCACTGTACATACATATAAATACATACACATATACATATCCTTTTAAAAAATATATTTCCCTTTATTACTTTCCAACCCCACCACCCCTTCCCTAATTGAAGTACACTAGTGAACAACAATGCTTAGGCCTCTACTTCCAGCTTATACATACTATATACATTTCATGGACACAGTCAATTTTACAATAATTCTATTTTGTTTGTATTTACTCCTGAACTTCCTCTACCCTCAACCTCTCTGATCATTTTCATAATGTCCATCCGGTTTGCTTCTATATGCCATATCTTTCTAACTGTGCTCTTTCACAAAAGCTCTCAACCTATAACCTATATACTTATTATGGACACAGTATGCTTTACATTAGTTATCTTGTTGTTATTAGTTGTTGTTAGTTGTTATTAGTCCCATCCTTCAACACCACCCATTAATCTCTTAACATCATCCATATTGGATTTCTATTTGCCATATATTTTTCAACTGTACTGTGATGTTTTACAAAAGTTCTGAACCTTTCTATTCTCATTGTTTCTACAGATTGTAAATTGAAAAGAAACATTTTTGCTAAAATAATTTTTATATTATTGATCGATTGACTATGACTTTTCAGATCACCCAGTAGTGCTATCTGCAGGGTTAGCTCCAGGTAAATATTGCAATCCTTTAGCCATTCCTAGACCTGTGTCCAAAAACAAGCTACAAATAGACAGTACCAAAACAAATGATCTAATGATTCTGTGTCTTTGCAGCAAAATCTGCAGAGCTGCGAAGATTGTATCCCCCATATAAATAACATTGTATTGGTAGCAAGAATTTTATATAATAATTTAAATTTAAATATTCTAAGTTTTGAATCCGGTGTCGTTTTGCGTATCAGTTCATAAAAACTATGCCATGGAATCGGTACGTCAAAAATCTCTTCCCAACTATTTTGCAATCTATATGGGACGGCTGTCAATCCTTTGGTCCTTAAATGAAACTGGTATACTTTTTTATTTATCACAATTTTCTTTAACCAATTATGTTCTTTAATGCAGGGCCGACAGACAAGTTCCTTACTTTTCCCCCTTCCACTTTCCTCTTCAATTTTTGCGGTAATGCTGCAATTATTTGGTTGTAATTTTGGGTAGAGCAGACATTTCCATATGTTTTTGTTAGCTGCATGTGCGACATAACTCCACCAGTCCTACCTATGATATAATTTACAAAGATTATAACTTTTTTAAACATTTTGTCAAAAGATAATGTTTTATTATCAATTAGTATATTTGAGTTTAACCACAATATTTGTTGCATTATTTGTTCTGTCATTTCTGGAGGATTAAATTGAAATCGCAACCAACTTTCTATGGCTTGTTTTAGAAATAGTGATATTTGGGAGATGATTTCCTTTTCAAATAACAGAAAGTGAGAGGTTGTAATCTGAATAAAGGGAAAAAGGCCATTCTTGAACATTGGGTGAGACAATCTTACTCATTTGCTAGAGAACCAGTTCCGATTTAAGTATAACTTTTGTATGACTGAAGCTTTTAGTGATAGGTCTAATGCTTTAATATTTAATAATTTCTGTCCTCCGAATTCATATTCATTATATAAATAGGCCCATTTAATTTTGTCTGGCTTGCCGTTCCAAATAAAATGGAAAAAAAATGCTCATATAATTTAAAAAACTGTTCGCTAGGCGTAGGCAAGACCATAAGCAAATAGGTAAACTGGGATAATATTAAAGAGTTAATCAGGGTGATTTTTCCACAAATTGACAGGTATCTACTTTTCTATGGTAGCAAGATCTTATCTATTTTTGCTAACTTTCTATTAAAATGTATTGGAGTGAGATCATTTATTTCATTTGGGATGTATATTCCGAGTATAACCACATCACCATCAGACCATTTTATTGGTAAACTACATGGTAATGTCAAAATTGTATTTTTTAGTGATCCAATACGTAATATAGTACATTTGTCATAATTTGGTTGTAATCCAGATAGGTTAGAACATGTATCTAGATCCTCTATGAGGCTGTGGAGGGATTCAAGTTGTGGATTTAAAAGAAAACATGAATCATCAGCGTACAATGACACCTTTGTTTTTAAGCCCTGGATTTCTAATCCCTTGATATTATTGTTGGATCTGATTTTAATAGCTAACATCTCGATGGTCATAATAAATAGATATGCCGATAGTGGACAACCTTGTTTCACTCCTCTTGACAGTTTAAAACTTTTGGAGAAATAGCCATTATTTACTATTTTACACCTAGGGTTACTATACATGATTTTAACCCAATTTATAAGAGATTCTCCAAAATTGAAATGCTCCAGGCATTTATATTTAAACCCCAGTCGTACTTTATCAAATGCCTTTTCGAAGTCTGCTATGAATAGCAGGCCTGGTTTCCCAGATATTTCATAGTGTTCTATTGTTTCCAGTACTTGCCTTATATTATCTCCAATGTATCGTCCATGTAAAAAACCTGTCTGATTAGAATTAATAATGTCCGACAATACCTTTTTTATTCTATGCGCTATACATTTTGCATCAGAACACTGAAGTGTAAGGAGCCTCCAATTTTTTAAATGGACTGGATCTTTATATTTTCCACTTGTATCCTGTTTCAGTAATAATGAAATCAGACCTTCTTGAGTGTCTGATAATCTACCATTTACATAGGAGTGGTTAAAACATGCTAATAACGGTCCTCTGAGTATATCAAAAAAGGTTTGGTATACCTCGACTGGTATGCCATCTAACCCTGGAGTTTTCCCGGACTTAAAGTCTTTAATTGCATCCAGAAGTTCCTCCTCTGTAATTTCACCTTCACATGAGTCTTTCTGTATGGCTGTTAATTTTACATTATCAATAGAAAAGCAATCTCTACAATTAGCTTCAGTTGTAGAGATTCTTTTTCTATTGATAATGTAAAATGAACAGCCATACAGCAGCAGCATCATTCTTAGGTCTCTGGACAGAAGTGAGACCCATTTTTCTACTGCGTTGCTCACCTGCTAACGATCTGTAGATCTCGTACTCTGATTTTGTCTGAGGACTGGTTGATGGTCTGTGAGAAGAAAAGATAGGGCTGTGGTCAATTCCTGTGTGTGTGTGTGTGTGACCCTGCAGAGACGCTGTGTGTGTGTGTGTGTGACCCTGCAGAGACTCTGTGTGTGTGTGTGTACCTCCTGCAGCTGTCGGACTTCTGCCTTATTGAACCTGGCTCTGTGAGGATTTAGCAGCTCCAGTGCAAACGGACGACCTGCAAAGGCAGATACAGACACCTCCGTTACACCTCACATTGACGGAAACAAGGCCTGGGGATGTGTAAACATACATGTATGTTGTGTGTCTGACCATTTCCAAGCGTCCGCACATCCACGTCCTCCCTTCCTGAGGAGGAGAAATTAAACCCTGCAAAGACCAGAGGGAAAAGAGGAGAAAGATATTACTTGAGATCCAGATTAAATTAACCAGTGTATCCATTTGGATCTGTCTTTCTCATTGACTTAGATAGACATTGCATCTGTCCCATTTGTAGAGTATGGGTAGTGCCATTGAGGCCATCTCCATTTTGAAGTAGTCCATTTTCTTCTTCTACTACTTTTATGAATTGGTAAAATAACTGAAAGGGTGCATACTGCTACCTGTAGTGTGTTGTTTGAACAGGTATAAAGCAAAGGTTGGCGATTTACTGCCACCTGCAGTTATGGAATGTTTGCTCACAAGTATAATCCATTGGCTGATTGGTCCTGATGACCTGGATGGAATCATGTGATTCTTCCTTAACCCATAGGAAGTTCCTCCCAGTTGACTACTTTCAAAATGGTGAAAGTCCTCAATGGCGCTGCCTATGCTAAAACAGCCCTCTATCTCTATGGTCTATCTATCCCTAGGTAATAATTTGTAGAGCCTATCAGGTTCAGTAGGGAAAAAACTTTTAGAAACAGAGCGAAACGAGGAGGTTCTACATGAACTCATCCAATAAGAACACAGATTTTTGTTTCCCGTTGCAAAACGTTTTGCTACAGTGCGCCCTTCTGAACACCACCCAGTATACGCTCACCCTCGGCCCGGAAAGAGGAGAGGAGGGGTGCAGCGATTAGCTCCTCCACTGAAGACTCCATCCTCCTCTCTCCGTCAATCACCCAGGGGGTCTGGGGCAGGGTGCGGGAGAACTTGTTGTACCTCCCTAAAAAAACAGGGACAAACATAAAAGAGTCAAGTCAAACCCTTAAAAACAACTATTCATTATTGGATTGTAAATAACCGACAAATCCCAAGGCATGAAGGGTGAATCCTAACGTTTCCTTAAGTCCAACTTTTACTTAGCCATGCATTGATGTCAATGGGGGACTAAGTGAAAATTCAACTTACCTAAGTGGATGTTAGGATTCGCCCCCAACTGAATACATTCCCTAAATTGAAAGGGAACTGACCCCACTCTTGATAATCTCAAAGCACTCCTTTGGTTCAAATCATCCAAAAGGGATGTCAAACAACTTTACCCGCCACAAATACAGAAACGTGAAGACAATGGACGTCTTGAGCGATGCATTTGCTCGCTGGCCGTGTAGGGGGACAGGGGAACTTTCTAGAGAGAAAAAGTAAATATCATTAAGAAATACATGCAGTTAGATTGTGAGTTTTCTCGAAAGAGTTAAGATAGAGAAACAGTCCAAAGAAAGCATGAATAACGTGAACACTTACTTTAGAAACTTCTCATCAGAAACCTTCTCGAGGGCTTTGACCACGGCCATTCTAGTGAAGACATTCTGTTGTGAGACAATAAACTAGAGATCAGAGAAAAGACAAGTAACACAGAGAGATATAGAAAGAAAAAGAATGAGCAGCATGTCACCATTGTTAACAAAAAAGAAATTGGACAAAAACATTTACGGAAATGATCAAAACCATTATACCAACAACACATTTTGCTCAAATGTTAAGTGACATGGCTCCAATTGACTTTTTCACTCACCTGTTTGTTCTTAGTTGGTCTGAAGCAGTCTGAACAGATGCCAGCCCTGAATGCAAGAATAAAGCAGGGAAGTAGTATGTAGTTTCATAAAAATGCTACATTACATTCAATATTACATGTATTTTGCGGGTACTCCATGCCTTAGCACCTATCAAATCTATCTATCAATCTGTAAGTCAATCAGTCCTTCCTACCGTCCGTCCATCCATCCCTCCATCCATCTGGCTGTCTATCAATCTATTCATCTTATCTATTCCCTGAGGAGGAGTGTGATTGGAGGACTTACAGGAAGTGGCAGTCTGAGTCTGTCTCTGGGTGTGTGAACCCCACGCCCACCTCAAACTGTTCAGTTTGTCGACTGATCTGTGGGATAAAGAGGAAAATAAAATAGGAATGAACTTCAGCAAAAAAAATGAAGAATAAAATACTTTTCAGGAATTAATATAATTTTGTCACTTACATTTTATATATTTGCCTTTATTTTACCAGGGTAAGTTTACTAAGAGAACACTTATTACATTACTAGCCTGAGTGCAAGTCTGTTTGTGCCGCCATGTCCACTCCCGGTCATGTTTTTCTTGTCAATGATAGCAATTGACTTGACAAGGCCACAAACAGATCTGGGACCAGGCTAGCTTATTACAGGTTATTGCTATAGATACAAGTAGTGCATTATACAGTAACTGTATGACAAGTATTTTTAAACAGCGGTGTCCGACCCATCAGCAAATGAGGCTACTGTATGGCTACTTCCGGGTCATGGGTCACTGACCTTGGTCACCACAGGTACTCCCCCCAGCTCTTTGGACACCAGACCCTGCATTGTCCACTTGAAGGCCTCCTTCACCTGGATGACATCATCCTTATCGAGGCACATAGACTTCTCCCTGTTTGGTAACAAATTCAACGTAATTAATTAAAGTATTAAAAAACCCTAAGGTCAATGTCCGCGCCCAGCGGAAATCAAATTAGCATAATACAAACATCCCCATAAAATCTGTCAGTTCATGCTAGAGATTCTGTTTTTTTTTGCATTGGATGCACAAGCGTCTTGGGACTCGTCTGAAGTCGGTACAGCAGATCTGCCAACTTCTGTCTGTAGTTTGGGCTACACTAATATGGGCGAGACTCTCACGAACACATATATGTCGAATGTTTTGCTCTTGGACGTCCACAGGCCTCACAAGACTTGTCTGAAAGTCCCTGTACAAGTTGAGAAAATTAGTGGCAGTATATATGGAGACTAATTAGTGCCAAAAATAACAAAACAAATACGGTACATGTTTTCTGATCTTTCTTATATCTCTCAGATATTGGACAGACACTTCAGAACAAACTTCCTTTCGATTTTTTTTGGGGGGGACTATCTGTTGTTCCATGTAGTGAATCTGTTATTCAATGCGTTTGTATGGGCTAACAGCAGTAAGGCCAAATAAAAATGTTGATAAAATAATGTGTTTATATATTTTTGGGATACTTCAAGGGGTCTTAAAATTCCAAATCAAATAGCTAAATGATCCTTGGTATGACCTTCTTAAAACAATTCCATATAGCTTAGTAGAACCCCACCCTCCCCTCCCCCGGCTTAGACTCTTATGGGTTAAGACATGACATGACGTTATAAAAGGTCATGTGAAAGATGTGTGGGCATAATATAGTATTGAACACTAATATTTCAATGTGTTGTAGTGATGTCATGATACTATGGGATTAGAATGATTTCTTTAATGGAAAGAAATTAGGCTAGATAGATGGATGCCACTCTGGTGTAGTGAACTTACCTCACTTCCTTCTTTACATGCAGCCAACAAGAGTGCTGTAGGAGTGTGGGAGAGAGAGAGAGGAGGGCACATGTTCAGAAACATCCTGAGTAACTGCTTGTCTGTTTACAAGCATCCATTATGCACACCCTAATGGGAGTGCCACATCTGTAGAAACAACGGCTCTTGCAATTGCTCTTTAGTCTACTCTAGAGTCTAGACTGAAGCAGTACCAATAACTATGAGGTACTACGCCCTCTAATGGCCAACCCAGGGACAAGATACTGCATTATTGACTGTATAGTAGTCTCGCACTGCCACACACCACACTGTGTAGAACGACTAGGGTCCAGGCTATACTGACTGTGTGGCTATGACAGAATCTACTGAGGTTGAAATAATCATACTTTTCTATTAAATGGAAGTTGTTTTGAGACAAACTATTTGAATATACTGTAAGCTGATAGGTAGAAAATTGCATGACATCAGTTATCAGCCAAGGCCTACAATGTAACCACTGACCTCTCTGACAGACAGCTGGGCCGGTAGGGAGACGGACAGTACCATCGTGTCAAACTGGTAGTTTTCGGCCTTCACCACCTCCGATATCTGCACACACACACACAAAAACAGCGTCATGAATCCCCCCAAAATTCCAGTGTTGGTTCTGTCCTCCTAGGCCTCAAACTGTGGTATTTGAGGCAGATTCTGGTAGTCTGGAGCATTGATTAATGATGAGGTATTTGATCACTAGGCAGGTACTAAGGTCTTTCATTTCATTTTAATCTTCAAGGTTGTGTCCTAAATGGTATCATATTCTCTATATAGTGCACTACTTTTGACCAGGTCCCGCTCTGGTCAAAAGTACAGCACTATATAGAGAATAGGGTGTCATTTGGGACACACCTAAAGACATACTTAGTCATAGGTATCATGTAAAACAAAAGTGGCTCCTAATGCAATAGGATTAATAGTGACCAAACACACCTTTATGGCATAGGCTTTATCACATAACTCCTGTAGAACTCCCAGGCACGCCACACACACGTCCGAGTCCGCTGGCTTGGCATCACCTTCCTCCATCACCGTGGGAACCACGGCAGAGTCGCCTTCTGACTGGACGTCCGTCTCCGCGGCATCCATCTTCATTTTTTTACTAGGGGGGTCTTCTGTGTGCTGCTCCAGCACGGCTGCATCTTGGGATTGGTTATTCTCTGAATCAGTGATGAAAGCACAAAGCTCCTTTGCTGTATCCTGAGCATGACAAACAGAAACACATTATTCAGCAACAAAAAATATATTAAAATGTCTGCCAGCAGTTTAGTTCACCCAATATATGACAGCAAGTTAGATCATGGTCACAATTATTCTAAAGGAGAATACATAGGTTGCCTACAAAGTAGCATCTTTCACGCGAAGCCTGAAGCCGAGGCTACCTATAAAGAAGAATGTTGGAGCTACTTTATGATATGATATGCCATTTAGCAGACGCTTTTATCCAAAGTGACTTACAGTCATGCGTGCATACATTTTTGTGTATGGGTGGTCCCGGGGATCGAACCCACTACCTTGGCGTTACAAGCGCCGTGCTCTACCAGCTGAGCTACTTAATTGTCTTTGCACTTGTATCTCTGAAATGTCTGTATGTCTGTCCCTGCTTTAAGTGCAAAGACAATCTAATGTAGCAAGAGCGCTGACCTCATAAGACTGGCGGTAGGCCGACTGCACCCCCAAGCAGCAGAACCTCAGGACACAGCGGGCGCAGCATCCAGCTTCCAGCAGCTTCTTCACTATTGGTCTATCTTTCTCCTTCAGGGGCAACATAATACAGCTGTAAAATGGACAGAGATCATAGATGAATGAGATCAGTAAGAAAGTTGAAAGAAAATGTATGTCTGGCAAACCCAGTTAGCTGACAGAGTTCAGTAGAATCAGTACTACTGTAAGTTATCTAAGAGTAATATAATATGCACATCACCATGCTCATAACATATCACATACTGTAGGGTGAGGTTACAATCATTGGTAGCTGAAGCTAAGCTTGCAAGCACACTTTGCACTACAAAGCTGCTTGCTCTGAGACCTGTGTCCCCATTGCTAGCACTAGGTCACACTCGCAGTCCTGTGTGGATGTTGCTGCATTTGATGTTATGATGTGCAGCTAGCCTATGCAGCTAGCTCGCTACTGTAGTTCCTAAAATAGCTATAGCTTTATCTGAGAATACAAATAAGCACAAGCTTGCGAGCCAAAAACAACAAGTCATAACCCTACCTTGAATGGCAAATGAATTACAGTATTTGTAAGACAATCAAATGTTTATGTAGAGCGAGAACACAGTTCAGTCAAAGATAGTTTAGAAACTCTGTGGTTCAGTCATTTGGTTTCTAAGCATGCAGCTAACGCTACAGGAACAAGACGTCATCAGAAGTAGACACAACTAGTCGAATTAGATAGATTACTCTGTTGATGAGGGTGGATTTGATCAATTTGATCAACACCACAGGTCCCTTTAATTGTATACAATATCACTACAAGTACCTTTACATGACTGTATATACATATTCATTCGTTAAAATGTACAAGTAAAAGCTAGTTTGATGCGCACAGTGCTCTACTAGCCTTGTCTCATCCCACATATAAACCCGCATGGCAAATCGTCAGACAGCTAAAGACGTCATTTCGAAGCGACGTCGAAGTTGACAGGCGGGTCCTTTTTCTACAAGAGTCGTAACCGGTGGCTCTGGAAGGTTCTGGACAGAGCAGGAGAGAAATCCGAATCTGAACCCATCTGAGGCCAATCAGCCCTTTCCGTGTTTTGGGGTACATCTGTCCCCATCAAAAGTATTTTAGTAACATATTCTGACGAAAATAATTAAGGATGCCTGAAGCAATGGCTGCGCCGAAGATGCTGAGTGGTGGGATGAAAAACAAAGGACGAGGGGCATATGTGGACCGTGACAAGCCAGCACAGATTCGGTTCAGTAACATCTCCGCAGGAAAGGGTAAACTACAAATACAGTATTCGTATATCATTGTTGGACGAATAAATAACTACCTCTGACGCTTGTGTTTGCCCCAGACTATTGTCATACCATCAGCTGCTGCGACACTCCCATTTTACATTTTAGTCATTTAGCAGATGCTCTTATCCAGAGCGACTTAGTTAGTGAGTGCATACATTTTGTTTTTATTCCCCCGTGGGAATCGAACCCACTGAGCTACATCCCTGCCGGCCATTCCCTCCCCTACCCTGGGCCAATTGTGCGCCGCCATTGGTCTCCCGGTCGCGGCCGGCTACGACAGAGCCTGGATTCGAACCAGGATCTCTAGTGGCACAGCTAGCACTGCGATGCAGGGCCTTAGACCACTGCGCCACTCGGGAGATAATGAATGGATGCTACTGCTGGTTCAGTCTGGGCAGGGCAACAGTTAGCCACAAGTTGGTACCTAGTTAGTTAGAATCTGTTATAGAGCAAATCAATGTTCTTTACACCCTT
Source organism: Coregonus lavaretus (assembly GCF_964263955.1). Taxonomy (NCBI): domain Eukaryota; kingdom Metazoa; phylum Chordata; class Actinopteri; order Salmoniformes; family Salmonidae; genus Coregonus; species Coregonus lavaretus. Next base: position 7,840,552 of record NC_139993.1, read on the forward strand.
CATGCAGCCCCAAACACTGTGACTGGCATTAGTGCGCTATCTAGTAATCAGTGGCCAGATTTACATTACATTTTTTACATTTTAGTCATTTAGCAGACGCTCTTATCCAGAGCGACTTACAGGAGCAATTAGGGTTAAGTGCCTTGCTCAAGGGCACATCGACAGATTTTTCACCTAGTTGGCTCGGGGATTAGAACCAACAACCTTTCGGTTACTGGCACAACGCTCTTAACCACTAAGCTACCTGCCGCCCCATTGATGATCATCATTATTGTACCCTAGCTTTGTGAGGACCAACAATTGACAAAATGAACTGTACTGATGTCATGAGCATCCATTTATGTACTCTTTAACCAATATAATATTTTGGGGTCTTGTCCCCCTCAGTAGTCAAGCAGTAAACATTGTCCATAAAAGGTATCCTAATGTTAGAGGGGCGGGTCCTCTTTGTTGAAGTAACAGATTTTTTTTTGTTTGACAGCTGTTGCTGAATGCATCAGAACCAGCCTTGGCCCTAAGGGCATGGACAAAATGGTAATTAAGTGTAACCATTTACATCAACATCTGTCTTGACTTCTCTTCACCATCTCTCAAGGTTTGGTCATTTGTCTGTAACTAAAAGAGGAATTGATTCTTACAGATTCAGGATGGGAAGGGTGATGTGACCATCACCAATGACGGGGCCACCATCCTGAAACAGATGCAGGTGCTGCACCCTGCAGCCAAGATGGTAAGGTTCAAGAGAAAGGAGCTGTGGATATGTTCCCAAGTGTCTGCACTGTCATCTACAATTTTTGTTGTTGAAAGGAGTTTGACGCTATGTTTTGCCAATTTGTCTTTCAGATGGTGGAGCTGTCCAAAGCCCAGGATATTGAGGCTGGCGACGGCACAACCTCGGTGGTGGTGATTGCTGGTGCCCTACTTGATGCATGCGGCAAGTTGCTTCAGAAGGGTAAGTGACGTGGAACCAATGGCATAGTTATCAAAAGGGCAAACCCGGCACCGTTGACACTCTCCAGGACCAGGCTTGCTGACCACTGGATTACACTATAAACTCCTAGACCAGAATCTGTTCTAATCTAACAGAGTCCCTGCATCCTAAAGCTTTAATACTAACTGCCTGTCCTCTGCTTCTCCACCAGGTATCCACCCCACCACTATCTCGGAGTCGTTCCAGAAGGCGGTGGACAAGGGCGTGGAGGTGCTGACGGCCATGAGCCAGCCGGTGCTCCTAAGTGACCGTGAGACACTGCTGAACAGCGCCACCACCTCGCTGTGCTCCAAGGTAGTGTCGCAGTACTCCAGCCTGCTAGCACCGATGAGCGTGGACGCCGTGATGCGTGTCATCGACCCGGCCACCGCCACCGGCGTGGACCTGCACGATATCCACATTGTCAAGAAGCTGGGGTGAGGAGGGAGGGGAAGGGTGGTGGGTCCAGATTGTGTTCACTACTGTAAATTGTTCTGGATAAGTGTGTCTGCTAAATGACTAAAATGTAAGTGTTTAGTTAGGATTACAAACAGGGTTGTTTGCAGGATTGACTTCTGGGTCATGTTCATTAGGGCATGCAACAGGAAATGTTAAAATGTTTTACAACGGAACATTTTCTTATTGGAAAAGTCCAGGTAATCCCTCCCTTTAGCAGTTCCTTTTCTGCCAGTTGGTGCCTAATGAACATGATCCAGCAGTATACCATAGGCTACTAATGTAGGATCAGTGTGATACCATACCTTTCCTAAAGCTTCTGACAGCTTCCAACAGTTGAAGGTCAGTTTGGATAGGCACATTTTCACTCCCCAGTTCTCTCTCTGTGGGGACGTGGACATGTCTGATGTGCCAGATCAATCTCAGGCGGTCAATTAGCAGAATGGCTCCACTTTGCTTTCCCTGCCAGTCACCTTCTGACAATGTATCACAACAAAAACAAAATTGTGTAACCAGCAACAAATCAATACTAATGTCCTACTTGAGTGTTTATCAATGGCTAGACAAATGAAACTGATCTCAATCGACAACGCAAATGATTGCACTTTTTCGTTAATGATTTTGCCTTGGTCCAAGAGCCTTTGTTTGGAATCAGCCAGGTAGCTACTGCTGCCCTTAGACAGATTTCCCGCCCATAATAATGTTCTGTGTGTTTCTCTGCAGTGGGACCATTGATGACTGTGAGCTGGTGGACGGCCTGGTGCTGACCCAAAAGGTGGTCAACTCCAGCGTGTCCCGTGTGGAGAAGGCCAAGATCGCCCTCATCCAGTTCTGCTTGTCCCCGCCCAAAACCGACGTAAGACCATCAGAATCGCTAACTGTTTATGTCTCGGTGAAATTGACTTCCATGTACGTCAGTCAGTGTCCTTGATGTTATGGTGGACTACTGTAGCATTTTATCTGTTACCCTCAATCATTTAATTTTCTTACAATTGTTTTGTTATTTTGTCTCTCCATATCGCAATGTGTTTTTTTGTGGTCCCTCTCGCGTGTTGTCTCCAGATGGACAACCAGATAGTGGTGTCGGACTATGCCCAGATGGACCGTGTGCTGCGCGAGGAGCGCGCCTACATCCTAAACCTGGTCAAACAGATCAAGAAGGCGGGCTGCAATGTCCTGCTCATCCAGAAGTCCATCCTCCGGTAACACCCAATGCATTACCGTCACTTCACTGTAACGTAATCAATTCACTTTGGCCAATCGCCCACACAATATCTAGAAATGCATTTGTGCGTGTAATCAATAGAAGGGCAAGTATTGGCACTGTTACCATGTGTTCATCTGTATATTAGACTCTTCCCATAGGTGGTCCTCTGTCTGCATCTCTATTTATGCTATCTTGATCACTGGATGACGTGAAGAGGTAGACATGGTTAAATAATAGTCCCACACTTCTTTCAGAGATGCTCTGAGCGATCTGGCCCTCCACTTCCTGAACAAGATGAAGATCATGGTGGTCAAGGAGATTGAGAGGGAGGACATTGAATTCATCTGCAAGGTAAAACAAAATAACATTGTATTGGTCTTGACTTTGTAGATCATGTTCTGCAACCGCCAAATGCTGACTGTTGAAGCTGAACTAACCTTGCCCCCCTACAGACCATTGGCACCAAGCCCATCGCCCACATTGATCAGTTCCTTCCAGAGATGATGGGCACCGCCGAGCTGGCAGAGGAGGTCAGCCTGGATGGCTCTGGCAAGCTGGTCAAGGTATGCTAATTCACTCAATCTGGCTCAATTAATCTCTCCAAGGCTTGGCTACGGGACTGCTTTCTTGCTTCCATCACAACTATGCGTGTGGCGAAAAGACTCGTCAAAATACCCATGTTTTATCCTAATGATAATACCCTTGTTATTTGTTAAATGGTCATTGAAAACAGTGACGATTTTAGGGATTGCATGTAGCCTATGTGTATTCCAACCTCCATAAATGAAAATGTGAAAGTTCTTTGCTGTAAATGTTTGTTGTAATATCAATTTGAATGTTTTCTAAAAGCTTATTCTAAGAACTTTGGCATGTGTCTGATCTCCATTTCCCATTGAAAGTGAATTCCTGCTGTTTCTTTCTGGCCTGTTCCTCTCCATAGATCACAGGCTGCACCAGCCCCGGTAAGACTGTGAGCATCGTGGTGCGCGGCTCCAACAAGCTGGTGATCGAGGAGGCGGAGCGCTCCATCCACGACGCTCTGTGTGTCATCCGCTGCCTGGTGAAGAAGAGGTACGGTACTGCAGCCATTCTGGTCAGCTGTCTGACCAACACTAGCCTCTGTAGACTCATGCAGTGATAGATGTGTAATAATTACATAGAAAAGTAAGCACCAATCCCTCTAAGCTTTGCCCACTCGTGGCTGTCCGTGTCACAAGTGGCCATTTCTGAGGGGCAGAGCAACCCTCTCTTCAAACCTGGGTCAGGGGCTTGACCCCTGGCTCTGGACCTGTTGAGAGGAACACACTCCTCTGAAGGACTGCAACTACACCTAAAATGGCTGTGAAGGATGTGCACTTTGTCCTTTTAACGCGCTTAACAGATCTTGTGATCGATCCCAATTGACCTTGAAACCAACCATTTGATATTATCCAGTTTTGTCAGATCTAAAACGCCCTCTTTTATAACAGAAGAAAGAGGGAAAAGAAGTGGGTACCAAAGTATCTAAGTAAATACCATCTAACCAGTCATTTGCTATAAACCATTTTCTATGCATTCAATAAATTCCTTGTTTGGTTAACTTATCTATATCAGTGGGGTGCATTTCAATCCCTGTATCCTTCACTCAATCTGCACTAATCTGAAAATAAACTGAAAAGTATCTATACCGACCACTTATTGTGGGCATTTTGTGGATATCGTTCATTATGATAAGTAGCCTATACTAGAGATGTGAAGTTTGACATAAAAAAAAGTTTGCTAATATGGGTGACTGTAAATAGGACAATTGATAGCTACAACATTTAAACTATTTGTTTTTAAAGGGGTAATACAAACTGTGGTTCACATCAATGTTGTAAAAGTATCGTTAGCATATTAATAAAATCAATTCATTGCAATATGGATTTTTGTCCCTATTGATCAGCTCTACCACATCCTATTTGATATTTGCTTTCATCAGTTTGTTTAACATCAGAATGCAGCAAAAGCCCATTTTGTTTCATCTCTTCACCTTGACTGATGCCTTTTCTCTTCCTCCCAGGGCTCTGATCGCCGGTGGCGGTGCCCCCGAGATCGAGCTGGCCCTGCGTCTGGCTGAGTACTCCCGCACGCTGCCAGGCATGGAGGCGTACTGCGTGAGGGCCTACGCAGACGCCCTGGAGGTGGTGCCATCCACACTGGCCGAGAATGCCGGCCTCAACCCCATCTCCACTGTCACAGAGCTCCGCAATAGGCACGCCCAAGGCGAGAAGACTGCCGGGATCAACGTCCGCAAGGTACAGCCCTGCCACGCTCTCCTGGATTCTGTTTGATTTTATGCTTATTTTCACTCTGCCGTAGTTGGTTCTCAGGATGCAACGTTGAACATTCAGATTTAGAACAAATGTGATTGTCTCGTGAGGCTAGAGTCACGCCTTGACAACACCTCATTGTCCTGGTGTACTAGAGTGCTTGCAGTAAACTTATTTGCCTAGTCATTGACTGTAGTCCCTTGTGGCCCAGCCAATCACCAGCTTGGATACAGAACCTCCATTTTGACAGTTTTTGTCATGAAGATTTACATGACTACAGTTGCGTACCAGATATGTGATTGTCTATCATGTAGAATAGGGAATTGACTCGTTTCCACTCAATACATCTCTATCTGCAACATTCTAAATGTTTCACCCCTGGTTAAACACCCCTGGGGTAACGATCTCCCCATTCCTCTCTCAGGGCGGTATCTCCAACATTCTGGAGGAGCTGGTGGTGCAGCCTCTGCTGGTGTCTGTCAGCGCTCTGACCCTCGCCACCGAGACGGTCCGCAGCATCCTCAAGATTGACGATGTGGTAAGAGACCAGACCACCCTATGGTGTCACTAGTGGAGATCTGCCATCTCATTCAACCTGCATTATGTCTTGTATGGAACACAGCAGCAGAAAGGCACAACACTATATACATTGAAAGTCCGTCCGTCCCCCCCCCCCCTTTTCACTTCTACTGTGTCCTTGTAAGGTAATACGATGTTCCCCTTGTCTTGCAGGTGAACACCCGATAAGGAGTTGCAAGGAGATTTGTCAATGTAGCAAGAACCCAACCTGTGTTACTGCACCTGCTTGTGCCACAAGGAATCATAGGACCGGCTGCTTGCTAAGACCCGTATGTCCAGAAGTCCTCTGTAGTTGATGCGTTCTGTAATTTAATAAATGTTACTACTTTTTTTTTTGACACTCCATGTCTTGTCTTTGTGCCTTTTTGTTTACTACTTCCTTGGGCTCCCTCAGTGACTGACTCCACTGACAAGCAGTTAATCTTTAAATCTCAGGCTAGTGTCATGACACCAACGGCATGGTGTTAACGACAGGTGGTATTGGCAGTCAACTGTCAACCCTGGTTTGGGTAGATAAGATATCACCATGATCATTTACATTTTCATACATAAATCAATCTGTGGGTCATGCGCTCAACCTTAGTTTATTTTATGCCTATAAAAACCTTAGCCTGAAAGTTATCAATTTAGAAATTGAATAAAGTGTTAGGATTAAGAAATGCCATGTTTTTGGCATGAATAATCTGGTGGGGAAATTACGGGAGCATTTTAAAGATACTGCTAGAATTTGAGAGCTGTCATATTTCATGGTCTGACAATGTTTAGTTGCAACTTTCCCCATATACTTTGCATGTATACTGAACAAAAGTATAAATGCAACAACTTCAAAAGATTTGAGTGAGTTAGTTCATATAAGGAAATCAGTCAATTGAAATAAATTAACTAGCTAATTATGGAATGTTGTCCCATGCCTCTTCAATGGCTGTGCGATGTTGCTGGATATTGGCGGGAACTGGAATACGCTGTTGATCCAGAGCATCCCAAACATGCTCAATGGGTGACATGTCTGAGTATGCAGGCCATGGAAGAACTGGAACATTTTCCGCTTCCAAAAATTGTGTACAGATACTTGTGACATGGGGCTGTGCATTAACATGCTCAAACATGAGGTGATGGTGGCAGATGAATGGCACGACAATGGGCCTCTAGGATCTCGTCACGGTATCTGTGCATTCAAATTGCCATCGGTAAAATGCAATTGTGTTCATTGTCCATAGCTTATGCCTGCCCATACCATAACCCCACCGGCACTCTGTTCACAACGTTGACATCAGCAAACTGCTCGCCCACACGACGCCATACTCGTAGTCTGCGGTTGGACATACTGCTAAATTCACTGTTGTAGGTGGTTTATGGTAGAGAAATTAACATTCAATTCTCTGGCAAAAGCTCTGGTGGACATGCAGTCAGCATGCCAATTGCACACTCCCTCAAAACCTGAGACATCTATGTCATTGTGTTGTGATAAAACGGCACATTTTAGAGTGGTCTTTTATTGTCCCCAACACAAGGTGCACCTTTGTAATGATCATGCTGTTTAATCCGTTTTTTGATATGCCACACCAGTGAGGTGGATCCATTTCTTGGCAAAGCAGAAATGGTCACTAACGGGGATGTAAACAAATTTGTGCACAACATTTGAGCGAAATAAGCTTTTTGTGCATATGGAAATTTTCTGGGAACATTTATTTCAGCTCATGAAATATGGGACCAACACTTTATATGTTACGTTGATATTTTTCTTCAGTGTAGTTTGAGGCAACTGGCTGGCCATGTTGGTCCGTTAACTCTTCACTTCCTGAAACAGCTAGTCACTTCCTTCACAACCACGCGACGCTGTTGCTCGGGAGAGCGCCTTCTGTGCTTTTGATAGCGTTTGCCAAGTAGTTGTAGCGTCTCTACTAAATTAAACTTTGACAAAGAAAGCAGGAACAGGGGAAACAATGTCGAATGCCCATCGCGCTAACGTCCTGGTTACCTCCTGTTTGAAAACGCCGGTAGACCCACACACCAAGGCTCGGTTGGCGTTGTACGAAAGGCAGCGAGCTCTTCCATATTCGTCAGCAGCTGGTCATGTTCACAATAGAGACTACGAAAAAGAGGTAAGATATCGGCAGATGAGTTTTGTATTTGAAAGCTGAGCTAAACAATCAAGAAATATTCTGAAATTATTGGATGAAATACATCATACTGGTGGACAGAGGACTGAAGCACCATCCAACACTTGCCAAGATGCCATTCATCCCACTAATCAATCGATCAATGTTACCCTCATTCATTATGTTGATCTGGAGAGGAATGGAACACCAGTTGCACATAGAAACCCTACATGTTTTTTTCCTTTTACATTCATGGTTCTAAATTCCATAATAGGCTAATTCTTTGGTCCTCCCTCATTGATCTGCTAGATGGCCTATTCATAAAACATATTGATCAGACATTTACAACATTTAGCAGACACTCTTATCCAGAGCGACTTACAAATTAGTGCATTCAACTTATGATACATTGCTACCGAACATCTAAGTTGATGTAAGTAGGCCTAACGTATAGCCTATACAATCCTATGACACTGGATAGTGAAGTAAATTAAGTGGAGATTCCATGAATTAATATTATCTTTAATGTCAGACTCATGTTAAAGATTGGGAAAATTCAGGTCAAGCATTTACTTATGTCGGTGGATTCTCATAAAATGTATGTTGTTCTCAAATGTTACTACTGAGATCTGACTGTTTTCAGGTCAACCTGCCTCTGTGGGAGGGGATTTGACCTGCATAATTTGTTACTGGCCTATTTTTGGCTTCCCTCCTTTACTAGATTACACTGATGTCACAGTGCCAGTAATCCTAAATGCTTAATTTCCTTTGGACAACATTATTTCAAATCCCATTTTGTTTTCCTCACTGGACAAGGATCTGCCCTACATCTGGGCATCTCCTAATAGTTTTTTATTTATAAAGTACATTCATTTTGATCTGGCTTGTACTGTAATCAGTAGGATGCTCGTTAGAATTGCTTGTCCAAGCTTTAGACTTATTTTCTTAATATTTGTAAATGTATGATTTGATCTCATCCATTCATCACCTGAACAAAAAAGATGGAGATGGTTGGAGGCAGAGCAGCTAGTGTAACAGTCGAACACCCACTCCGTCCATTATCACCCACCTTCTGAGCGTGACCATATGGATAGGTCATCCAAACCCACAGAGCTGGGGATAATGAGCTTAGGCCTCAAGTAGCCATCTCATATTATGCTCTACTCTACACACTTCATATTAGACCTATGCCTTAACCATCTACAATATGTCCAGTCATCAGTACTACTCTTAGATTTGTTGATGTTCTAATCTGATGTATGATGATACACGTCCATACATTTGGCATATTAACACATATTGGGCCACCCCTTCAAGAAATATCTGAAAGTCATAGAAATACAGGTGAAAGGCTCTTTCTTCCTTGCAGCCACAATCCTATACCCTTCGCTTCCAATAGCTTACTGACCAATAGTGTCCTTTGTAGGCTACATTTATTATTTGTATGGAATGGATTCCACAGACACATGCTCCACAATCCGTGCACAACATAAATGTTTTTTGTTGCTTCATTTTCCTCATGACTTTCTTTGACTTTTCAGCTGCAGTATGACGACTCGGGGTCTGAGTACGGTGATGGGGATGCCCCCGGGAAGGGTAGCCCCCTGATGATCAAAGACTACCGAGTGACGGGGGACCACATCAACCTGCGTGAGTTCTACTTCTCCAACGAGGAGTACTACCGCAAGCTGGAGGAGCTGAAGAGGGCCCACCTCCGCACCATGGCCGAGCTAGAGGGCATGTACCGCAAGAAGCTGGAGCTAAAAGACGCACCACCCTCGGAAAACGTGAAGGGGGCACAGGCACACAGGTGTGTTGTTGCTCTTGCTTGGAATTTGTTGTTTTTCTTAATTAACCACCAAGATAGATAGGGTAGATTATTTCTGCTCCTGGAGGGTGTACTGTACTCAGCGTCTACCATTTTTAACATGTCAATGAATATTCTAATGGTGCAAAGTCTTTGTTCGTTCACCAGATCGTACTTGAAGATCAGCCCCATGCCCGTGAGGCGTCTGAGGAAGGCCCACTCAGCTCTGGAACTGAGGAGGGGCTCTGGGCTGTCAGACACATCTGACGAGGAAGGTGCTGTCGACAACAATGTGGAGAAGGGTCTGCAGTCTTCCCCCAAAGAGCACATCAAGAACATGTGGCAGGACTTCAAGCTGTCGCCTCGCCAGCGCCACCCGTCCACATCCTCCCTCCAGAGCCTCATTGGGGGCCACAAGAAAGGCATCAAGGGTAAGGACCAGAAGCAAGGGCGCAAAGATGTCAAACACGAGCCTTGGAAACCCAGAGTGACCGTCCCCAAGCCATTCCACATGACGCTGCGGGAGAACCAGAAGCGCCAAAAAGGTGTCAAGACACGGTCAGAGATCGAGCTGGAGAACGCAGCCCTGCGGAAGCAGCTGGAGGAGCTTACCGAGTGCCAGCACAAATTCCGTGCCAGCTCTGTGCCCGCCCACGTGCGCCTGCCCCTCTACGAGGAGCTCCACGAACGCGACGAGGCGCGGCGGGCCATGCGCGAGCGGGAGCAGCAGCGTCTGTGCGCCACCCAGCGGCCCTTCAGTTTCCTGGAGCGCGAACGTCTCAAGAGGGAGCAGAGAGAGAAGCAGCTCCGCAACCTCCAGCCAATCAGCCAGGAGAGAGTCCGATCATTCAGGGCCAAGCCCGTGCCCAAGGCGGTGTACGAGGCGGCGTCGGGCGAGCAACTGAAGGAGGAGCAGCTGTACCGTGCCATCAAGATGCAGATGAGGGCCCAGGAGCTGCTCCACAGCGCCTCAATGCCCCCCAGCATGCTGGCACGCCACCTCAGCGAAAGGAAGCGGGCCAAGAATGAAGCCAGGGGGGACACCGCTGGATCTGAGGATGACAACAGCGCCCCTTACAGGCCTAAGATAAACCCGGAGGTGCCCGACTTCGACGCCAGCTACAGGAGGTTCAAGAAGCAGCTGGAGAGCCGGCGCGACGTGAAGCCTTTGACGACGTGCGAGCCGTTTCAGCTCCGGACGTCACAGATCCCCTCGCACCGCGAACGGATCCTGGCCGACATCGAAAAGGAGCAGATGAGTCCCCGGGCCAAGCGCTGGCCTTATGTCAGCACAGCTGGGCCCGTCCGCTCACACAACTCTAGCCTCTGCTCCTCTCTCTCAGGCAGTCTGGAACAGCTGCCTGCCAAAGTCACCGATGCCAGCAAAAAACGCCAAGAGGCCGTGAGGTACTACCCACATAGAATAGCAATTGGTGTCTCCTTTTTAGACGAGCTAGTCAGAGCTTCAGAAGACCTTTAGTTGCTCTTTTTAGGAATAGTTATGCCCTAAAAGTTGAAACCCTTGTCTGTTGAATCCTGTGGACTTCCTATACCCTATGGACTTCCTAAACACTTCCAGCTCCAAAACAAGCAAATGCCCAACCTCTGACATTATTACCCCCCTAGTCCTACTTCTAGTGCCCTTGGCATTAATTTTCCCTTTTGACAAAGTCCTTCCTCCACCCATGCCTCCCTGTCATCGATGACTGCCTTGCCTCCTTGAGTAGAAAGGTGCTTGAGCAGAGAAAGAAGGCAGAGGAAGAGGAGGAGAGATGGAGTGAGAGACAGAAGCAGAGAGTGAAGAAGCTCGCAAAGGTGGTCTCGAAGTGCGCCCAAGCCAACGACGCTCACGTGCCCCTCTCCCAGACCAACCAGTCCAAGCTCAAGCAGTTCAGGTACCCATATGGAAACCCATAACATTACAATTATACTTGTAGCAACCAAGAAACTCACCCCACCTGAGACCAGTACGAATACCCACTCCACAGCCCCCCCCCCTAACAATTAACAATTGATCTATCTGATGTCTGGGTCTTTTCATATGAAAATATTGAGTGGAATTGCAAACCTAAAGACTGAATGGAACATTGCCTCAATAGTCTCAATTGTGACTCTTTTTCTAGGATATTATTTTGAAGAATATAGATGGATCTCTTCTTCATTGTTTTATAAAATACAAAAAAAACATACTAATGTGTGGATACCCTTTTGTTCCTTATCCCAATTTTAGTTTCAAGTAATTGTTTAGGAATGATTTGCATATCAGTAACAGTAAGCTGCCGTTGTAAAAGTGATGTTTTGTTGAATAGGTTAGGGTTGAGGGTTATTGTAGGGCTGAGGGTTGTGGGATCACAGGGGTGAAAGGTTGCCTGTATGTTTCAAACAGGAAGCAGGACTTTCAGCGGAGGAAGGAGTACAAGGAAGAGATGAGGGAGATCCAGGAGAGAGTGAAGGGGAGGCCTCTGCTGTTGGAGCAGGTCGCACAGGTGAGCCTGAAACGGCCCACACACACACACACACACGTGTGAGTTGTGGAGTGACATGACATGGGTTGCATTTCAGTAGTTATAAGTGGCTTCGTTTCCTCATCTCCTCAAACCACTCATTCACACAATAAATATATAAACAATTTTCCCATAACTGGTCATGGTGTATGCTATTTTTCACTTCTGTCTGTTGACAGATGAATGCCAAACACGCTGCAGAGAAGCGCTACACAGACACCCTGCAAGGCTGTGGACTGAGTGAGGACTTTGTCAGTGGCAAGGTGCCCAAGTCCCAGTGGCCAGGTGGCCAAGAATCTGCATGCAGGACCTCTTTCTCCAGTGACTCCAAACAAAGGTAGACTTTTGGCGCAATGACGGTGAATGATACATTTATACTTCATTAGTCAAAATCTCTACAAAGACAATACAGTATCACATTGCAAACATGTTCTAGGCCTACTTCATCACATGTGCTGTGGTCTTAGATCTTGTTTTCAGTATTACAGTCTTAGATGGTGATAAATAGTGAATAGACATATAATACATAACATATTTAACACAGTCGTAAAGTTCCTCATAATCAATAGAAATATTATTTCAAAGGAGTTGAGCCATGTGTAAGGGATAATCAATGAGGGGCTATGCGTTCAGTGGAAAATAATGAACGACGTGGAAGGTGTGCATTATTTTCCAGAGAACGCATAGAGCCCCGAGTTTATTATCCCTTTTTATACCATGGCTATAATTTAACACATTTGCCGCAAGAAATGTGTTCAAAATCCACTGAAATAGCTAGGAAGTTTACTAGCTAGCTACAGTAGTTGCCTTGGTAACCAATCAAACATACTTGCTTGTTTAGCTAGCCAAACCATCAGTTTAAGCGCAGAATAACTGATTAATTTACAAACGCTCAACACAGGTGGAATATGGCCGGTGTCAGTAAACGTCGGCAAAAAAAACGTTATGAAATTGTTGCCAGCAGCACAGTTACAGTCACCAACGATCTGGGTAACATGAAAACAGCCTAACCAGCTCTGCTAGGGCGAGTAAAATGGTCAGAGTGAGGTGATCTCTCATTTGTGTCTGGAAGTAGCTAGCAAGCTAGCTAACTTTAGCCAGTTAGGTTGGGTGCTTGACTGCGGTTGTGAGGTGAGAACGCTCGGATTAACCCTACTCCTCCGCCAGAGCGTCCAGGTGTGCGCTCTGAACGCTCCGAGAGCGAAACGCTCTGAATTTACGAACGCACAATCTGACAACGCTCTGAATTTACGAACGTCCAGAGCGCACTCTGGCACTCCAGATTGAATTTACGAACACACCCTTAGTTTGCTATTATAAAAAAATAATTCAACAATGCCAATAATGTTTTCAATTCGACTTTTGCGTTCAAAAGCAGCTCAAACATAGAACATGTAAGAATGAACTAAAGCTATTGAATTCTACCGTGCTGAAATAATGCACACTCTAAAATGCCAATCAGAAACGAGTATTCAACAATACCATGGTTTATCTTTTTTGTGTTAAGTGTTTATTCATTTTGTTTTCTCAGTGAAAAGGATGAGACAGATACACCGGCTATTTACAACATGGTTTTCCTGGATGACTACCCAGACGATTATGAAGACAGCTTTGCTGACCAAGAACAGGAAGGAGAGCAGGAGGCTGAGAAAGATGGATTAAAGTCCAAAAAAGAGGAAGATGAGGATGGAGGCCATGATGAAGCAGGGCGGGAGAGGGAGGACATTGGGCGTTATTCAGATGATGGAGATAACTCAGATGACCATTACTCAGATGACGATGACCATTACTCAGATGCCAGTGAGCATTACTTGCCCCTGGAAGATGAAAAGAATGAAGGGAGTGACATCATCAAAAGGCCCAAGAGTTCCCAGAGCAGCCCAAGCTATAGAAGCGGCCAGCACAGCCGAAACAGTCAGAAGTCAGAGAGTGATAGGGAAAAAAACACAGCAATAGCAGACAAGAAAAGTGATGAGGATGACTGAGAAGTCAAAGGAGTGCATTTTCTCACAGTTAGGCAGTACTACAGTGTGCACAAACGTCTACAACACTGACACACAGTGGTAGAGATGCTTCTATTATAAAAAAGGCTAAATGTATTGTAGGATAACTATATACATACATAATGTGAAATTTGTAAATAAAATTGGTTAATTTCATGTTTATTACATTATTTTTTTGCAAAAACAATTTAGTGTGAGACACAGACCAGAGTCAGTTGTAGTAGTAGGCTATGATTATAAAAATTGTCACATTGAACAGTTTAGGGTATTCTTTGTCTTGTGATATGCTACTATGCAGGAAATACAATACTGTAACCACTTACTTTTGATACACTTTCTTTAGTCACTTATTTGTCAATGTTTTGTGACTAAATATATGTAGCCTAACATTTGCAATATATTTCAGGATCATATTTTTTTAAATCATTGCAAATATACATAACATTGCGGAACATAAAGGTGTTATGTATTTCATGTACATTATGGGATATTTAGATTTCTGTTCTAGTTTTGTGGCAAAAATGTGGCAATAAATCATAATGTACCAACCAAAATTGATGATATATGTTTTGGGGTGTGTGGACCCCCCAGACCAAGGAAAAACACAGCCGCATGGGTCCTGAAGGAAGGATGTTCATTTTGATTGACAGCATCGTCAGCCCGTAAAATAACAGGACAACCCTTGAACAGTTTTATGACAAACCAATCGGATCCCTCAAGGGCGTGCACATAGTCCAAATTTTACGCGGCGCCATGGGCCGAAAAACCTAGATGGAATATCCCAGTCTTAACCGGTTTCAACTGGTCTTGGGTTTGAAGCATGAGATGAGAGGAAGAGCTGGCTTACACGCTCTTACAAAGCCCTGCTATCAAACATTATATACGAATAGAACCAATAAAAAACTCAAGATTCTTTTATTTTGTGATTATGAACCGGAATAACGCAATACTTGTGACTCCGTAAATTGTTAGCTAGCTAGCCAAGGGAAGCTAAGTGATTGACTTGTGCATTAGCAGGCTAACTTGATAATAGTTATCGCCGTCAGCAACGACTTCATCATTACTAAGATGCTTCTAGACTAGTCCGTGGACATTTATTTGGTATATGGTAAATTGCTAAATGTACATGATCATACTGAAACTTCGCTTCAGTGGTGGGACATACAGCTAACGGCGTGCTATCAGTGCTAGCAAGACAGCAATCATTTGGCTAGTTAGCTAATTAGCCAGGAAGCTAGCTAGCGAATGTCAAACACACTGGAACGTGTGCCATGAGATAGCCTGACATCCAGCCAGACGAGAGTTTTAAAATAAGAGCAAAAATCGTTTTTTTATTTCATTACAACGGAAAGACTAAAGAAATAAGGTAAGTTTGGTAGCTAGGTGGTTAGCTAGCTAAATGGGTGGAATCTCTTGAGTCTGGGTGGTGATGTAACTAACGTTAGCTAATGCTAATAGCTAGCTGGCTAACTAGCGTTAGCTGGCTAGCTGGCTGTTGTTATAGCCAAACTAGCTTGATAGCTAGCTAGAATTGTGAACATTACTTAATATTTTGTTAATACGAGTGAGTCAAGTCTCTTAATTTAATTGATTATCTTACAAACTTAACATGGCTACATTAGCCAGACGTTAGTTTATGCGATAAGCTAGCTAGTTAATAAAGATCAATATACCTGTGTCAACTTTGTGATCAGTTAATCTAGACATGTAATTAATTTGGATACACAATAGAGGGAACGTTAGCTAACAATAGTAAACGCTAAGTTAAACAGTAACGTTAGCAAGCACGGTAACGTGATCAACTAGCCATAGCAACACTGTTGTATTGCTGGATGGAGGGAGGGGTTGCTATATTGCCATGTTCATGTGTTTGTCGGAACTAGAAATCTCGGACATTTCCGACTTGGAAGTGGTTGAAGTGGTTGAACCAGTTAGCATGTCGGACATTTTCCAGTTTCCTAATTCCGACTAGCACTTGAACGCGCCTGAAGTACCAATTGTGGTCCATGGTGTCGCTGTTTTCCAGTCTATTCAAGTTTACAGGCTTGCGAGTGATTTCGCAATTTTAGTCAAACTCAATATTTCGCCATTGTTGTTACATGTGGGTGGGTGTAGCCAGAGGTAGCAATGTAGGTGGCGAAAATAATATATTTGGACAGTGCCATATATTTAATCAGCCATTTGTTTTGATCTTTTGGTTAGGTTTTATTTATATTTGT
The DNA here is from genome assembly GCF_964263955.1 of Coregonus lavaretus. Lineage (NCBI taxonomy): Eukaryota > Metazoa > Chordata > Actinopteri > Salmoniformes > Salmonidae > Coregonus > Coregonus lavaretus. The sequence continues at coordinate 7,856,687 of NC_139993.1, forward strand.
CTGTCTGTAGTTAAGTTCTGTCATTTGTTCTCATGTTTCCCTTCACCCCTCCATTCCTAGAGCTCTATGCCAGCAAACATGACAATGTTGGCAGATCATGCAGCAAGACAGCTGCTAGACTTCAGTCAAAAGCTGGACATCAATCTGCTGGACAATGTAGTCAACTCCATGTACTATGATGTCGGATCACAGGTGAGAGCTGCACTTTGCCCTCCTGCTGCTCTATCGTTGCCACATACTTCAGTCTGAGACTGCCATAATTGAGGCCGTTTGTGGTGACTTCAAAATCAGGGGTGTTGTACAAAAACAAAGTCATCAGTGATTGGATAATCTCGAATTGGCTTTGAGTATCAAAGCCAATGACGCATTTTCAAACGCTCTGGCCCAACCCTTTGGTTTCTGGGACCAAACCTACGGTCTAGAATAGATTTCCATTCTCAGATGGGGCGTGGCGTAGCATAATCTAAACTTATTTTACTCCCATGTTTGTAAACAATGTAAATGTAAACAAACTCTGTATAGCCTGAACATGGTTAAAGCTATACTTTTCATATCATGGAAGGTCAGTGCTTGCATCCATAGCTCTGTCTATGAATTTGAAATGTTTACATTTCTCCATCCCTTGGCTTTTAACAAAAACAGAGGCGGGGTTCCTACTTTATTGTTTCAACTGCGGATTACACCTTTAAAGCCCCACAGATCTCAGAACAGTTTCTCTCTCCTTGTCTTCCACAGCAACGCATGGCACAGGAGGTGCTGACCAACCTGAAGGATCACCCAGACGCATGGACACGAGTCGACACCATCCTGGAGTTTTCTCAGAACATGAAGACTAAAGTATGCGTGCCAGTGATGCATTCCCAGTGATCGGTTTTCATCCTCTAACCAGGAGGAAGTTATAAGCCAACATTGAAAAGCATATCATTACAGCCAGGCATTGGCAGTCCAGTTGGATCCATAGAGATGCATAGATCTTGTTTATTACATTTGTTAGCTTTTTATGTATTTTATCCAATGTAAAGATACAAGATCTGTCTTATTAGTGGAAATGAGATGCAGTTGTGAGTCATATGCCTTTCCTGGTAGTCTAAGCCTCTCCCTCTCCATTCCAGTACTATGCACTGCAAATTCTGGAGACTGTGATCAAAACACGCTGGAAGATTCTCCCCAGAAATCAATGTGAAGGTAACACCTGCTGGATAGGCTGTTAGGAATAACACAACAATATTAGGGCCATGCGTGAGACACAAACCTTGCAAATGAACAGTAACATTAAGATAATGGAATGGCAACATGGCTAGACTACATCTCTTGCTAATGTGTTGTGTTATGCAGACAAAAACATTTGATCTTTGACAATGTTGAGTCATAAACATTTCCTCACGTTTTCAGGAATAAAGAAGTATGTCGTTGGTCTGATTATCAAGACCTCATCTGATGCCGCAAATGTCGAGGTAAAGAGTCTTTCCTGTGTTTGTTTGACTCTGTTCTCACTGCAATGGTTGAAATTCTGTGCTCGTTCCCAAATTTCATCTGCATTTTTCATTTGTGTTTCAGAAAGATGGAGTGTACATTGCAAAACTCAACATGATCCTCGTACAGGTAAAAAGAGAAGAGAAAAAAAACTTAAGAAACACATACACACACGTCTGTCCTGTCATTACAAATGGTATAAACCGAAACAATCAAACTTAACGTGTCTCATCTGCTTGTGTAGATCCTGAAGCAGGAGTGGCCCAAACACTGGCCCACCTTCATCAGTGACATCGTGGGAGCCAGCCGCACCAGCGAGAGCCTGTGTCAGAACAACATGATCATCCTCAAGCTGCTCAGCGAGGAGGTCTTTGACTTCTCCAGCGGACAGATGACCCAGGTCAAGGCCAAGCACCTGAAGGACAGGTACATAACATCTCCTATCCAGCTACCAAATAACTTTAAAGTTTGTCAAATGCACAGGATACAATGTAGTGTACACAGTACATTTAAATGCTTATTTATACAATAAATGCTTTGGCTGCTTGGAGATGTACTGTGTATTGCAAAGAGTCTGTTTCCCTTAGTATTAGTGGTTGGTATCATTACCAGTCTCTTCATGTGCCATTTATATCAACACATTATTTGAAAGCATGGGTAGATAAGATGGAATTGTACACTGAAATGCTATTTAGTAATGATTTTTATTTATATTTTTCAGCATGTGCAATGAATTCTCGCAAATATTCCAGCTCTGCCAGTTTGTCATGGTAAGCAAATGGCTCAGGGACTCTAAACTGTCTTGATATGAAATTGACTTTGGAAAAACACATTCACACATGTTGAATACCCAACACATGTTAAATGCCAAATGTTTCTGCAGGAAAACTCCCAGAATGCCCCCCTGGTCCAAGCCACACTCGAAACTCTCCTGCGTTTCCTGAACTGGATCCCCCTGGGGTACATATTTGAGACCAAATTGATCAGCACTCTGGTGTACAAGGTAACTGAACTCCTGATGACTCACTTGCACCTGTCCCCATACTGAAAATTAGATGACTAAGGATCAGCTTATTACTTCTTCTCGGTTCCATTGAAACATCTTCCTCGGCAATTTAGTGGTGTTTTTTTATGTGATTTTGCAATACCGGCTTATGGAAACTCGGAACAGCAGTTTAACTATAGGCATCCTCTCACAAAGGCGCACTTGCATTGGTTTTGCTTGCAAGTGCGTAAGAACCGGAGGAACAATATAGTGAACGGTTGAGACATTTGCACCTTGTTGCTTCGGTGACCTGGTCTGCTGCAAACATTCATACACTTGTACCCGTATACGGGCTGAAAATGGCAGATTTGGCCACTAATAAGTGCCTAAATTGGAACGGCAGTGGCTGTACAGTAACATGCTATACATGACGTCAGAGCTCTGGCTCTACACTTCACAGCACTGTATGGGTTTTGACTGACAGCTGTTCTGAACTTGAGCACCGTGCGCGACAATAAGTTGCCCCCTTCCCTCCAGGTAATTGAGGAACTTTAGATTTTTTTGGTGTCTGAGTGAGGGAAATGCTGTAAATTAAGATGACTATGTATTTTGAATGATGAGACATGAGGATTATAATAAATACCGCTTTGATGTCATACAAGCAAGCCAAACACGCGATAATCCAAATGTGCACTTCACATTCCAAAATCATAAAACTCATATCATATACAGTGTCAACCTTTATGATCACTATGTTAGATGACATGGCGTCATACCCTGGGTTGTTTTGAACAGAATGAGCCTATGTTTGTTTATTGTGAAGAAAATTTGCAGTGGCACACACACCTGAATGCACTCATGACTCCTTTCTATGCGCTCCAAAATGATGATCTGTTTCTCTGAATTGCCTTGTGAAAGCCGAACACTGTAAGATTGGATTTTATAACTTAGCTAGTAATGTTGGCAATAGAACAAGCTTTCAAATCATGCCCACTTGACCCAGATTGAGATTTATAATGGGGTGTTATTGGATTGCGTAAACCACAATACTAATTGTGCGATGGCGGGGATGCAGGATTGTGTTCAAGACTGAACTAGGGGCGGCAGGTAGCTTAGTGGTTAAGAGCGTTGTGCCAGTAACCGAAAGGTCGCCGGTTCTAATCCCGAGCCGACAAGGTGAAAAATCTGTCTGTGTCCTTGAGCAAGGCACTTAACCCTAATTGCTCCTGTAAGTCGCTCTGGATAAGAGCGTCTGCTAAATGAAAAAAAAATGTTTAAAAAAAGAACTACAAGTGTGCTTGCTCTAGTTCCTCATCAGCACGGATAGGAGAGCGAAAAAAGTGGCTTATAGTTGAAGACTCTTCTATGAGAGGTGTGTGGCCCCTTAGATACACCAGTTAGTCCTCTCACTCAAACCCTTGGAATTGTTTTGTCTTATGTTGCACCTACCCCACATTTTCCAGGAATAGTCTTATGTTCCTGAATGTATCCAGAATATTTTCAGATTTCGTTATCAGCAAATGTGGCGAAAAGTACAGTAAATGTAAAAAGCACATAAATCAACAGTGTAATATTTGGATTCATTCTTGTGTCAGGTGAACTGTTGTGTCCTCAACTTCGGTCTAACACTTTTTCTTATTGGACAAGCTTAAGTAGTCCCTCCCTGTTTCAGTCAGTTTTCTTCTGATTGGTGCCTAATGAAAACGACCCTGTTGACTAACCTCGTCTGTTCCCAGTTCTTGAACGTGCCCATGTTCCGCAACGTGACGCTGAAGTGTCTGACGGAGATCGCCGGTGTGAGCGTCAACCAGTACGAGGAGCAGTTTGTCAACCTCTTCACGCTCACCATGTGTCAGCTCAAACAGGTACGCACCATGTCAGCTCAAACAGGTACACACCATGTGTCAGCTCAAACAGGTACACACCATGTGTCAGCTCAAACGGGTACGCACCATGTCAGCTAAAACTGGTACGCACCATGTCGGCTAAAACTGGTACACACCATGTCAGCTAAAACTGGTACGCACCATGTCAGCTAAAACTGGTACGCACCATGTCGGCTAAAACAGGTACGCACCATGTCGGCTAAAACTGGTACGCACCATGTCGGCTAAAACAGGTACGCACCATGTCGGCTAAAACTGGTACGCACCATGTCGGCTAAAACAGGTACGCACCATGTCGGCTAAAACTGGTACGCACCATGTCGGCTAAAACTGGTACGCATAGCTCCATCTGCTGGCCAGTTAAGCCTACTGTCAAAACTGTATTGGAGCAGTGGTACCCAAATGATGGACCAGGACAAACCGATTGGTTACATATATATTTTTAAACAGGATACTGGATACCATATGTAACGACTCTGTGTTTCAACAGGCATCATAAGAACTATTAAGAAGTTAGCAAACATTTTTACATTAAAAAAAATATTTTGTGAATTAACACTAATCGCTCTCTTCATGTTAGATGCTCCCCCTGAATACCAACATCCGCCTGGCGTATTCCAACGGCAAGGATGACGAACAGAACTTCATCCAGAACCTCAGCCTGTTCCTCTGCACCTTCCTCAAAGAGCATGGACAGCTCATCGAGAAGAAGCCCAACCTTAGGGAGACACTCATGGAGGTAACGTTAATGCTGTGAATACTGGACAATAACAGCAGAGATACTGTTCCTTTAATGTGTTTTTGGGGAAAAACACATGAATCAATCACATTCATTAATAAAAGTCACGGATTAACGTTTCACATACCCCCTCGTTCTCCGCCAACCTAACCTGTACTGCAGCCAGAACAATATTACCTTTGACCTCAAATACTATTATCTGCATTTCATTATTATAACAATTGTTTTCTGTACCAATTTTCCCTTTTTGTTTACATCCTCAAGTCACACCATTGAAATGGACCGAACCCCCCCAATCCTCAACATTCTCCTTACCTTCTGTTCTAATCACACACACACCCCTCTCCCCTCCAGGCTCTGCACTACATGCTGCTGGTGTCTGAGGTGGAGGAGACGGAGATCTTTAAGATTTGTCTAGAGTACTGGAACCACCTGGCGGCCGAGCTCTACAGGGAGAGCCCCTTCTCCACCTCTACCTCCCCCCTGCTCTCTGGGAGCCAGCACTTTGACGTGCCCCCCCGCCGGCACCTCTACCTGCCCGTGCTCTCAAAGGTGAGGAGTAACACTCAGAGACAGACTGATGGGTACACACACACACACACTCTTGACCTTCCCCCAAACCAATGTCCTCCAGGGTCATGTCATAGGGCACACCGTAGCAAAGCAATCTACAAAAGACAACAAAAACGTGTTACAATTGGACAAGTTCATGTAGTTCCCACCACTTCAAACCATTTTCTACCAACTGAACACAACCTTTGATGTTCTACTGTGTTTCTTATTGACAGTCCCTGCCTCACCATGGTGTCTGTCTGTGATACGATAGGGTAACTTTTAGATTGTCCATTAATAGTCTCTGGCATGTTGTCTGCCCGGTAACACAGGTGCGTACGCTGATGGTGAGCCGGATGGCCAAGCCAGAGGAGGTGCTGGTGGTGGAGAACGACCAGGGAGAGGTGGTCCGAGAGTTTATGAAGGACACAGACTCAATCAACCTCTATAAGAACATGAGAGAGACACTGGGTGAGTGCATGGCCCAGGAGAGTCTGAACATCTCTCTCACACACACGTCCATTCTCTAGTCTGCAATGTCAAGCACAATTGCTCAATCTTTTCCTTTGTCAAATGTACTTTCCACAATTGATCGCTCTATCAGTGACACTCAAACACACATCTCAGTACACATCTCTCTCACACACTTCTTCGCTGTCTATAACATAGGGCACTTTCCACACATTCCCTCGCTCTATGACTAGCATAACTCCCTCTCCCCCCCCCCCACCCCCAGTCTACCTGACCCATTTAGACTATGCGGACACGGAGCGCATCATGACGGAGAAGCTGCACAACCAGGTGAACGGGACAGAGTGGTCGTGGAGGAACCTGAACACGCTATGCTGGGCCATCGGCTCCATCAGCGGGGCCATGCACGAGGAGGACGAGAAGAGGTTCCTGGTCACCGTCATCAAGGTCTGTGTAATGGACACACAGTGCACGCGCAAACCCACGCAGACACACATACACACATTGCACCTTCACAGGTAGCTACGGTCTTTCAAGTGTAAAATACACACATAGTTGCTGGTCTTAGTTGTCAAGGTCTGTGTTCTGTTAGACCATAAATGTTCCCCTTACTGTTCAGAAATTGAATGGCCTGCCCCTTGAGGCGTTGCAGTCCGACTGTGCGTGTCGAGCCTGTGTCATGAGGGGCGGAGAGTGACAGGGCTATGTCTACGCCGAGGACTCAGAACAGTGGGTACTTGGAGTGATTGATAGAACTGACATTTGGCAACTTAAAAAAAAGAATTGAATGACATTCTTATGGAGAAATTCCACGTCCAAGTCACCTGACAAGACTTACAATGGAATTGGCCCCAACTCTGCTGTTGTAGAGGGTGACTGTCAGGATGTACTGAGCTGTGTTTCTGTGTTGTTGACCAACTGTGTCGTTTTCCCATCACGTCTCCAGGACCTGCTGGGCCTCTGTGAGCAGAAGAGGGGGAAGGACAACAAGGCCATCATCGCCTCAAACATCATGTACATCGTGGGCCAGTACCCACGCTTCCTCCGAGCCCACTGGAAGTTCCTCAAGACTGTCGTCAACAAGCTCTTTGAGTTCATGCACGGTAAGCAACTTTGTTCAGGCCACCACTTGCATATCTTAAAAAGATACAGGATACTGTTTTCATTGTCGTGTTTGTGTGAGTTGATTTCCTTGGTGTGATTTTGCATCCATGCAAAATACCAGGGCTGTGTTCATTTGGCACTAGACAGAAGAAAACCAACTGGAACAGGGAGGGACTACCTGGACTGGTCCAATAAGAAACACTCCTTTTGCGGTTTACGATTCAAAGATTTAAAAAAAAGTTTTGCTTCTGTGTGCCCAAGTGAACACGTCCCAACAGTGTATATTTTATTGAACATTTTATTTGAATGTAATTGTTCCCGGCAGAGACCCACGACGGCGTGCAGGACATGGCGTGCGACACCTTCATCAAGATCGCCCAGAAGTGCCGGCGCCACTTTGTCCAGGTGCAGGTGGGTGAGGTGATGCCCTTCATCGACGAGATCCTCAACAACATCAACACCATCATCTGTGACCTCCAGCCCCAACAGGTACCACAGTTGAGCTACAGGTCCCTGAAAACAACCAAAACTAAGAGTAAAATACAGTAGTAGTTGAAAAACATTTTCAAATGGAAACTCAAAACCAGTGTTGCTATTAGCGAAGTTCAGGTAGCACCCTGTTTCCAGTTGTCACAGACGTGAAATTGCTGGAGTTGGCTATGAAGCAGCAAATGTTATCATATTACCATGATCAACCTCATATCTCCTCCCTCCCCTCCCCCCATTCAGGTGCACACGTTCTACGAAGCGGTGGGTTACATGATTGGGGCCCAGACGGACCAGGCTGTGCAGGAGCACCTTATAGAGAAGTACATGCTGCTACCCAACCAGGTGTGGGACAGCATCATCCAACAGGCAACCAAGGTGAGTCACACTCTACTATGGGATTGTATTTGTAAATCTTTGTTTCAAAGCATTTTACATTGTATGTATGCAACACAACCCAAACAACACAGTGTCACCCACCTTGTACCACTGTGCCATAGAGAAATACCCACACAGTCTTAGATGCCCTTGTAGTTTTATCAGCAACATTTGTCATCATTACTTAGAATTTCCAGTGCTTTTTTTCCCATTTTTGTATTTTTATAAATAGCAACTGGCAAAGCCTTATCTTTTTACACTTTAGTAAAACGCTATGCAGAGCGACTTACCGCATCTTCGGACAATAAATTGTAAAAGCATTTTAACTGACTTGTTGACGCTCTCTCTCCCCCAGAATGTGGACATCCTGAAGGATGCAGAGACGGTGCGTCAGCTGGGCAGCATCCTGAAGACCAACGTGCGGGCCTGCAAGGCCGTGGGACACCCCTTCGTGGTGCAGCTGGGACGCATCTACCTGGACATGCTCAACGTCTACAAGTGTCTGAGTGAGAACATCTCCTCTGCCATCCAGACCAACGGTGAGACGTGTGTGCGTGCCAAGTCTGTCAGTGGTGTGTCTACTCTGTCTGTCTTTGGTCTATCTGATCTGTGTGCCGGAGGTGCTTGTTTGTCTTGGTGTGTGTGTGGGCCTAACTCGGTCTGCAGCTGCGGCATCAGTCACAGAACTATAGGCCCAGTCTAATGGTGCCTTCAAGACAACTGGGAACTCTGAAAATACGAGGTCAAATCATGACGTCAGTGATCTTCAGGTCGGAAAGTCGGAGCTCTAGAAAGAGGCCTGAATTCTGAGTTGGATGATCGTTCACAACGGAGCTCGTTTTTTTCTCCAGAGTTCCCAGTTGTCTTGAATGCACTGAAGTTGGAGATTTCATGCTACCACCATGCTGCTACTACCCCCATGGTTACTCCATGCTACCCCCATGGTTACTCCATGCTTACTCCATGCTACCCCCATGGTTGCTCCATGCTACCCCCATGGTTGCTCCATGCTAAACCCTATGCTAGCTAACTAACACTCTCTATTGTCCTGCTAGGAGAGATGGTGACCAAGCAGCCCCTGATCCGGAGCATGAGGACGGTGAAGAGAGAAACGCTCAAGCTGATCTCCGGTTGGGTCAGCCGCTCTAACGACCCACAAATGGTGAGTCTGTCCTGTCTTAATCAAATCTAGTCACAGCCTATAGGGAATGCTGTTGACCAGTGGTTCTCCTATAGATCCTCTTAGAAAATCTAAATGTAATGGTGGGATCAGAGCGGGCATCTCTCAGACCATAGATAGCCTGTCTAAACCACACCATAGAGTAACGGGAGGCAGAAAGACAACCAGAAAGATACAACTGACTATCTGGACTAGCTTACACTCCACACAGCCCCCCCAAAATGTCCTTGGCCACCAACCTTATCCAGAGGAATCATGCCCATTGAAACTATTTAATCCACTTACAGGTTGAAAAGGCAGAGAATATAGGGCGGAGAATATAGGGCGGCAGGTAGCTTAGTGGTTAAGAGCGTTGTGCCAGTAACCGAAAGGTCGCTGGTTCTAATCCCCGAGCCGACTAGGTGAAAAATCTGTCGATGTGCCCTTGAGCAAGGCACTTAACCCTAATTGCTCCTGTAAGTCGCTCTGGATAAGAGCGTCTGCTAAATGACTAATTATTTATTATTTATTATAATAGCTCACATCACAGACCAAGATATAGCATTTGCCTGTCAGTTCCTCCTCTAAACTATGGTGCCAATGAATTGAACCACTACTACCCCCAGTGGAGCCCCAAGCCCTTAGTTATCTGACAGTTTGCTTTAATGTTAGATTGGATGTCTGTATTAACTGGTCACGTTCTACCATGTTCCGTGGTTCTACAGGTGGGGGAGAACTTTGTCCCGCCCCTGCTGGAGGCCGTACTCATCGACTACCAGCGCAACGTCCCCGCAGCCAGAGAGCCAGAGGTGCTCAGCACCATGGCGACCATCGTCAATAAGCTGGGCGGACACATCACCGGGGAGATTCCCAAGATTTTCGACGCAGTCTTCGAGTGCACTTTGAACATGATCAATAAAGTATGTTTCATAGATGTTTCCTTCACTATACTATTATAGCACTATACTGTAATCTATTAATTAGTTAATATTCATAGCTGGCCTGAGTGGCTCTTATAGACTGCAAATGATGTCAAAGGAACATTAACAGAAAGACACAGATGTGTTAGTTTGCAGCCTTGTCAAATTCAGTGCTTCCTCCACAATGGACCGCACTGGCCAAAATGGCTGCCACAGTGAACCTGTAGTTCATGGGCCTCGCATCCCTTTTGCATGGGTGTTGGGGATAAATTTGTACTACAGACAATTAGTCAAGTCTATCCAATGCAAAGTTGTAAACTGAAGGATTGTTGAACACAGGATACTTTTTGTAATTGAATGCGTGAAAAAAGTTAAAATAAAGTCTGTGTATATATAGTCCTAGCAGTCTTTATTCCTTATAGAAAGTAATTCCACTGACATTGTCCAACATTTCTCCTCTCTAGGACTTTGAGGAGTACCCAGAGCATAGGACCCATTTCTTCTACCTCCTCCAAGCGGTGAACTCTCAGTGCTTCCCGGCCTTCCTCTCTATACCCCCGGCCCAGTTCAAACTGGTGCTGGACTCCATTATCTGGGCCTTCAAACACACCATGAGGAACGTTGCAGACACTGGTAAGACCCTCCATATGCTTTGGCCTCACCTACCTATTCATACATGCTATGACTGTCACGAGATTGGAATTTAGCATTGGTGAATGAGGTTGTCAAACTCCTCTGAGGTGAAATGCAGTTCACTTACCTCTACATTTAAAATATTATGGGCGTTTCGGACACAGATTAACTCTAATCCTGGACTAAAGCTTTTGTTTTTCAATGGATAATTGCTTTTTAGTCCAGGACTAGACTTAATCTGAGTCTGGGAAAATAGTCCTTACGGTATTATTGTTATCAAGCCACTCATCCCTGCATCCTCTCTCTCCCTCTGTCTCGTTATGTCCTCCAGGTCTGCAGATTCTTTACACCCTGCTGCAGAACGTGGCTCAGGAGGAGGCTGCCGCACAGAGCTTCTACCAGACCTATTTCTGTGACATCCTCCAGCACATATTTTCCGTCGTCACAGATACCTCGCACACAGCAGGTGAGGGGTTGGTGGGCATTGTTGGTTGACGGTTAAATATCACCGGAAACATCTATGGTACTGTAATAAGTGTTTGGTACAGGCGAGGAATCAGTCCTTGTTATACACTAGATGGTTTGATTCCTGAAGGGGTTATTTCACTTTGGTGTCACCGCAGTAGAGTCAAACACAGACATGGCAGATGGACACGGCAATGTGCTGAAGTGCCATTGGTGAGTGCAAGACAAGTGTGGGTATAATTGATGATATGCTTGATTTTCTCCAGGGCTAACCATGCACGCGTCCATCCTGGCATACATGTTCAACCTGGTGGAGGAGGGTAAAATCAGCGCCGCCCTCAACCCAGCCAGCCAGAACAACCAGGGATACGTTCAGGAGTACGTGGCCAACCTGCTCAAGACTGCCTTCCCCCATCTACAAGAGTAAGTTTGTCTTGTCAGCCTGCCTATCTGCATTATTTTTTAGCTGCCCTGAGGGCCTCTGTGAAGTAAATTCAAATGAAACATTTGATGTGCTCCACTCTGAACACTAAGATAGGGATGTGTTCGTTTGCAGCCTTGTCAAATTCGGTGCTTCCTCTACAATGGACCGCACTGGCCCAAATGGCTGCCACAGTGAACCTGTAGTTCATGGGCCTCATCTCTTTTACATGGGTGTTGGGGATACACTTGTACTACAGACAATAACTAGTTGATCTAAAGTGATATACTTACTGTAGGTGAATGTGTTGTGATCCTGACTTTCCTCTCCATTCCAGTGCCCAGGTGAAGGTGTTTGTAACAGGTCTGTTCAGCTTGAACCAGGACATCCCTGCCTTCAAGGAGCACCTGAGGGACTTCCTGGTGCAGATCAAGGTGAGTCACTCCGGTTTTTTAGCCACACACACGGGTGCAAACGCTTAGTAACTCTCTGGCCCTTGTGTGTCTGTCTGAGGTGTCAAACCTCTGGAGCGCGGTAGATACTGTTTTAACGTGATATTTGTCCCTCACACTCAACTCTCAACTTCCTCTCTTTCCTCCCTGTCCAGGAGTTTGCTGGCGAGGACACCACAGACCTGTTCCTGGAGGAACGGGAGACGTCGCTGCGGCAGGCCCAGGAGGAGAAACACAAACTGCAGATGTCCGTCCCCGGCATCCTCAACCCCCATGAAATCCCAGAGGAGATGTGCGACTGAGCGCCGCCACATAGGAACGAACACAACAGCAAACATGTACAGTTTTTGAAAAAAATAAAGGCAAGAGAAGCTGGAAGCTCCTCTTGTCAATTGTGTGTGTGTGTGTGTGTGTGTGTGTGAGATTGAGAGGGAGGGGGCGGAAGGAGGTGCCCTCAGCACTCGGTTGTTTGTCAACCAAATCAATGCCAATATGTAAATGAGAATTGCGCCTCCGATTCGGGCACTCCCCTTTTTTGCATACGGACGCATTTTATACAGTCATTTGTGTAATAATACGGCTCCTTTTCCCTCGCTAATTCAAGCTTTATGTTTTTGGTCATCCTCTTTGTTTAGACGTGCATGAAGTTGAAAGAATTAAATACTTTTTTTTTTAACCATCTTCTTTCCCTACACCCCCCACCAACACCCCTTGTATTTGTTTATATGTAAGATATGTTAAAAACACACGCAAAATGGTTACTTTAAAAAGCGCAGTAGCGTCAGGAAGTGCTCCAATAGAAAGAGCTCTGTGTTTTTCGGAGGAGCCGCATGGCCTGCAGATGAATGTGACGGTCAAGGGTGGTAAATTACGTTCTTCCTTTGTTTTTGATTTGTGAGCAGTTTTTGCGGGGTGAGTCGGGGCTTCTGTTTGCACCCAAAACTGACTGCTCTGAAATTTTGACGAGAATGTTAGATCAAAGGAAGGTTATGTGCATATCATCCTGTTTGTAAAGCTGTCTTAGTACTATGGGAACATAAAGTTGGTTATTTTTACAAAACTGTGTATGTCCTGTACCAACTTGCATATACGTAAATACATTACATGGTGAGCCAATATCTCATTACACAGTCACTGGTGATAAACACTTCAATAAATAATACATTATTAATAACTATGGTGTTGGGGGAAAGTATACCTGACACAATTTGATTTTAAAAAGGTGTGTGTTTCCTTCAGTCATTGAAGGTTATTAAATCCAATATCTGAATTAGGATTTGAAACCACAGATAAGTCTGCAGTTTGAGAGGAATAATGTAAAAACTTTAAGGTCAAAATACATCAGGAAATACTTTGGAGTACCAAATAAAAAACGATGTCCTGGCATAATACTTATCTGACAAATTCCACAAATGAATAAAATGTCTGGAAGGTGGACTGTCTCTTGGTGCCAATGAGGGCGATCTATTAACCTGAGCCGCAGTGCACCGGTCTATGGCCCGTGACAGGAAAGGGCACAAGTGGTGAGGGAGGAGCACCTATCTCAAATCGAACCATAATCTGCGCCACTCGGTAATGTTGTCCAAAAACAGACATGTATTTTCCATAAAATATATGTTCGAAATTTCAAAACAGTTTTATCAAAAGCAATCACTTTTGCATGTGAAAACATAATCCTACTCCATTACTGAACGGGGCACCTGGCTCACGCCCTAGAGGCAGCCCGGTTCCAAAACGAATGAAATCACTTTTCACCCGGTGTATACTCCCCTCATCGGGGTAACCCGGCCTAGATAATCGAATCGCCTCGGTGGCTACTGGCTGGTGCTCTCTTGGCTGTCTGGGAATGAAACGCCATTTGTAAACATTTCTTGCTGATGGAGTAACCGCGAGACTAGCGGAAAAAGTCGAACAAGGCGAAGGAGACAACGGAAAGTTACGAATAATGAACATGCTGTGCCCCCCCCCCCACCCCTTTTCAATATGGCTGCGGTATCTACTCTCTCCAGTAACGCTCAGATTGGAGATTGACTCGACTCTGTATCTTAATGCCTCTTACTTTTTGACTTTATCAACGATATTTAGAAACTAATTTAATCTGAATCTATTACTCTCCCTTATTTTATTTAATGCATTAGCAAACCTTCACCAACCACTACGTCGGGCCTTTTCCCCAAAACAACCAGGTGCCAACAATTCGTATCCATCAACAATTTCCAATGGTTTGACTACACTTTTCCGTCGTTATTTTCTTGATGAACAATGTGTGAAAACTGCGCCGAGCTGGTGGAGGTTTTAAATGAAAGTAAGTAAACATTTTTATTAAATGGTTTGGTGGCGTAGTGGTCCCCTAATGCTAGCTAACGTTAGCTAAGTCAGGCTACCTGAGTGAAGCTGGACAGTTAGCTATCGTACCCCTGTCGTGCCTGGTTGTTCTCCACTTGTTCTGCAGTTTCTGATTTTACCACTAGCCAGACAGCTGCCAATGTAAGGCCTTGTCTTGAATTAATGATCTGAATGTAAATGGCACCTTGTCAGCAACTTTGAGGCCTGTCTCTGTCAAATCGCTGCAGGATGAAGGGGATGCCTGAGCAGAGTTAACTGGCCAGCTAGCTAACTAGACGAGATTCTGAACATCATTAACAGGAGTTAACTAACTAGTTAGAATGCCATGGCATCAGCCCAATCTAAGTTGTTTAGCTAGCTAACTTGCCCGTTTGGTTAACTGCCTGTCTAGAAATGTGGTTTGACATGTATTTGGCCATAACAAATGTTTGCTACACATTGCATGTGCCTTTTTTTAGTCGGAGACGAGAGAGGTGGCTGTGTATAGTATGTTGTGCAGACGTGTTCGCTCTTGCTAACTAGCCTGTCTGGTTGATATGTTTGTCAGTTGCACGTTGAGTAACGAGTTGTCCAACGTTAACTAACGTTAGCTCACTGACTAGCCAGCTAGATAGCTGTGGTCAACTGCCATCAAAACGGACTGATTTGTTTTAATATTTGAGTTGCCACACGCGCTGTAATATAATTTTGCCAGATTGCAAGCAAATGTTTAGCTTTCAGTCAGCTAACCTAACGTTAGCTAAGCAATATGTGCTCACTAGTTAACGTTACTGTAGGTAAAAACATTTAGCTATTATAAGCTTGTTATTAATCAAAATAAAATGTGCATACGAATGCCATTGGATGTATTTCCTACGGACAGTAGTAACGTTAGAGCAGCTTCTTTGCTAGCTACGAGGTAGCTAACTAGGCCAAATTGCTTTCATAACGGGATATGGGAGCGAATAAACAAAGGCCCATTTTTTTGTATTTTTGTAGGGCTACATCTGTTGTTTCCTCCATTGCATTAATAGCTAGTTATACATCTATGAAATTGCAATGGTTTGTGTATGTGGAGTGTACTTGTTTTACCTAGTTAGCGAACTGAGTATGGGAAGGCATTGGCGATGGTAGCAAGAAGACACTGCTGACAGTCTGGCTTATGGCCTGGTGTACTGTGCAATATGAGTTGTTTGCCATCAGTAATATGGGATTTTGTATTTGAAATCTTAATATGCTTGTTTGCTAGATTAGGATGTCTTACACCTATTTTCAGTCTGATATTAGTGACTAAACGTTTGACTTGGTGACTTGGACAAGAGGGGAGTAATCTTGTTTAAAATTGTCTCCATGTCTTGGGAGGATATCCAAGCCGACATGGTAAAGCGGTTGTGGGTTGCTTATTGCAGGACCCCTTTGAAAGGGGGATCATGATGGTGCAGCTCAAAGGGTCTTTCATCCTGTCAATACACATTTAAAACAAACAAGAAACTAGATTAATGGAATATAACCTATCCCCTCCCCAAAATCTGTAATTCAAATGAGCAATGAGTATGACACTTTAGGTGCTCAGATTAACTTGGCTGTTGGTGGTTTGTAGGCAAATTATGGAAAGATAAATGAAGGCTTACTTACATGTTCTATGCATTTGTTGGCCTATAAACAGTGGACACACTTTCCCTTGTGTATTATTAAAGTGTGTGGAGGAGTAGGCCTATGTAACTAGTGTTCTAAAAGGGCCTCCTTTTGTCTTTGAGCAAAATACCATCTCTCTGGCCCACATGTATGTCTAACAACAATGGTTTTGGAGATGGCTAGTAGGCTACACAGTAGTATGTTTTCACAATAGAGCTGCTGTTTTACCTGTGACGGGGGTCGTCCCTTTGTTCAGCAAAACAGAGTACACCCCCTGTGTGTGTGTGTCTGTGTCGGCACCAGGCTGCCGCCAGTAGAGGTGTGAGGGGCTTGTTGCCTGTGACAGGCTTGTCTGGAGTGCCAGGGTGTGAGACTGGCAGCCCCATGTGTGCGAGACTGGCAGCCACGTGTGCTTTCACCAGGTGACCCCTGACCTCAAATTTGCTGTAGCGGAGCGCATGAAGCCGGGAATGTTTTGTGTGTGGCTGCATGCATGCAAGAGAAGTGATGGATTTACTGAGCGAATGAGGGGTTTCAATCCACTATTGAATATGCTGTGCAAGTAAGCCTGCAGGGTGACAGGTAGTCTAGCTGTTTTAAGAGCGTTGGGCCAGTAACCGAAAGGTCGCTGGTTCGAATCCCGTGCCAACTAGGTGAAAAATCTGTCGATGGTCCCTTGAAGAAGACACTTAACCGGAATTGCTCCTTTAAGTCACTCTGGATAAGAGTATCTGCTAAATGACTAAAATGTAAATGTACATGTGGCTGCCAGTGTCAATCCCCACACACCCTGTTTTAAGATGCTGTCTGGCACTGTGCCAGCCAGCCAGAGGTTGCCCTTGAGCATAGATCTGGGACCAGCTTACCTGCCCACCCCTAGCCTAACACTAATCCATTGATGTAAAAAGCCAAACTGACCCTACATCAGCACCTAAAGCCAACTACTTCTATCAACACAGGCAGTTGAGCTCAGCAGAGCCCTGCTGAGAACTGCTGAGTTTTAGGTGTCTATTTTACTTCTCTGTTTTTGTTACAAGCTCAAAGCTTTGCTGTCAGAACAATGGCTGGGAGATCCAGATCCTCTTATCTGGAGCTGATCGCAATGTTTTTGGTACAGGCCACCGAACACAATGTCATGTATTGTTTTATGAATGGAGCTGGGAATTGGAGTCCAGTCCAAGATGAAAAAGGAAAGAATGGAATAAAGGCAGACACACATTTAGGTCAGGGCAAGGTGCCCTGGCGAACTTTAGAACCCTGTTTGTTGTTTCATCTGTCACGTGGCAAGGAACAGACCCGTAAGTTCCACTTATTTTACATTTACAGTTGAGTCATTTAGCAGACTCTCTTATCCAGAGCGACTTACAGTAGTGAGTGCATACATTTTTTTTTTTTTCATACTTTCTGTTTCTCTTGGTAGTGGTTTGGCACAACTCCAATCGTCACAGTGGTTATTAGGCTCTATGCATAATAAGAATGTGACATTTGGGCCTAGGTCAGTCAGGTATGGAAATTGTTGATGGGAATGGGTCTCTTGTCACAAAGTTTGTGCATGTAGGCTGCACCTTTTCAAAATGACACTTCTCCCTCCAACATAATGTGCAATATTGAATGTATAGTTGATTTCGTTAGCAATTTATCTAAGTCCAACTTTTAGTTAGTAGTCCCCTGTAGCTCAGTTGGTAGACCATGTCGCTTGCAACGCCAGGGTTGTGGGTTCGTTTCCCACGGGGGGCCAGTATGAAAATGTATGCACTCACTAACTGTAAGTCGCTCTGGATAAGAGCTTCTGCTAAATGACTAAAATGTAAATGTAAGAAAAAGAAGTAGCAGGAACGCTTCAAGTAGGCTATTCCAAAACAATCACAGGTGCTCTTGTCGGGGAATAGTACTAGAAAAGCAAAATAAAAAAGAGAACCACAAATAGGTCCTAAGTGGCAAAAAAAATCCAACTTAAAGCACTCGTGGGTTTGCAAGTTAAAAAGCCTTTAATATGTGGGCTAAGTCATTTTGCGTATCGGCGAACGCTTTCATCAGGGTGTCCTTTTGCTTTTCTTGTATTAGGCTTGGCATGTAGGCTGATGTGAGGCAACAATATGGTCAGTTTTCTCTCTTGTTCTGAGAGCAGGAAATAGGGTGTTGGTACAACAACAAAGATCTCTGGTTGAGGGGTGGGTGCAGATGAAAATTATGCGTCACAAATGCAGCATCCCCAGAGTCACAAATGTTTTTCATTTACACCAATGAGTTTGAAAGACACAAGTGCTTTGGGGTTGCGGAAAAATGTAGGCAATGCTACACTGTCCACAGAAAAGTTAGAGAGCTGAGCTTTTGACACAGCAATAACCTTCCATTGGACATGCCTTGCCCCACACGTTGCTTACATTTTGTTTTGAGACTCTCTGTGTGTGTGTGTGTGTCAGCAATAGGGATGTGCATGGTTATTCGAATATCCGAAAGGATGTTAGTATTCGAATTCTTGTGAGTATTAACTTTTGCGGCAAGAAAATGTATAGGCCTATTTTACCACTGAAAATGCTTTTTCTAAATTAAAACAAACTTTTCCATGTAGTTTTAATGACGTTCCCCATAAAAAAGAACGGTAGCTGTCTGGTAGCCTTCACGTGTAGCTTGTTGTTTATGTTGGCCAATCAAAGCGGGAAAGAGGCTCAATGGGATGTAGCTCAGTTGGTAGAGCATGGCGTTTGCAACACCAGGGTTGTGGGTTCGATTCCCACGGGGGGCAGTATGATTTTTTTAAAATATAAAAATATAATGAATGCACTCACTAACTGTAAGTCGCTCTGGATAAGAGCGTCTGCTAAATGACTGAAATGTAAATGTGTAACAAGTGTAGTGAAAGTTCACAAATGCAATGCAAGACGGAATTAAAAGTTAGCGAAATGAGTCGGCTACAACGAGCAACCAATAGGTAGGCTTTTGTTTTATTGAATGGGGTTGGGGAGATGGTGCTAAATGTGTCCTCAATTAGGCTACTCCAGTCAAGACAGGTACTATTACATAACATTGTGGCTGCTACAAGTTAGCTGGTCTTGGCTGTAGCCGGGCAGCGACGCTCTCTCTGGCGGTGTCTAGACTTGACAGTTCATGCAGCTTTACTATTCTGATATAGAATTCCGAACATGTCATGCATCTACACCTAGCCTACATTTAAATGTCTACCGTGTCCATAGTGTGTCCGGATTCCCTTTTCCCACGCTATATTCAAATGCCTGTATGTATTCTACAAACTGTGGAATAGGCAAAATATAACACCGCAACAACTGATGGCAGTGGCTAACTACTGTAGCTAACTCGCCAGCTAACCTCTGTAGCTAGCAACGCTAAAGGGATTACAAACAGATTAGCATAACTATAGCCAAACAAAATATAGTTTTTCTAAATATTAGCTAGCTGGCTAGCATTTATGAGTCCTGCAAACAGGTTCCTCGCATGCTAGGAACGTATTTCCTCCAACATTATAATGAAAAGGTGCCTCGGTCCCAAAACACACGTTTTCTTGAGACTTGTGGGAGGAGTGCTGAAAACGTCGCCCACTGTATGGGCTTTCGGTAGCCTGATAACATCCAGACTGAGGAGAAATCTGCACACAATGCATCCCTGACCACCTCCTGAAGTGGTCAGCCAGATCTGAGCACAGTCAGACTTTTGAACGTTTAGACCCGTCTTTTCAATGCGATCTTCGTATTCTGATAGCAGAAGTCGCATGTAAGTGTCAAATGTCGACACGATCTCTGCCTGTCTGCTCACTCCTATCTCACCGGCACCTCCAAGCAGTAGCCAGCCTCTCCTTCGCGCAGCAGTGTTCAGATTAAAAACGTATGTTTAAAAAAACACATTTATTTCAAATATACGGATACCGACAAAAATGTATGATACTATTCGAATAGTGAAATTATTTCAACCCCCATCCCTAGTCACCAATATAATACAGTAGCCGACTTTAGCCTGTAGTATAAGCCAATTCTGCTTGGGAAGGCCTGTTGGTGTGGAGCCCCTGTTAGTTGTCGGTAATGGGGAGCCTTGCCTGGCCCGTGCTAATGTGGTGCTGAGGCACGTTTCTCACCAGAGGCTTGAGACTTCCATGGGTCAGTTGAGTCTCCCATCCAGACTAGAGGGAGGAGCATCTCTGCTCTCCTGTTGACCAAAGGACCGTTCGCATTGAGCCTCCAGAAATAATATTTTTTTGTTGTAGCAAAGTGTCAACCACTATTTAGTCTTCGATAATGCCTAAAATACACTGCTCAAAAAAAATAAAGGGAACACTAAAATAACACATCCTAGATCTGAATGAATGAAATAATCTTATTAAATACTTTTTTCTTTACATAGTTGAATGTGCTGACAACAAAATCACACAAATTATCAATGGAAATCAAATTTATCAACCCATGGAGGTCTGGATTTGGAGTCACCCTCAAAATTAAAGTGGAAAACCACACTACAGGCTGATCCAACTTTGATGTAATGTCCTTAAAACAAGTCAAAATGAGGCTCAGTAGTGTGTGTGGCCTCCACGTGCCTGTATAACCTCCCTACAACGCCTGGGCATGCTCCTGATGAGGTGGCGGATGGTCTCCTGAGGGATCTCCTCTCAGACCTGGACTAAAGCATCCGCCAACTCCTGGACAGTCTGTGGTGCAACGTGGCGTTGGTGGATGGAGCGAGACATGATGTCCCAGATGTGCTCAATTGGATTCAGGTCTGGGGAACGGGCGGGCCAGTCCATAGCATCAATGCCTTCCTCTTGCAGGAACTACTGACACACTCCAGCCACATGAGGTCTAGCATTGTCTTGCATTAGGAGGAACCCAGGGCCAACCGCACCAGCATATGGTCTCACAAGGGGTCTGAGGATCTCATCTCAGTACCTAATGGCAGTCAGGCTACCTCTGGCGAGCACATGGAGGGCTGTGCGGCCCCCCAAAGAAATGCCACCCCACACCATGACTGACCCACCGCCAAACCGGTCATGCTGGAGGATGTTGCAGGCAGCAGAATGTTCTCCACGGCGTCTCCAGACTCTGTCATGTCTGTCACATGTGCTCAGTGTGAACCTGCTTTCATCTGTGAAGAGCACAGGGCGCCAGTGGCGAATTTGCCAATCTTGGTGTTCTCTGGCAAATGCCAAACATCCTGCACGGTGTTGGGCTGTAAGCACAACCCCCACCTGTGCACGTCGGGCCCTCATACCACCCTCATGGAGTCTGTTTCTGACCGTTTGAACAGACACATGCACATTTGTGGCCTGCTGGAGGTCATTTTGCAGGGCTCTGGCAGTGCTCCTCCTGCTCCTCCTTGCACAAAGGTGAAGGTAGCAGTCATGCTGCTGGGTTGTTGCCCTCCTACGGCCTCCTCCACGTCTCCTGATGTACTGGCCTGTCTCCTGGTAGCGCCTCCATGCTCTGGACACTACGCTGACAGACACAGCAAACCTTCTTGCCACAGTTCGCATTGATGTGCCATCCTGGATGAGCTGCACTACCTGAGCCACTTGTGTGGGTTGTAGACTCAGTCTCATCCTACCACTAGAGTGAAAGCACCGCCAGCATTCAAAAGTGACCAAAACATCAGCCAGGAAGCATAGGAACTGAGAAGTGGTCTGTGGTCACCACCTGCAAAACCAGTCCTTTATTGGGGGTGTCTTGCTAATTGCCTATAATTTCCACCTGTTGTCTATTCCATTTGCACAACAGCATGTGACATGTATTGTCAATCAGTGTTGCTTCCTAAGTGGACAGTTTGATTTCACAGAAGTGTGATTGACTTGGAGTTACATTGTGTTGTTTAAGTGTTCCCTTTATTTTTTTGAGCAGTGTATATTAATTGCAATTTCAGATATTTTCTAGCGTGTGTCCACTATATATAGCCTAGTAGGACCTATTAGTGCAAAGCATTTGAACAAGCAGTGTGGGTCAAGTGTCATGTCCTCACCACCTTGACTTCTCTCTCTCCCCTACAGTATCGGATGCAGACAGCACTGAGGGCCTACAGCTGAAGAAGGAGCATGCGTTACGAGTCTTCAGCTACATCAGCTCATGGTCCCAGAGGTCAGTCTCCCACTCTCCTCTGTTCCCCGCATACATTATTATTCCATGGATTCATCCCAAATGGAACCCTATTCCCTATTTAGTGCTCTACTTTTGACCAGGTGCACTTATTTTGACCACTATGTAGGGGAAAGGGTTTCATTTGGAAAGCAGACCATTACTATTTAAAAGGGCAGGATATCCGCTAGCTCTATCTGAAGCCATTATCAGCCATGAATTCATCATGTATTACTAGCGCTAACGGCTAACCAATGTGTTTTAGGTGTAGCTTAGCATGTAGGCTAGCTAAGGTCACTGGAGGACAAGTGGGTCATAAATAATAGGTTTTACGCCTCGCTTAGTGGTGTTTTTATTGTTGTTTAACTAGCTGTGTTTGTGTGTGCGCGTGCGTGCCTGCGCAGAATAGAGCCTTGAGGAATTGTTGACCTTTCGGAGTTGTTCTCCCACTCTCAGTGAGATCAGGCAAAAATGCTGACTGATCTGGGAAAGTTGACTGGAAGCATTCCTCTAGTTTTGCATTCTTAGTGGGATCTGTCATTTGTGTGCATCCGCCATTTGTGTGGATCCTTCATTTGTGTGGATCCTTCATTTGTGTGGATCCTTCATTTGTGTGGTATCCTTAATTTGTGTGGTATTCTTCATGTGTGTTAATTGGTTGCTGTCTTATCAAAATACACGGTGGGAAAATAATATCTAAAATAGGATGGTCAGTAATATAGTCACATAGGCGTTTTACCTTATGTTAATGTCACAAGAAACGGAATTCATGAGAACAGAGCTCAAAATAGATCAAGGGCTGTATTCAATCAAATCCTCCATAAACAATGCGTATTCTGCATCTTTGTTAATACAACTACAGCCCACTCACATGTCTTAATCAGAAAGACAGAAAACTGTACCTAAAACTAGTTCTATGCTTTATTCGCTTCAATGCACGTTTGATTGAATTGAGCCCATAGATGATTCTCTAAAGATAGCTGGTTGTTGAGGCAGAAGCTACAGTCCACTGCAGTGTGGACCGTGCGTTGCCTTTTTATGGTTTCCAAATGTTTTGATGCCTTGACCATCCAAATCGAATGAGTCAGTCTCGAACCGCGACCCCAGTAGGAGTTGACTGCAACTCACTGGTGGGTCTCCCTGATCCGCAATTCACTCAATCGCTCTCACCACCCCTCCTTTCCCTCCACAGGCAATGTCTATGCTGCTTCAAGGAGTACAAGCACCTGGAGGTGTTCAACCAGCTGGTCTACGCCCTCATCAACCTGGTCATCGCCCAGGTCACCAGCCTGAGGGACCGCCTCTGTAGCACCACCAGCCAACGGGGCGCCGCCGACACCGGGGACGGGGCCACAGATGGAGCAGAGGGGCCGGGGACAGAATGGGGGGGAGATGGAGGGGGTGGAGTAACTGGAGGAGGACCGCACCCCCAGCAACCGCCCTCCTCGCCTGGCGAGGACGAGCCGCTGAACGTGGAGAGGGACTCAGCAGAGGAGGACACCGCCGGGGGCGCTTCGGAGCAGAACCAGAATAACAACAACCAGAACCCAGTCCAGGGGACCAGCCAGGCCCAGCAGGAGGCCCCCAAGCCAGGGGAAAGTAGTAGTGGTATTGGGGCGTCTGAGGCTGGAGCTAGCAGCAGTACGGACAGCCAGGCCCAGGAGGACCTGTTTGACTCGTGGAGTACGGAGGACCGGGAGAAGCTGCTGCTCTGCGCCGCCAAGATCTTCCAGATCCAGTTCCCCTTGTACACGGCTTACAAGCACAACACACACCCCACCATAGAGGTAATGGAATGACACACCCGGATACAACACAATACATGTACACACCTCACTATAGAGTTAATAGCATAACATGTTTCCCCCGACACAACACCCACCCCACCATAGCAGTAATGGTATAATATGTACCGCCGACACAACACCCACCCCACCATAGCAGTAATGGTATAATATGTACCGCCGACACAACACACACTGCACCATAGAGGTAAAAGCATAACATGTACCCATACACACAACTCAATTATGGATTCAGTATATCAGATTGTATTTATCTCCATGGTGTACTTAATACTTGACAATTACTTTGGTGTTCTCCTGTTCTAAAATGTTCTCTAACATTTCTCAGTATGTAATATACTCGTCATACTTATTACTTTGGTTCCTTTTCCAGGACATCTCTGCTCACGAAAGCAATATCCTCGGCTCCTTCTGCGACATGAACGTAAGAACGCCTCCGCCCACTCTTTGTTTTTACGACTCCACCGTTTCGTCCAAAAACACTACTCAATCTGCCTGATTGTCACTTTGGGTCGGTTCCAACTCTTTACAGCAACATCTGCGTCTCCCAAATGGCACCCTATTCCCTTTACAGTGCACTACTTTTGACCCGGGCCCGTATGGCTCTGGTCAAAAGTACTGCACTATATAGGGAATAGGGTGCCATTTGGTACATATCCTACGTCATCCAGTCCTTTGAAGCAAAGGCCCATGTCTTAATGTCTGGTCTGCCTGTTTGACCAATCGCCAATCTCCTCCTAGTCCCCTCTCTCCTGTGGTCATGTTACTCATATCAATGATTTATGACATCTTGGGTCTATTTATATTTTATTGGGAAGCTGCACGAAAAGTGGCATGCCTAGAGTCCAGCAGCTGTGTCCCATTTAGGACTGGGACTCTCTGATCACTGTTCCCAGGTTGTTTTAATGGGTTTTCACTCGAGGAGGTTTGGTGTAGTTTTTGTTAACGATAGGTCCTAGAACTGTTCTCCCTCAGGGGTCCAATTACAAATGTTTCCTTTAGGACCTGGGGAGACAGAGGGAGAGGGCTCTCTAAACACTGATCCCAGGTCCCTCTTGTGGCTTTTCACTTTTGGAGGTGAAATCCACAAGGGCTCCAACTACAAATGGCTGTCAGGGTGTGCTCAATGCTATGGTAGCCAATATCAACCAAGGTACATGGCTACATTTGATATATCTGGCAGTGGCAAACTGTCTTCTAAAGTGTATTAATAGTTCTACATGGGTCTTTTGAGGTACCGTACCAGTCAAAAGTTTGGACACCTACTCATTCAAGGGTTTTTCTTTATTTTTTTACTATTTTCTACATTGTAGAATAATAGTGAAGACATCAAAACTATGAAATAACACATGGAATCATGTAGTAACCCATGTAGAAAATAGTAAAAATTAAGAAAAAGTAGGTGTGTCCAGACTTTTGACTGGTACTGTATGTCAGGCCAACGTGGACATGAGGTGTGAAATGTGTCTGCAGAATACCGGTAGTTTAGTTTTTATTAAATTGAGGCTCATTTCCACCTCCAAGTGCTGTCGATCTTTCCCCAGAGTACAATAGTCTGTTTCAGTCTAATTTAATAACTCTAGCTCATACCTCTCCACAATATTAAACATTTTTAATGGGCTTTTAATGGATATTTCTAGGGGACAAAGTTGTCTGCATACTCTGTCCCGAATAGTCTGCAAAAAAGCCATACTCTCTTCTCCTTCATCTGCGCTTTGAAAGAACTAGATGAGTGAAAGCAAATTCACAGTATCCATCCACCATTTTGCTTTCACCTATAGTTCAGATAAACCAAAAGGAACCACTTGAAACCATTGAGTTGCACAAATCACGCTAGTCTCTTCCACTATGATGTGTGATATGAAGCCGAAGTCAGTTTTCCATTTCCGTGTGGACAATAAAGTTGTATTGACATTGTTTTTCCCTGTGACCAGGATGTGGAGGTCCCTTTACACTTGCTGCGCTACGTGTGCCTGTTCTGTGGCAAGCACGGTCTGTCGCTCATGAAGGACTGCTTTGAGTCAGGCACGCCGGAGAGCCTGCCCTTCCCCATCGCCCACGCCTTCATCACCATCGTCTCCAATGTGAGTAGGAGTTGAGCCCAATATGGCAACCCAACCGCCCAGTATGGCACCACAACCCATCCGGCAGGTGCCCAATAATGCAATCCAGCCACCCAACATTGCAGCCCAACCCAGTCGCCCAATATATATCCACCCAATCCTGGATATATTTACCACTACCTCCAGATGCTGTTTCGGCTCCGTCTCCAGAGCCAGATATATGCAGATGTTCTTGAAGCAGTTTACGTTTTCTATGTTATAGCACAGCTGTTTGATTTGTAAATGCTCTCTCCGTCAGTAATCGCAGTGAATAATCAGTTGTCAGTCAGCTCTGTTAGTGGCATCCATTTTTTAGGTTTTCCACTGCTTCTCACACATCTCAAGGGATGTCAGTCTGATTCCAATTTGTTCTCTCCACATACACAGATCCGAATATGGTTGCACATTCCCGCCGTCATGCAGCACATCATACCATTCCGCACGTATGTAATACGGTAAGTTCACAATCTCCATATCAATGAGGATAATTAAGTCTTCATTAGTGTCTCACCACCAGTGAGTTTTCACTAGTGCCTTAAAATCCCTAATTAGGCGGCAGATAGCTTAGTGGTTAAGAGCGTTGTGCCAGTAACCGAAAGGTCGCTGGTTCTAATCCCCGAGCCGACTAGGTGAAAAATCTGTCTGTGCCCTTGAGCAAGGCACTTAACCCTAATTGCTCCTGTAAGTCGCTCTGGATAAGAGCGTCTGCTAAATGACTAAAATGTAAATGTTAAAAAAATGTATCAATACAGATTGAATCACAAATAATTTATTGAATATAATGGTGAATGTTAGTCATGACGTTTTCCCCATATCAAATACAGCTCTAAACAATATGGCATTCCATACTGCTGTTCAGTGCTTTTTCTCTCCAGTCATGGTAAGAGAATAAGAAAATGGGGCAGAGAGAGGAGAGTTGCTGTTGCAGTCGGAGCTCCTCTCGTCGGAAATGGCCCGAGGGGCTGTTTGAAATGCATATTGTATTTGGATACACAGTGCTGTGTTGTTCAACTCGCCAGCCACTTTCCAACACACAATCAAATGCACTTGATAGAGATGCTCCCCTGAATATTGGATGTAGTATTAGGGGGACATTATGCAAATGGTGTTATCCAACATATTGGCAGTTGATTGGCATAAATGAAGGATGAATTTAGTGGATTCTCTTACAAAGCATATTTTTGTATTTGAGTTGAATTTCAAAATTAAAAGAGAGACTTGACTGTATATGTTTTTTCTGCCTGGAAAGCAATTGCAGCTGAGAGCCCTCAGTCAGTGTAGTGTGCTTCACTCTTGCAGTGCCACTAACTGGTGTTGCTAGGAAGAGCTTCCCTCACCATGGCAACAGTGGCCAGTGCTCCAGTCAGCTTCTCCTCACATGACCTTGGTGCAGCCAGACAGCTCGCAGGCCTCGCCGCACGTCTGTCATGTGACCTGGGTGGGCTGGATTAATTGGTTCTGATGGATTAACTCATTTTGATCCTCTGTCTAAGAAGAATGATGAAATGTGACTTATTGACTCCAGTGCCATGCACTACCTTATAGAGTATTACTCCTGAATTTAGCAAAATGTTTGTTTTCTCAGAAGTTATTAAAAAGATACATACTGTATTTTATTGATCATAGAGACCGTAGATTCTCATTGTAGCCAACTGTTGTCATGGTTTTTCTCAGTTTATCAAAGTGCTTCTAATCTGAGTGTTGTAGCCAGCCTCTATAGATGCCACATTCTTAGTCCTGACTGTTTAGTCCCGTTTGTCCAGTCATTATGTCCAACCTGTCTACCATGTCTTCTCCAGCAGCACTCTTGAGAGAACCTGACAAAGCGACTTCAACTTTAAAACGAAATAAAACAAATACAAGTATTTCCTAACGAAGGGACTTCCTGGTTTAAGTCAAGTTAACTAAATTCACGAATAAATGTATTTCCACTAAATGTGTCCCTCCCCAGGTACCTGTGCAAGCTGTCGGACCAGGAGCTGCGTCAGAGCGCGGCGCGCAACATGGCCGACCTGATGTGGAGCACGGTGAAGGAGCCGCTGGACAGCGCGCTGTGCTTCGACAAGGAGAGCCTGGACCTGGCCTTCAAGTACTTCATGTCCCCCACGCTCACAATGAGGCTGGCCGGCCTCAGCCAAATCACGGTGAGAATCACTCATACACGTGCACACAGAGACGCATGCACCCACTCTCACACACTGCTGTGTTGCTTGCTCTTTGGGAGTCTAGGCCGGGATACTGTGAAGTACATTGTGACAGCTGGTTTGTTTTTGACACCGACACACTTTGACTTGTATACTTTATTAAAGCTCCACTAGGACTTCCAGTTTAATGGAACTAAGACTTTTACACTAGGGTCAATGACTCGATAAATGAAGTATACTGGTGTGTACATACATAATTCATTGTCATTGTGCCAATTAAATGTTTATTCTCGTTTTCTCCCCACAGAATCAGCTCCACACCTTCAACGACGTCTGTAATAACGAGTCTCTGGTGTCCGACACCGAAACGTAAGTCTATTGAGTTGGTTTTACAATGAAACGTAAGTCAATTGAGTTGGTTTTACAATGAAACGTAAGTCAATTGAGTTGGTTTTAAAACGTAAGTCAATTGAGTTGGTTTTACAATGAAACGTACAGTGAGTGAAAAAAGTATTGATCCCCTGCTGATTTTGTACGTTTGCCCACTGACAAAGACATAATAGTCTATAATTTTAATGGTAGGTTTATTTGAACAGTGAGAGACAGAATAACAACAACAAAATCAAGAAAAGCGCATGTCAAAAATGTTATAAATTGATTTGCATTTTAATGAGGGAAATAAATATTTGACCCCTCTGCAAAACATGACTTAGTACTTGGTGGCAAAACCCTTGTTGGCAATCACAGAGGTCAGACGTTTCTTGTAGTTGGTCACCAGGTTTGCACACATCTCAGGAGGGATTTTGTCCCGCTCCTCTTTGCAGATCTTCTCCAAGTCATTGAGGTTTTGAGGCTGACGTTTGGCAACTCGAACCTTCAGCTCCCTCCACAGAGTTTCTATGGGATTAAGGTCTGGAGACTGGCTAGGCCACTCCAGGACCTTAATGTGCTTCTTCTTGAGCCACTCCTTTGTTGCCTTGGCCGTGTGTTTTGGGTCATTGTCATGCTGGAATACCCATCCACGACCCATTTTCAATGCCCTGGCTGAGGGAAGGAGGTTCTCACCCAAGATTTGACGGTACATGGCCCCGTCCATCGTCCCTTTGATGCGGTGAAGTTGTCCTGTCCCCTTAGCAGAAGAACACCCCCAAAGCATAATGTTTCCACCTCCATGTTTGACGGTGGGGATGGTGTTCTTGGGGTCATAGGCAGCATTCCTCCTCCTCCAAACACGTTGAGTTGATGCCAAAGAGCTCAATTTTGGTCTCATCTGACCACAACACTTTCACCCAGTTCTCCTCTGAATCATTCAGATGTTCATTGGCAAACTTCAGACGGGCCTGTATATGTGCTTTCTTGAGCAGGGGGACCTTGCGGGCGCTGCAGGATTTCAGTCCTTCACGGCGTACTGTGTTACCAATTGTTTTCTTGGTGACTATGGTCCCAGCTGCCTTGAGATCATTGACAAGATCCTCCCGTGTAGTTCTGGGCTGATTCCTCACCGTTCTCATGATCATTGCAACTCCACGAGGTGGGATCTTGCATGAAGCCCCAGGCCGAGGGAGATTGACAGTTATTTTGTGTTTCTTCCATTTGCGAATAATCGCACCAACTGTTGTCACCTTCTCACCAAGATGCTTGACGATGGTCTTGTAGCCCATTCCAGCCTTGTGTAGGTCTACAATCTTGTCCCTGACATCCTTGGAGAGCTCTTTGGTCTTGGCCATGGTGGAGAGTTTGGAATCTGATTAATTGATTGCTTCTGTGGACAGGTGTCTTTTATATAGGTAACAAGCTGAGATTAGGAGCACTCCCTTTAAGAGTGTGCTCCTAATCTCAGCTCGTTACCTGTATAAAAGACACCTGGGAGCCAGAAATCTTTCTGATTGAGAGGGGGTCAAATACTTATTTCCCTCATTAAAATGCAAATCAATGTATACAATTTTTGACATGCGTTTTTCTGGATTTTTTTGTTGTTATTCTGTCTCTCACTGTTGAAATAAACCTACCATTAAAATTATAGACTGATAATTTCTTTGTCAGTGGGCAAACGTACAAAATCAGCAGGGGATCAAATACTTTTTTCCCTCACTGTAAGTCCATTGAGTTGGTTTTACAATGAAACGTAAGTCCATTGAGTTGATTTAGCACTGCATCACGGACCGTAAAAGGAGCGTACCTCAACCTCAAACTGTCCCTCCAGGTCAATAGCGAAGGAACTAGCTGACTGGCTAATCAACAACAATGTGGTGGAGCACATCTTTGGACCAAATTTGCACATAGAGGTGAGTTTTCCCTTTCCAAGTCATTATTACAGTAAGTCAATACATTTTTGTGGACAGTCTGTTTGAACTCCCCTGTTAATGCGGAGGTTGTCTTTGTGCCTCTTTTGTTGTTGTTCCAGATCATTAAACAGTGCCAAGTGATCCTGAACTTCCTTGCCGCAGAAGGCAGGCTCAGCACCCAGCATGTGGACTGCATCTGGGCTGCAGCTCAGGTAACTAGGCCCTAAACACCAGGGGCCGCATGTATAATGCTTCTCAGTAGAAGTGCTGAATTTGTATGCATATTTTATACTTATTTTTTTACTATATTCAACCAATTATTTTTGTTTTGATGTGCTATCATAACGTTCATTGAAATCCAAAGTTGACTTTTTGGGTCATTTCTCACTGATTTTCTCCTTGACCCTGTCTCTATCTGTTCTCCCCTGTAGTTGAAGCACTGTAGCCGTTACATCCACGACCTGTTCCCCTCCCTCATCAAGAACCTGGACCCGGTGCCGCTGCGCCACGTCCTCAACCTGGTATCCGGCCTGCACCCCAGCGCCCACACCGAACAGGTACACACACGCCACACATCATGAGTGCCCATTGGTAGTTGATGGTATTCTCAGAATATGAGGACTACGAATTACCTAGGTCCGGGAAGATGCCAGTGTCGCGATGCTCATTAGTATCGTGGCAAGGAAACGCAACACGAAGCCAATTTAACTTCTTTAGGAAAACAGCCCTATTGTTAGAAACAAACATTATATTGTCATCCAGAGTCACATTTATTTATTTTCCAAGCTATAGCACACAATATTTTACATACAGCAGGTTTTTAAGGATCAAAGAGTTTGATCTGCTTCGTGTTTTCATTTTTTGCCATGGAAAAAGTATTGCGATACTGGTATCGTCCCGGCCCTATTATTGCCTTAGGCCATGGCAAGGAGTGGACAATCAAATGCTCAGTGTGATTTAATCTATATATCACCAGATGACTTTGACGATGAGCTTTACAGTCACGTTAACCCTGTCTAACTGAGCTGCTCTTTGTCTTGGTCACCTGTACACCATATAGATCCTATAATTGTGATTCTATATGTAATTCTATGCTGCCCGCCCCCCCTTCCTCAGACCCTGTACCTGGCCTCCATGCTGATCAAGGCTCTGTGGAACAACGCCCTGTCCGCTAAGGCCCAGCTCTCCAAGCAGAGCTCCTTCGCCTCGCTGCTCAACACCAACGTCCCCATGGGCAACAAGAAAGGTACGACGGTTGTGTGTTGTGTGTGTGTGTGTGTGTGTATTTCAAGGGGATATATATTCGTTATCTTTGATCAGTGGTAGTCAACAACTCCGGTGCTGTAGAGTTGCAGTGGTATGCAGGTTTTTGGTCCAGTCCAGCACTAATCAAGGTGATGAAGGTGTTGAATCAGATGTTTTAGTGCTGGGATGGAACAAAGGTCTTGAACACCCTTTAGAACCCAATAACCAGGGTTGTTTACCACTGGCTTAGAAACATATGCTCTTAAACATCTCTGCTGATATATACATTTACATTTTAGTCATTTTAGCAGACGCTCCTATCCAGAGCGACTTACAGTTAGTGAGTGCATACATTTTCATACTGGCCCCCCGTGGGAAACGAACCCACAACCCTGGCGTTGCAAGCGCCATGCTCTACCAACTGAGCTACAGGGGATTGTGCCCTTATGAACTCTGAACTGTTTTGTGAGATGCGGTATCTGATGCATCAAGCCTCTGCTTCTCGTCTCTACCCAGGCTCCCCAGCGGCCAGCCCGGACAGCAGTGACAACAGCGACACGCACCACAGCGGCGGTAGCG
Organism: Coregonus lavaretus; assembly: GCF_964263955.1. Classification (NCBI taxonomy): domain Eukaryota; kingdom Metazoa; phylum Chordata; class Actinopteri; order Salmoniformes; family Salmonidae; genus Coregonus; species Coregonus lavaretus. The sequence continues at coordinate 7,888,999 of NC_139993.1, forward strand.
ACATGGAGATGGACGAGCAGATGATGAGCGGCAGCAAGCGGGGCCAGCAGAGACTCTCTGACACAGAGGTTAGCAGCACTCTAGTACCCTTTTCACGCTATCTAGCTGGAGAAACAATTGATGCACTTTCTCTATACGTTTAATAGGAATTGCTATTAGGAGCAAACCAGCACTGTTCAGCAATCCATGCTTAGTTTTTTTTTTACGTAGCCACTGTCTCCAATTGCTAAATTTTTATTATTTTTATTATCCAAAAGGCAATCCAAGTCAATATCCCAATTTTATTAGCGTTTTTCTGGTTTCATGTAATAATTTTTTTTTTGTGGTTCTGATGTATGGCTGGTTTAACTGGAACTGAGTCGGTCTCCTCTCTCTCCGCCCCGTCCAGGAGTCGATGCAGGGCAGCTCGGATGAGACGGCCAACAGCATGGAGGAGGGCAGCAGCGGGCCGGGCAGCAGCAGTGGCCACAGCGAGGGCTCCAGCAACGAGGCAGGCTCCAGCCGTGCCAGCCAGTCAGCGGGAAGCCCTGGCAGCGAGCTGCACTCTGACGACATGGCCGACAGCGAGGTCCTCAAGGAGGAAGAGGATGAGGAGGAAGATGACGAAGATGATGATGAAGATGAGGATGATGAGGATGACGATGATGAAGAGGGGAACAACCGGGGGGTAGCGGCCGAGGGCAGCCCGCAGAAGGAGCCCCGGGACCAGCTGGAGGTCAGGAAGCGGAAAGCGGCCGAGGTGCTGGTGGAGGAGCAGGGCGAAAGAGGAGCAGGAGACGGACCAAAACCCAAAGGTTTGCCCTTTAACCCAGAGGCAGCCGTCGGCATGGTAACGGTTGCGGCATCAATGGAGGGCCGCATGAGGATGCTGGATGCCTGCTCAGCTCGACCTGAGGGGCCCGAACAACAACTTTCAGAGATGGGAGGCCCCTCATCCCAAATGGCCCCGGGACCCCAGGAGCCCCCCTGCCTGCCCTGCCCCGGGGACTTCCTGGGGGACGCCATGGGCAACGAGCTGTTCAACTGCCGACACTTCATCGGGCCCCACCACCATCATCACCATAATCACCACCACCATGAAGGGTAAGACTATCACCGTCTCTTTGCTTTCTTTACGCTAATCTGTATCTTCTCTATATCTCCACTTTCACAATGTTCTATGTTTGGCACATTTTCCTAGAGAGAAGGTTATTTTAAGGCTTCTATCCAACTACAGACCCCAACTAAGACAAACTGTCCGTGGCCGATTCTACATGTTGAATCAGGACCAACTACTAGCAATAATGTCGGCGTCCAAATGAGCTTAGATACCATCCATAGATGGTTGAGTTGGCTGTAGTTGCATAGATGTGTAGAAGTGTGTCCAGTCAATAATTTCTACATGTCAAGAGGAACTAGACATACACTGAGTGTACAAAACATTAGGTACACCTTCCTAATATTGAGTTTCACTCCCCTTTTGCCCTCAGAACAGCCTCAATTCATCAGGGCATGGACTCTACAAGGTGTCGAAAGCGTTCCACGGGGATGCTGGCCCATGTTGACTCCAATGCTTCCCACAGTTGTGTCAAGTTGGCTGGATGTCCTTTGGGTGGTGGACCATTCTTGATACACATGGGAAACTGTTGAGCGTGAAAAACCCAGCAGCGTTGCAGTTCTTGACACACTCAACATGGTGCACCTGGCACGTACGACCATACCCTATTCAAAGGCACTTAAATCTTTTGTCTTGCCCATTCACCCTCTGAATGGCACACATACACAATCCATGTCTCAATTGTCTCAAGGCTTAAAAATCCTTTAACCTGTCTCCTACCATTCATCTACACTGATTTTGAAGTGGATTTAACAAGTGACATCAATAATTGATCATAGTTTTCACCTTGATTCACCTCGTCAGTCTGTCATGGAAAGAACAATGTTTTGGACATTCAGTGTAAATTTAACAGTTTTCCTTGCGACATGAAACTAGGGCTTATTCAAGTGACGAAAATATGCATTGCCCTTCTAACATTGAATCATCCGCCAGGCACATGGTGGACGACATGCTGAGCGCAGACGACGTGTCCTGCAGCAGCTCCCAGATCAGCGCCAAGTCGGAGAAGAACATGGCCGACTTTGACGGTGAGGAATCTGGCTGTGAGGAGGAGCTGGTGCAGATCAACTCGCACGCTGAGCTCAGCTCCCACCTGCAGCAGCACCTGCCCAACCTGGCCTCTATCTACCACGAGCACATGGTGCAAGGTAGGCTGCACTGCACGGTGCACCTAGGGTTGTGAATTTACTGTAATTTCCCCCAAAATTCCCAAGTTTCCCCGAAATCGCGGTTGGAAAATTCACGGAATGCCGCATTCACGGAATGCCGCACTCACGGAACGGTGTACCCACTCATTGCACACCGATAACGTGCCTCAGTTTACAGCAGCAAGAATCATGTAGTTATGGTTCTACTAATCTTCCCATCATCTGGATGGGTCAATCCAGTTAAACGCTTTCACCATCAGTTAATCCCGTGTAGTTCAGTTGGTAGAGCATGGTGCTGGCAACGCCAGGGTTGTGGGTTCGATTCCCGTTGGGGACCAGTATGAAAAAAAGTCGGAAAATTTATGCACTCACTACTATAAATCGCTCTGGATAAGAGCGTCTGCTAAACGACAAATAAAAGAAAAAAAATGGAAGAAAGATCAGTGGACTTGCGTGCTGTGCCTGCTCAGAGCTTATACCTGTAAACTTAATCACTCGATTTCAGTTGTTAACCTTGCAACATTTTAAAGCATGACATTTTAGCATGACAATTTTGCAGTACAGTAAATCTTTACTGAACATTTTATTATGGCTCTCTTTCTCACCAGCGGCTATGTTTTATTCCTCTGCAGGCCCGCAGGTCCACAAGCACCAGTACTCTGGCCACGCCGTGACCGACATCAACCTGGACAACGTGTGCAAGAAGGGCAACACGCTGCTCTGGGACCTGGTGCAGGATGAGGACGCGGTAAGAACCATGACACTGGATAACACCGTGCACTGAGAAAGCGTTCTGGTGGAGACTTCCTTTCAATGGTATTTTTTGCTGAGTAAAAGCATGTAGCATGCTAGTAGGCAGACAGCCTTGAAGCCGAGCGGCGTAGAAGCAGAGTTTGAGTTCCCAGAAACAATCTACACATTTTGTAGTGTAAATGTTCGTTCACCAAAAAAAAAAAAACAGTCTGCTTTTCCATCCCATTTTCAACTTTGTTGATGGTTTTGGCACATAAGGTCCATGATAACTAGCAAATGTGCCCACTCTGGTCTTGGCACGTGCACTATAGCCAACAGCTCGCAGATACAATGCGAGAATTGTAATTTGTTTGTCAGCCAAGCACCGATCATCATGTCACCAGCATACAAATGAAGAACCTCGATATTTATTGGAAAGGAGCGTCAAGCTCATCACTGTGAACTTTCACCACAACTTATTTCATCTGTAGCTTAATAAACTGTCCATGCTTTTTCAAGTTGTAGAGACATAGCATCGCATGACTGCAAATATATCTCCACATGATGGGTATTCTATCAACTATTGCACAATTTGCACTGCAATTTGTTGCATACTCTAATCACCGACAAAAAAACTATCCACTAGTGTATTTAGTTTTTGTTGACATTTAGGGAATATACTGACAATTTGACAGTTTCCATCAGGCCTGTCATTAGTTTTTAATCCATCGGGTACTTTACTCGCATAAAAATGGTTGGATGGAATCCTGGTTACTGTGTGGAAAACACGCTTTGTCAGCTACTAAATACTCAACGTATTAGGAGAGTGCATCACTTCCTCCTTCAGGTTTCAAGGAGAAGCTAATTTATTAATAAGGTTAGTTATAATAATAATAATAATAATAATAATAATAATAATAGTAATAATAATAATATGCCATTTAGCAGACGCTTTTATCCAAAGCGACTTAGTCAGTCATGTGTGCATACATTTTTACGTGTGGGTGGTCCCGGGGCTCGAACCCACTACCCTGGCGTTACAAGCGCCATGCTCTACCAATTGAGCTACAGAGGACCACATCGCTATTAGTTTAGGATCTCTGTGATATTCTGAAGTCTGAAAAAGATGCAAGTGACCTTTCTCCGTTCTTCCCTGTTCCATCAGATCCACCTGTCGGAGGGCCTGATCAACGAGGCGGAGAAGCTGCTGTGCTCTCTGGTGTGCTGGTTTACCGACCGCCAGATCCGCATGCGCTTTATCGAGGGCTGCCTGGAGAACCTAGCCAACCACAGGTACGTGTGTGTGTGTGTGTGTGTACGTGTGCATATATGAGCGTGTATGTCTGTGTGAACAACATAGCTCTGAAATGAATTAATGTGAAATTATTTTGTTATAAGATCCCTTCATTGGCTAGCTATTATGTGAAACTTGCTTTGTGACTGCATGCTTCTCTCGCTCTCACAGATCCGTGGTCGTCTCTCTGCGCCTCCTTCCCAAACTTTTCGGCACTTTTCAGCAGTTCGGCTCCAGCTACGACACCCACTGGATCACCATGTAAGCATCGCACCATCAGCATGATTAGAACAGATAAACGTTGTCCATTACATGGCATCACCGAATATCATTGACAATGCAACAGCTTTGCACATATTGTGACCATAACTCTGTGACGACAACTACTATTTTTGTGACATTGGGTGTGTTCGTAAATTCACTTTGGAGTGCCAGAGTGCGGTCTGGGCGTTCGTAAATTCAGAGCGTTGTCAGATTGTCCGTTCGTAAATTCAGAGCGCTTCGCACTCGGAGCGAGGAGTAGGGTTGATCCGAGCATTCTCAGGAGTGTTTTCACACGGCAGTCAAGCACCCAAGCTAACTGGCAAAGTTGGCTAGCTTTGCTAGCTACTTCCAGACACAAATGAGAGAACACCGCACTCTGACCGTTTTGCTCGCCCTAGCAGAGCTGGTTAGGCTGTTTTCATGTAATCCAGAGCATTGCTGACTGTAACTGTGCTGCTGGCAATAATTTCATTACGTTTTTTTGCCGACGTTTACTGACACCGGTCATATTCAACTGCTGTTGCGCGTTCGTAAATCCGTCAGTTATTCTGCGCTCTGGCACAGTCAGACGAGAGTGCTCAGAAATCGGACGTCGATACTGAATTTACGAACGCACCCATTTGATGTTGTGTGTGATGTCTTTCAGGTGGGCAGAGAAGGAGCTGCACATGATGAAACTGTTCTTTGAGAACCTGCTGCACTACATCCAGGAAGTCCGAGAGCAGAGGCACAAGTTTGCCCTGTGAGTAACCCACCAATTCTCTCCACTACACTACCCCCCCCCCCCCCCCCCCCCCCGCCCCCCCCCCGCCATTGACATTATTGACTTTGCCTTGTAACAATACAACGGTAACAGTCTTATTACTGTGGAATATGGACAACATATTTGGTAACACAGCATGTATTGTAGGTATACCGATGTAACTACAACTGCAGCTTATTAAGCCGACCAGTCTCGCTGCAGTGCGGTTCTGGTGTGCAATGGCTGCAGACAGTGACTCTGTGGTTGTGTATGTGGCCAGCTGGGAGGTGCTGGCCGCTTTAAGGGACCGCAGAGACAAAATGACACGTATGTTTTGTCCCGACAGAACTACAGAGGGTGTAGCTAGTCTTTTGATTTCCTTTATTTGAAATGTGAAACGTGTTGAAATGGACGTTATAGTGATGGTGCAATACGAAAGGAAACGGAATAGTTCATTATGAATGATGTTCTTTGATTACTATGCGATCACAGGTATGGCCACAGTGCGGAAGTCCAAGTACGCCTGCAGTTCCTGACTTGTGTCTTCTCCACCCTGGGCTCCCCGGACCACTTCAGTAAGTCAACAGGGTCGCGTTCATTAGGCACCAAATGGAACAAAACAGACTGAAACGGGGAGTGAACAACCGTCACTGGTCCAATAAGAAACTCTGATTCCAGCTTTCTGTTACATTACCCAGTCTTCACATACAGCTCAACAAACATTCCCTATCATTCTCTGCCTCTGGCTGGCTACACCCTGGTGATGGAATTGACCCTAGATGAGATGTGTAACCCGATGAGCTTCTCTCTCCTACAACAGAGACATCATTGTCCTCTGGAGTCTTTAGAGAGGGGTGACCGGATCTACCTAGCTAGCTAGCTAACTCTGTTCATAGCCGTGTGTGTGTGACTTTTGTGTATGCGTGAAGGGGAGCTAATATCTGGGATTTAGAGGTAGACTGGGAGACTCCCTGTTTTGGTGGCGCCTGATCAGGACATACAGAGTGCCATTCTCCGTGATACAAAAGGAATAATAGCAGAATGTAATACATACTGCAGCCAATTTTCTCTGGCAAACATTTGTGTGTATGTGAAATTGTAAATGTGGTGTCTATCTGCGTGTGTGTTTGCGTCCATTGTGGATCCAGTGTTGGAGTGATACGCTCATCTTCCCCTTAATAGTCTGAAGTGTGTGTTTGCGTCCATTGTGGATCCAGTGTGGGAGTGATACGCTCATCATCCCCTTATAGTCTGAAGTGTGTGTTTGTGTACCAACATTTAGACACCAGTTAAGCTACTCCTCTCCGCAGCAGTGAATGTGTGCATATATAACAGGGTATTTCTATACGAACACACTAACAGCCCCTCCTCTCCCTCAGGACTGAGTCTAGAGCAGGTGGACATCCTGTGGCACTGCCTGGTGGAGGATGGAGAGTGTTACGACGACGCGCTGCACTGGTTCCTCAACCAGGTCCGCAGCAAAGACCAGCATGCCATGGGCATGGAGACCTACAAACACCTCTTCCTGGAAAAGGTACGACCGGACTGGACTGGACCATCTGGTCTTAGTGGGGAGGGGTGTCTGACAAGGGTCATTCCAGCGTGGGTTGTGGTGTTGATAGTGAACCTCAGTTTAAAAAAAAAACTAAACGAATTGATAGCTAGAAAAAAATGAATCAACTTTAGCTTGTGGACAGTCATTTAAAACGTCCCAAAGTTGTCAATTCGTTGTGAAAGGTAATCGAAAAGTGATTCAGTAGCCGGGGGAAACAAATCGGAAAAGTTACCCAAATCATTGAAAATCCTTGTCCTTAAAGCATTGGCCTTAAAGTCGCTAAAGTCTATCATTGTAATACCTTTTTCCCATAACACCACCTGTGTTTCCTCAGATGCCCCAGCTGAAGCCGGAGACCATCAGCATGACGGGCCTCAACCTCTTCCAGCATCTCTGTAACCTGGCCCGTCTGGCCACCAGCGCCTACGACAGCGGCTCCAACTGCGAGGTACACACACACACACACACTTTAAATACTTTATTTGAATCCACAAATCACATTCCAGAGAACGATTCAAGCACACACACACACCTGAGTACAGTTGCTCATACACACATACAATCTTATACACACAAACACACACAGTTTGTGTCGTCTGAGTTTGGTAAATTCCAGGCCCCGCCATACCTCTCACTGAACCCTGCTGTCACCTTGTCAACACTTGTCTGTGACCTCTGACCTTTGACCCCTCTGTAGCTGTGTGGCATGGACCAGCTGTGGGGCATCGCCCTCAGGGCCCAGTCTGCAGACATCAGCCGCGCTGCCATCCAGTACATCAACTCCTACTACATCAACGGTCAGTGGACCTCAGTTGGTACATGGTCGAAGACTATTAGTGGTAGTAGTAGTATTTCTCTACCATACCATCCTTGCAAAAAACTAAGTGAAAACCCTGTCCACAGCAGTACTTCTAGATCCAGGGGTTGGATCCAAAACATCCTAGTTTATAGTCATTATATTGAACGAGCGGTTTTAGATGTTTGTGTAGAAGCTAGGCTTGTTTCAACTTGCCTATCAGGAGTCACCATGATGACCTACTGATTTTGACCGATATTGATTGTGTGTGCGCGTGCCTTTCGGTTTGTCCGTCCGTCTCCCAGCTGGTAAGACAGGCCTGGAGAAGGAGCAGGAGTTCATCAGTAAGTGCATGGAGAGCCTGATGATGACCTCATCCAACCTGGAGAAGGACGCCCACTCCAGCCTCACCGTCATCGAGAGGGGCCTGCTCATGCTCAAGACCCACCTGGAGGCTTTCCGACGCAGGTAGGGAGCGCGCACACACACACACACACACACACACACACAGAAACGCACGTACGCAAGCAGACACGCACAGAAACTCACACACACTCCTTATCTCCATCCTCTCAACCTACTTTAACTCCCGAACGTCTAAACTTAACCAAAACACTACTTATTATCAATTATATTTCTGACTCACCTAGTGGAGATCATCCCTGGACCTGGAGAGCTACAGGACAAGTTCCAGTTCTCTTGGCCCATCCACCCTTTACCCAAACTTTCCCCCCTCAACTCCCGCGCTAATTTCAACTAGCACTAAGAACCGTGTCTCTCTTTGGCGCTCTCTCACTTTCTCTCTGCCCCCCAACACTCTGTTTGTCTCCTGCCCCCTCTCCAGGTTTGCGTACCACCTGCGTCAGTGGCAGATCGAGGGCACGGGCATCAGCAGCCACCTGAAGGCGCTGAGCGACAAGCAGTCTCTGCCACTGAGGATCGTGTGCCAGCCCGCCGGCCTGCCCGACAAGGTACCCAAGAAAGTACCCAGCATCTTGGTACTTAATTATTAACCCTTGGTCGATTTGGCACACTCAAATGCTCTTGTTGCTCTTGTGTTCTGTTGGGTTAGGAAAAATCTACAGGCCACAATGTCAAAATGAATGGGAACTATTGGTGCAAGCTAATTTCATACTTTTGTGGAGTAGAAATATGTTTGTTTTGATACTACTGTGAAGAATGCTGTTTTCATTCTAGATGTTTGTAAGGATGTTTTTCTAACACTCTTTTTTTCTGTTTGTGCGCCTGTGTGTTTGTCTGTCTGTCTGTCCGCATGCCTTTGTCTCGCTGTGTGTGTGTGTGTGCCCGCCCGCGCGCGCATCTGTCCCTGCCTGTCTGCGTGTGTTTGTCTACGTTCCAACCTGTGTGTCTGGTACCAGATGACCATCGAGATGTACCCTAGTGACCAGGTGGCAGACCTGCGGGCCGAGGTGACCCACTGGTACGAGAACCTGCAGAAGGAGCAGATGAACCAGCAGGCCCAGCTGCAGGAGTTTGGACAGAGCAGCCGCCAGGGGGACTTCCCAGGTCTGTCACCTCTCACCTTTTGACCCCTGATCCAGTGTAGCGCCAATACCAATGGAGAATCTCGATTGCACTTGATTCCTCGCTTCCTCTCTCCTCGCTTTCTCAAAATCCATTGGATGAGAAAGTCAGAGGGGAGGGACGTCTGACCTTCTTCTCATCCAATGAATTTTGAGGAGGGGATGAGTATGCGATTGGATGGAATCAAGGAAATGCAGTTGAGATTCTCCCCCAGGCTGTTGCATCCTTCTCTTTGAAGTAATCACTGATCGCACAGTGTATTTTTTCGCAGTATTTTAGGAGTATTCAAACAGGGCCTGTATCGCAGTAGTCTTGAATTTAATTTAATTCAATTCAATAGATCTTCATTGTCCCCAAGGGCAATTCCTGTGCAGCGAATGGTTTCCTCATTAGAAATGCATGCTTCCTTTAGTGATTTATTGAAGTAATCACCTCAGAAGGTAATACCGTTTCTATCCAGTCCTTTCAGATTTGAGTGATGGTTATTCAATAAGGGAAAAGAGCAAGTTAATTGATCAGAATCCGCTTTTAGTATTGGGTGTTTCAACAGTCTGTGTGTTTCTAACGTGTGTGTTTCCTTAAGGTGGTTTGATGGGTCCAGTCAGAATGATCTCCTCTGGCCATGAGCTCACCACTGACTACGATGAGAAGACCCTGCATGAGCTGGGCTTCAAAGACATGCAGGTAACTACTTACACACACTTGGCAGTCTGCACTTAGGTGTACATATTCGCACACTAGTGCCGGGATTCAATCCGATCGCAGGTCATTAAGCATTGCGTCTTTTTAAAGGCCATTTCCGATTTAGCCAACATATGCAGTGTTTACGTGAATGAGATCTCTTCTAACGCGGAAACATTGCCTTTAAAAGCTGCAATTCCTATAACCCTCGATTGCCCCCCCCCCCCCCCCCCCATCTATGGCACTCATGCCCCTCCCTCCCTTCCTTTACAGATGGTGTTTGTCTCCCTGGGCGCCCCACGGCGGGAACGTAAGGGCGAGGGGGTGCAGCTCCCGGCCTCGTGTCTCCCCCCGCCCCAGAAGGAACACATCCCCATGCTACTGCTGCTCCAGGAGCCCCACCTCACCACCCTATTCGACCTGCTGGAGATGCTGGCCTGCTTCAAACCCCCCAGTGCCCTGGGAGACAGCCCCGAGGTGGGTCATGGAGTGTGTGTGTGTGGTGTGGGTTAGGGCTGTGTGTGAGGGGATGTCGAGGGGTTGTGAGATGCTGGCCTGCTTTAAGCCCCCGGCGCCCTGGGAGAGGGGGCCCTGGACAGTCCCATGGTGTGTGTGTGTGTGGGGGGGGTGACAAAGTGTGGTTGGCATGACGGGGTGTGTGTGTGAGGGGGTTGTATGTTGGGGGAAGAGTGGGGGAATCCCCTTCGCATCTCCAAAGTGTGCGTGACGGAGTAGATATGGGGTGTATGTTTGGGGATGGGTTTCGTGGTATAATCTTAAAAATGTCTATTAGATGCCCTTAATTATATAGCTAAGGAAATAAGAGAGCAATTCATCAGAGCATTTGAAAAAGCAGCTTGGAAATGGCTACATAGAAAACCAGACTTGACATACTCTCCATCCGATTAAATGTAAAATAGACTTTGAACAAAAAGCCCTTCCCGAATATAAAGTAGGCTGTTCCTTCCAGGTGCATCATGCATAATGCATCACTACTGTCCAATTCTCTTCTGACAGTCGTTTGATAGTCCAGTAAAACGTACTGCAGGGTTGTGTCCCAAATGGCAGCCCTGTTCCCTTCATAGTGCACTACTTTTGACCAGGGCTCATTATGTTCTGGTTGATAGTAGTGCACTATATAGAGAATAGATGCAAAATTGTGCACTATATAGGGAATAGGGTGCAATTTGGGACTCAGCCCAGGTGTGTTATACATAGGAAGTAAGGCGCTCGTCTGTCAAAGTGTATATTTTAGTCACAGCGGCAGGAGCCGTCTTGTTTTGAAATGCAAAGTCATCCGGCGGACATTGCTTTTTATAGTCTCCCTTCACAGGGACTCAGGGAAGGCCGAGAGAGGGGTTATCCAGTGTGCTGTTTGTACTTCACTCACTCTCTCTCTTTTGCATGCATTTATCCCTCTCTCTCCCCCCTCTTCACTTCCTCACATCTAACACTCATCTGATCTGACCAGAACGTTAAAATATTTACTTGAGGTATTGACTGAGTGTGTGCCTGCCATGGGCTGTTTATATAGGACTGCTTCAGGGCTGCTGCTCTGTGGCTGTGTGGTCTGTGGTGTATCGGTATGGGTTCTGTCACTGTGACAGCAGAAAATAATGAATTTCTGTTCAAATCTCAAAATCAAGATGTATTTTATTCTACTCCAGAACCTACGGTGTGAGGAGCTGCACCTCCATGCTGAGAACCTGTCGAGGCGCGTCTGGGAGCTGCTTATGCTGCTGCCCACCTGCCCCAACATGCTGCTGGCTTTCCAGAACATCTCAGACGACACGGTATGTCACCTATTCTCACACACACTCCCCTATACACGGTCACACAGCTATTTACACACTCCCCTATACACTGTCACACAGCTATTTACACACTCCCCTATACACTGTCACACAGCTATTTACACACTCCCCTACACACTGTCACACAGCTATTTACACACTCCCCTACACACTGTCACACAGCTATTTACACACTCCCCTATACACTGTCACACAGCTATTTACACACTCCCCTACACACTGTCACACGGCTATTTACACACTCCCCTACACACTGTCACACAGCTATTTACACACTCCCCTACACACTGTCACACAGCTATTTACACACTCCCCTACACACTGTCACACAGCTATTTACACACTCCCCTACACACGGTCACACAGCTATTTACACACTCCCCTATACACTGTCACACAGCTATTTACACACTCCCCTACACACTGTCACACAGCTATTTACACACTCCCCTACACACTGTCACACAGCTATTTACACACTCCCCTACACACGGTCACACAGCTATTTACACACTCCCCTATACACTGTCACACAGCTATTTACACACTCCCCTACACACGGTCACACAGCTATTTACACACTCCCCTACACACTGTCACACAGCTATTTACACACTCCCCTACACACGGTCACACAGCTATTTACACACTCCCCTACACACGGTCACACAGCTATTTACACACTCCCCTATACACTGTCACACAGCTATTTACACACTCCCCTATACACGGTCACACAGCTATTTACACACTCCCCTACACACGGTCACACAGCTATTTACACACTCCCCTACACACGGTCACACAGCTATTTACACACTCCCCTACACACTGTCACACAGCTATTTACACACTCCCCTACACTGTCACACAGCTATTTACACACTCCCCTACACACTGTCACACAGCTATTTACACACTCCCCTACACACGGTCACACAGCTATTTACACACTCCCCTACACACTGTCACACAGCTATTTACACACTCCCCTACACACGGTCACACAGCTATTTACACACTCCCCTATACACTGTCACACAGCTATTTACACACTCCCCTACACACGGTCACACAGCTATTTACACACTCCCCTACACACTGTCACACAGCTATTTACACACTCCCCTACACACGGTCACACAGCTATTTACACACTCCCCTACACACGGTCACACAGCTATTTACACACTCCCCTATACACTGTCACACAGCTATTTACACACTCCCCTATACACGGTCACACAGCTATTTACACACTCCCCTACACACGGTCACACAGCTATTTACACACTCCCCTACACACGGTCACACAGCTATTTACACACTCCCCTACACACTGTCACACAGCTATTTACACACTCCCCTACACTGTCACACAGCTATTTACACACTCCCCTACACACTGTCACACAGCTATTTACACACTCCCCTACACACGGTCACACAGCTATTTACACACTCCCCTACACACTGTCACACAGCTATTTACACACTCCCCTACACACGGTCACACAGCTATTTACACACTCCCCTATACACTGTCACACAGCTATTTACACACTCCCCTATACACGGTCACACAGCTATTTACACACTCCCCTACACACGGTCACACAGCTATTTACACACTCCCCTACACACGGTCACACAGCTATTTACACACTCCCCTACACACTGTCACACAGCTATTTACACACTCCCCTACACTGTCACACAGCTATTTACACACTCCCCTACACACTGTCACACAGCTATTTACACACTCCCCTACACACTGTCACACAGCTATTTACACACTCCCCTACACACTGTCACACAGCTATTTACACACTCCCCTATACACTGTCACACAGCTATTTACACACTCCCCTACACACGGTCACACAGCTATTTACACACTCCCCTACACACGGTCACACAGCTATTTACACACTCCCCTACACACGGTCACACAGCTATTTACACACTCCCCTACACACGGTCACACAGCTATTTACACACTCCCCTATACACTGTCACACAGCTATTTACACACTCCCCTACACACGGTCACACAGCTATTTACACACGGTCACACAGCTATTTACACACTCCCCTATACACTGTCACACAGCTATTTACACACTCCCCTACACATTGTCACACAGCTATTTACACACTCCCCTACACACTGTCACACAGCTATTTACACACTCCCCTTCACACTGTCACACAGCTATTTACACACTCCCCTACACACTGTCACACAGCTATTTACACACTCCCCTACACACTGTCACACAGCTATTTACACACTCCCCTACACACTGTCACACAGATATTTACACACTCCCCTACACACTGTCACACAGATATTTACACACTCCCCTATACACTGTCACACAGCTATTTACTCACTCCCCTACACACTGTCACACAGCTATTTACACACTCCCCTACACACTGTCACACAGCTATTTACACACTCCCCTACACACTGTCACACAGCTATTTACGCACTCCCCTACACACTGTCACACAGCTATTTACACACTCCCCTATACACGGTCACACAGCTATTTACACACTCCCCTACACACGGTCACACAGCTATTTACACACTCCCCTACACACGGTCACACAGCTATTTACACACTCCCCTACACACGGTCACACAGCTATTTACACACTCCCCTATACACTGTCACACAGCTATTTACACACTCCCCTACACACGGTCACACAGCTATTTACACACTCCCCTACACACTGTCACACAGCTATTTACACACTCCCCTACACACGGTCACACAGCTATTTACACACTCCCCTACACACGGTCACACAGCTATTTACACACTCCCCTATACACTGTCACACAGCTATTTACACACTCCCCTATACACGGTCACACAGCTATTTACACACTCCCCTACACACGGTCACACAGCTATTTACACACTCCCCTACACACGGTCACACAGCTATTTACACACTCCCCTACACACTGTCACACAGCTATTTACACACTCCCCTACACTGTCACACAGCTATTTACACACTCCCCTACACACTGTCACACAGCTATTTACACACTCCCCTACACACGGTCACACAGCTATTTACACACTCCCCTACACACTGTCACACAGCTATTTACACACTCCCCTACACACGGTCACACAGCTATTTACACACTCCCCTACACACGGTCACACAGCTATTTACACACTCCCCTATACACTGTCACACAGCTATTTACACACTCCCCTATACACGGTCACACAGCTATTTACACACTCCCCTACACACGGTCACACAGCTATTTACACACTCCCCTACACACGGTCACACAGCTATTTACACACTCCCCTACACACTGTCACACAGCTATTTACACACTCCCCTACACTGTCACACAGCTATTTACACACTCCCCTACACACTGTCACACAGCTATTTACACACTCCCCTACACACTGTCACACAGCTATTTACACACTCCCCTACACACTGTCACACAGCTATTTACACACTCCCCTATACACTGTCACACAGCTATTTACACACTCCCCTACACACGGTCACACAGCTATTTACACACTCCCCTACACACGGTCACACAGCTATTTACACACTCCCCTATACACTGTCACACAGCTATTTACACACTCCCCTGTACACTGTCACACAGCTATTTACACACTCCCCTATACACTGTCACACAGCTATTTACACACTCCCCTACACACTGTCACACAGCTATTTACACACTCCCCTACACACTGTCACACAGCTATTTACACACTCCCCTACACACTGTCACACAGCTATTTACACACTCCCCTACACTCTGTCACACAGCTATTTACACACTCCCCTATACACCGTTGAACACTCTTCTATGCACTACTGCTGACGCTCTTCCACGATACTGTTGTGCTCCTGCCACCAGGCCTGCTTATCCCTTTGCATCCTGCTCATTCGTTTATACTAGTGTTTCTTAAACATTCCCAGTGCCCCAGAGGTGTGCATTTTTATTCCAGCCCATCACGTACGCACCTCATTCAACATATCAAGGGCCTGACGATTAGTTGAGTTGTTGAATCAGGTGTGCTTGTTCTGACCCGCTTTGCACACCAATCAAACACGACAACATAAAGACATGCGTCCTGTCTCGTGTGTTCTCTCTGTCTGTCCATAGGGAGGCGAGGGTCTGTGCTGGAAGGACCTGCTGAGGATCAAGAGCCCCCACAAGCTGCTGTACGCCCTGGAGATCATTGAGGCCCTGGGCAAACCCAACCGACGCATCCACCGGGAGTCCACGGTACTACTGGGACTGCACACACACACACACACACACACACACACACACACACACACACACACACTTACTCTGTCACTCAAACACCTTTTTGCTCATTCATGAACACCCACATTCACACACACACACATACATAGATTCACACTCATATGCATACCCTTGCTCTGCTCACTGATTCAAACACGCATAAGAATGACCCCTGTGTTGTCTGTCTCTGTCCAGGGGAGCTACAGTGACCTGTACCCAGACTCTGACGACTCCAGCGAGGACCAGATAGAGAACAGTAAGAACTCCTGGAGCTGCAAGGTACGCCCCCTTAAACTGACTAACTCCCATACTGTACACACTTGTACAAACCACTTATCAATCAAGTCAACTCAATTTCCTATTTCTCTCTCCTTTTACAGTTTGTGTCATCTGGAGGGCTTCAGTTGCTGTTGGAGATCTTCAACTCTGCAATTCTGGAGCCCAAGGACCAGGAGTCTTGGACAGTGGTGGGTGGGATCAGAAACACATTATAATACATGGAGGAAATGGATAGAATAGGTTGTATAGATTAAACAAAATAAAGTTTCAGTACATTATACGTGAGTGGTAGTGATTCTGTAAAAAAAACTGTCATTCACATGTTTAAAAGTAACTGCGTTATGCGGTGCCAAAGAGTTCCAATTTCAAAGTGGACAATCATAAAGAAGTTAGAGAAACATCGGGGGACATGAACATGACAGAAATAAAGCCATGTCAAACATTGTTTTTAAGACAATGTTCTGTAGTTAGTATTGAGGGTTAACATAGGTCATATCCCCCTCTCCCTCTCTCCTCCCTCAGTGGTTGTTGGACTGCCTGGCTTGCCTGCTTAAGCTCATCTGCCAGTTTGCGGTGGACCCGGCCGACCTGGACCTAGCCTACCACGACGTTTTCTCCTGGTCGGGCCTCACCGACAGCCAGCGCAAAAGGGCTTGGCCTGGCAAGTCCCGCAAGTCCGCCGGCGACCACGGCAAGGGCCTGCATATCCCCCGCCTCACAGAGGTACGGTGGTCCTCAGCTGAATGCTAATAGCTTATGCTAACCGCTAGGTGGGAAGTTGACATCCTTAACTCTTCATGCGCAGTACACAACCTTTCTTTCCACAGCTGTAGCACTTAAAAGAGAAATGATCAAGCGATTTTGTATTATTTTGCCTCTTCTCTCCCTCTGAAACAGTCTTCTATTGTCTCCTCTTCTCTCCCTCTGAAGCAGTCTTCTATTGCCTCCTCTTCTCTCCCTCTGAAGCAGTCTTCTATTGCCTCCTCTTCTCTCCCTCTGAAGCAGTCTTCTATTGCCTCCTCTTCTCTCCCTCTGAAACAGTCTTCTATTGCCTCCTCTTCTCTCCCTCTGAAGCAGTCTTCTATTGCCTCCTCTTCTCTCCCTCTGAAGCAGTCTTCTATTGCCTCCTCTTCTCTCCCTCTGAAGCAGTCTTCTATTGCCTCCTCTTCTCTCCCTCTGAAACAGTCTTCTATTGCCTCCTCTTCTCTCCCTCTGAAACAGTCTTCTATTGCCTCCTCTTCTCTCCCTCTGAAGCAGTCTTCTATTGCCTCCTCTTCTCTCCCTCTGATGCAGTCTTCTATTGCCTCCTCTCCTCTTCTCTCCCTCTGAAGCAGTCTTCTATTGCCCACGGCTGTTTTCTCTCTCTGTGTACTTCCCTCCCTGTGGTGTCTTGGCCTCTACACGAACTTCAAAACTATCCCCATGGTTCATTCTTTGTATCATTAACACTTGATAAACCTTCCTTTTTTTTATTGTCAGGTTTTCCTGGGCCTCGTCCAAGGCACCAACCTGATCCAGCGGTTGATCAACGTGGCCTACACCTACGACAACCTAGCACACAGGTGAGAGAACACAAAGACAACAACCCTGTTCCAAATGTCACCCTATTCCCTACATGGTGCACTACTTTTGACCAGAGCCTTATGGACCCTGTTCAAAAGTAATGTAGTATATCAGGGAATAGGGTGCCCTTTTCGGCATATCTAAGGACTCTGTTCCAATATCCATGCTATAGTAGCATACTACTTAGTGTGAAGCAATGTATTGGGCATGCAATCTAATTGGTATGCTAGTATGGACATAGTAATGTAGTTAACATCACAAGTTTAAAATGCCTTTGTACTAAAGTTGTCCCCTCAACCTGATGTGTATGTTTTACTCCCTGTTTTACTTGCAGAGTTTTGAAGGCCCAATCAGATCACCGGTCCCGTCATGAAGGTGAGCTAGATTTTACGAATGCCTAAATAATGTTCATCAACATGAGAAATGAAAAGCCCCACAGATGTTTTTCACACACACATTTTTCACAGAAAGTGAATCTGTCATATCCTCCTATCCATATTGTATGTTCTTAAGCACATTGTTCTTAGTCATTTCACATGTCTAATGTGTTATTCCTATGTTCCAGTGACCCACTACTCCATGTGGCTGCTGGTGAGCTGGGCCCACTGCTGCTCCACAGTCAAGTCCAGTCTGGCCGACAGCGACCACCTCCACGACTGGCTCAAGAAGCTCACCCTGCTGGTGCCGGAGGTGAGATCTGGGGGAATATCATGGGGCACTGACCCTCCGGAAATGATGAACAACTGGGAATCTAGTATTGTCTTCATCTTGCTTTTGTTCCCCCGACCTAAAAACATGGCTTCAGTTTGTTTCAGTGTAACATTTGAGTATTTCCGTCCCAAAATGGGAAGAATCTAGCTATACCGCTGTTTTGTTGATTTGTTCACTATCCTATTTTGATGCTACTGAAATACTAACTATTCTGTGCCCCAGTTGATTCGTGTGACATTGGTAACAACATCAAATAGAGGAATGTATTGCGTTAACGTGAGTGTCTTTTGTCATTCTCAGACGGCGGTGCGCCACGAGGCTTGTAACGGCCTGTACAAGCTGTCCCTGTCGGGTCTGGAGGGAGGAGAGTCCATCAACAGGTCCTTCCTGCTGCTGGCCGCCTCCACGCTGCTCAAGTTCCTCCCCGACGCACAAGCCCTCAAACCGCTGCGGGTGGGTACAACACACATACACACTTGCGCGTATAGACAGATGCATACACACACACGCATTGAAACGTACACACACACACTAGCACAATTTTGTTGTACTGTTTACTGACAAAAACAAATGTGTTCAGTGTGGGTTATTCAATTCCTTGGTCACGTCAAGTTACACATACCTAATATAAGTAGAAGGGCTCTGTAATTGATGGTGTGTGTGTTTAGGTGGAGGACTATGAAGAGGAGCCGGTGCTGAGGACGGGCTGTAAGGAGTACTTCTGGCTGCTGTGCAAGCTCATCGACAACATCCACGTCAAAGACGCCAGCCAGACCACCCTGTTGGACCTGGATGCGTTAGCCAGACACCTGGCCGACTGCATACGGAGGTGAGTCCAAGATGAATCGAAGACCAGGTCTGCGTCTGAAACGGTACCCTATTGCCTGTTAAGTGCACTACCTTTGGACCATGGGCCCGGGTCAAAAGTAGTGCACTATATAGGAAAAAGGGTGCTGTTTTCAGACACAACCCAGGTCTCTCTTGAAATATGTATTTGATGTGCGATGGCTTGCGTTGTCCACATTCTTGCTGGAGTATTAAGGCCAGCTCAGTTCAAATACATAAGACAAGACTGTTTTAAACCAGTTCTACACTGAAGTTTGCTTGATCAAACATTGACCTGTCTCCCGCTCCCCAGCCGTGAGATCCTGGACCAGCAGGACGGCGCAATCGAGGACGACGGCCTCACAGGCCTCCTGCGCCTCGCCACCAGCGTCCTCAAACACAAGCCTCCCTTCAAGTTCTCCCGCGAGGGCCAGGAGTTCCTGCGCGACGTCCACAACCTGCTCTTCCTCCTTCCCAGCCTGGCCGACCGCGCCCAGCCCAAGTGCAAGTCGCACGCGGCCCGCGCCGCCGCCTACGACCTCCTGGTGGAGACCGTGAAGGGCTCGGTGGAGAACTACAGGCTGCTCCACAACTGGGTCATGTCCCAGCACATGCAGAGTGAGAAGAACCTTTTGCAACCGTTGAAAATGCTACTAGGAATATTTGTCAATGAGAGTAATGCATTGGTGGGAAGGCCCAAGGGAATACAATGGGTATTGAATTGACATTTTTCGTGCGGAAATACTAGACGCTGGTTTTAAACAAACAACCAAATAGCATCCCTTTGAAGTAAGGCATTCCTGTTGGTAATGTCTGCTCCATGGATTTCCATGACCGGATCAAATGAGCGCGGAGCAAGTTGGTTTATTAAAGTTTGAGGTCACATTTTTTGAAAATGATTAGGATCCAATATACATGTTTGAGCATCATCAAACAATCTTAAATCCAGTATAGTCTATTAGGCTCCTGAAAGATATGAACATTTGTGTTGATGTTAATTAAATGGTCATTTCTACCTCCCCCCAGCCTCTCACGCCCCGTACAAGTGGGACTACTGGCCCCACGACGACGTGCGTGCCGAGTGTCGCTTCGTGGGCCTCACTAACCTGGGGGCCACCTGCTACCTGGCTTCCACTATCCAACAGCTCTACATGATCCCTGAGGCACGCCAGGCCGTCTTCACTGCAAAGGTCAGTCCTCTAAATACTATTGTCCTCTTTCTCTCTCTTGCTTTTCTTACGCCTCTCTCTTTTTCTCTGTTTCTTTCCTGTCTTTTTCTCTCTCTATTAGTGATTGTAATGGATGATATTACAATGGTTCCTTTTTCACAGTGCTGTAGGTTGTATGGGACAATTACACCTCATCCACCGCTTGTATATAGCACTCATCTGGATGATACACGGCAGCCATTTTATACTAGAATGCTCATTTCACTCCCTGTGCCACCTGAAGAATGCTTTGCTATTGAAGTTGTTTATTAATGAGAGGTGTGTTTTTCCATTTCCAGTATGCAGAGGAGATAAAGCACAAGACCACCTTACTGGAGCTGCAGAAGATGTTCACCTATCTCATGGTACGCAGCCGCTCTCTCTCTCTCAGCCCTCTGCCACACCGCTCTCAGCTATCTTCTCAGTCCATTGACAAGAACAGACAGACGTTGTCCCCTCAGCTACTTACTTTTTGCTCCACTCATCTTTCTTCCATTTACTCATTCTTCTCCTCTCTCCATCCCTCGTTCCAGGAGAGTGAGAGGAAGGCGTACAACCCCCGTCCGTTCTGTAAGACCTACACCATGGACAAGCAGCCCCTGAACACGGGCGAGCAGAAGGACATGACCGAGTTCTTCACCGACCTCATCACCAAGATAGAGGAGATGTCCCAGGACCTGAAAAACACAGTGAAGACGCTCTTTGGAGGGGTCATCACCAACAATGTGGTCTCGCTGGTAAGAATCACTATACTCTTTTTACCGGCAACATTTCCGTAGTGCAAAATAATTGTGTAAAGTGCAAAACTCGTTATAAACCGCATTCAATCACACTGCGAGATTGTTTACCGTTTTTTTGGCGCTTTGCACAATTCCTTTGCACTACAAAAATTCACCTCAGAATGTTGCTCTACGTGTGTGTGTGTGTGTGTGTGTGTGTGTGTGTGTGTGTGTAAAGCCATTCTCATTCAACTCATTTTTTCTGTCCAACAGGACTGTGACCACGTGAGTCAGACAGCCGAAGAGTTCTACACAGTCAGGTGCCAAGTGGCCGACATGAAGAACATCTACGTAAGTACAACATCGCCAACAACATTGTTTACTTTGTTTAGAAGTGCTACCAAGTGTTATAGACTGGGGTTTACCTTCCAATCACACGTCTCAAATCTCACTGTAGTGTCACACTGCTGCCTTCGATTCAGGTTGAAATTCTTCCTCTTGCAAATGGCAACTTCTCCTCAACTCCTCCTATGTCATACTCTGTTAGTCTGGTGTGTTTTCTATGCTCCTAGTTCTTGTTCATACAGTACTGCTTGGCATGTTGGTAGAGACCTGATTGTGTCTTTGTTTTTCCTCAGGAGTCTCTGGACGAGGTGACCATCAAGGACACTCTGGAGGGGGACAACATGTACACCTGCTCCCAGTGTGGCAAGAAAGTACGCGCAGAGAAGAGGTGAGTCGACGACAAACCTCCTGAAGAGGACCCTGCTGGTCGAAATGCGTTGTGTACTTTTTCTACAGAAAATAAGCCAACCATAATAAATTGGCAGTTATAGTTGTATACTAGACATTTTTGAAATGGTTAGCTGGTTCTCCACCAGTTGATGTTGGTTTACCGTTTGAAAAAATAACTGTTATTGACGTCTCTAGTTTCTCTCTTTTTGACCTTTGCTTCGATTAATCGCCTTTCCCTTTCTCGATCCTTCTCCTTCCAGGGCGTGCTTCAAGAAGCTGCCTCGCATCCTAAGCTTCAACACCATGCGCTACACCTTCAACATGGTCACCATGATGAAGGAGAAGGTCAACACGCACTTCTCCTTCCCTCTGCGCCTCGACATGACCCCCTACACTGAGGACTTCCTCATGGCCAAGGGCGACAGGAAAGAGGGTACGTGTCACTTCCTGTTCCAACAGACCCCCAACCACCTGATTGGTTCTCATAGGCCCTGTTCTACAGTGCATTTGGAAAGTATTCAGACCCCTTTTTACACTTTTTGTTACATTACAGCCTTATTCTAAAACTGATTAAATAGTTTTTTCCCCCTCTTCAATCTACACACAATACCCCATAATGAGAAAGCAAAAACATGTTATATCACATTTACATAAGTATTCAGACCCTTTACTCAGTACTTGAAGCTTGTACTTGTTGAAGCACCTTTGGCAGCGATTACAGCCTTGAGTCTTCTTGTGTATGATACTACAAGCTTCGCACACCTGTATTTGGGGAGTTTGTCCCATTCTTCTCTGCAGATCTTCTCAAGCTCTGTCAGGTTGGATGTGGAGCGTCGCTGCACAGCTATTTTCAGGTCTCTCCAGAGATGTTAAATCGGGTTCAAGTCCGGCTCTGGCTGGGCCACTCAAGGACATTCAGAGACTTGTCCCGAAGCCACTCCTGCGTTGTCTTGGCTGTGTGCTTAGGTTCGTTGTCCTGTTGGAAGGTGAACCTTTGCCCCAGTCTGAGGTCCAGAGAGTTCTGGAGCAAGTTTTCATCAAGGATCTCTCTGTACTTTGCTCCGTTCATCTTTCCCTCGATCCTGACTAGTCTCCCAGTCCCTGCCGCTGAAAATCATCCCCACAGCTTGATGCTGCCACCACCATGCTTCACCATAGGGATGGTGCCAGGTTTCCTCCAGACGTGACGCTTGGCATTCAGGCCATCTTGGTTTCATCAGACCAGAGAATCTTGTTTCTCATGGTCAGAGTCCTTAAGGTGCCTTTTGGCAAACTCCAAGCGGACTGTCATGTCCATTTTACCAAGCAGTGGTTTCTGTCTGGCCACTCTACCATAAAGGCCTGATTGGTGGAGTCCTGAAGAGATGGTTGTCCTTCTGGAAGGTTCTCCCATCTCCACAGAGGAACTCTGAAGCTCTGTCAGATTGACCATCAGGTTCTTGGTCACCTCCCTAACCAAGGCCCTTCTCCCCTGATTGCTCAGTGTGGCCAGCTCTAGGAAGAGTCTTGGCGGTTCCAAACTTCTTCCATTTAAGAATGATGGAGGCCACTGTGTTCTTTTGGGACCTTCAGTGCTGCAGAAATGTTTTGGTACCCTTCCCCAGATCTGTGCCTCGACACAATCCTGTCTCGGAGCTCTACGGACAATTCCTTCGACCTCATGGCTTGGTTTTTGCTCTGACATGCACTGTCAACTGTGGGACCTTATATAGACAGGTGTGTGCCTTTCCAAATCATGCCCAATCAATTGAATTTACCACAGGTGGACTCCAAGTTGTAGAAACATCTCAAGGATGATCAATGGAAACCGGATGCACCTGAGCTCAATTTCGAGTCTCATAGCAAAGGGTGTGAATACTTATGTATATAATAATACATTCTAAAAACCTGTTTTCGCTTTGTCATTATGGGGTATTGTGTGTAGATAGAGATTTTTTTATAAATCAATTTTATAATAAGGCTGTATTGTAACAAAATGTGGAAAAAGTCAAGGGGTCTGAATACTTTCCGAATGTACTGTAAATTCACTTGTAGAACTATACTGTCTAGTCGGTGTATTTGAATGAACAGCAATATGCAGATATTTTCTTTTTCCTAGCCTATAGAAAAAGGACAAATGTGCTGGATAGAAAAACTAATATGTGAAAACAAAGTAATGTCTGCAACTCTGTAATGCTCCCCAGTGATGCTGCAACTCTGTAATGCTCCCCAGTGATGCTGCAACTCTGTAATGCTCCCCAGTGATGCTGCAACTCTGTAATGCTCCCCAGTGATGCTGCAACTCTGTAATGCTCCCCAGTGATTTATAGGCAATATAAAAAGTTTTGCTCTTGGTATCTTCGTCAGGTCCACCTAGCCTATCAGAGGGCAAGCTAGGTGGCGCAACAAGCATATATCCTATTGTAGCTATCCAACCAATAATTGGAGGAATGGGTTTCTCATTGATGTGGTCCGCTATGTCCTACTACAGGTTTCCGGGAGGAGGGCGAGGCTAAGGTGGCGGAGAGCTACGAGTACGACCTCATCGGCGTCACAGTGCACACGGGCACGGCGGATGGCGGCCATTACTACAGCTTCATCCGAGACATCGTCAACCCGCACGCCTACAAGAATAACAAGTGGTGAGGAATATCTCTGGGTCTAGTATTGAAATCAGCTCCGTGGGGAATTTTAAAAAAGATGTCTCGTGTTATGGCCTTACGATACAATATACTTTAGTCCATTTACATGGAAATTCATGACTTGCAATTGGTTGATTTCATGGCACTGTTCTACTTCTGGGTTCTTTTTAATTTTAGGGTATACAACCGACTGTCATTAACTTAATTCGCTTGCTTTTCTCAGGTACCTATTCAACGATGCCGAGGTGAAGCCCTTTGACTCGGCCCAGCTAGCCTCCGAGTGCTTCGGTGGAGAGATGACGGTAAATCCTGAAATAAAGACAAAGCTCCCAATGTTTTACTGTTAATTAATACTTTTCGATATTGAAATGTTTCATCTCACCAACATATTTTTCTTTTAGACAAAAACGTACGACTCTGTCACCGACAAGTTCATGGACTTCTCCTTTGAGAAGGTCAGTTTCCTTGTAAATCATTTTCTAATGTGACATTTTTGTTTAAAAAATGGGTTTAAAAGTTGACAGTTTGTCATGTCTCTCCCTCCAGACCCACAGTGCTTACATGCTCTTCTATAAGAGAGTGGAGCTAGAGGAGGAGAATGGCAAGGACTTCAACTTCGACGTTTCTCCAGATCTACTCGAGGTACCTGGCTGGTTACGATCTCGTAGAACTCCTTTCTCACATTCTTTATTCTCTCAAAACGTTGAAATGATTATTCTGACGTCTTCTTTTCTCTACTCAGTGGATTTGGCAAGACAACATGCAGTTTCTTCAGGACAAGAACATTTTCGAGCACACGTACTTTGGGTCAGTGACACATTTTTGTACTAGCCATCATGACTGCACCTTTTCTGAAGCTAGAATGCAGATGTGCTATTATCGAGAGTCTTATGTTAACAGTACTTTGCTTGTGTGCCAAAGACTTGACCCTGAAATATAGAACTAAATCGATTTTACTTATGAAGTACTGTCTCAATTATAGCTCAAATGCAATGACATATGAATGTGGTCTTGATCTATTAACATAGTGCAGGATGAAGTGCTGCCTTGGTGTATAAACTGGTCTGAGATCAGTGTTGTGACTCTCTCTGTACTCCTATCTACAGGTTCATGTGGCAGCTTTGCAGCAGCATCCCCAGCACTTTACCAGACCCCAAAGCCATCTCCCTCATGACCGCCAAGGTACGACCACACTCCACTAAACCCTTAGTCTCAACCATAGAACTTCATTAGAAAATCCTTTTTAACTTTTCACCGATATATTTTGATGGCTTTACCGTTACACTTTGAATACACAGTACTTTCCACTCTCACACCTCTCCTCCTTGATTACAGCTTAGCACATCATTTGTCCTGGAGACGTTCATTCACTCCAAGGAAAAGGTGAGTTGTCCTTCCTTACTGTCAGTGGATGGCTCTAGTTGCCAGCCTCAATTGCAATCTCTGGTTATTTTTCAGTGATGATTTTATGCTCTGTTTTACGGTGTGGAAGACGGTCTGTAACTTATGGCAAGAGTTTGTCTAAAGTTGGTCTGTGTGTGTTTTCAGCCCACCATGCTGCAGTGGATCGAGCTACTGACCAAACAATTCAACAACAGCCAGGCGGCCTGCGAGGTAAATTTACAGTTTATTGAAGCACAAATCAGGTAGAACATTGTGCTGAATAGTTTTCAATCATTAGCAGGGTAATTGCTAACTTCCTGTTTTCATGTCGTCATGGTCTTTCAGTGGTTTTTGGACCGCATGGCTGATGACAACTGGTGGCCCATGCAGATCCTCATCAAGTGCCCCAATCAGATTGTTCGGCAGGTGAGAGCCCTAATCAGATTGTTCTCCAGTCACTCACACACACACACACACTCCCACACACTCACACACACTGCCCTGTTGTCCCCCATCAGATGTTCCAGAGACTGTGTATCCACGTCATCCAGAGGCTACGGCCAGTCCACGCCCACCTCTACCTACAACCTGGCATGGAGGACGGGTAGGAACGATCACTTATCTACCAATCAATCATCCACCCAGTCAATCAATCACTCACAACTGAGAAACATATTCATTTGTAAGCTTTATAGTGTAAACAATTGAAGAAAAAAAGTCCCACATTAAACTAGCTTCTGCTATCCCATGAGTAGTCTATAACGTGGCTCTTGAACTGATAATGGTTTGCTTCCGCTAGAGGCGTTGCAGCGTGACATAACCATGTTGTGTCTGTCATTAGATGGCTGAGAGAAAGGTGCCGTGTGTTACCTAGTTGCCCTAGCACTGTGGCCACTTGGAGAGTTTTGTGGCACAACCTTTGAGGAAAATGGTCATTAACCAAAGAAGTTTCGATTTATAATGTTCTGGAAAAACTCAGGAAAACTCCCAAGTTTAATTCCACTGTATCACCTGGGTCATGTTCATTAGGGTACACAACAGAGAATGTTTCGAAATGCTTTGCAACAGAAAACGAAATTGAGAGTTTCTCATTGGACAAGTCTAGGTAGTCCCTTTCTGTTTCAGTCCATTTTTCATTTGTTTGGTACCTAATGAACATGACCTGACAAGTTGTCTGATGTCACTTCCTCTTCCTGTGTGTGGCCTCCAGGTCTGATGACATGGACGGGCCGGTGGAGGACATCGGCAGCCGCTCGTGCGTGACGCGCTTCGTCAAGACGCTTCTGTCCATCATGGAGCACGGCGTCAAGCCCCACAGCAAACACCTGACTGAGTACTTCGCCTTCCTCTACGAGTTCGCCAAGATGGGAGAGGAGGAGGTTGGTCGTTGATAACAGTAGTCGTTTTATAGGAATATACTTTTGACACTTATCCAAAAGGACTTAAGTGTGTAAAAATGTGTTCGCTGTAGTGTAAGTTTGAGTCCCAAATGGCACCCTATTACCTGCATAGTGCACTACTTTTGACCAGAGCCTGCTCTGTGAGTGCGTACATTTTCAGTAGGTTTTCTGTGATTCCTGCAGGGCTTGAACCGAGATACATGGCTTGAAGGGGTTTTAGAGGACACTGTTTTTGCTAACAGTCTGTTTGTTTTCTCTTTTCTCATACCTCCAGAGTCAGTTCCTTCTGTCCCTACAAGCCATTTCCATCATGGTGCACTTCTACATGGGCACCAAGGGGCCTGAGAACGTAAGTATACACTAGTTGTGTGTGTGTGTGTACCTGTGTGTGTATGTTTCTGTGCTTGTGTGTAATGACCTGGTCCCCCCAGCCCCAGGTGGAGGTGCTGTCTGAGGAGGAGGGAGAAGAGGAGGATGAGGAGGAGGACATCTTGTCCCTGGCGGAAGAGAAGTACCGCCCGGCCGCCTTGGAGAAGATGATAGCCCTCATCGCCCTGCTTGTGGAACAGTCCCGCTCTGAGAGGTAGGGCACAGACGGGCACTGCTGGCCATGGCATAGCACCACTTGGGACACAGGAAAGCAGTATATAATATGGCACAGGGATTTTACCTGCTACTAGCAAAGTGAGATTGGTCAATGTTACGGGATGATTTGAGGATCACCCCGAACTAGACATTTGGTTTTGTAGATTTGCTGGGTCACAGGAAATGTTCATAGCTTTGTCACAGCACAAAATCGTGTTGGTAATACTGCCCAAAAGTAAGCTGTAAATACTACTACATTTATTTGCTTTTCAAATCACCCCCCTCCTTCATTTCACCTTCTTTCTTCTCCCCCTTTCTCCCTCTCCCCCTCTCCCTCTCTCCCTCTCCAGACACCTGACTCTGTCTCAGAGTGACATGGCAGCCCTGACCGGGGGGAAAGGCTTCCCCTTCCTCTTCCAGCACATCCGAGACGGCATCAACATCAGGCAGACCTGCAACCTCATCTTCAGCCTGTGTCGCTATAACAACCGCCTGGCCGAGCACGTACGTTTAACAGATGCGCCAACACACACACACACACACACACACACACACACACACACACACACAAACCAATCCGCACACACACCAACCAATGCACGCACACACAAACAAACACGTCGCTGTTGTTAATGGCAGACCCTGGCCGTGACCCCACTCTCCGAGGTTGTCTCAGGGAGAGTTGGGATTTGCAAAAAACACATTTCCAATTCGTATTAATACACACTTTTACATGTTTGAAATAGGACAAATATAAGCACCCTCCAAATTATTATTACATACACACACACAGGCACATACAGTATATTTCTAATCTAATTTCTCCTGTGTTCTGTTGCAGATTGTATCCATGCTCTTCACCTCCATTGCTAAACTGACGCCTGAGGTAAGCACTGATGTGAGAACCTACCCCTTTAATACAAAATGCTCTCAATTTAATATCCAACTCAATTATTAGTTTGTACAAATCTTAATTTATCCCTCTAATTTTCTCCTCTTCTTTCTCTCCATCCCACTCTTTCTCTCATCCCCCTCTCTCTCCATCCCCTTCTCTCCCTCTCCATCCCCTTCTCTCCCTCTCCATCCCCTTCTCTCCCTCTCCATCCCCCTCTCTCCCTCTCCATCCCCCTCTCTCCCTCTCCATCCCCCTCTCTCCCTCTCCATCCCCCTCTCTCCCACTCCTTCTCTCCCTCTCCATCCCCCTCTCTCCCACTCCTTCTCTCCCTCTCCATCCCCCTCTCTCCCACTCCTTCTCTCCCTCTCCATCCCCCTCTCTCCCACTCCTTCTCTCCCCCTCTCTCCCACTCCTTCTCTCCCTCTCCATCCCCCTCTTTCCCACTCCTTCTCTCCCACTCCTTCTCTCCCTCTCCATCCCCCTCTCTCCCACTCCTTCTCTCCCACTCCTTCTCTCCCTCTCCATCCCCTTATGTCCCTCTCCATCCCCTTATGTCCCTCTCCACCCCCCTCTCTCCCACTCCTTCTCTCCCTCTCCATCCCCTTATGTCCCTCTCCATCCCCTTATGTCCCTCTCCACCCCCCTCTCTCCCACTCCTTCTCTCCCTCTCCATCCCCCTCTCTCCCACTCCTTCTCTCCCCCCTTCTCTCCCTCTCCATCCCCCTTCTCTCCCCCCTTCTCTCCCTCTCCATCCCCCTTCTCTCCCTCTCCATCCCCCTTCTCTCCCCCCTTCTCTCCCTCTCCATCCCCTTCTCTCCCTCTCCATCCCCTTCTCTCCCTCTCCATCCCTCTCTTTTAGGCAGCAAACCCTTTCTTCAAGCTGCTCACCATGCTGATGGAGCTGTCAGGTGGTCCTCCGGGCATGCCTTCCTTCGCCTCATACATACTGCAGAGGATCTGGGAGGTACGGTCACACGCGCGCACACAAAAAAATCAAATGTTATTTGTCACATGCTTCGTAAACAGCAGGTGTAGACTAACAGTGACCCTTATGGGTCCTTCCCAACAATGCAGAGAGGAAAATAATAATACGAGGAATAAATAACAGTAACTTGGCTATATACAACGGGTACCAGTACCAAGTCGATGTGCAGGGTTACACGGTAATTGAGGTAGATATGTACATATAGGTAGGGCCAAAGTGACTAGGGAACAGGATAGATAATAAACAGTAGCAGCAGCGTATGTGATGATTCAAAAGAGTTGGTGCAAAAAGGGTCAATGCAGATAGCTATTTGGTTAACTATTTAGCTGTCTAATGGCTTGGGGGTAGAAGCTGTTCAGGGTCCTGTTGGTTTCAGGCTTGGTGCGTCGGTACCGCTTGCCGTACAGTAGCTGAGAGAACTGTCTATGACTTGGGTGGCTGGAGTCTTTGGCCATTTTTAGGGCTTTCCTCTGACACTGCCTGGATGGCAGGGAGCTTGGCCCCAGTGATGTACGCACTGCCCTCTGTAGCGCCTTGCGGTCGAATGCCAAGCAGTTGCCATACCAAGCAGTTGCCATACCAAGCAGTTGCCATACCAAGCGGTGACGCAGCCAGTCAAGATGCTCTCAATGGTGCAGCTGTAGATCTTTTTGAGAATCTGAGGGCCCATGCTCGTCGTCGGTGATCAGGCCTACCACCGTCGTGTCGTCAGCAAGCTTAATGATGTGTTGGAGTTAGGCATTGCCACGCAGTTGTGAGTGAACAGGGCGGACAGGAGGGGACTATGCACGCACCCCTGAGTGGCCCCCGTGTTGACGGTCAGCATGGTGGATGTGTTGTTGCCTGCCCTCACCACCTGGGGGCGGCCTGACAGGAAGTCCAGGATCCAGTTGCAGAGGGAGGTGTTCAGTCCCAGGGTACTGAACTTAATGATGAGCTTGGAGGGTACATAGTCACAGGTTCATCTGATTCATTGTTCATTATCAAGTTACTTCAGTTGAACATCAATTTATCCATATTTGTCCATAACCCACTTTATGAAGTTATTTCAGTTGATCTTGATGTCGTTGCCTAAAATATTCAAAATCGTATCCTTTTGTGTGTGTTCTCTCCCAGGTGATAGAGTACAACCCAAGCCAGTGTCTGGACTGGTTGGCGGTGCAGACCCCCAGGAACAAGCTGGCTCACAGCTGGGTGCTGCAGAACATGGAGAACTGGGTGGAGCGCTTCCTACTGGCCCACAACTACCCCCGTGTCCGCACCTGTAAGAACACTTGTGATGTCTCTCTCTCTCTTTCTCTGTCTCTTGCTGTTTCTGTCTGGAAGTTCTTACTAACTACACTACATGACCAAAAGTATGTGGACACCTGCTCGTCGAACATCTCATTCCAACATTGTGGGCATTAATATGGAGTTGGTCCCACTTTGCTGCTATAACAGCCTCCACTCTTCTGGGAAGGCTTTCCACTAGATGTTGGAACATTGCTGCGGGGACTTCCATTCAGCCAAAAGAGCATTAGTGAGGTTGGGCGATTAGGCCTGGCTCGCTGTCGGCGTTCCAATTCATCCCAAAAGTCTTCGATGGGGTTGAGGTCAGGGCTCTGTGCAGGCCAGTCAAGTTCTTCCACACTGGTCTCGACAAACCATTTCTGAATGGACCTCGCTTTGTGCACGGGGGCATGCTAAAACAGGAAAGGGCCTTCCCTAAACTGTTGCCACAAAGATGGAAGCACAGAATCGTCTAGAATGTAATTGTATGCTGTATCATTACGTTTTCCCTTCACTGGAACTAAGAGGCCTTGCCCGAACATGAAAAACAGCCCCAGACCATTATTCCTCCTCCACCAAACTTTACAGTTGGCACTATGCATTGGGGCAGGTAGCGTTCTCCTGGCATCCGCCAAACCCAGATTCGTCCGTCGGACTGCCAGATGGTGAAGCGTGATTCATCATTCCAGAGAACACGTTTCCACTGCTCCAGAGTCCAATGGCGATGCGCTTTACACCACTCCAGCCGTTGCTTGGCATTGCGCATGGTGATCTTAGGCTTGTGTGCGGCTGCTCGGCCATGGAAACCCATTTCATTAAGCTCCAGACTAACAGTTATTTTGCGGACGTTGCTTCCAGAGGCAGTTTGGAACTCAGTAGTGAGTGTTGCAACCGAGGACAGATGATTTCTACGCGCTACTGGCACTCCTGTTCTGTGAGCTTGTGTGGCTTACCACTTTGCGGCTGAACCGTTGTTGCTCCTAGACATTTCCTCTTCACAATAGGGTACTTTTTTGTTTTTACGCAGAGGCTATAAATCATTATTCATCATCATTCTATTTTTCCATAGTATCAACGATTCTTCTATCTTATGAAAAAGTGATGCTGTGCAGGAGGGGCTTTGTCCTGTCCTTCCTGTCGGTCAGGTCAGGTTGCCACCGGATACTGTTTCTTATTTTGTTTAGATTTTTGAAGAATCTTCAATCTTCTGTATACTCCTCTGCATGCACATTCTCCTATCAGTCCTTGTGTAATGATTGCACAGTGAGATCAATGGAAGGTTTCTATAAGTGGGTGAACAATCCAACTCTTGGTGAATTTGGCTTCAGAATGACATGAAGAGCCGACATTGAAGGATCAAAACGCGACGTTGCTATGAACACTTGGCTGCCACATGCCAGGTATTGTGTGTAACAGTGATGACACCAAGTAAATCTTAAATGATTAAAACTTAAACACAAAATATAACTATCCAACAACAAACTTCTTACAGCTTATCAGACACATTTCCACTTGCTGAACACATACTTCTTAGATAAAACATACAGCCTCTAAAGACAATTGTTACATAGTTGCTGTCTAAATTGGGCGGTGGTCTCCCAACCTTTTAATTCAATAAAATAAGAGTATAGTACAAAAATAAACTTGTATCAGAATAAAAACGTCAACAAAAATAACGTAGACATCAACAATATCAAAAAGTTCATTTGAGTATGAGTTGCCCTCAAAAATAAGTAAATAAATACAACAAATAGATAGAGCTGCAACGACGTCTTTGAAAGAAGTGAGATAAATGACGAGTCCCATAAAGCAAATATATTAAGTAAAGATTTCACTACAACGCCACTCCATCCTGGTCAGCATTGGCATGGTTAAGGTATATGGTGCTAAGACCCCTGGCCTTGCACAGTCTTGCCTCCATCTAGCTGATCTTACAGCTGACCGGGGCAGCTCAAACAGGGCAGAAATGTGACGAACTGACTTGTTGGAAAGGTGGCATCCTATGACGGTGCCACATTGAAAGTCACTGAGCTCTTCAGTAAGGCCATTCTACTGCCAATGTTTGTCTATGGAGATTGCAAGGCTGTGTGCTCGATTTTATACACCTGTCAGCAACGAACGGGTGTGGCTGAAATAGCCAAATCCTCTAATTTGAAGGCGTGTCCACATACTTTTGTGTATATATAGTGTAGGTTACAAAAGTTCCCCATAAAACAATCGCCTAAAACAGGTTACAAACGTGCCCTTTCATCTTGTGCTTTATTTGTTGCTCCCTCTCTCTCTTCCATCCCCACCTCTCACAGAGAACCAGCAGAGAGCTAGGTACCACTGCTCTCCACTGCACTCATCCCCATCAATCTCTTCAAACTCGAACAAAAGAACAATTGTGTGTAGTTACCCTAGAAATCTAAAAAGGACAGACATTTAGGCAAAACTCTGCTCTAACTCTGAATTCTTTCTATCCCTCTAGCGGCAGCCTACCTCCTGGTGTCACTCATTCCCAGCAACTCGTTCCGCCAGATGTTCCGCTCCACGCGTTCCCTCCACATCCCCACGCGGGACCTGCCCCTGTCTCCCGACACCACCGTGGTGCTCCACCAGGTATGCTAACGAGACTCCACAGTCACACACACTGCAATATGTGCTCCCTAAGTTTTTTAGGTGAGCGCTGATGCCGCCCTATGATAAGCAGTGCCCACTTTGTCAAAGGCGTAAAATATTTAGCTCGTCCATTCCCAGCTCGCTTCTCCCGGGTGCTGTTGGAGAGACTCATCGCTGCGGCGCTCCACCAACGTTCCGTCAAAAAAATTATCTAACATAAATCATGTAGCAGGTACAGGATTTGGTAGAAACAGTATGTGGCATTTTCTGTAGCCTACAGGCTGGAGATAATATGTATGACAATGTATTGAGACGGACACTTTTTACATCGTGCAGGTTTCTCTGATCGAATAGCCTAACCTAAATGCTGCCCAATCTAATAAAAATGGTTAACAAACAACATATCCTAAAAATAGGACAGGTCAAAGTAAAAATGGACAATATGGAATGGGCAATCACAACTGTTGTCCAGGAGTTTCACCCCATTGTCATGATCAGTGGTTTCAAGTTTGTATCTGTACATTTTTGACAAGCTGATCATAGCAAAAAAGAAAATAGTTCTGCATTTCCTGCTGTGTAAACACATTGCAAATAGGCTCACGATAACTCCTGCTAAAGTTTGGTAGCTGATATTCAGAGCTTAAATAGCCAAATTGATTAGTCACAGGAATCCGGACTAATAAAGCGAATGCAATGGCCTGTTTTACAAATGGTGGGCCTACCACATGGATGGGCATTCATAAAATTCCATTGCTGGTCGACATGGTAGGGTACACCCCAGTAAGCACGAGCCGACGTCTTTTGGACGTCTTTTTTTGGTGTTTTACTAACGGTAGGCTTTTTTGGTCTCGCCTAGGGCCGCAGAAAGGCAATGACCGGCCCTGCATGCAAGTCACATAAGCATATATTTATACCCCGACGAGGCGGAGTTTCCCTTCTTGTATGTCTAAGATCAACAATTTGTCTCTGTTGCTGGGCAGCAACTACGTCTGTGCCTCTTTGTTGGTGTCTAGAACCTTTGTGGGCGGGGATGTGTGTGTGAGAGATAAAGCTGCAGTTAGTGTCGATGGGGTGGGCCCAATCTGGCCCCCCCTCAACAGATTTCCTCCCTCTCTCTTCAACTGTTGTTCTCACATGGATGTTGAGTTCCTCCACCACCTCTCCTTGCCCTAGTTCCACAGGAGCTGGCAAAACAGGAACCCGACTGTTGCTCTTTTACCTACTTCCTTCGAATCTTAATATACAACACTAACCGTGTCTGACCTGAGACTGACACTTTCTGCACTTCCCCTTGTCGCTACAATAACACACACAAGCTCCAACAACCTAACCCATAACAAGACTACTACTACTAATTATACAATTAAAATGGGCTTAAGTCAAACTGTTTCCATCATTAGTGACAACGTTTTGACCAATCCGGTCTTGGCACTTATAACCATTTGTTGGTATTTTTTGATACCCAGCACCTGCTCAGACTTTGGATGATATCTTCTAGTTTGAAAATTCAAGTAAAGACATTTTTTTGAAACTGGGAGAAGTGGGTTTCATTTACAACCCAATCTTTTAAATAAATTGTATTATGTATGTACAACGATTAGATTGAAGTGTACGTGTTTCATAGCGACTGTTTTGAAGTTGTTTATTTTGAATGAAAAAGAAAAATCTCTCTAATCTTTCCTTATCCTCCTACACCAGGTGTACAACCTGCTTCTGGGCCTTCTGGGCCGGGCCAAGCTCTACGTGGACGCGGCGGTGCATGGGACCACCAAGCTGGTGCAGTACTTCAGCTTCATGACCTACTGCCTCATCTCCAAGACGGAGAAGCTCATGTTCTCCGGTTACTTCATGGACCTGTGGAACCTCTTCCAGGTGAGCGGATGGGGGCGGTTGAAAGGGCTTTGTCTGCTTTGGGAAGAGTTGAGTGGGCTAAATGAGACTGGTATTAGATTGGCATATTAGTCATTTAGAAGTTAGTGTCTTTGTACATTCACTACACTAGAATAACTAAATAAAGGCATTTAGTCAATCTCAAGGCGTACACTTAAAAGTGAAAATGAAGTCTATTAGCTACTTAGTTTAGATTTGTTTGGTTCTTTTTTCTCTTCCTCTGTGGTTCCTCACCTATACACACCTTATTGAATAATAACACTAGTGATAGTAATTAAATACAATTTCTCTGATCTTTCTCCACGTTTCCCCCTCTCTCAGCCGAAGCTGTCTGAACCAGCCATCGCCACTAATCACAACAAGCAGGCCCTGCTCTCCTTCTGGTACAACGTGTGTGTAGAGTGTCCTGAGAACGTCCGGCTGGTCGTCCAGAACCCCGTGGTCACTAAGAACATCGCCTTCAACTACATCCTGGCCGACCATGACGACCAGGAGGTATTAATAATAAATATAGCTGCGAGCCCCCTACATTTTTGTCAAATAATAATAATAACAAAATAAATATATTTTGAGCAGCGGCAACGAGGTCCTAGCAATAGAAACAGTACCACTTTGGTCACCCATTGGGAAGCATGACACTAAAATGGGCAATGGCAATACCTATCTTAAGCATGTTCACCAAGTTGCATGATTCTACCTCAAATAGGTGATGAGTTATGTGTAGTGCATGTTTGCCACAACGACTACGAGGCCTAATGCTACCGCCGTAGACGACTGTCCTTTCGAACTTCATGTTTACCAAATTCCATGCCCCTACGTCCAACAGTTCAATAGTTATAACCTTCAGTGCAAAGAAGCGCCTTCCACTGGCGTAGAGCAATTTATCCAGGAACAAGTTGTACATGTAAAAACACAACAGTCAAATAAGAAAGGTAGGTCAGTCACTAGAGGTGAGTCTGAAAGGCTGCTTGATATCATTTCCCAACAGGTGGTGCTGTTCAACCGGGGCATGCTGCCGGCATACTACGGCATCCTGAGGATGTGCTGTGAGCAGTCGCCCGTCTTCACCCGCCAGCTGGCCTCGCACCAGAACATCCAGTGGGCCTTCAAGAACCTCACGCCGCACGCCAGCCAGTACCCAGGGGTGGGTGGTCTGACTGACTGTCTGTCCCTTTGTGTATAATGGGAAGATTCCCTGATTGACTGGGTGCTGGTGTGTGTCTGTCCGTCCGTGTGACTGTCAGTCTATCTTTCTTTCTCTCTTACTGCCTCTGGCGACTATCTACCCCTCTGTTATAGTGCCTATGTCTGTGACCCCTCAGGCGATTCTCTTGTGCCCTGTCCAGAAACATCCAATAGGCACTTCATGAAAATATCAGATGGATAATATTAGGGATTAGGGGATAGGCCTGGGGGATGTTTCTGGATGGGGTCTCTGACTCCTGTATGAGGTCTCTGTTGCGTCTCTGACCACTGTCTGGTGTGTGTCTGTCCCCCTGCAGGCGGTGGAGGAACTGTTCAACCTGATGCAGCTGTTTGTGGCCCAGAGGTCGGACATGAGGGAGGAGGAGCTGGAGGACGTCAAGCAGTTTAAGAAGACCACCATCAGCTGCTACCTTCGCTGCTTGGACGGACGCTCCTGCTGGACCACACTCATCAGGTAACACAGAGGGTAACAGGCGCGCACAGAGGGGAACAGGCGCACACTCACACCTGCTACCAGGGTCATGTTCATAAGGCACCAAATGGAAGAAAACGGACTGAAACAGGGACTACCTGGAATTGTCCAATAGAACACAATCAATTCTGTTTCGAAACGTTTTAAAACATTTTCCGTTGCATGCCCTAATGAACACGGCCCAGATACAAAGCATCTGCATAGTTTTAAAATATGAACACACGGCAACCTAACCAGGGAAATGTCTGATGCCTTTTAGAGAATCATATGGGCAATGTCTTACTTTTGAAATGAATGGTATGTGAAATATAGTAATGTCTATTATATAATATAACTGTGGTTTGTGTCCTCCTTCCCAGTGCCTTCCGTGTGTTATTGGAGAACGATGAGGACAGACTACTGGTGGTCTTCAACAGAGGACTCATCCTCATGACAGAGGTATGACAAGACATGCTACTCACATTTACTCATTATGGTTATTAGGCTTATATTGAACCATTTATACATTGCATTGTTTCACTGGCTCGTATGTGAATATCATTTTGAGTTTGTTTTAGGAAAGTGGGGTTGGGGGTAGACTCGTGTTGCCACATTTCCAAGTCTCGTTCATCACTCTGCGTTTTAATGTAGTTTATTCTGTATCCAATATAAGAAATGTTATATATTTTTTAAAAGTTTGACAATCTAAAGGGTGTCCATAGAGGTTTACCATGACATAGCTGTTACATAAATCATTACCTGTCATTTGACATGCCCCTCCCTCTCTCTCCATCCTGCAGTCATTCAACACCCTGCACATGATATTGGTAGTTTGTGATGAAGTTTATTCATTGTGAACTGTATCCAGTAAAATAATATTTACTGTAAATTGTAGGGAAGTTAAGTGTCAATGTAGGTTTAATTTCTTAGGCCAAGGGTTCTAGCATAAACCATTGCCTGTCATTTGACGTGCCCCTCTCTCACTCTCTCTCTCTCTCTCTCTGCTTCCTGCAGTCGTTCAACACCCTGCACATGATGTACCACGAGGCCACGGCGTGTCATGTGACGGGGGACCTGGTGGAGCTGCTGTCCATCTTCCTGTCGGTGCTCAAGGCCACGCGGCCCTATCTGCAGCGCAAAGGTCAGCAAAAATACCCTCACTCTCCTTCCTCTCTGACCTCCTACCTTGTAGCGAAACCTAATCTCCAAGTCAAATGTTTTGTCTCCCATTGACATCAATGCATTACTAAGTGAACGAGTTAGGATTCGCCCCCTTGTGAATAAGCCCAGCGTTCTTTTGACACAGCCTTACCTTTGTTAACCAGAGCTCAGTTACTTGCCTTTATTAAGGGACCCTGATGTAAAGACTCTGTATATCCTGTGTTCTTCTCCTATAGATGTGAAGCAGGCTCTTATCCAGTGGCAGGAAAGGATCGACTTTGCCCACAAGCTGCTCACCCTCCTCAACTCCTACAGCCCTCCGGAGCTCCGCAACGCCTGCCTGGGTAACAGCACACACACACACACACACACACACACACACACACACACACACACACAGAGTTTGGATAATATTTTACCACATTTCCCCTCTAAACTATTCCACATAGTATATGCAATAGACCTTTGGAACAATTCCATTCACTCTAGGGAATAAAACCAATTCTTGTTGTTGTATGGTAATATGAGATGTCATTTCACTAATAGTTCCTGTGTATTTCTGTTCCCCCTCCAGATGTTCTGAAGGAGCTGGTCCTGTTGAGTCCCCATGACTTCCTGCATACGCTGGTGCCCTTCCTGCAGCACAACCACTGCACCTACCACCACAGCAACATCCCCAGTGAGTCTCCCTCAACTGCAGCGCTGTACCTCTGTACACTGCACTGGGTTTATTACTGCAACTAAGAAAGTCGTATGTACTGACGAAAGTGAATGACGACAAACACAAGCAATCATGAAAATATATAATGATGAATAATACTACACAGTTCACGTATTATATGTAACAGCATGCTATCCTAAGGACCCTGGCTCTGTCTGTAGACTCTGGTTCTCCAAGTGCATGCCAGAGTAACGGGGAGTCTTTGACTGTCCTGGCCTCTCCGTGCCTGAGGCACTCACTCTACTGTCCTACAGAAATCTAGAAAGAAAGAAGAAAAAAAAACATGGAATCACTGTAGGCGGAGTCATTTTGTCCAAATCTCCTGTTGACATAAATGTTGCTGTAGATTTGCGTAAGACCAGGTAGGATTTGTCCCTCTGTGATTTGTCTGAATCTGACTGTATCTTTGTACACAGTGTCCTTTGGGCCTTACCTGCCCTGCAGAGAGAACATCAAGCTGATGGGAGGCAAGAACAATATCAGACCCCCCAGACCTGAACTCAACATGTGTCTCCTGCCTTCCATGGTGGAGACCAGCAAGGTGTGTGTCTCTCTATAATACTGTGTCTAATTTCTCTTGGCCAGTTTGTCATTTCCTTAAATACATAAAGACTATCTTTGGCACAAAGATCATCTTAAGTTTGATGGTAGATAATAGATAGAACAGTGGTCTTAATGCTAAAGATGATCTTTATGTTTTTAGGGAATCTCACACCAGGTTATTATTGTAAGAGAGATTGTTCTCGATAGCTTACCTGGCTAAGTAAAGGTTAATGTAAGATAAAGACAATCTGTCCTACCTGGTTAAAATAATGGAAGTGGAAATGGTGCCCATTAGAGCCACAACTGAAGTTCCCTCTTGGGAAAATGAAGTTACTCTATTTATGTTTCTTCACAATTCAAGGTCTGTTCATTCCATGTGTATATTTGCACTAGGGTGGTCTTCTTCCTATCATTGAGAAGGATCATAAACGTCCATGTCTCTCTCTCTCTCTCTCAGGGTAAAGATGAGGTGTATGACCGGATGCTCCTAGACTACTTCCTCTCCTACCACCAGTTCATCCACCTGCTGTGTCGAGTCGCCATCAACTGCGAGAAGTTCACCGAGACCCTTGTCAAACTAAGTAAGTGGGGGTTTATGTGTGTTTGTATTGATGTAGTTCTAATGCTACTATATCTAATGACTAAAGAGGGCTGTGTTGTGTCTGTATCTGGTGGGTCTCCAATGTGACCATATCTGTCTGACTCCAGGTGTCCTGATAGCGTACGAGGGCTTGCCTCTGCACTTGGCCCTCTTCCCCAAGCTGTGGACGGAGCTTTGCCAGTCTCAGGTAAATAACACACACACACACACCTAAACACACACTTAAACACTCAGTCACGCACACTCACACAAAGTACTCAGACACATATGCATTATATTTCTCTCACTTACAAACACACTTAACACACATCACAATATACAAACACACTTACCGTACATTGTCACTGACATCTGCTATGCTGTTCTGTAGTCGGCCCTGGCTAAGACGTGTGTGAAGCTTCTGTGCGAGGACCCGGCATTCGGCGAGTACATCAAGTGCATCCTGATGGACGAGAGGACCTTTCTCAACAACAACATGGCCTACTCCTTCCTCACCTGCTTCCTGCACAAGGTAGCCATCTCTAACATCCGTTTATTTCAACGTTGACCGCCTCTGCTTTAGCCTGTTTATAGCCTGTAATGTCATTTATGCATCCAATGACGACATGCAACCCTTTTACCAAGGTTGGTTTTGCTAAGTCCATGCTAGCCTGAGTCCCAGATCTGTTTTGCCGTCTTGTGACCGCAATGATGTTGGCAAGACTGCATAATCCGATCTGGCACTCAGGCTAACCGCTTGCTACTTTAAATACCAAGTTGATGGGCCTTGCGAGTGCTTGACTGTGTGTGTGTGTGTGTGTGTGTGTGTCATCTCTCAGGTCCAGAGCCAGGTGCTGTCGGGCCCCAGCTGCGCCAACCTGATCAGTCTGCTGGTGACCAACCTGCTGAACGAGTACCACAGCCTACAGCCCGAGCTGGCCTCGCACCGCCTGGAGCTGAGCAAGACCAGCGGCCTCCTCAACGCTGTCAGTACCCCTTATTCACATTCTGTTAATACACTACTCATGCCTTATTCACATTCTGTTAATACACTATGCATGCCTTATTCACATTCTGTTAATACACTATTCATGTCTTATTCACATTCTGTTAATACACTATTCATGCCTTATTCACATGCTATTCATCCCTTTTTTCATATTCTGTTTCATGCTCTACTCAGGCCTTATTCATGCGCACTTCATGCTTTACTCGTTAATTCCAATGTCATGCCTTACTAGATTGTAATTCCCTGTTCAAATCCTATTCTCTACTAGATAATCACTCATCTTCTGTCCCTCTCCCTCCCTCTCTTTAGGACCTGCGAGCGTTGGCGTTGATGTTGTCCATACACACCCCCCAGGCGTTGGACCCGGCTCTGGGCCCGGCCCTGCAGGAGTTGCTGTCCAAGTGTAGCGCATGTGTGCAGCAACGCAGCACGCTCCAACAGGAGGCCAAGGACCGCAAGGCCAAAGGTACTATACACGCATGCATACAGTATCCTGTCACAAACATTGATGAAAGAATTGAAATGCATTGGTGGTAGTCAAGTATCCCTTTCAGCCTATTGTCACATAATAGTTTAAGCAGAGAACAGGGTTGGACTCTGTATCATTTAAACTCGTTGGGAAATTAATATGAATTGAAGTCGAAAAAGCTAATGATAGTAGTACCTGTACACTGATGTGAAGGTTAATCACCTGAGTTTCTTCTGTCTCTCAGCGGAGGAGGAGGGCGCCACCCCAGTGAAGCGCCGGCGGATGAGTAGCGACGACGGCCCCGGGGAGGGCACCAGCGCTGGCACCAGCACTGGGGGTGTGACCATATCCGGACCCGCCTGCGCCGCTTCCACCTCCTCCTCCTCCCTCCCCCCATGTGTCGAGCTGAAGCCGGAGCACCAGGAGGCGCTGACTCCCACCAGCACCTCAGACACAGAGACGCGGGACTCCTCGTCCCTCATCGACCCAGGAACCGAGCACGACCTGCCCTCACCAGATCCTACCGCTGCCACCAGTTGCAGCCAACCCGCCGGGGACGCCTCCCCCAAGGAGGAGAAGATGGAGGCTTCCTCTTCCTCGTCTTCCTCATCATCATCCTCTTCCTCCCTCCCAGAGACAGGGGAGTTGTCGTATGGCAGCGGCGGACAGTTAGGGGAGGAGCCGCAGTCTTCTCAGACTCAGCAGGCAGCCATGGCAGGAGCGGAGGAGGAAGAGAGGAGGAGGGAAGCAACGGCGGCAATGGATGAGACAAAGGAGGAGAAGGAGACGGGCTCTAAGACTTGCGGAGGCTCGGCCGCCCTGGCCTCGGAGGACCTGGCCTTCCCATCTGCCCTGGGGCTGGCAGGAGAGGGGCCAGAGGTCCCAGGGTGCAGTAGCCACGCCCCCTCGCAGGCTCTGATAAACTCGGCCCCGCCTCCGGACACGCTGGAAATGCTCTACAGGACAGTGGAGGCCACTATCGCTGTGGTTACAAAACTATCTGGGAAAGGGCCCTGCCCCGCCTCCTCGTGACATCACCATTATTGCTCTCAGCACCATGAGCCCTTTTAAAGTCTTTTTTTTTCTAATGTTATTTCTTTTCTCTAAATGAATTATGCTCTTTCGTTAACACTTTTCTTTCCGTGTTTTCATCCTTTTGTTTGTCGTTTCCCTTTGCTGTATGTGTTGCGTTGGCTTCTGCTGATGTGCTTCTATCGGTTGGCTCTTGTGCTCTGGTATGTCACGTGATCTCTACTCCCCAGCTTCAATGGCAGAAGAAGGCTAGACGGCATGCTCCGAAATAACGATAAACATGCACAGCCTCCGATCCATTGGACGAAAAAGATCAAGTTCTAAAAAAAACTACAGCACATTTTTTTTAAGGGCAAAAATAATTTGTTTTTTACTGATTTCCATGTTCTTTTTGAAGTGATATATTTCTTTGAGGTTGCTGTAACAGGGAAATGTTTACAGTAATTTTAGTCTTCTGTATGCAATTTAATTTAATTGCATTTTTACTCTGTATAAAATGGTGTCCTCTGTGCCAGTTTTGTACTTTATGAACGAGGCAAAAGTTGCCTTGCTTTTTTCTGTGGTTAATATCCAAACTAAGTTTACCTGTACATTAAAAAAGAACCACAAGAAACTTGATTCTGTAAAGAATCTTCTCTAGTTGTTGCCTGGCGGTGTATATGAAAACTATATATATATAACTTTATATATATATATAATGGTGCTTTATTTGACACGATATCTGTGGGTGAAATAAAGCACACGTTGTGTAACAGTTGGAGCTTTATTTTATTTACTGAAAATACATTCCATCATCAATTATGTCATTCTTGCTTCTTCTGGTTGTTTTGTTTCTTTTTTTATTTATTTCGATATAGGATAAATTAATAAAAATTGCGATATGAATAATTATGAACTACAATGAACTATGATCATTTTTTCTTTAGCATCCTCACATCCTGGATTAAATCAGATTAATTTAGCATTGTGATTGGCTTAAGGACCTCAATGCTAGATCAGTGTTTTGAAACGGATACACAGTCTTGAAACTGTCCTTGAAAATGAGGACATGCGGTTACTGTACGTTTCCCAATCCTGGTCTTGAGAGACCATTGTGTGTGATAGTATTTTATCATAACCATCCTCTCTGTAAAATGTTTGTATTGATTTGTTACAGGGTACTTGTTATGATGAGTTCTCTGGTATCAAGATATTCAGGATGCAAGAAGATAATTAAACACTTAGATGGAGAGTTGATACAATGTATTTAATAAAACGGTACCGGATTCAACATAGCAAGCTGCACGTAAGTTGCCCCTTGCTATCCGAATGACAGACACAGAGATCTCTCAGTTTATATACTGCATTGTAATCCAATTCTTGCCAACAATTATTGGGTGACACTCCCAACTACAATGGTATCATCTTGCACCCCAGTCAGGACACTCCATCACGTCCTCATTCGAAGATTAACACCAGTGGCCCCCCAGCCTTCCTGGCACTCAGACTTTCTGGTACCCACCAGTGACTTAAATAAATGGCTTGAACACATTAACAACTCCTGTGTAAACACATAGCAGTTCCCCCATTTTCTTTCTTTTTCTGTTGTAAGT
Organism: Coregonus lavaretus; assembly: GCF_964263955.1. Lineage (NCBI taxonomy): Eukaryota > Metazoa > Chordata > Actinopteri > Salmoniformes > Salmonidae > Coregonus > Coregonus lavaretus. The sequence continues at coordinate 7,933,432 of NC_139993.1, forward strand.
AAAATTCCCCAGATATAACATTACTTTAACTAAACAATTCACATAACTTGATTTCCAAAATAAAAATATTCTCCCATAGTGGGATACATATGATTGGAGTCTAAACTATGCCATATAACTGAGAATTCATCCCCCTCTACATTCTCCATACCTGAATCCAACCAGATTCTCAATATATTTAATCAGTCATCTGGATCATGCATGATCAAACATCTCAAACCTAGATTGACTCGGCCTGAGTAAAATATCAATACATGACTTACTAATATATATATTCACGCTAAATATCTATGTAGTCAACCTTACTGATATACAGTGGGGAGAACAAGTATTTGATACACTTCCAATTTTGCAGGTTTTCCTACTTACAAAGCATGTAGAGGTCTGTAATTTTTATCATAGGTACACTTCAACTGTGAGAGACGGAATCTAAAACAAAAATTCAGAAAATCACATTGTATGATTTTTAAGTAATTAATTTGAATTTTATTGCATGACATAAGTATTTGATACATCAGAAAAGCAGAACATAATATTTGGTACAGAAACCTTTGTTTGCAATTACAGAGATCATACGTTTCCTGTAGGTCTTGACCAGGTTTGCACACACTGCAGCAGGGATTTTGGCCCACTCCTCCATACAGACCTTCTCTAGATCCTTCAGGTTTCGGGGCTGTCGCTGGGCAATACGGACTTTCAGCTCCCTCCAAAGATTTTCTATTGGGTTCAGGTCTGGAGACTGGCTAGGCCACTCCAGGACCTTGAGATGCTTCTTACGGAGCCACTCCTTAGTTGCCCTGGCTGTGTGTTTCGGGTCGTTGTCATGCTGGAAGACCCAGCCACGACCATCTTCAATGCTCTTACTGAGGGAAGGAGGTTGTTGGCCAAGATCTCGCGATACATGGCCCCATCTATCCTCCCCTCAATACGGTGAAGTCGTCCTGTCCCCTTTGCAGAAAAGCATCCCCAAAGAATGATGTTTCCACCTCCATGCTTCACAGTTGGGATGGTGTTCTTGGGGTTGTACTCATCCTTCTTCCTCCAAACACGGCGAGTGGCGTTTAGACCAAAAAGCTCTATTTTTGTCTCATCAGACCACATGACGACCTCCCATTCCTCCTCTGGATCATCCAGATGGTCATTGGCAAACTTCAGACGGGCCTGGACATGCGCTGGCTTGAGCAGGGGGACCTTGCGTGCGCTGCAGGATTTTAATCCATGACGGCGTAGTGTGTTACTAATGGTTTTCTTTGAGGCTGTGGTCCCAGCTCTCTTCAGGTCATTGACCAGGTCCTGCCGTGTAGTTCTGGGCTGATCCCTCACCTTCCTCATGATCATTGATGCCCCACGAGATGAGATCTTGCATGGAGCCCCAGACCGAAGGTGATTGACCGTCATCTTGAACTTCTTCCATTTTCGAATAATTGCGCCAACAGTTGTTGCCTTCTCACCAAGCTGCTTGCCTATTGTCCTGTAGCCCATCCCAGCCTTGTGCAGGTCTACAATTTTACCCCTGATGTCCTTACACAGCTCTCTGGTCTTGGCCATTGTGGAGAGGTTGGAGTCTGTTTGATTGAGTGTGTGGACAGGTGTCTTTTATACAGGTAATGAGTTCAAACAGGTGCAGTTAATACAGGTAATGAGTGGAGAACAGGAGGGCTTCTTAAAGAAAAACGAACAGGTCTGTGAGAGCCGGAATTCTTACTGGTTGGTAGGTGATCAAATACTTATGTCATGCAATAAAATGCTAATTAATTACTTAAAAATCATACAATGTGATTTTCTGGATTTTTGTTTTAGATTCCGTCTCTCACAGTTGAAGTGTACCTATGATAGAAATTACAGACCTCTACATGCTTTGTAAGTAGGAAAACCTGCAAAATCAGCAGTGTATCAAATACTTGTTCTCCCCACTGTATAAGGAAAAATCCCACCTAGACCATTGTAAATAACACACTTGTATATATCATTTTCAACTATACCCATCCTCTTAAACAGGCAAACAAAAAAACATACATGCAAATGAATGCTTATCATGACATCATCCAAGAAAATACATTGATTCATGACTATTTCTAATTTACCTGTAGACTACAATAGAGGTACAGTGAGGGAAAAAAGTATTTGATCCCCTGATGATTTTGTACGTTTTCCCACTGACAAAGAAATAATCAGTCTATAATTTTAATGGTAGGTTTATTTGAACAGTGAGAGACAGAATAACAACAACAAAATCCAGAAAAACACATTAAAAAATTTGTATCAATTGATTTGCATTTTAATGAGGGAAATAAGTATTTGACCCCTCTGCAAAACATGACTTAGTACTTGGTGGCAAAACCCTTGTTGGCAATCACAGAGGTCAGACGTTTCTTGTAGTTGGCCACCAGGTTTGCACACATCTCAGGAGTGATTATGTCCCACTCATCTTTACAGATCTTCTCCAAGTCATTAAGCTTTCGAGGCTGACGTTTGGTAACTCAAACCTTCAGCTCCCTCCACAGATTTTCTATGGGATTAAGGTCTGGAGACTGGCTAGGCCACTCCAGGACCTTAATGTGCTTCTTCTTGAGCCACTCTTTTGTTGCCTTGGCCGTGTGTTTTGGGTCATTGTCATGCTGGAATACCCATTCACGACCCATTTTCAATGCCCTGGCTGAGGGAAGGAGGTTCTCACCCCGTCCATCGTCCCTATGATGCGGTGTAGTTGTCCTGTCCCCTTAGCAGAAAAACACCCCCAAAGCATAATGTTTCCACCTCCATGTTTGACGGTGGGGATGGTGTTCTTGGGGTCATAGGCAGCATTCCTCCTCCTCCAAACACGGCGAGTTGAGTTGATGCCAAAGAGCTCGAATTTGGTCTCATCTGACCACAACACTTTCACCCAGTTCTCCTCTGAATCATTCAGATGTTCATTGGCAAACTTCAGACGGGCATGTATATGTGCTTTCTTGAGCAGGGGGACCTTGCGGGCGCTGCAGGATTTCAGTCCTTCACGGCGTAGTGTGTTACCAATTGTTTTCTTGGTGACTATGGTCCCAGCTGCCTTGAGATCATTGACAAGATCCTCCCGTGTAGTTCTGGGCTGATTCCTCACCGTTCTCATGATCATTGCAACTCCACGAGGTGAGATCTTGCATGGAGCCCCAGGCCGAGGGAGATTGACAGTTCTTTTGTGTTTCTAATCGCACCAACTGTTGTCACCTTCTCACCAAGCTGCTTGGCGATGGTCTTGTAGCCCATTCCAGCCTTGTGTAGATCTACATTCTTGTCCCTGACATCCTTGGAGAGCTCTTTGGTCTTGGCCATGGTGGAGAGTTTGGAATCTGATTGATTGATTGCTTCTGCTCCCAGGTGTCTTTTATACAGGTAACAAACTGAGATTAGGAGCACTCCCTTTAAGAGTGTGCTCCTAATCTCAACTCGTTACCTGTATAAAAGACACCTGGGAGCCAGAAATCTTTCTGATTGAGAGAGGGTCAAATAATTATTTCCCTCATTAAAATGCAAATCAATTTATAACATTTTTGGCATGCATTTTTCTGGATTTTTTTGTTGTTATTCTGTATCTCACTGTTCAAATAAACCTACCATTAAAATTATAGACTGATACTTTCTTTGTCAGTGGGCAAATGTACAAAATCAGCAGGGGATCAAATACTGTTTTCCCTCACTGTATATGAATATCCTTGCTTCTCGATTAGTGTTTCTAATCCCATCCTGTATTTCTCTAATATGACCCATAGCTTTAGTTAAATTCCCAAGACCTTCAGAGTCTGATGGTATGTACAACATGTATCTCCCCCTACAATCGCGTACACTCCCCCTTGAGCTGTTGTAATAGCATCTAATGCTATGCGATTATCAATTACATATTGTCTGAGTGCCATTTCAGACCCAATTGCTTGAAAACCCATGACTGTTCCATTAACCACTAGCAACGTCATGACGCGTCAATGCTATGAGATAATGATTGGAATATTGTAATTCCGTATTCCCAAAAATAGTCTTAACTGAGTATGTGTAAATATTCCCTTATCTTGAGGTATTGCATTATATCTTGTAGCCAAATCAATCGGATCTGAATTCCTTAAATAGACATAACCAATAAGTTCTGAAGTCTCCCTTGTAGATCGACACCCCGTAATGTTTATGTACAAATTCAACAGGCTGAACCACGTAAAGAAGATTGTTTAAAGTACACACTCCACAGATTCCCCTGAATAGTGTATGAAGATTAGTCCATATATTTTTTACCACAACACCAAAAGAACCCTGGAATCGGTAGGATTCCAAGTTTAGAAATGTGTAGTCTCCTCCCATGTTCTCAACCATCATGAGACATTGAGAAGCTCGTAAGAACCCAATATCTATTTCTGGAAACTCGTCCCTCGGTCGTCCATTTACACACATCAAATACAGAAGATGCATTTACAGTAGCTGATATTTGAGTGGGTACTATGTTTAGTCTGAACACTGTTCTTCCCTGATGTCATTCCAGGAATATGCCTTAGGATAGCCAAAGGATAACACTGGTTTCAGTCACTGATAAATCAGGATAGCCTTGGATTAGATAGGAGCGAGGAATTCGACCCGAGGTCAGGTCAGATGAAGATGGAAGAAACGTTCCTATGTCACACACACCTAATCCCGTGAGAGGAACCAATAAGTTATTGCATAGCAACATAGCTGTACCAATGTTTAACTCTAGCTCTGTGTTCGTTGATTAACTATGTTTATATTAGAGTCCACTGAGTCTGAAGAAATGTAACAATAGTCTACTGAAAAATCATCAACATATCCAAATTAATTATCACAACCCAAATTTAGAATGACAATGCTCAGTGACTCACATGGGTCCTATCACTCATAAAAACCCTCAACTTAGCACACATTAACTCTGGTAGAATGTACACCCATATTAACCTACATTAATATCCATAATTCCAGTATTAATTTCTTCATAAGGAGAATAACTACAGATCATTATCTCAATGCATTGTTAATACTATAAATGTAGCAGTGTATAGGCATCCTCCATCAACCTGATAACCACAAATAACAATTTGAGATAAGTCCATATCAATTATGGGCACAGTTGACCAACCCCTTCCTTCACTCAATCTTCTGGCGTCTCTTCATTATGTTCTTCAGATAGCTTCATAGTTCAATGTGGATGGCCCATGATAATGTCCCAATTTCAATGTCTCACCTGAGCAGCTACCATCTCTACCCCCCATTCTGTCTTGTCCATTTGCCAACCAGTATACCAGCAACATGAGAGATGTTTTGTTTGAACGGATCTCTCTCCATGCTCACTCCACGTGGACTCCTGTCACACTCCCGTAAGAAAATGCATGAGAGAAAAGGCAGTTGATAGCTTCGATTGGATGCTGTAAACCGGTTGCTAGCTCTGATTCAGGTCTCGCGGTAGAAGTGGTGCTGGACAGGGCTGTATTCAACGCCGTTGTTGCTCCTCTTCAGCCCGTTAGAGGGGGTTTTGAGGTTCACACCGTTCTTGACCGAATTAACCCTGTTATGCATCAAGACACCATCTGTAGTAACCTCGAGAGAGAGAGGACAGAACATAACAGTTGAGTTGTTCATTTCTAATCCAAAAAATCCATATATGCATTGACTATATGGCAAATTATTTTTTACAAATTATTCTTAATACCACTTTCCAATATACTCCCCTTATCACCCTGTCGATTACTCCTCAGAGTCACAGGATCAGGAAGTTAGACCTCTAACCCAACAATTCAGCAGACCCAATCTGGTGAGATTTGCATCGAAACACATTAGAACAAACACAACAATACACTCATTCATATATCACTCGATACACTCTTACATATCACTCAAGGTGTGTACACCTCAATCCAAAAACTTCAGAGGACTGGTAATTCCCATTTGGACCCATGACTCATAATGTGAGTACAGGATAAAAAACAATACAACTACTGGTTTAAAAAACAAATTGAATTAGAATCAATAACCTTAATAACTCCATAAAGAAAAAACTTGTATCCATACAATCATAAGAAAATGGAACTATAAACTTCTACATACAGTGGGGGAAAAAAGTATTTAGTCAGCCACCAATTGTACAAGTTCTCCCACTTAAAAAGATGAGAGAGGCCTGTAATTTTCATCATAGGTACACGTCAACTATGACAGACAAAATTAGAAAAAGAAATCCAGAAAATCACATAGTAGGATTTTTAATGAATTTATTTGCAAATTATGGTGGAAAATAAGTATTTGGTCAATAACAAAAGTTTCTCAATACTTTGTTATATACCCTTTGTTGGCAATGACACAGGTCAAACGTCTTCTGTAAGTCTTCACAAGGTTTTCACACACTGTTGCTGGTATTTTGGCCCATTCCTCCATGCAGATCTCCTCTAGAGCAGTGATGTTTTGGGGCTGTCGCTGGGCAACACAGACTTTCAACTCCCTCCAAAGATTTTCTATGGGGTTGAGATCTGGAGACTGGCTAGGCCACTCCAGGACCTTGAAATGCTTCTTACGAAGCCACTCCTTCGTTGCCCGGGCGGTGTGTTTGGGATCATTGTCATGCTGAAAGACCCAGCCACGTTTCATCTTCAATGCCCTTGCTGATGGAAGGAGGTTTTCACTCAAAATCTCACGATACATGGCCCCATTCATTCTTTCCTTTACACGGATCAGTCGTCCTGGTCCCTTTGCAGAAAAACAGCCCCAAAGCATGATGTTTCCACCCCCATGCTTCACAGTAGGTATGGTGTTCTTTGGATGCAACTCAGCATTCTTTGTCCTCCAAACACGACGAGTTGAGTTTTTACCAAAAAGTTCTATTTTGGTTTCATCTGACCATATGACACTCTCCCAATCCTCTTCTGGATCATCCAAATGCACTCTAGCAAACTTCAGACGGGCCTGGACATGTACTGGCTTAAGCAGGGGGACACGTCTGGCACTGCAGGATTTGAGTCCCTGGCGGCATAGTGTGTTACTGATGGTAGGCTTTGTTACTTTGGTCCCAGCTCTCTGCAGGTCATTCACTAGGTCCCCCTGTGTGGTTCTGGGATTTTTGCTCACCGTTCTTGTGATCATTTTGACCCCACGGGGTGAGATCTTGCGTGGAGCCCCAGATCGAGGGAGATTATCAGTGGTCTTGTATGTCTTCCATTTCCTAATAATTGCTCCCACAGTTGATTTCTTCAAACCAAGCTGATTACCTATTGCAGATTCAGTATTCCCAGCCTGGTGCATGTCTACAATTTTGTTTCTGGTGTCCTTTGACAGCTCTTTGGTCTTGGCCATAGTGGAGTTTGGAGTGTGACTGTTTGAGGTTGTGGACAGGTGTCTTTCATACTGATAACAAATTCAAACAGGTGCCATTAATACAGGTAACGAGTGGAGGACAGAGGAGCCTCTTAAAGAAGAAGTTACAGGTCTGTGAGAGCCAGAAATCTTGCTTGTTTGTAGGTGACCAAATACTTATTTTCCACCATAATTTGCAAATAAATTCATAAAAAATCCTACAATGTGATTTTCTGGATTTTTTTTCCTCAATTTGTCTGTCATAGTTGACGTGTACCTATGATGAAAAATATAGGCCTCTCTCATCTTTTAAAGTGGGAGAACTTGCACAATTGGTGGCTGACTAAATACTTTTTTCCCACATTTCAAATCAAATCAACTTTTGTTGGCCACATGCGCCGAATACAACAGGTGCAGACATTACAGTGAAATGCTTACTTACAGCCCTTAACCAACAGTGCATTTATTTTTTTATAAAAAAGTAAAATAAAACAACAACAAAAAAGTGTTGAGAAAAAAAGAGCAGAAGTAAAATAAAATAACAGTAGGGAGGCTATATATACAGGGGGGTACTGGTGCAGAGTCAATGTGCGGGGGCACCGGCTAGTTGAGGTAGTTGAAGTATTATGTACATGTGGGTAGAGTTAAAGTGACTATACATAAATAATTAACAGAGTAGCAGCAGCGTAAAAATATGCAGTTGGGGGTGGGGGGTGGGGGGGGCAGTGCAAATAGTCCGGGTAGCCATGATTAGCTGTTCAGGAGTCTTATGGCTTGGGGGTAGAAGCTGTTGAGAAGTCTTTTGGACCTAGACTTAGCACTCCGGTACCACTTGCCGTGCGGTAGCAGAGAGAACAGTCTATGACTAGGGTGACTGGAGTCTTTGACAATTTTGAGGGCCTTCCTCTGACACCACCTGGTATAGAGGTCCTGGATGGCAGGAAGCTTGGCCCCAGTGATGTACTGGGCTGTACGCACTACCCTCTGTAGTGCCTTGCGGTCGGAGGCCGAGCAGTTGCCATACCAGGTGGTGATGCAACCAGTCAGGATGCTCTCGATGGTGCAGCTGTAGACTTTTTTGAGGATCTGAGGACTCATGCCAAATCCTTTCAGTCTCCTGAGGGGGAATAGGCTTTGTCGTGCCCTCTTCACGACTGTCTTGGTGTGTTTGGACCATGATAGTTCGTTGGTGATGTGGCCACCAAGGAACTTGAAGCTCTCAACCTGTTCCACTACAGCCCCGTCGATGAGAATGGGGGCGTGCTCAGTCCTCTTTTTTTTCCTGTAGTCCACAATCATCTCCTTTGTCTTGGTCACGTTGAGGGAGAGGTTGTTATCCTGGCACCACACAGCCAGGTCTCTGACCTCCTCCCTATAGGCTGTCTCATCGTTGTCGGTGATCAGGCCTACCACTGTTGTGTCGTCTGCAAACTTAATGAAGGTGTTGGAGTCGTGCCTGGCCATGCAGTCATGGGTGAACAGGGAGTACAGGAGGGGACTGAGCACGCACCCATGAGGGGCCCCTGTGTTGAGGATCAGTGTGGCAGATGTGTTGTTACCTACCCTTACCACCTGGGGGTGGCCCGTCAGGAAGTCCAGGATCCAGTTGCAGAGGGAGGTGTTTAGTCCCAGGATCCTTAGCTTAGTGATGAGCTTTGAGGGCTCTATGGTGTTGAATGCTGAGCTGTAGTCAATGAAAAGCATTGTCACGTAGGTGTTCCTCTTGTCCAGGTGGGAAAGGGCAGTGTGGAGTGCAATAGAGATTGCATCATCTGTGGATCTGTTGGGGCGGTATGCAAATTGGAGTGGGTCTAGGGTTTCTGGGATAATGGTGTTGATGTGAGCCATGACCAGCCTTTCAAAGCACTTCATGGCCACAGACATCAGTGCTACGGGTCGGTAGTCATTTAGGCAGGTTATCTTAGTGTCCGTGGGCACGGGGACTATGGTGGTCTGCTTGAAACATGTTGGTATTACAGACTCAGTCAGGGACATGTTGAAAATGTCAGTGAAGACACTTGCCAGTTGGTCAGCACATGCTCGGAGTACACGTCCTGGTAATCCGTCTGGCCCTGCGGCCTTGTGAATGTTGACCTGCTTAAAAGTCTTACTCACATCGGCTACGGAGAGCGTGATCACATAGTCATCCGGAACAGCTGGTGCTCTCATGCATGCTTCAGTGTTGCTTGCCTCGAAGCGAGCATAGAAGTGGTTTAGCTCGTCTGGAAGTATTGTGTCACTGGGCAGCTCGCGGCTGTGCTTCCCTTTGTAGTCTGTAATAGTTTTCAAGCCCTGCCACATCCGACGAGCGTCAGAGCCGGTGTAGTACGATTCAATCTTAGTCCTGTATTGACTCTTTGCCTGTTTGATGGTTCGTCGGAGGGCATAGCGGGATTTCTTATAAGCGTCCGGGTTAGAGTCCCGCTCCTTGAAAGCGGCAGCTCTACCCTTTAGCTCAGTGCGGATGTTTCCTGTAATCCATGGCTTCTGGTTGGGGTGTGTACGTACGGTCACTGTGGGGACGACATCATCGATGCACTTATTGATGAAGCCAGTGACTGATGTGGTGTACTCCTCAATGCTATCTGAAGAATCCCGGAACATGTTCCAGTCTGTGCTAGCAAAACAGTCCTGTAGCTTAGCATCTGCGTCATCTGACCACTTTTTCATTAACCGAGTCACTGGTGCTTCCTGCTTTAGTTTTTGCTTGTAAGCAGGAATCAGGTGGATAGAGTTATGGTCAGATTTGCCAAATGGAGGGCGAGGGAGAGCTTTATATGCATCTCTGTGTGTGGAGTAAAGGTGGTCTAGAGTTTTTTTTCCTCTGGTTGCACATTTAACATGCTGGTAGAAATTAGGTAGAACAGATTTAAGTTTCCCTACATTAAAGTCCCCGGCCACTAGGAGCGTTTTCCTGTTGATTTATGGCCTTATACAGCTCATTCAGTGCAATCTTAATGCCAGCATTGGTTTGTGGTGGTAAATAGACAGCTATGAAAAATATAGATGAAAACTCTCTTGGTAAATAGTGTGGTCTACATCTTATCATAAGTTTCCATGTTAATACTTGGCATTAGGATATTTTAAAATGTATCTCACTTCTTTACCACTCATAGACACATGCATTAAAGCTGTGTGCCACCAATTTATACATCCTTTTGGGTTGATTAATGGCGGTGGTGCATGTTTTGTAATTTGAGAAATTTCGGCTAAAGTAAGCGGCTTATCCAAAACTCTGTCCTCCATGACTAAAAGTGGTGCCATACACTTCTAAATTGTCCTCTGTGCTATAAACTGGAGGGTGAATAGAGTTCATTAACTGTGGATAAATTCCTTTCATTTTGTCATATCCCTTTATAGACCATGTGGGCTCACTCTTTTCATAAGGTATACTATTTTGTTCCATTGCCAAATTACTTAAATTCTTAGTTTACTTTTTTTTCCTTCCTAATTATATTTCCAGGCCTTTGTGCGCTCATTAAATCCCATGCATTATACGCCTCTTTCATATAATCTAAATCCCATTTCGGGTTACTTACGGCGCTATTGTCAATTATATATTTTTGAGCTATCTGTAATTTATCCCTTTTAAAACTACCTTCTTGAGGATACCCATTATCCGTCCATGCTGATAAATCTCTGAGATATGGTTCCACATAGAAAAATCCTAATTTACTTAATATCCATTCGCGCGGTGTCAGATTGTTGATACTTTTAGTAGAGGCATGTTTTAAATGCGGATTTGTCTGTAATAATTTTGCCATTTCCTTTCTTTCTCTTCGAGGCAAATCAAGCTCTGATTTATTTTTAATTGTGATTGTCTTGTCAGTTCATGCAAATTAGTAATTAAATATTTGAATCAAATCCCCAATTTGATATGTATTAAAATGTTGTTTGTCTATTTAGTCATTGGTGCCATGATTCAATATGTTTAATTGTAGCTGCTCAAGTCTTTATGCCATATGAGTTATTGCTTTCTCTCTCTCCTGACCATTTTGAGTAATTCACAAAGGACTAATTCTGTCAAACCCAACTCTTTATAATGCTTTTACACATTAAGGGACTCAATTCCAACTCTTTATAATGCTTTTACACATTAAGGGACTCATACCCAACTCTTTATAATGCTTTTACACATTAAGGGACTCAAACCCACTCGTTTATCCTCTATTGTTTTTACTCATTAATTTGAACGCACCCTATTTTGAATCATAGCACCATGTCATTGTCTAATTTGATATTTCTCCTTACATCCCATTAAATAACTCAATACCACACATCTTTCCCCCTCAAAAAATATTGAATTTTAACAGATAAGCAGATTTGAACACAATCCGAAAAAAATTAAAGTCTGCTTAACTGTTGGTTCGGCCTTCAACTGTATCCTGTTCGTTAGACACCAATTGTTATGATGATTTCTCTGGTATCAAGAGATTCAGGATGCAAGAAGATAATTAAACACTTAGATGGAGAGTTGATATAATGTATTTAATAATACGGTACCGGATTCAACACGTGAGTTGCCCCTTGCTATCCAAATGACAGACACAGAGATCTCTCAGTTTATTTACTGCATTGTAAACCAATTCTGGCCAACAGTTGCCAACCATTATTGGGTGACACTCCCAACTACAATGATATCATCTTGCACCCCAGTCAGGACATTCCATCACGTCCTCATTCTAAGATTAACACCAGTGGCCCCCCAGCCTTCCTGGCACGCAGACTTTCTGGTACCCACCAGTGACATAATTAAATGGCTTGAACACATTAACAACTCCTGTGTAAACACGTCATATCAGTACTGAAGACCAGTTTACACAGGGACCCTTCATGATTAGTTTGATTTCCCACTGTAAAGCTCCAGGCAGCTACTGGCTTTCTGGCTTCGCACCACAGAATCAGTTCCTAATTTTATGATTGTATCCCCCACTGCCAAATATGCTTTTGGCTGCGCCCGGTCCAGCGGGGGGCGGCCCATGTTAAGCGCAGCAATGTGCACACTGCAGTATAGGCTACAGTCGAATGTTCCAAAATACAATTGGAGGGAGCCGTTCTAAAAAGCGCACCATACGTCAGTGGTTTCATGTGACAGAGATGAACATTTAGAAAGAGGGGAGATCTAAAGATGCAACAACTAGCATGGGTTGCTAATATGACTAGGATTGTCTTGGGCTGCTGGACAATGAAATAAAGTTGATAGAAAACCAATAGAACATGATAGAAATGCTGGTTTCAATGGCATAAGGAAGTGTTTATAAAATAATTCCCTCAACATTTCATGGTCTGATTTTGGCTAGGCTACATTGAAACAAGGGAAGACATGCCTCAAAATGACATAAAACCTCCAGGTTTTAAACAATTAAGTTTATAGTTAAATAGTTTTAAAATGCTCATTGCCTCCGCTCAGATTAGGAAGTGGTTGATGTGTGTAGTGTGCAACAGGCACTGGCCTTTCTCGCAGCTCTTGTGACCATTTGATCTGAACGAAACGTGCCTTGAGTATGTCAACAGAACAAGCCTTTACGTTAATGTTAATTATCATACATTATATTTGTCAAACATGACTTCCTTTAAGCCTATATTTATGTAATTAAAAGTTTCGCTACATTTTCTGGAGCCTCCATGTCAGCATCAGTGTGGACATATCACCTACACTATACTTTGAGATGTAGGCTAATTATTTATATACATCCACTACGAGCCGCCAGAACAGTTTCAATGCGCCCAGGCATACAGTGCATTCGGAAAGTATTCAGACTTTTTCCACATTTTGTTACGTTACAGCCTTATTCTTTTTATATATTTTTAAATACTTGTTTTGTAATTTTACCCCCTTTTTCTCCCCAATTTCCTGATATCCAATTACAATCTTGTCTCGTCACTGCAACTCCCCAACGGGCTCGGTATAGGCGAAGGTCAAGTCATGCGTCCTCCAAAACAAGAAGAAGCCGCGCTTCTTACCACCCGCTCGCTTAACCCAGAAGCCAGCCGCACCAATGTGTGGAATGAAACATCGTTCAACTGACGACCGAAGTCAGCTTGCAGACGCCCGGCCCGCCACAAGGAGTCGCTAGAGCGCGATGAGCCAAGTAAAGCCCCCCCGGCCAAACCCTCCCCTAACCCCGACGACGCTGGGCCAATTGTGTGCCGCCCTATGGGACTCCCGGTCACGGCCGGTTGTGACAACCCCAGGCTGTAGTGAAGACGCAACACTGCGATGCAGTGCCTTAGACCGCTGCGCCACTCGGGAGGCCGTTACAGCTTAATTCTAAAATGGATTAAATAAATACAAATCCTCTTCAATCTACACACAATACCCCATAACGACAAAGCAAAAACAGGTTTTTCAATTTTTTTGCTAATTTATTAAAAATAAAAAACATCTTATTTACATAAGTATTCAGACCCTTTGCTATGAGACTCGAAATTGAGCTCAGGTGCATCCTGTTTCCATTGATCATCCTTGAGATGTTTCTACAACTTGATTGGAGTCCACCTGTGGTAAATTCAATTGATTGGACATGATTTGGAAAGGCACACACCGGTCTATATAAGGTCCCACAGTTGAAAGTGCATGTCAGAGCAAAAACCAAGCCATGAGGTTGAAAGAATTGTCCATAGAGCTCCAAGACAGGATTGTGTCGAGGCACAGATCTGGGGAAGGGTACCAAAAAATGTCTGCAGCATTGAAGATCCCCAAGAACACAGTGGCCTCCATCATTCTTAAATGGAAGAAGTTTGGAACCACCAAGACTCTTCCTAGAGCTTGCCGCCAGGCCAAAGTGAGCAATCGGGGGAGAAGGGCCTTTGTCAGGGAGGTGACCAAGAACCCGATGGTCACTCTGACAGAGCTCCAGAGTTCCTCTGTGGAGATGGGAGAACCTTCTAGAAGGACAACCATCTCTGCAGCACTCCACCAATCAGGCCTTAATGGTAGAGTGGCCAGACGGAAGCCACTCCTCAGTAAAAAGCACATGACGCTCGTTTGGAGTTTGCCAAAAGGCACCTAAAGGACTCTGACCATGAGAAACAAGTGTCTCTGGTCTGATGAAACATAGATTGAACTCTTTGGCCTGAATGCCAAGCGTCACGTCTGGAGGAAACCTGGCACCATCCCTACGGTGAAGCATGGTGGTGGCAGCATCATGCTGTGTGGATGTTTTTCAGCGGCAGGGACTGGAAGACTAGTCAGGATCTAGGGGAAAGATGAACGGAGCAAAGTACAGAGAGATCCTTGATGAAAACCTGCTCCAAAGCGCTCAGGACCTCAGACTGGGGTGAAGGTTCACCTTCCAACAGGACAACGACCCTAAGCACACAGCCAAGACAACGCAGGAATGGCTTCGTGACAAGGGTCTGAATGTCCTTGAGTGGCTCAGCCAGAGCCCGGACTTGAACCCGATCAAACATCTCTGGAGAGACCTGAAAATAGCAGTGCAGCGACACTCCCCATCCAACCTGACAGAGCTTGAGATGATCTGCAGAGGAAGAACTCCCCAAATACAAGTGTGCCAAGCTTGCAGCGTCATACCCAAGAATATTCGAGGCTGTATTCTCTGCCAAAGGTGCTTCAACAAAGTACTGACTAAATGGTCTGAATACTTATGTAAATGATCACCGACAACGATGAGACAGCCTATAGGGAGGAGGTCAGAGACCTGGCTGTGTGGTGCCAGGATAACAACCTCTCCCTCAACGTGACCAAGACAAAGGAGATGATTGTGGACTACAGGAAAAAAAAGAGGACTGAGCATGCCCCCATTCTCATCGACGGGGCTGTAGTGGAACAGGTTGAGAGCTTCAAGTTCCTTGGTGTCCACATCACCAATGAACTATCATGGTCCAAACACACCAAGACAGTCGTGAAGAGGGCACGACAAAGCTTATTCCCCCTCAGGAGACTGAAAAGATTTGGCATGGGTCCTCAGATCCTCAAAAAAGTCTACAGCTGCACCATCGAGAGCATCCTGACTGGTTGCATCACCGCCTGGTATGGCAACTGCTCGGCCTCCAACCACAAGGCACTACAGAGGGTAGTGCGTACGGCCCAGTACATCACTGGGGCCAAGCTTCCTACCATCCAGGACCTCTATACCAGGCGGTGTCAGAGGAAGGCCCTCAAAATTGTCAAAGACTCCAGCCACCCTAGTCATAGACTGTTCTCTGTGCTACCGCACGACAAGTGGTACCGGAGTGCCAAGTCTAGGTCCAAAAGACTTCTCAACAGCTTCTACCCCCAAGCCATAAGACTCCTGAACAGCTAATCATGGCTACCCAGACTATTTGCACTGCCCCCCCACCCCCCACCCCATCTTTTTACGCTGCTGCTACTCTGTTAATTATTTATGCATAGTCACTTTAACTCTACCCACATGTACATATTACTTCAACTACCTCAACTAGCCGGTGCCCCCGCACATTGACTCTGCACCGGTACCCCCCTGTATATATAGCCTCCCTACTGTTATTTTATTTTACTTCTGCTCTTTTTTTCTCAACACTTTTTTGTTGTTGTTTTATTTTACTTTTTTATTAAAAAATAAATGCACTGTTGGTTAAGGGCTGTAAGTAAGCATTTCACTGTAATGTCTGCACCTGTTGTATTCGGCGCATGTGGCCAACAAAATTTGATTTGATTTGAAATGTGATATTTCCTTCTTTTTTTTTTACTAAACCTGTTTTTGCTTTGTCATTATGGGGTATTGTGTGTAGATTGAGGGGGGGAAACAATGTAATCAATTTTAGAATAAGGCTGTAACGTAACAAAATGTGGAAAAAGTCAAGGGGTTTGAATACTTTCCGAATGCACTGTTGATTCTACAAGTGTCTAGAACTCTATTGGAGGGATGCGACACCATTCTTCCACGAGAAATTCCATAATTTGGTGTTTTGTTGATGGTGGTGGAAAACGCTCTCAGGCACCGCTCCAGAATCTCCCATAAGTGGTTAATTGAGATCTGGTGACTGAGCCAGAGAGACACACACACACACACACACCCTTTAAACCCAATATGCTCCTTTGAGAACCTTCTTTCAAAGTCACTGATCTCTTCTAGCCATGGTAGGCAAAATAATGGGCAACAGCATTTTTATAATTCTGAATAAAGATATAAACCAACATGTAACGTGTTGGTTTCATGAGCTTAAATAATCCCAGAAATGTTCCATATGCACAAAAACCTTATTTCTCAAAATGCTGTGCACAAATTTGTTTACATCCCTGTTAATGAGCATTCCTCCTTTGCCAAGATTTTTTATTTTATTTCACCTTTATTTAACCAGGTAGGCCAGTTGAGAACAAGTTCTCATTTACAACTGCAACCTGGCCAAGATAAAGCAAAGCAGTGTGATAAAAACAACAACAACACAGAGTTACACATGGGATAAACAAAAACATACAGTCAATAACACAATAGAAAATCTATATACAGTGTGAGCAAATGTAGTAAATTATGGAGGTAAGGCAATAAATAGGCCATAGTGCAAAATAATTACAATTTAGTATTACACTGATAGATAGAGTGATAGATGTGCAGAAGATAATGTGCAAATAGAGATACTGGGGTGCAAATTATCAAAATAAATAACAATATGGGGATGAGGTAGTTGGGTGGGCTAATTACAGATGGGCTGTGTACAGGTGCAGTGATCGGTAAGCTGCTCTGACAACTGATGCTTAAAATTAGTGAGGGAGATAAGAGTCTCCAGCTTCAGAGATTTTTGCAGTTCGTTCCAGTCATTAGCTGCAGAGAACTGGAAGGAGTGGCGGCCAAAGGAGGTGTTGGCTTTGGGGGTGACCAGTGAGACATACCTGCTGGAGCGCATACTACGGGTGGGTGTTGCTATGGTGACCAATGAGCTAAGATAAGACAGGGATTTGCCTAGCAGTAATTTATAGATGACCTGGAGCCAGTGGGTTTGGCGACAAATTTGTAGTGAAGGCCAGCCAATGAGAGCGTACAGGTCACAATGGTGGGTAGTATATGGGGCTTTGGTGACAAAACGGATGGCACTGTGATAGACTACATCCAATTTGCTGAGTAGAGTGTTGGAGGCTATTTTGTAAATGACATCGCCGAAGTCAAGGATCGGTAGGATAGTCCGTTTTACGAGGGTATGTTTGGCAGCATGAGTAAAGGAGGCTTTGTTGCGAAATAGGAAGCCAATTCTAGATTTAACTTTGGATTGGAGATGCTTAATGTGAGTCTGGAAGGAGAGTTTACGGTCTAACCAGACACCTAGGTATTTGTAGTTGTCCACAAATTCTAAATCAGACCCGCCGAGAGTAGTGATTCTAGTCGGGCAGGCGGGTGCAAGCAGCGTTCGATTGAAGATCATGAATTTAGTTTTACTTGTGTTTAAGAGCAGTTGGAGGCTACGGAAGGAGTGTTGTATGGAATTGAAGTTCGTTTGGAGGTTTGTTAACACAGTGTCCAATGAAGGGCCAGATGTATACAAAATGGTGTCGTCTGCGTAGAGGTGGATCTGAGAGTCACCAGCAGCAAGAGCGATATCATTGATATACGCAGAGAATAGAGTCGGCCCGAGAATTGAACCCTGTGGCACCCCCATAGAGACTGCCAGAGGTCCAGACAACAGGCCCTCCGATTTGACACATTGAACTCTATCTGAGAAGTAGTTGATGAACCAGGCGAGGCAGTCATTTGAGAAACCAAGGCTATTTAGTCTGCAAATAAGAATGCAGTGATTGACAGAGTCGAAAGCCTTGGCCAGGTCGATGAAGAGCGTGGCTGAGGTGCACCCATGACCAGCTCGGAAACCAGATTGCATAGCGGAGAAGGTACTGTGGGATTCGAAATGGTCGGTGATCTGTTTGTTAACTTGGCTTTCAAATACTTTCGAAAGGCAGGGCAGGATGGATATAGGTCTGTAACAGTTTGGGTCTATAGTATCACCCCCTTTGAAGAGGGGGATGACCGCAGCAGCTTTCCAATCTCTGGGGATCTCAGATGATACGAAAGAGAGGTTGAACAGGCTAGTAATAGGAGTTGCTACAATTTCGGCGGCTAATTTTAGAAAGAAAGGGTCCAGATTGTCTAGCCCAGATTATTTGTAGGGGTCCAGATTTTGCAGCTCTTTCAGAACATCAGCTATCTGAATTTGGGTGAAGGAGAAGCGGGGGGGGGGGGGGGGGGCATGGGCAAGTTGCAGCAGAGGGTGCAAAGCTGGTTGCCGGGGTAGGGGTAGCCAGGTGGAAAGCATGGCCAGCCGTAGCAAAATGCGTATTGAAATTCTCGATTATCGTAGATTTATCGGTGATGACAGTGTTTCCTAGCCTCAGTGCAGTGGACAGCTGGGAGGAGGTGCTCTTATTCTCCATGGACTTTACAGTGTCCCAAAACGTTTTGGAGTTAGTGCTACAGGATGCAAATTTCTGTTTGAAAAAGCTAGCCTTTGCTTTCCTAACTGATTGTGTATATTGGTTCCTGACTTCCCTGAAAAGTTGCATATCGCGGGGGCTGTTCAATGCGAATGCAGTACACCACAGGATGTTTTTGTGCTGGTCAAGGGCAGACAAGTCTGGGTTGAACTAGGGGCTATATCTGTTCTTAGTTCTGCATTTTTT
The DNA here is from genome assembly GCF_964263955.1 of Coregonus lavaretus. Classification (NCBI taxonomy): domain Eukaryota; kingdom Metazoa; phylum Chordata; class Actinopteri; order Salmoniformes; family Salmonidae; genus Coregonus; species Coregonus lavaretus. The sequence continues at coordinate 7,952,330 of NC_139993.1, forward strand.
GAATGGGGCTTGCTTATTTAAGATGGAGAGGAAAGCACTTTTAAAGAACAACTAGGCATCCTCTACTGACAGAATGAGGTCAATATGCTACAGTGAGGGAAAAAAGTATTTGATCCCCTGCTGATTTTGTACGTTTGCCCACTGACAAAGACATGATCAGTCTATAATTTTAATGGTAGGTTTATTTGAACAGTGAGAGACAGAATACATTTTAAAAATCCAGAAAAAACGCATGTCAAAAATGTTATAAATTGATTTGCATTTTAATGAGGGAAATAAGTATTTGACCCCTCTGCAAAACATGACTTAGTACTTGGTGGCAAAACCCTTGTTGGCAATCACAGAGGTCAGATGTTTCTTGTAGTTGGCCACCAGGTTTGCACACATCTCAGGAGGGATTTTGTTCCACTCCTCTTTGCAGATCTTCTCCAAGTCATTAAGGTTTTGAGGCTGACGTTTGGCAACTCGAACCTTCAGCTCCCTCCACAGATTTTCTATGGGATTAAGATCTGGAGACTGGCTAGGCCACTCCAGGATCTTAATGTGCTTCTTCTTGAGCCACTCCTTTCTTGCCTTGGCCGTGTGTTTTGGGTCATTGTCATGCTGGAATACCCATCCACGACCCATTTTACATTTACATTTACATTTTAGTCATTTAGCAGACGCTCTTATCCAGAGCGACTTACAGTTAGTGAATACATATATTTTTATACTGGCCCCCCGTGGGAATCGAACCCACAACCCTGGCGTTGCAAACGCCATGCTCTATCAACTGAGCTACTTCCCTGCCGGCCATTCCCTCCCCTACCCTGGACGACGCTGGGCCAATTGTGCGCCGCCCATGAGTCTCCCGGTCGCGGCCGGCTGCGACAGAGCCTGGATTCGAACCAGGATCTCTAGTGGCACAGTTAGCACTGCGATGCAGTGCCTTAGACCACTGAGGGAGGGAAGAAGGTTATTACCCAAGATTTGATGGTACATGGCCCCATCCATCGTCCCTTTGATGCGGTGAAGTTACATTTTACATTTACATTTACGTCATTTAGCAGACGCTCTTATCCAGAGCGACTTACAAATTGGGGTTGTCCCCCAATTTTCAATGCCCTGGCTGAGGGAAGGAGGTTCTCACCCCGTCCATCGTCCCTATGATGCGGTGAAGTTGTCCTGTCCCCTTAGCAGAAAAACACCCCCAAAGCATAATGTTTCCACCTCCATGTTTGACGGTGGGGATGGTGTTCTTGGGGTCATAGGCAGCATTCCTCCTCCTCCAAACACAGCGAGTTGAGTTGATGCCAAAGAGCTCAATTTTGGTCTCATCTGACCACAACACTTTCACCCAGTTCTCCTCTGAATCATTCAGATGTTCATTGGCAAACTTCAGACGGCCCTGTATATGTGCTTTCTTGAGCAGGGGGACCTTGCGGGCGCTGCAGGATTTCAGTCCTTCACGGCGTAGTGTGTTACCAATTGTTTTCTTGGTGACTATGGTCCCAGCTGCCTTGAGATCATTGACAAGATCCTCCCGTGTAGTTCTGGGCTGATTCCTCACCGTTCTCATGATCATTGCAACTCCACAAGGTGAGATCTTGCATGGAGCCCCAGGCCGAGGGAGATTGACAGTTCTTTTGTGTTTCTTCCATTTGTGAATAATCGCACCAACTGTTGTCATCTTCTCACCAAGCTGCTTGGCGATGGTCTTGTAGCCCATTCCAGCCTTGTATAGGTCTACAATCTTATCCCTGACATCCTTGGAGAGCTCTTTGGTCTTGGCCATGGTGAACAGTTTGGAATCTGATTGATTAATTGCTTCTGTTGACAGGTGTCTTTTATACAGGTAACAAGCTGAGATTAGGAGCACACCCTTTAAGAGTGTGCTCCTAATCTCAGCTCGTTACTTATATAAAAGACACCTGGGAGCCAGAAATCTTTCTGATTGAGAGGGGGACAAATACTTATTTCCCTCGTTAAAATGCAAATCAATTTATAACATTTTTGACATTAGTTTTTCTGGATTTGGTTGTTGTTATTCTGTCTCTCACTGTTCAAATAAACCTACCATTAAAATTATAGACTGATCATTTCTTTGTCAGTGGGCAAACGTACAAAATCAGCAGGGGGTCAAATACTTTTTTCCCTCACTGTAAATGACTAATATGTAAATGTAAATATCCATCCAGGATACCCGGGCCAGGTCAATTAGAAAGGCCTGCTCGCTGAAGTGTTTTAGGGAGTGTTTGACAGTGATGAGGTGTGGTCGTTTGACCGCGGACCCATTACGGACGCAGGCAATGAGGCAGTGATCGCTGAGATCCTGGTTGAAGACAGCGGAGGTGTATTTAGAGGGTAAATTAGTCAGGATGATGCCTATGAGGGTGCCCATGTTTACGGATTTAGGGTTGTACCTGGTAGGTTCCTTGATCATTTGTGTGAGATTGAGGGCATCTAGTTTAGATTGTAGGACGGACGGGGTGTTAAGCATATCCCAGTTTAGGTCATCAAGCAGTACGAACTCTGAGGATAGATGGGGGGCAATCAATTCACATATGGTGTCCAGGGCACAGCTGGGGGCTGAGGGGGGTCTGTAGCAAGCGGCAACAGTGATAGATTTATTTCTGGAAAGGTGGACTTTTAGAAGAAGAAGCTCAAACTGTTTGGGCACAGACCTGGATAGTATGATAGAGCTCTGCAGGCTATCTCTATAGTATATTGCAACTCTGCCCCCTTTGGCAGTTCTATCTAGATGGAAAATGTTGTAGTTGGGGATGGACATTTCAGAGTATTTGGTGGCCTTCGTAAGCCAGGATTCAGACACTGCTAGAACATCAGGGTTGGCGGAGTGTGCTAACGCAGTGAATAACTCAAACTTAGGGAGGAGGCTTCTGATGTTAATATGCAAGAAACCAAGGCTTTTACGGTTACAGAAGTCAACAAATGATAGCGCCTGGGGAGTAGGAGTGATACTGGAGGCTACAGCGCCTGGGTTAACCTCTACATCACCAGAGGAACAGAGGAGGAGTAGAATAAGGATACGGCTAAAGAACTGGTCTTCTAGTGCGTTGGGTACAGAGAATAAAAGGGGCAGATTTCCGGGCGTTGTAGAATAGATTCAGGGCATTATGTACAGACAAGGATATGGAAGGATATGAGTACAGTGGAGGTAAACCTAAGCGTTGGGTAACGATGAAAGAGATAGCATCACTGGAGGCACCGATTGAGCCGGTCTCCGCGTATGGGGGGTGGGACAAAGGAGCTATCTGAGGCAGGTTGAGCGTGACTGGGGGCTCTACAGTGAAATTGTATAATAAGAACTAACCGAAACAGCAATAGGCAAGGCATATTGACATGGGAGAGAGGCATAAAGCAATCACAGGTGTTATTCGAGAGAGCTAAGACAACCACTGGTAATGGCGACGAAAGTTTGGGCTGAGGTTAAACAGGACAGATAAACAGGATGGGGTACCGTGTAAAGGAACGGTCCAACAGGCATCAGCTGTGTAGCTGAGTGATCATAAGGTCCAGTGAACAGCAATAGGTGAGTCCAGGAGCAGTTCAATGGCTGCTACGGCACAGGCGAGCAGGAGGCACGGCTGTTGATTGCGTGTGCTAGCGGGCCTGGGCTAGCAGATGGATCTTCGTGTTCGTCGCAACGGGAAGCCTGTTGAAACCACATCAGACGATTACGTCGGCAGACCAGTCGTGATGGATCGGCAAGGCTCCATGCCGACACTAGGAGGTCCCGTCCGGTTGACAGAGAGGTAGATAGCCGGGAGATGGGCCTGGCTCGAGGCTAGCTCAAGGCTAACTGGTGCTAGCTTCGGGACAGTGGTGATTAGCCAACAACAACATCCATTCGGTTGCTTCTAGCTAGTTGCAATGATCCGGTGTTAAAGTCCAGTGATTCAGTGATTCCGGCAGAAAATCCAATATGTTCTGGGTCGATAGCGTGCTGTGCAAACTGGCCGATAATTGTCCAGGCTAGAGCTGGCTGGTAGGTAGTGCAGGCCACGGACAATGGTGAAAACCGCTAACGGTGGCTAATAGCAAGTAGCTAGTTAGCTGGCTAGTTTTAGCCGGAGGTTCTAGATAAAAAGGTATAAGAAATAATAAAATCCGTTCCACATTGGGTGAGGCGGGTTGCAGGAAAGTATATTTAGTTGAAGAATGAAAAGTGAGATTGAGAAATATATTCGAAAAAGACAAAAAAACTTAAATAAACAGGCTATGTACACGAGTACACTACAGAATACACGACCGCACTGCTACGCCATCTTGGGAGATTTAAAATGAGAATTGTCATTGATAAAATACAATTGTGTTCGTTGTCTGTAGTTTATGCCTGCCCATCGACGTGTACGACAGTATGTTCCAGTTCCCGCCAATATCCAGCAACTTCGCACAGCCATTGAAGAGCAGTAGAACAACATTCCACAGACCAAAATCAACAGTGTGATCAACTCTATGCGAGATGTTTCGCGCTGCATGAGGCAAATGGTGGTCACACCAGATACTGACTGGTTTTCTGATCCACGCCTTTACCTTTTTTTTAAGGTACTGGATCTGTGACTAACAGATGCATATCTGTATTCCCAGTCATGTGAAATCCATAGATTAGGGCCTAATGAATGTATTTAAATTGACTGATTTCCTTATTTTTGTTCAGTGTAAATGACCCTAAGCATGGGATGTTAATTGTTTAATTAACTCAGGAACCACACCTGTGTGGAAGCACCTGCTTTCAATATACTTAGTATCCCTCATTTACTCAAGAGTTTCCTTTATTTTGTCAGTTACATTTAAAAAAACATTTTAGTCATTTAGCAGACGCTCTTATCCAGAGCGACTTACAGTTATTGAGTGCATACGTGTATTTTATTATTTTATATAAATAAATAAAAATCATACTGTCCCCCCGTGGGAATCAAACCCACAACCCTGGCGTTGCAAGACCCATGCTCTACCAACTGAGCTACACGGGGCATAAATGTAGTTACCTCTACATACAGTGGGGAAAAAAAGTATTTAGTCAGCCACCAATTGTGCAAGTTCTCCCACTTAAAAAGATGAGAGAGGCCTGTAATTTTCATCATAGGTACACGTCAACTATGACAGACAAATTGAGAAAAGAAAATCCAGAAAATCACATTGTAGGATTTTTTATGAATTTATTTGCAAATGATGGTGGAAAATAAGTATTTGGTCACCTACAAACAAGCAAGATTTCTGGCTCTCACAAACCTGTAACTTCTTCTTTAAGAGGCTCCTCTGTCCTCCACTCGTTACCTGTATTAATGGCACCTGTTTGAACTTGTTATCAGTATAAAAGACACCTGTCCACAACCTCAAACAGTCACACTCCAAACTCCACTATGGCCAAGACCAAAGAGCTGTCAAAGGACACCAGAAACAAAATGGTAGACCTGCAACAGGCTGGGAAGACTGAATCTGAAATAGGTAAGCAGCTTGGTTTGAAGAAATCAACTGTGGGAGCAATTATTAGGAAATGGAAGACATACAAGACCACTGATAATCTCCCTTGATCTGGGGCTCCACACAAGATCTCACCCCGTGGGGTCAAAATGATCACAAGAACGGTGAGCAAAAATCCCAGAACCACACGGGGGGACCTAGTGAATGACCTGCAGAGAGCTGGGACCAAAGTAACAAAGCCTACCATCAGTAACACACTACGCCGCCAGGGACTCAAATCCTGCAGTGCCAGACGTGTCCCCCTGCTTAAGCCAGTACATGTCCAGGCCCGTCTGAAGTTTGCTAGAGTGCATTTGGATGATCCAAAAGAGGATTGGGAGAATGTCATATGGTCAGATGAAACCAAAATAGAACTTTTTGGTCAAAACTCAACTCGTCGTGTTTGGAGGACAAAGAATGCTGAGTTGCATCCAAAGAACACCATACCTACTGTGAAGCATGGGGGTGGAAACATCATGCTTTGGGGCTGTTTTTCTGCAAAGGGACCAGGACGACTGATCCGTGTAAAGGAAAGAATGAATGGGGCCATGTATCGTGAGATTTTGAGTGAAAACCTCCTTCCATCAGCAAGGGCATTGAAGATGAAACGTGGCTGGGTCTTTCAGCATGACAATGATCCCAAACACACCGCCCGGGCAACGAAGGAGTGGCTTCGTAAGAAGCATTTCAAGGTCCTGGAGTGGCCTAGCCAGTCTCCAGATCTCAACCCCATAGAAAATCTTTGGAGGGAGTTGAAAGTCTGTGTTGCCCAGCGACAGCCCCAAAACATCACTGCTCTAGAGGAGATCTGCATGGAGGAATGGGCCAAAATACCAGCAACAGTGTGTGAAAACCTTGTGAAGACTTACAGAAAACGTTTGACCTGTGTCATTGCCAACAAAGGGTATATAACAAAGTATTGAGAAACTTTTGTTATTGACCAAATACTTATTTTCCACCATAATTTGCAAATAAATTCATAAAAAATCCTACAATATGATTTTCTGGATTTTTTTTTCTCATTTTGTCTGTCATAGTTGACGTGTACCTATGATGAAAATTACAGGCCTCTCTCATCTTTTTAAGTGGGAGAACTTGCACAATTGGTGGCTGACTAAATACTTTTTTTCCCCACTGTATATGCAAGATCGATTTGAGTATTATTCCAATTTTGGCCTTTTAAATGCACATTTTTGAATGTACATTTCTGGCTCAGTTGATAGCCACATTTTCTATTTCAGTAGTACTCTTATTCAGTGGTGGAAAACATACCCAATTTTCATACTTGAGTAAAAGTAAAGATATCTTAATAGAAAATGACTCAAGTGAAAGTCACCCAGTAAAATACTAGTTGAGTAAAAGTCTAAAAGTGTTTGGTTTTACATATACTTAAGTATCAAAAGTATTTCAAATTCCTTATATTAAGCAAGTCAGACGGCACCATTTTCTTGTTTTTCTTATTTACGGATAGCCAGGGGCACACTCCAAGACTCAGACATAATTTACAAATGAAGCATTTGTGTTTAGTGAAGTGCGCCAGATCAGAGGCAGTGGGGATGACAAGGGATGTTCTCTTGATAAGTGTATGACTTGGACCATTTTCCTGTCCTGCTAAGCATTAAAAATGTAACTAGTACTTTTGGGTGTCAGGGAAAATGTATAGAGTAAAAAGTACATAATTTTCTTTAGGAATGTAGTGAAGTAAAAGTTGTCCAAAATATAAATAGTAAAGTACAGATAATCAAAAAAACGACTTAAGTAGTACTTTAAAGTATTTTTACTTAAGTACTTTACACCACTGCTCTTATTAGCCTTTTAAATCACTGTGAATGACTTAGGTCCTAGAGTAGATCCATGTTGGCATATCAAAACATAAAAATAAACAAGGTATTTTAATTTGGGATGGTTCATCTTCAGTTTGCGACGGTTCAAATTGAACTTGGGGACGGTGATGAAAAAAGTTAGTCTTGAGCCCTTGATAGCTATATGCAGTGTATAACTACAACCAGTTAGCACGTTTCCTAGTTCCGTCTAGCACGTGAATGCGGCAATATTCACGAGCGCTCCAATGTATAAATGTTTTGAAAGTTTAAAATGCGTAAAAACTAATGAACATTTCATAAATGTATTCCTATATTGTTGTGTAACTAGTGAACTATTGGTGATGAGATAATATTGTGTAATTGTTTTATACTGAGTGATGCAATGCTAGGTTGGCTATTTTAGCTAGGCTAAAGTTAGCTAGCTAGCTAAGCTAGCACCAAAGCTAGCGCAATATCAGGCTCTTCCCCTTTTCCTTTTCTACTGCAGTTTCAATGAGCAGCATTCAGTGAGTCAGTGTTCACCCTAGTGAAAAAGTAGCTAGTGCCCTTAATGGAGGTGCCAATGCCAAAGAGGAGAAAAGTGCAGGGTTCAAAGATGGCCAATAAAGAGAGCAAGAGCACTGCTCATGTTGAGGCAGGGAGAGGACAAACAGGTCATCAGGTGAGAATTTGAGTTGTGTAACCAAGTAAGAAGTTTCTGGACTCAATTGCCTTGACTCCTTTTAAGTTAATTGGGTATAAGTAGTGCTTGACATGGGCAGGATCTCACTGGAGCCGAGTACCGGCACCTCACATTTTCTAATGCTTGAGCTCCTGTTCCTCTTATAGAATATTAGCTCAAAAGTATTGGGGATCTCCTGCACCTAAATGTAAACAGTACTGCCACCCAAAATGAGTACCGGTACCTATTTCAGTCCAAGTTAAGCACTGGGTATAAGAAATTATTCAAGACCATGTACTAGTCAAGCGTGATGAAGGGTACACAAATAGAATGGGTTTTGACATTTAAATGTAGTTAAAGAAGTGGTGTGGTGGTGACTTCCTGAACTATTAAGAGTAAGAACACAGTTTAAAGTAATATAGAAAAATATTGGTGTTTCAGTTGTGATTGGGGTGACAAAATCAGGGCATTTACATTTTTTTATTTCCCCTTAAAAATTCACCAGAAACAATCATTTCACAGCTATTTTTTTTAAACAACAAACACCCCACCATCCATTAGACCTACAATAGTAATAGGATAATAGCATAGATTTAGGGGCTACAAAATAATATATTGATCCATTAATCGTCTTGATCCTTCTGCTGACATCTGGGTAGTGTTCATTAGAGCATCCAACAGAAAACAAAAATGAGTCTTATTGGACAAGTCTAGGTAGTCCCGTTTCAGTCTGTTTTCTTCCATTTGGTGCATAATGAACATGAGCCTGTTGTCTCAAGCTCTAGCCTTTTCTAAAGGATTGAGTCTAAGCGTTAGCATAGAGTAATGTCAGTAAAAATAATAAGACGCTTTCTATCCAAGGTATATATTTTTTATTAGTTCAACCTAACTGCACAGTGAAGAGTTTGGTGACAGAGGAAATACATACCATCATTAGCACTCAGAAACAATATATTAGCATATCAAATAATTAATAGTAAGTGCTATTCTTAAAGTGCTAACATTTTCATATTAATAGCAGTGCCTTTTTTATTCTTACATGTATTGGCCAAAGGTGTTTAAAAAAAAAGAGAGATGCTCCTAATATGAGTGCAGCATAGACTGTAGGCAGCAATTGACTGTCAAAGCATTTTATTAGTACAATAGCCAACCGATAGCCAACCAATAAGTCAGAGCAAACTAATGATTGCAGTGTAGCTCGATCTGTCTCGCTGCTCTGGTGCACAGACATTCATTGGGTGTGTATGTTTGTGTTTGGATGTCGGTGGGACTTAAAGAGAGGAGGTGTGGCTGTTGTCGCTGCCACTATCTTCTTTATCTTGTCTGTCACACTCTGGCTCTGCCTCCAATGAAGGCTTACTCTTTCTCCATGACCGTCGCCCCTAAAAAACAGCATGAATCATCACCCTTAACAACCAATCACACTCTGTATATTTGAATGGCCTATGTTTGGCCTGGGTTCTTACCTGTTCTGAGTCTGTTGCGGATGCCTACATATCGTTATTTCTAAAGCAGAAGAAAAAGAGGATGAGAAAGAGAACTCTCATAGTAGCTGTCTAAAAATGAGAAAGCATTGATTTGAAATATTACTTGTTCAATTCCATCCTATCGTCATTCAATCAGTCTCAAATTAATCAAATGTTATGACATATGTATTGCATATTCAAACAACAATACTTTACGTGTAAGATTCATTTCGCCTATCAATGTCAAAGCTTTCCCTATAGGAGTTTTCTATGGGTCCTTTCATCCTTCTGAACCTAAAAGTAAAATAAATTGAGATTTTGAAACAGTGGTTAGCCTAGAATAATTTGTATCATAGTCCTTTTGGGGATAAGGGGGTCATAATTGCAAATATGGCTAGTGGCTGGGGCTAGATTCCTTATCATAAGTCATTTCCTGGTAATCTTAACATCATGTTGATAACAAACACAATAACAAACATGAATGAGCTACTCACTTGATAACGGTGAATGTCACCATCACCACCAATCCCAGCAGGCTCAGGCCGAACAGGACGCCCAGGACGATGACTATAACCTGGTCAGAGGCGGGGTCGGCTGACTCCTCCTCCACCACATGCTCCAGCCCCGCCCCAAACACCTTCTCTAGCGCCGCCTTCACCGTGCTCGCCTCGCTCTGCAGCTTGCTGTGGGTGACAGAGAACGGGCATTTGGGGCTTATTCTTGAGAACGCAACGTCACATTACAGAATGTTCAGATAGATTTGTATCGTGTAGAACAGACATGGATGTTCATCGTGCAGAATAGAACATTGTGGAAGCAATGTTGCATTGTCATTGTATGTCTATGTCACCTACTTCAGAATGTTGCACTAAAATTCCCTTCATGAGACCAACCCCAGACCCACCACCCTCAAAATTAAACTTTAATCAACAATGGCTTTGATTTCCTAAATATAGGATGGGCTACTTTGTTGTGGATGAAGTGATTTTCAAACACACATTGGTCTTACTTTTTGACGTCTTCGGCAGGGATGACTTCCCCGCCGTCCGCGGCAATTAAGCTGACGTACGTCTTGGCGGCGCTCCCAGTTTCCCGGGACGCAACAGCGCCTCTGCTGGTGCTGGAAATCCCTATCACCTTCATGGTCCAGCCCAGAACTCGCCCTAAAGACCTTAGAGACACAGAGAACGAGAGAGATAGAGAACGACGGAGGAAGAGAGATAAAGAGCTTTGAAAGTGGGCAGAAGGACCCACTCTAACAGCCCCACCAAGGAAAGGACACACTTTTGTGTGGTCCATATTGTGTGGTCCAAAAACATTGATTTCAGTTCTAATATCTTACTCTTCCATCTCAGGGACCTTCTTCTCCACAACATTGGTGGCCTGGTTGAGGGAGATGACTACGACATCACTACTGGCACTTCCCTGCACGTCCACCTGGGGGCAGAATAGAGCAGCATACTGTATCTACTGTTGCAAGTGAGTCAGGTCATGTGTTACCATATGAACAGTACACTGTTGTCACCACTCACCTCCACCGTGGTTGTAGCATGGAGTCCTTTAGGATCTGTGGCCTTCACCAGGAGGGGGGGTGTCTTTCCTTCTAATCCCACCGCTGACACCACATACACCTGACCCGTGGAATGGTCCACGTCAAAAGACGAGCTGGGCTCCGTCAGACTGTACTCCAGACGCCCGCTGTCACCACTATCTGGGTCTGTGGCCTGGGGAGAGGGGAGAAGAGTGGGGGGTCAGGATGGAGGAGCTGGAGGAGCTGGATGAGAGAACTTATGTCAAATTTGACATGGCACCAGGGATGTAGTGGTTATCCCGCTGTTCACTTTTGCATCCCTTACCTGAACTTGGACCACAGGGTATTTGTATGGGGCAATGCTGAAGATCTTGGCTTCATAAGTCTCTTCCTTGAACTCTGGGGCCTCGTTCACATCTTCCACCTGCACCCTGACCTGAGAGGAAGAGTGAGGGAAGAGAGTGAGGGACGAAAGGTTACTTGTGGTTCTAAATCTGTTCCTCCATATGATGAGATCTTTTAATCTAAGCAACACCTCCAGAACTTCGTCTAAATCTGGTCGCCAGGTACCAGGATGAGTCATACCATTGCGACAGCAGAAGTAGGGGGAGTCCTGGAGTCCACTGCCTCCACCTCCAGGATGTACCACTCCTCAGTCTCCTTGTCCAGCTTCTCTCTGGTGGTGAGGGCTCCCAGGGCATCGATGGAGAACAGGTCCGTGTGCGTGGTCAGGACGTATTTGACCACAAACACGGGGCTCCCTGGGGTTGCCTTCACTGTCCCCACGAGTATCCCTTTTAGTTCATTCTCCGGAACGCTGAAGTTGTAGGAGGAGCTCTCAAAGGCCACGTCCACTCCAAGGCTGACAGTCATCAGGAGGACCTGGACATTGGCTATGAGGGGGAAAAGAGAACACACACACAGATTTAGCATCCATCATTATTCAGACTAACATACGATATAATACACTCTAACTCAACGTCACAAAAACACACAGACAAACACAAGCCCACTTGTGATGCTCGATCCCTGACCTGTGGAGTTCAGAGGAGGCAGTCCGCTGTCCTTTGCCATTGCAGTGAGTTCAAGCAGTGTGTCCTCTGTGACATCAGAAAGGTCAGAGGCCACGGTCACCTCTCCTGTGCTACCATTCAGGGCCAAGCGAGGGGAGGTGCCTGAGGATAAACTAGATAGCCAGAGGAGAAGCATTTGACGCATAACTCAGAGCAAAAACAGACAATTTCTTCAATATCGTTAAGGATCCATTTAGGCCGATTCTATTCCTTAATGTGGACTTGAAACCAAGCTCTACAGTAACGGCTCTACAACTGGGAGTAGAAAGTACAACAGAGGTGTGTGTGAGTTGGACAGCAGTGCATGGCTAACCTGTAGGTGATCAGTGCGTTCAGGCCCATGTCCTTGTCTGTGGCAAAGAGGGTCAACAGCACATCCCCCACCTTGGCGTCCTTCACCAGGATGCTCTTAGTGTACGTATCGGCACTGAACACTGGCGTGTTGTCATTCACATCTGTCACACTCACTCTGATGCTGGTCATGTTCTGGTGAAGTGGGGTTGGAATCGTTGAAACCAACTTTGTGTAAGAAGGCAGGCTGCACAGAACTTTGCTATTGTGTGTTATGGTATTGTGGTATATGGTGTTATGATATGGTACTGGTATGGTGATGTGGTATGGTACTGGTATGGTTTGAGGTACAGAATGGTATTGGTACGGTATTGTGAAACGAATGAATGGGAAAGATCGGCACCATCTAATATGGACACATATCCACTTTAGACCATTTACTGATTTCAGGGTGAAGTATTCCTATGAATTAGGCTACTGTGTTTTGTATATAGTACCTGTCTCTGTGGTGTCCCCTTGTCAGTGGCCACAATGACCAGCTCATAGATGTCGTTGGTCTCCCGATCCAGAGGACCCACAACCAGTAGCATCCCATCCTTCAACACAAGACACACTAGTGTAAATACACAGTGTTACCCTAAGAACACTGATCATGATTAATCTTGTATGCTGAGATTAAATGTCCTTAGAAGAAACATGGTTTGCCAATGATGAGGTCATCAAAAGCATCTGCTTTTTTTGGGTTTGGTCATTTCTTAATCAAAATGATTGACAACCTGGTACCCTAGATCCAAATTCTCATATAATAAAATGTATAATGTAAAGAAGGTTTACCAGAAGCTTCATTATTCGGTTTGACTCACCTCCCTGAAGCGAAAGAGCGTGGTGGATGAGGAGATAGAGATGGTGACTTCTCCGTTGGAGCCGAGATCTGAGTCAGTGGCCAGGATATGGTACACCTCTCCTGGAGACTTGTCAGAGTACTCCCCCTCAGGGACAGGGATGGGGTCTGGAAGAGTAGCGAACTGGGGGATGTTGTCATTGTAGTCTAGAACGGTGATGTTGAGCTGGGCTGTGGCGTTCAGACCATCTTTGTCCACCGCCACCACCTGAACACAGTGACAGGGGTAAGATTTTAACATGGAACGTAGTTGACACTTTAACATGTAACATTGTTGAAATTCTTGACTCCAACGCATAACGTTGTTGACCTTCATGGTCTCACTGAGCATCTTAAGTCAAATTACCAGCCTGCATTTGCCTATCCACATCGTCAATTTTATCACCTATATGACATAACAACATGAGCAAAGACAATGTTTACTTTGGTGTCTAGGTGGGGTAGAGTTGAGGTAAGGATGATAGGAAGAGATAGAGTATCCTCCAGTTGTGTCCTTGCCCATCATTAAGATATGAAAATGTTTCCCTCCACTACATGGATTACATTTATGGAAGTACACCTAACTGTTATTGGGGCCTATATTTGGGTGTAGACCTTATGAGAAATGCAGCTAAAGCATATAGTTGATTGACATGATGTATTATACCTGTAAAACATAGTTATCCTTCGTCTCTCTGTCCAAGGTGACATCATTCTTCAGGGACACAACACCTTGTTTGTTTATGTTGAAGGTATCACTGGTAAATATGAAGTGACCATTCGAGAATCCACCCTAAAAGGATAACACAGAGATATGTTAATGGGGCGTGTCAGCTTATCATTCCAACGTTAGTCAGAAATGTATTAGTGGGATGGATGGATTGAAATATTTTCAGATTGTTGATATCGTCATGATATACACCATTATATATCGCCATTATATATTGTCATTGATATATATATCGTCATTGATATATAGTCATTGATATATCGTCATCGATATACCGTAATCGATATACCGTAGTCAATATTCTTCATATCGTGCAGATATATCACTGATCTCAATGTAGATAGTAATGTCATAGATATTGTTTATATCATAACCAAATATAATTGATCTCATGATGATAATGACAGTCTAATTTCTCTGACCTCATCCTCGTCGGTGACCTCCAGGGTCACGATAGCCGCTCCGCTGGCCAGGTTCTCAGAGACGGCGACATCGTAGCGCTCTGCGCTGAACTGGGGCGGGTTGTTGTTCACAACTTTCACCCTCACCACCACTGATCCATTCCCAACGAGGGATGGTGTCCCCCCATCTGCAGCTTGTACCATTAGGTTGTACACCTTCACTGCTCCATAGTCCAAGGCCTGAGCCAGCTGCAGTACCCCAGTGGAAGAGTCCAACTGGAAGAACGCCACGGTCGAGGGAGGGTCTTGCTGAAATATACTATAGGTCACTTCACCATTTGTGCCTTCGTCAAGGTCCACCGCTGCCAGGGTGACCAGTGTCGTTCCTACAGACTCTGTTTCTAAGACCTCAACCTCATATTCCGTCTTGGAGAAACTTGGAACGTTGTCGTTGATGTCAGATACTTGAATGAGCAGGGTAGCGGTAGCAGAGAGAGCTGGACGACCTTGGTCCTGAGCCACCACCTCCAGGCTGAACTCTGCTTTGGTTTCTCTGTCCAGCGCCCCAGCCAGGGACACCATCCCCATTTTGGGGTCGATAGCGAATTTCCCCTCGCCTCCCAGGAGGGCATAGCGGAGCTCCCTGTTGAAGCCGTCGTCCGCGTCCGTGGCGGTCATGGCAGTGAGGTTGGCCCCTACCTCCGTATCCTCTGGGACCGGGTGTGTCACAGAGCTGGCGCCAAACACGGGGCTGTTGTCATTGATGTCAATCACTTCCACCACAACAGTTGCCTCATCGCTGCTAGTGCCATCTGAGATTGAGATCTTGACTGAGTAGTTGCTTTGGGTCTCATAGTCTAGTTTGACCTTAGAGGTGAAAACGCCTTTGGAGTCAATGGCGAACTTGTTGACCTCTGTCAGGACCTGAAGCGTCACGGGAACTACTGGAGTTACTGCTAGGAAAGTCACCTGTATATGGGGTGACAAAAATGTTATTGGATCGATCTGGTTGTTTTTTCAGATTAAGTAGAATTGAGTGGATCAAGTTCACCTTGACAATCACCACCCCTGGAACCCTCTCTTCCTCTATGATCCCATGGTAGGTGTTCAAGAGGAACTGGGGTTTGGAATCTCCAGGTGCCAGGATCTCCACCAGCACCGCGGAGGAACGAGATATAATGCCCCCTACAGGACAGGAGGAGAACATCCACAGTCACTTTGGGCTGCTATTTTTTGGGGAACCCATAACCAAATCTCCAGCTGTTGACTGACTAGCCTCCCGTAGATATGCACTATTCTTCTCATATTCTTCTAGTCTACAGTGTATATATACTATGATGACTAGTCTATGGTATGTTTGCTTGAGTTGCTTGTGTTCTTTCACATATCTTCTCAACTTTACGTTCAGATTAATTCCACACTACAATGCGCTCCACAAAAGTATTGTTTAAATGACAGTACATTCCAGTTCTGTATACAGAGACTGTATCTAGACTCACCATCTCTTGCTGTCACATAGAGAGAGAACTGAAGGACCTTGTTCTCCTCCAGTGGAATGTTTTTTTCCAGCTTTATCTCGCCTGTGTTTTCATCGATGGAGAAATATCCTTCCAGGTTCCCAAACTCTATTGAGTACTTGACCTGTCCATTAACACCAGAATCCAGGTCTGCTGCTTCAACCTACCAATCACATAGCATAAAATGCATGTGGTGACAATGCAATACCATTGTTTTCTGTTTACAATCGTGTTACTATGGATATGTATGGTGACATCAGCTGATGAAGAGGCTATCATGTGTTTCCCACATCGTAAATGCCTCTGACAAAACACTTTAACAAACACAGTGACGAATTGAGGTTAAAGGTTAGAAACTATCTTACCTGGGTAACCAACATCCCCACCGTTTGGTTCTTGAAGACTTTGCCCTCGTACCTGGAGCTCTTAAATTGAGGACTGTTGTCATTCTCATCCAGGAGGGTGACGTTCACATCCGCCAACACAATGTGGTTAGGTGGGTCGGTTTCCCGTGCTTCAATCTTGATATTGGATGTAGGGAAGACATGGGAAGGTGTTCAACAGCATATCAACTGATGTGTGCACTGCCCATTTTGACAGACCTCTTGATAAGATATTATGTGCAGTGTACGTTTTATTAGATGGTACAGGGCACTGCCAAGTGCCATTAGACTTGGAGTTTGCACCTTTTTAGACATATTTACAGGTTCCTTACTGATTTATAAGTTATTGTGATTATGTCTGCTGCTAAATGGATACAAGTTGTAGGTCTAAGTACTGCTATGTTTCAGAGTGTCTGACCTGAAAGATGAAGTTTCCAACAGTCTCCCTGTCCAGGTCAGCTGAACTCTTCACTATGACAGTTCCATCCAAACGTATGGAGAAAGGCTCAGTCTCCGGAAGGATCCGCAACGTTCCCACAAATCCACCCTGAGGCAAACACAAAATGGTTTCATGTCCAATTGGGGAAAAAACTACGTTTTAGTGTGACAAATGATTTGGTTCATGTAGAAACAGACACAACTCAAGATAAAAACATATAAACTGTTGTGATATGTGAACCTATTGACATCGCATCCTAGCTTGAGTAGTGAAATACATCTCTTTTTGTGTAAACCCATCACCCATTTTTTTGTATGTGTAACGAACCTCTAGGCAACCGTTCCTACCTTGTCCAGGTCAGTGACTGTGACTCTGAAAACAACTGTGTCTTTTAGAGAGTTCTCCAATAGTGCGACAGAGTAGCTGGCTTTGTCAAACTCTGGAGCGTTGTCATTGACGTCCTCGATTGTAACAGACACCAAAGCGTCAGCAGTCTTCAGGCTGTCATCCTGCTGAGATGCCTGGAAGGAAGTGATAGACGTTGATATTTGACATCCATAACTTGGAATGTATGCAACGGTACCAAGCCCTCTTATTGACCATACCATTTTAACTTTCTTAAAGACACTTGTGATTGTGAGTGAGTAAATCTACAGTGAGAATGAACTGAGAGAAGTAAGATTGTACTTATTTAGAATAGTCGTAAAACGCTAGAATGCTATAGCTACAATTCCCTATACCTTGATATTGACAGTGACTGTGGGTATATCCTCTCTGTCCAGCCCAGTCACCACGGAGATGATTCCACTGTTTGCGTCGATGTTGAAGTTACTCAGATACTTGCTTGGCGATACTGAGGTAAAGTCACACAACAACATTTCACTTCAACATTTCACCACAAAGTAAACAGAACCAAACACATTTCTGTATGGACCTCGCTTTGTGCACAGGGGCATTGTCATGCTGAAACAGGAAAGTGCCTTCCCCAAATTGTTGCCACAAAGTTGGAAGCACAGAATCGTCTAGCATTAAGATTTCCCTTCACTGGAACTAAGGGGCCTAGTCCGAACCATGAAAAACAGCCCCAGACCATTATTCCTCCTCCACCGAACTTTACAGTTGGCACTATGCATTGGGTCAGGTAGCGTTCTCCTGGCATCCGCCAAACCCAGATTCGTCCATCGGACTGCCAGATGGTGAAGCGTGATTCATCACTCCAGAGAACATGTTTCCACTGCTCCAGAGTCCAATGGCGGCGAGCATTACACCACTCCAGCCGACGCTTGGCATTGCGCATGGTGATCTTAGGCTTGTGTGCGTCTGCTCGGCCATGGAAACCCATTTCATGAAGCTCCCGACTAACAGTTCTTGTGCTGACGTTGCTTCCATAGACAGTCCCGTTCTGTGAGCTTGTGTGGCCTACCACTTCTCGGCTGAGTCGTTGTTGCGCCTAGACGTTTCCACTTCACAATAACAGCACTTACAGTTGACCGGGGCAGCTCTAGCAGGGCAGAAATTTGAAGAACTGACTTGTTGGAAAGGTTGCATCCTATGACGGTGCCACGTTGAAAGTCACTGAGCTCTTCAGTAAGGCCATTCTACTGCCAATGTTTGTCTATGGAGATTGCATGGCTGTGTGCTTGAGTTTATACACAGGTGTGGCTGAAAAAGCCAAATCCACCAATTTGAAGGGGTGTCCACATACTTATGTATATATAGTGTACTTGTTTCATATCAATTTGTTTTCCTAAGGCTGATGGGAATTGTAGTCCAAGCCTGTGATAAAAGCCTCCGGTAGATTACCTGAACTGATGCTGTAGACTATAGTCACACTGATGCCAGTGTCTCCATCTTGTGCTTTTATGGCCTCTGGCTCGATGTTGAGGATAGGCCCCGTCTAAAGAGGAGATTATGTATTGAATAGACCTCACAACCATGGCAACACAGTAGCTTTAAGGAGACATAGATTACATTTTGTAGTCTGATGGGTATGATGACACTCACTTGGTCTTCCTGTATGGTAGCCTGGTAAAGGCTATGATTGAAATAGGGATTCAGATTATCAAAGTCCGTAATCTCAAGAAGAACGGTTGCTATGTCGAAGCGATCACCATTATCCTAAAAGGAAGAATCCCAGAAGCATTATTAATAGATAAACATGGATATACATTTATGGACCAATGGGGTACGGTGTGATATGGTGAGGTCACCTACCCGAGCCTCAACTTTAAAGTTGTAGTTTTGGGCGATGTTGTAGTTCAGAGGTCTCTTCAGCATTACAGCCCCATCGTTGCGGACCTCAAAGTCAGCGGGTGCTGGGGCCTTAAATAAGGTAGAAGACTATGAGATTATCCCATCTCAGCCAAGTCATTGTGGAACAGTATCAGAGGAAGAATCAGATAAGTCTATTCAGTCATAGTTATCTAATACCTGCTATAGATTATAGACCTACATTGTAGCTGTATATATTTTTGTAAGACAGTTGTATGGACAGTTTAGACTAGATGTTTACTTTGGTGAATGTGACATATTAATCATGTCGTTTGTGAGTAATCTATGTGGCCAAAAGGATTCGAACCCGAGTCTCCTGCCCATCCCTCTATGTCAAGGGAGCCAATGCAACTCAAGTGTCCTCACAGAACCACTGCTGTTACACTTATAAAAAGTATAGACCAGGACCTGTATGTATCAAGCATCTCAGAGTAGGAGTGCTGATCTAGGATCAGGTCTCCCTTCTTATTCATTATTATCTAAAAGACTAAACTGATCCTATATCAGCACTCCTGCTCTGAGACGCTTGGTGAATACAGGCCCAGGTGTGACTCACCAATATGCGGTATGTAATTCTGTTGTTGTTTATGCTGATGTCGGCATCCACAGCTTTCACTCTGATCACCTCAGTATTCACTGCCTGAATCTGGAGGGACAAATCACATGGTGGTTAACCACGTAAACAACCCGTAGGCGCTTATTCTCTCCATTGTATTGCAAGGTGTAGGATAGGAGTATTATGTTTTTGCCAACTCATCTACTGTAGACTGATGTAGCCTTACCTCAGATATCGTTTCCATGTACACCTTTTGCTCAAAATTTGGAGCATTGTCATTTACGTCGGTGAGGATAAGTTTTCGTTTATTTTCTAGCTGAAGAGATAACAGTTATGTCAACAGAATGCACTTCTCATACAATACAATATATTGTTACAATCCATCATATACAGCATACAAAGATATATTAACCATTGTAGGTTATAATGTTTCAATTTTACTTACCTCGCCATTCACACACATAACAGAATACCAAAGTTGCCCGCCAGTCTACAAGAGAGGGGAGGGGATAAATGTAAAGTAAAAAACCCTTTGCACTGAAAGTGAACCATACTAGACTATGAATAATGTTGTATAGCTCTGATCCAGGGTGTTACTGCGCATTCCTCTACTATAGGAGTTTAGTTAAGGAACGCGCACTAACACCCTGGACCAGAGCTAGAAGTTGTAGAGCAACTATAACCATCTCACCTGTGGTAACAGATCTGCATCCAGTGCCATCTTGGTACGGACTGTTGCATTTGTACTCCCAGGGGTGTAGACTAACTCGAGAAAGTTGATGTGGTCTGGAAAGGCATACGCCACAAGCCTCAAGGTATTACCCACAGGGATCTCATTGAGGACTTCCACTTCCCCTGTTGTAGCGTCAGGGGGAGGCAAATATTCATTTTGGTGATGTATAGTACCAGCAATTCTTATTGAATGTTGCTGAATGTTTCCCCCTATTAGAGTCAATATATTGTAACAAAGGTTGTTACAAAAAAAGACTGAACTCATTCTATAAATCTAATTTCTTCCCCTTATCCAGCCATCTTTTCTGTTTTTTTAACAGAAATACCGGTAAGACAAATGGTAAGACAAATTGGTTTGGTGACTCATGAACAAATATAATACTTGAATGGATATGGCATGGATGACTGCAATGAATGACTGCATTGATGATTAGTTTACCCATATATTCCTCATCCACAGGTCCCAGTGTCACGCTTGACCCTTTAGCACAATCCACTGATGAGGTACCTAGAAATAAACATTAGGGGAAACATGGTATTGTTTATGTGGATCTTTAGCATCATGAAATAGCAAATGACAATCTCTAATCAGAATTCTGGTGAATTCTATTTGAGTTGTGTCAATATCTCCTGTATTGCCTGTTTTGCATTAATACGTGTCACATATCAGTTTGCAAACAATGTAAAAAAAAAAAAAATTATCATAGAGTTAATAAAACCGCATACAAACATGGTCTCTTTTTTGCTTTTTTGAGTAAGGCAGCTACTTATTGCAGGTGTTTCAGCCTAGCTCAGTGCTTTCTGTGGTGGTGGGGCAGCCAGCGGAAAATACGGAGCGTAGGGGTTGGTAATGTTCTCTAGTTGTGCCGTGATTGGCTCAGTGTTCTGTCACTCATGGGGACACTTTATTACCACACAATCTACGGGGAGAGCTCGAAAATTCAAGCCCCTTGGGTGCTGCCATAGACTTACATTAGAAGTGCCCATTCAAGAAGGCTCAAGGTCATTGGCCACAGATAAAATCATGTCAAATCACGTTATATCTACTGTAGATTTGATTGGACTGATCATGTCAACATCATACTTTCAAAATCTTAGCTAGCAAACTAGACAAGCAGTCATCATCATGAATCACGTCAACAATCTACTGGCAAATCCTTGTCATATGAAGAGAAATTATAGATAAAACGTATCGGTGCTCATCGGCCATTGGACATAAACATTACACAACAATTTGGAAATCACAAATTCAACAATGAGTGGTTTGGAAGGAATCAGTGGCTAACTGCAAGCATTGCAAATCTGTTACTAGCCTGCTATTCAGTGGAGTGGGTGTGTGGTCCAAGTCTGGGTTTAAGGGTCTCTTTTCCAAGCTTAAAATGATAAAAATTCAACACCATGGGCCAGAAAAGTTTGAAAACATTGGCTATGCTGTCAATCCAGCATGATTTCTGCCGTGTTCAAAACAACTGGAAACTCGGAACTGGGAAATCTCAGACTTCAGTGAGTTCAAGACAACTGGAAACTCCGAGCTCCGACTGGGAAAATACGTTTTTAACGGTCATTCAAGTCGGAATTCCAAGTCGGGAACTCAGACCTCTTTCTAGAGCTCCGACCTGAAGATCACTGACGTCATGATTCGACCTTGTTTTTTTCTGAGTTCCCAGTTGTATTGAAAGCACCATAAATCCAGAGAATGCCAGACTTTGATGCCAAAGTTTGATGACAAAATTTGCCCAGAAGGATTGCCGCACCACCTTCCTGTTCAAGTGAGCACAGCACAACAAGGTGAGTCCAAAAATGTATTGTATACTGCTTCCTAAATGATGTAATATGCCAGGGAGATATGTATACTGTAGCTAAGAAAGTAATACTAAGTGTATGTTGTGTAGTAAGCTGTTAGTAGCCCATGTGCCTCACCATAATAATTTGGTCCCTTTCCCCCTCATAACTTACCCTACTGTTCTGACTTGATGGTGCACATGTAGCCTATAGCCTGTTTTAGAGAAATGTAATCATTGAATATTGGAAGAGCTTTCATTGTCTGCTTATATGCCCCCTTTATTTATCCTATGGTTCTGACTTGGTGTACAGGGAGAATACTGTAAGAACGGCCCATGTTCTGAATTCTGTCGCTGTACATTTCAAAAGTGCTGAACAAATAGTTATATTGACTATGTCCGTCCTAGCTCGCTCATGAATGTCTTAATCGAAATTACGGACTGTCTCTCATCCGCTTGTCGTCCCCTTATGCCATAGTTTGTACATCTTAATTGTCAGTAGAAACCACATTTGTTTAAGCAAGTCAGCCATATCAGCTATGTTTTTTTGAAAGGCAATAAATGAGGCTGAATTAACTGTTTTACTGCCAGACAAGGCTCCGCTGATAGCCAGGTGTAGCAGTGGTAAGGCGTTGGGACTGCTGTTGGGACTCTGCTGTTGGGACAGCTTTATGTAGGCCCTAACAGTTTGTGGGCATCGTTTTTCACCGTTATAGCGCAATTCATGTATTGTTTTGTGTTGTTTTGTATTGTGTAGTGGCTTTGCTGGCATGCATCTAAAAAAAAAAATTTGAGTTTGCCCCACCAACATTTACTTGCTAAAATCGCCACTGTAGTTAGGTAACAAAAATATATGCGTCAGGATGGTCTAATTGCAACGCTCCTGGCTCCAGCCACATATGTGCGTCTCCCTACCGTTTCATTCCCCGCATTCACCCTTTCTACTGTTACTCCAACTTGCCTGTCTCCACCTCTGTTTACTAATGTCTAAATGAAGTGTCAAAAATACATAATAATAATAATCGAATAAATAGATTATATGTACAAAATAATATAAGAACATACATTTAGCAAAATACAAAGGCAAATCAATTACCGACTAACATTTATAATTGATCTTAACAGTTTTCTATTGATCTACTGTATACAGTATGCCCCAAACCATGTACCATATTGATATCATACCAATCTTCAAAATGCAGCCACAAACAAACTGTACTCACCGATGGGGATGCCCCTGACAACATGAACACATAGAGAGCCTGAGAGGAGTAACATCCATATAAAACGTATAGCCCCCATATTGGATGGTGATTGTCCCTACTTTTCCACCCCCTGCTACAGTGATGTCCACAACACCTGCTTGACTGACTGACTGATTTCCTGAATAAAGGGAATATTGAAATGGCCACACCTTATTTACCCTACAATATCTTTCCCTCCAGGTTTATAACTTGCTATTAAGTGTAACTGCCTGACTACTGGGGTATAAAGAGGTCCAAGGTGCACTGACAACACCATGGAATGTATTGTGCATCCATTGTAACAGCCACATACAGATGTAGGATCTTAATTTGAGCCAGTTTGCTACAGCATGAAAAGAATACTACAGCAACAGGAAAGTTGAATTATGATGTGGATTATAATTAATGAATTTTTTTGGGGAGGTTGATACATTTTTCATCAGGGCAAATCAATTCTGAAATCAAAGTCCAAATTAATAACTTTAGAAGCCTTTTAAAACTCAAATACACTACAAGTTTGCATTCCCTGCTGTGCAGGATAATTATCAGCAACAAAAGAGTGATCAAATTAAGATCCTACATTGGTAGGCCTATACGGTATAGTATGAGGTCTTAGTTTCATTTACATTTTTTTACATTTTAGTTTCATTTCCTTGTAAGAGGAAAGGGAGTGTGTTTTATAGTTTTAACAGTGGTTGTGCCTTCAGCCTTCACACCACCAACATATCAATGCCAAAAATCTGGTACTCTGCCTGTCAAACACACCTCAGCCTTATCACTAAGTTTACCGCTATTGAGATATTGATCAGACCCATACCTAGGATTTTATTACAGGTGAAAATTGAGCTGAGGTTGAACTGTATGTCGGTCTAGGAAAATACCTAGTGCATTTCAATTCAATATCAAAATGTGTAGGCTGCAGGGAAATAATGCTTGAATACCCTCATCTCAGATGAAATGGCCAGTTGGCTGTTACTGTACAAGTTTCTTGTCCCGTTTGTGGTGACATTAAACTACATATTCAATAAAAATTGAGTGGGAGATGAGGTTATTATGAAACAATATGATTCCAGAAATCGAGACTGATCACCTTATGACACGGTAACAGAGTGTATACTGTAAAACGGCTATAAATAGAACATCTTTGACTGTAATCAGTGAACTTTGACCTTGTATAAATCACAGTAGGTGTGACGCACACAAAAAGGGATTTCAATTGATATGAGAATAAATGTGTGAATCTATTTAAATTAATGTAAACAGGTCATTTTCTACAATATACATTGTAATGAGATGATTTTGAATTTAACAGAGATTTTGAAAATTACAAACTTTAATAAATGCATTGGAATAGAAACCAAATTAAAGAAGCTAAGTCTCTCTTTCTGGGAACTATAACACAGGCATAATCAATTAACTACAGTATGTTCTGACTGGTCAATAGTTCTTGGTGCTATCTTAAAGCGACTAGAGAATAAAGAGTGGGAAATAGATGGGTTGATTTAATGTATGCTTTCTTTGATCGCTAATGCAAAAATTGTGACTTATTTCTCAACAGTTGGCTTATAATTTATTGCTAATTCACATTCTGAGTGAATGCTTCATAATGAGTATGTTGACACGTTGTACCAGTTACCTGCTTGTAAAACCACTTTAATCATCTCGTTCTACTTTCACAAACGTTTTAACTTTAAGGTGTGGTATCGGTTTGTGGCTAAAGATGGCCTTACTTTTTTGCAGCTTTTTAATGCAACTTACTGTAGGGCTCTATTCAATCTGTTACGCTGAACTTCCGCAATATGAATTTAATAGAGCCCTTAGTCAGTTGAATCTAAACAAGAAGCTGTTTAACCAATTAGAACAGAGCTGTTACAACACTGTGGGAAATGATAAACTATTGGCCTTGGTTTTACAAAAAATCAACTATGTACAGTTGCATTATTGAAAGAGAATTACGATTATTAAAGGTCAATCTGCAGTTCAATTAATAACAAAGTGCGTTCCCCACCACTGTTTTGGTAAACATCTGAGGGATAGGGCTGGAGAAATGTAACCACCCTGAAATTAATAGACAGTAGAAAAATAGGTATCCCGAGTGGCGCAGTGGTCTAAGGCACTGCATCGCAGTGTTAGCTGTGCCACTAGAGATCCTGGTTCAAATCCAGGCTCTGTCGTAGCCGGCCGCGACCGGGAGACCCATGGGGCGGCGCATAATTGGCCCAGAGTTGTCCAGGGTAGGGGAGGGAATGGCCGGCAGGGATGTAGCTCAGTTGGTAGAGCATGGCGTTTGCAACGCCAGGGTTGTGGGTTCGATTCCCACGGGGGGCCAGTATGATAAATATAAAATAATGTATGCACTAACTGTAAGTCGCTCTGGATAAGAGCGTCTGCTAAATGACTAAAATGTAAAAATTCATAGACAGTAGATACATAACAAATATTCTATTTAATGTAAAATAGTAATTAAAAAATACCTTGAGACATAAACTTGAATACATCACATTAAGCCTATATAACATATGGAACTAATTTATTTATTTTACACATTTTTCTCATCCATGGGCATCCTAAAGGTCTAGCTGGGGGAGGGGGAGGGGGGGGGGGGAGACAAGGCAGGCCCCTTAGGATTTACATAAATAATACTTTTAAATACAATAATATTTTAATGGGCATACTAAGGCCTACAAAAAAAGATTTAGGCAAGGATAACCCAAAGTGACAAAAAAGGTTGTGCAGACATTTCACTGAACTAGTAACATATAATTTACCAGAGTATATCATTTGACATGGATACACCTATCGAAGAGCGTCATCTATAATGTAAGGTTGTATTACTCCATGCTTCTATATTTTTATGTCATTTGAGTCTTTGTAAACAAACCATGTATACCTTCAACATATCACAGTGATTTCGAGAAGAGTTTTGGACCTATTGGTCTAGCCCAACTGTTCGGGTGTTGGACCGACAGTCTACGGACCCGGGTTGGAGTCCTGGTTGGAACACACTATCATGTCAATCTCCTGGGCTGTCAGTCTTTGCAAGCTCCATCTATGAATTTGTGAGTTATTACATTTATATCCGATGTAGCTTACTCTGTTCCAAACCTGTTCCAAACCAGGAACAGGTTCTGTATTCTGTTCCAAATCAGGAACAGGTTCTGTATTCTGTTCCAAACCTGTTCCAAACCAGGAACAAGTACTCTATTCTGTTCCAAACCATGAACAGGTTCTGTATTCTGTTCCAAACCAGGTAACTGGTTGGGCTTTATTGTGGTTTCCTCTAGACTAGAAGTATAGAGGTTGATTATAACCTATAAGAAATCTGCACATATTAAGAAGTGATTGTATGTTGAAATAAATCATTTTAAATTAAAAAATAACTTTATTTTAAATAATTGTTTAAAAGGTCACTGCTGTAGGTACAGTGTAACAATAATGAATAATTACAATAGTTTTGCAATGTAGACCTACTTACAGGAGCACTGTAATAAATTATGTCCACGGTTATTTTCCCCATTCGTCCTGTGAGAGGAAGTAGTACAATTCTTTTGACTCTCTTTGGCCCAGTCTACAGAATGACACAGCATCGCCTCTCCCGCCGAGGCTTATGGGAGTCTCTGCTCTCGGGGATACTGACAGACACATGACTCTGTGTCCGCATGTTTCCTTTGCTCTCATGTGGCATGTCAATCACAGACTCCCTTGATGGTGTTGGCCTGGGACTCATGGCAGAGGGCCTCTTGATGTTGACCCGGTCAGGTTGGCTGACAGCTGGTTGATAAACGATGGTGTGGCTTTGAGCTGGAGTCTCTTGCCGCTTGACTGCACTGACAAACATAATGTGCCTGGGCACCAGGTACCCAGCTTGCCTTAGCAGCTCCTCCAGCTCCAGATTACGGACGAGCCTGACCAAACCCCTACTGATCCGATATGTTTTCTGGCGATCAAAGGTCCTCACATCCTCGTGTTGGGTCACATAGACTTTATCCAACACCGAGTCAGGGTGAAGACTGATGATGATACGGTCCATATTGCTGTTATCATGGTGTCCTTTGTAGTTCTGCCTAACGTTTGCAGGCAGGTCATCTGCCCCTGGGGTATTCAGGTTGCCCACCTCATAGTACGGAAAGTTCTGGTTGGGGAGCAGTTGGTCACAGTTACCGTGACACTCGGGTCGGTTATCGAAGCGATGGAAGCCAAACTTCTTCCTTTTGGGGTTGCACAGCGCCAGTAGGTCACCGTTGTTGTTGAATGTGACGTAGTTATGGGAGAACCAGTGGAGCAGGTAAAGCCCATGCCTGGGCCAAGGCCTACCAAAGCCAGACGAGTTGAGGTGTCCCATTTCATTTAATGTTTTAATGTTAGCCATCGTTACACCTGAAATGATAGGAGGGAGGAGAGAGAGGAAGGAGGAGAGAGAGGAAAACAACATGTTTAGCATACTACTACTATAAACATTGTAAATAAGAATTTGTTCTTAACTGACTTGCCTAGTTAAATAAAGGTTAAATAAAAAAAAATACTACAGAGCCGGCTGCCTGGCCAAACTAAGCAATCGGGGGAGAAGGGCCTTGGTCAGGGAGGTGACCAAGAATGCGATGGTCACTCTGACAGAGCTCCAGAGTTCCTCTGTGGAGATGGGAGAACCTTCCAGATGGACAACAATCTCTGCAGCACTACACCAATCAGGCCTTTATGGTAGAGTGGCCAGACGGAAGCCACTCCTCAGTAAAAGGCACATGACAACCCACTTGGAGTTTGCCAAAAGGCACCTAAAGGACTCTCAGACCATGAGAAACAAGTTTCTCTGGTCTGATGAAACCAATATTGAACTCTTTGGCCTGAATGCCAAGCGTCACGTCTGGAGGAAACGTGGCACCATCCCTACGGTGAAGCATGGTGGTGGCAGCATCAAGCTGTGGGGATGTTTTTCAGCGGCAGGGACTGGGATACTAGTCAGGATCGAGGGAAAGATGAACGGAGCAAAGTACAGAGAGATCCTTGATGAAAACCTGCTCCAGAGCGCTCAGGACCTCAGACTGGGGCGAAGGTTCACCTTCCAACAGGACAACAACCCTAAGCATACAGCCAAGACAACGCATGAGTGGCTTCGGGACAAGTCTCTGAATGTCCTTGAGTGGCCCAGCCAGAGCCCGGACTTGAACCCGATCGAACATCTCTGGAGAGACCTGAAAATAGCTGTGCAGTGACGCTCCCCATCCAACCTGACAGAGCTTGAGAGGATCTGCAGAGAAGAATGGGAGAAACTCCCCAAATACAGGTGTGCCAAGCTTGTAGCGTCATAGAATAAGGCTGTAACGTAACAAAACTGGGAAAAAGTCAAGGGGTCTGAATACTTTCCGAACATCTCATTCCAAATTCATGGGTATTAATATGGAGTTGGTCCCCCCTGTGCTGCTATAACAGCCTCCACACTCTAGGTTACTGTGCGGCTGCTCGGCCATGGAAAAAAAAATTATGAAGCTCCCGACGAACAGTTCTTGTGCTGACGTTGCTTCCAGAGGTAGTTTGGAACTCGGTAGTGAGTGTTGCAACCGAGGACAGACGACTTTTACGCGCTACGCTCTTCATCACTTGGCGGTCTCGTTCTGTGAGCTTGTGTGGCCTACCACTTCTCAGCTGAGCCGTTGTTGCTCCTAGACGTTTCCACTTCACAATAACAGCACTTACAGTTGACCGGGGCAGCTCTAGTAGGGCAGAAATGTGACAAACTGACTTGTTGGAAAGGTGGCATCCTATGACGGTGCCACGTTGAAAGTCAATGAGCTCTTCAGTAAGGCCATTCTACTGCCAATATTTGTCTATGGAGAATGCATGGCTGTGTGCTCGATACACCTGTCAGAAACGTGTGTGGCTGAAATAGCCGAATCCACTTATTTGAAGGGGTGTCCACATGCTTTTGTATCTATAGTGTATTTCTATTTGAGAGTTCCACAACGTTGTACCCTACTGGATTGAATGGACTGAAGCCAAATACCTTTCTTTCCTGATCCTGCCACAATCTATAACGACCTAATACAACCGAACCACTCTACCGTCCACAAAGCTCAACCTATTCTAACCTCATTCTGCATCACAGGAGGCTGCTCAGGGGAGGACGGCTCATAATAATGGCCAGAACGGAGCGAATGGAATGGCATCAAATACCTGGAAACCATTTGTTTAAGGTATTTGATACCATTCCATTAATTCCGCTCCAGCCATTACCACGAGCCTGTCCTCCTCAATTAAGGTGCCATCAACCTCCTGTGTTCTGCATGTAATGCTGCTCTCAAACTTCATAGTAGTTTATGATCTGAGTTGAAGAAGTTGAGGTCAGTAGCTTGTGAACCTCTGTTTATATTCAAACACAAAAAAATATTTTGTCATTTGTTAAGATTATTGTTAGTACTGGCTGATATTGTAATTCACAAACTGTACAATAATAGGTGTTTGATGTTACAGATGCGATGCCAAATGGAGAAAACCACCTGCGGTGCCTGTTACCATGAATACACACGCGCGCACATACACAGACACACACACACACACACACACACACACACATACATACATACATACTTCCACAGTACCTTATTTATGAAATACTGTAGATCTGTTGTTGCAGCTTTCTTGTTGTGCCTATTCTGTGTCCTAGTGAGTGTTTTCCGGGTATTATCCTGGTAGGGCATAAGGCTGGGAGGCTGAAGATTGAAGAAATGAAACCAAAAGTAGCCAATTTATTGCATGGAATATTAGTGTGTGTATTGAACTAAAACTCATGAGGCATTTATAACTTATATTCTTCAAGAATAAATTACTATATATCATTCATTTAAATGGGTTAGTTCTGGATGGGAGATGCAGGTAAAGCTGCCATATATTAATTGTGTAATAGTACAGTAGTGTATACTTAGGACTAGCCTAATGCAATTGTCTTAAGCCTAATTTATACCGTACGTACACAATGCAAGAATGCATTTAGCTACACAAAATGTAGCAAACACGTGCAGTGACACAATTTGTAACGTGATGCTACTATGTTTTTCGTTCTCTCATTTCAGGACTTCCCCACTTTACTATTGATGTGAATAAATAAACATATAAGACTGATTTTGAGACTGTACAACAATTAACATACTTCCATTAGGCTATTGTAGTTATTTTGTTTCTGTTCTGTTTAGTTTGTCAAAGGTTTACAAAGAAATACTGTTTTCAACTATGGTATATTTTGAATTATATAAGACTACTTATTTTCAACCTCACGTCGCTTTCAACGATGATTTGTTTTTGTGTGTGTGTGTGTGTGTGTGTGTGTGTGTGTGTGTTGGGGGGGGGGGGGGGGGGGGGTTCTTGGATATGTAGGCCAATCAAACCAATGAGCGGATATACACATGACAGGAGTAACGTGACTTGTGGGGCTGGAACATGGCGGATGTCGAAACAACGAAATCTTTGAACGGTTTGCTGATTGGAATAGCACAAATAGTGTATTATAATAATGCTGAAATAACAGAGGAACTTTTGAAAAATGAACTTTATCCAGACTTAACACAGGAGGAGTTTCGCGCGATGCATGAAAAGATGAAAGGTCTTTTAAAGGTACTGTCAACTTCTGCATTTTGACATCATTCTCAGCTGAGTCCTCTTGTGTTGATTGATTTGAGAAATGTAACTAGCTACATGACTATAGGGATAGGCTGTAGGTAGCAAACAGTTGCATGTTTCAAATGCTCAACCTAGTCCTGCAGCCCATATGCTTGATACCTGTTTCTCTATTGTCTTTATTTGCTGTCTGTAAAATCTTACTAAAACAAACTTTTCAGCTCAATCAGTTAATTTAATTTGTACTATACAAAAGGCCTTGTAAATAAATAGCTAGGATAGGGTGTTTGGATTCATTCATGTTGACAACAGTGGTTTTCAATGAGTTTGTCTGCCCTACAGGCTGAGATTTACCTTTCACTAGATGGCAGCACTAGAACACTTGTGTAAACACATATTTCCCTCCAATGTCCTTGGTGTGGAGGTGACATTGTTTCTACATTTCTATCTTGACCAGAACAAGATAATACAACTGGAAAAACGTCAACCTCTTTGTTAGACTAACAAATCTTTGATTCTCCCCCTCTCAGTCCATCGCCACTGCTAACATGGACCAGGCCCAGCTGGAAGCCTACCTGACTGCCCAGACCAGGAAGCAGGGCACGGGGGGTGTGAGCGCCGAGCAGGCGGCCGCCCTCTCCCGGTTCTGGAAAAGCCACCGGGCCCGGGTGATGGAGAGCCTGCTGGGCCAGAGCCGCTGGGAGCCTGGCCTGAAGGGCCTCACCTGGAGGGTGGACCTCCAGACCTCAGCCAGCAGAGGGGGGGCCGCCAGCAGTCCCGTGGCCCTGGTGGAGCTGGAACTGGGCAGGGCTGGAGAGGTGACAAGGGAAAGGGGGGGAAGAGGCCCACACTCTAAAATACCAGTCACACTGACTGTACAAGCACATTACATGGCTACCTGCAATTAGACCAAAGTTATATGTTTTGATTCCCCAATTGTGCTTTCAGACATAGTAACTTATGGAAATCAACAGGATTTCTCCTCCGGACTTGTTCCTTAATGGGCCCCAGGTGGGCGGAGTTTGCACATTTTGAATTTAAACTATCTAATTAGTCCTAAATTGAAATCTCCACCTACCCGGGCCACCGAGTCATGCATAGTTGAACCTCTAGGAAATGTAATGTCAATATAATGTAGGACTATGCAAACTATATGGAAGCTGTAGAGCACGTCGTTCAGAACACATCAGTGACTTTCTTCTCACCTTCCTCTTTCCTGCTTTAGCAGTATATTTATTACTTTGTCATAGTTCCACATTTTTGTGTCTGTACCAGTGCTACATATACTAGTCTGCCTCTCACCTGTTCGTCCTCAACCTAACACATAGCTGTGTCCCAAATGACACCCCATTCCCTATGTATTCCCTATATAGTGCACTATTTTTGACCCTATGAGCCCTGGTCAAAGTAGTGCACTATATAGGAAATAGAGTGGCTTTTGGGACGCATCCATAATTGAGGGTTGGGACTATACTGGAATTTCAATAGTATCACCCTTTTATCACAATACATCAAAGCATCCTGGTATGGCTTTTTAATGGCACACATTTTTTGTTGTTGTTGCAAAAGTGGTGTTCATTTGGTCAGGCCAAAAGCCTAGCCCTGTGTGTGCCTTTTTTTGTTTTTCCCCGGCCTCTATCATGTTATCGGCCAGCGTTGTTGTGGAGAGTTGGCATCTCTGTGGCTCTGCTGAGATGGCGACTTGGCTCTAGCTTCAATCCCTTTAGTCTGGTATTAGCTGGTGACACTACAGTGTCTTCTCTTCTAGGTATTAGTAGCAGGGAGAGTTCCAGGGAAAAAAAACATTTCACAATTATGGGTGATAAAAGCATTGTCTTACGCCAGATACACAATGCAACAATATCGCCTGCTGGTCAGTTGACAGACAAGCGTTGCGTAGGAGTGTCAGAAGACAATGGTCCAAAACATGGTAATGGGCAATTCCCTGGTAACAGTGATGCTGAGACTCAGATTTTTCACACACAAACCGTCATTCTAGTAGCCCTTGTGCACAGAGTTTTATGGTTTGTTTAACTTAGCAATCATTGGTTTTTGTTTGACATACATTTTAAAGTCAAACATCTATGTCAAACAAAAACCAATGATTGCTAAGTTAAACAAACCATAAAACTCTGTGCACAAGGGCTACTAGAATGATGGTTTGTGTGTGAAAAATCTGAGTCTCAGCATCACTGTTACTGTGGAATTGCCCTAATGTAAGGTAAAACATTGTTAGAATGTGAAGACGAGTAGAGCTAGTACTACAGTCAGTGAGACTACATTGCAGTGTCCAGTAGGCAGATCAGTCCCAGGGAAAATGATTATTGTATCAATTTGTAAAAGAAAATTACATTGTAAGTGTAGAGCTTTTTCTGCCCCTACTACAGCTTTTTCTTTCAACCACCACACTATATTTAGTTGATTATTATATCCATGATTGATTCTCATACTTTTTATAGTGCACTGTGTTGTAATCTACATCATCCATGTCAATGAATCCATATATTTTTGTCCCTACCATTAATAGTCCTTTATAGCCAGTAAAGGTAACCGGTCTATAGGCTCATACTCCCATATCAAGATCATTCTAAATGCTTTAGGTTAGGATGCTGTGGGATTTCATTTAATTTAATCTCTACGATTTGAATGGTTTAAATGACTTAGGCCCATCTATAACCTATGTATCTATAAGCTATATATAAAATGATGCCAAATGTTGATTGGCTTTGGTTTGGTCATACAGTACCAGTCAACATTTTGGACACACCTACTTGTTCCATGGTTTTTCTTTATTTGTACTATTTCCTACATTGTAGAATAATAGTGAAGACATCAACACTATGAAATAACACATGGAATCATGTAGTAACCAGAAAAGTGTTAAACAAATCAAAATATATTTTATATTTGAGATTCTTCAAAGTAGCCACCCCTTGCCTTGATGACAGCTTTGCACACTCTTGGCATTCTCTCAACCAGCTTCATGAGGTAGTCACCTGGAATGCATTTCAATGAACAGGTGTGCCTTGTTAATTTGTGGAATTTCTTTCCTTAATGCGTTTGAGCCAATCAGCTATGTTGTGATAAGGTAGGGGTGATATACAGAAGATGGCCCTATTTGGTAAAAGACCAAGTCCATATTATGGCAAGAACAGCTCAAATAAGCAAAGAGAAACAACAGTCCATCATTACTTTAAGACATGAAGGTCAGTCAATCCGGAAAATTTCAAGAACTTTGAAAGTTTCTTCAAGTGCAGTCGCAGAAACTATCAAGTGCTGGCTCTCATGAGGACCGCCACAGTAAAGGAAGACCCAGAGTTACCTCTGCTGCAGAGGATAAGTTCATTAGAGTTAACGGCTCAGATTGCAGCCCAAATAAATGTTTCACAGAATTCAAGTAACAGACACACCTCAACATCAACTGTTCAGAGGAGACTGCGTGAATCAGGCCTTCATGGTCGAATTGCTGCAAAGAAACCACTACTAAAGGACAACAATAATAAGAAGAGACTTGCTTGGGCCAAGAAACACGAGCAATGGACATTCGACCGGTGGAAATCTGTCCTTTGGTCTGAGTCCAAATTTGAGATTTTTGGTTCCAACCGCCGTGGCCTTGTGAGACGCAGAGTAGGTGAACGGATGATCTCTGCATGTGTGGTTCCCACCGTGAAGCATGGAGGAGGAGGTGTGCGGGTGCTTTGCTGGTGACACTGTGATTGATTTAAAATTCAAGGCATACTTAACCAGCATGTCTACCACAGCATTCTGCAGCGATACGCAATCCCATCTGGTTTGCGCTTAGTGGGACTATAATTTGTTTTTCAACAGGACAATGACCCAAAACACACCTCCAGGCTGTGTAATGGCTATTTGACTAAGGAGAGTGATGGAGTGCTGCATCAGATGACCTGGCCTCCACAATCACCTGACCTCAACCCAGTTGAGATGGTTTGGGATGAGTTGGACCGCAGAGTGAAGGAAAAGCAGCCAACAAGTGCTCAGCATATGTGGGAACTCCTTCAAGACTGTTGGAAAAAACTGTTGGTTGAGAGAATGCCAAGAGTGTGCAAAGCTGTCATCAAGGCAAAGGGTGGCTACTTTGAAGAATATAAAATATATTTTGATTTGTTTAACACTTTTTTTGGTCACTACATGATTCCATATGTGTTATTTCATAGTTTTGATGTCTTCACTATTATTCTACAATGTAGAAAATAGTTAAAAAATAAAGAAAAATCCTTGAATGAGTAGGTGTGTCTAAACTTTTGACTGGTACTGTTGAAGGAAGGAAAAATATTAAAGTCGCTATGGACGCCGCGGCCCAGATGTCCACGTGGATAATCCATAGAGCGTCTGAGAGGGGGAAAGTATTTTGAAGGGTGCGTCCCAAATGGCACCCTATTCCCTATAGGGCATCACTTTTGACCAGAGGGAATAGGGTGCCATTTGGGACACACACCAAGTCAACTGACAGACCCCAGCTGAAGCCACCCCCACAGAGGTTTCAGGTCTGAAATTTCGTCAGCCGGTGATTGTCAAGCAAATAAATGTTGGTCTCACGGTAATTGACCGTTAATTAACATAAACACAATTAGCATTTCCTGGCTTCCACACACAGCCTACAAGCCATTTTAAAAAGTCTAATAAATCCATGTAATATAGCCTACACCTTCACAATAAATACAATTTTTAT
Source organism: Coregonus lavaretus (assembly GCF_964263955.1). Taxonomy (NCBI): domain Eukaryota; kingdom Metazoa; phylum Chordata; class Actinopteri; order Salmoniformes; family Salmonidae; genus Coregonus; species Coregonus lavaretus. Next base: position 7,987,873 of record NC_139993.1, read on the forward strand.
TTTAGGTCTAAAGAAGCATGATATTAATAAAATGTAGTCTATTTCAGAAGAAAATAATTGCATACTCTGAGGTGTCCTTATGTTAGGTCCTGATGTGGCTATGCCAAATGGCTGTGGGCTACACTAGTTCATTTAACAGACAAGATTTGCTTATAATTCCATTGCATTATTTTATAGTAAGAAGAATACAATTGAACAAAACTGAATAGAATATAAATATTTTCTCCAAACAATTTTAGGGAGTGTGCACATGCGGCTATTCTGTGTTGAGCGGTTAACAAATAAATAGGTACTCCTATATGCTTAATTTAGAGTTATTCATGTAACTTTAGTGCTGCGTTGTGCCCTTCTCCCTGAGTGTGCTGCGCAATCCAAAGCGTTTTTCATTCACACCGCTCTCCGTCACGTGATCGGGTCTTTCTCACAGGCTAGAAGTGAAGACAGACACATCGGGGATGCAACTGCGCGCGTCCTTATCCAATTCCAAGTTGCATATTGAAGATATTGGAAGAACTGTCCACGTACTTTTCGTCAGCCAACAAGATGAGTAGGCCTAACGAACAGCAAAAGTACTAGCCTATGTCAATCTACTATCCCCCATAGTACAAAAGTCGACCTATTCTGTGCGAGAAATAAATATTCCAAACATAGTCTGGGACAGTTGTGGGATGCGATAGATCCCAAATTAATACAACCACTAGCATCAAAAAACCTTTTTTTATGCAATGTGGCTGACGCAACAGATCAGAACGTTTAGCTTAAAATGTTGATAAACTATTAGGCTATTTCTTCACATTATAAGCGCAGCAATGCGCACATGGTAGTAGGCTATAAGCGCAAATGTTCCATTAGCGGAAAACACTATTATCAAAAGTGACCGCAAATGCAATTATCCATGTAATGCTTTTATTATAAAGGTGCATTTTTATGGTGAAAGTTATCTTCCCCAAACTTGAAACTCACGTGTTGCTTATGTATGCCAGTTAGGCTCTACACCCCTTGTAAAGCAGATTAATGTGCTTAATTTTAAGAAGTTATTTGGCCATTTTAGCTGTGATACAAACCTTATTATAGGCCTATGGGCTAGGCTACATGAGGTGTGCGACTATGATTCGAACAAGTCGCAAAACAAAGGAATTGTTTCTTATGCTGGACATCATTCACAAGTGATAATATATAATTCACAAGTGATAGGCTAATATTTTCACCCATCAGACTATTCTTGATTTAATCTTGTCTTTACATATACTACACAATATGTTTGACATTTGTTTTGATTTAGAATGGAGCATTATTATGCATCTGTATCGAAAAAGGGGCAGCGGGAAATGCGCTTAAATAGCGAATGGAGGACGCTTTTCCCCGTGGTTTGTTTTCATGCCAGCCAGGTAGGCTATATGCCTGTTGTAAATATAAGCAATGTGCTTAATATTAGGAAAGTTGAGAAATAAATATAGTAGGCCTAGCCTATAGAAAGCTGATGGGATCCTCCTCTTTTTATTAGCGGCAATCACTCTGTTTTCTCCCGCAATTGCGTAGCCTATAGAAATGTTGCGCAACATGAGCTAAGTAAGAAAAGGGAATTTTTAAAAAAAAAATAATTAGCTCATGGGCTCTCATGAAGTGTTTGATTAGATTTTCGAATACATTTGCATTGATGTCAGAGTGATTAGAGGGACAATAGAGTGCTGAGTACCAGGCAGTTAGCACGTTTGGTAGGCTACTAATGAGCAGCAACAGCATCAGAGCTTGGAGAAGCCTAATTACCGTGACTAAACGGTCATGTGGAATTTGACTGCCTTCATGACTTGTGACCGAATACGGTCACCACAACAGCCCTAGGATCTGCTTGCCCCGCCCCTTTCCTCATCTTAATCACCAACGGCCAAAGCACCAAACTGGCTCTATTCCACCTGTTGGATGTCTTCTTATCTGCATGACTGAGCTACATCCATCCTATGGTTGGTGGGTTAGTTTGTCCTGCTAATGCTTCTATAGTCTTGACTCTCTAGAGTCAACTGCTTGAAAAGGCTATACAGAACTTTTGCTTCTGAGGGTGCTCTTGAGCCAAAAGGGCTCCCCCAGAAATATTGCCCAGAAATGACCTAATTTAACAGGAAAATATATATGAACTATACAGAATACAATCAAGACAATATTTAAAATGGCTTCTTGTTCCTTTTGCATGTCTCATCTTCTAATAGACCGGAGTGGCCCATTTTCATTCAACACACAGGCCTATTTACTCTGAATCGGAAGCTCCCTGTAGACTTGAGCTAAAATGGAGTATAGCTTCCGCTCCCACATATTTAAATAAACTTGGTATAGCCTAATAATGGGCTGGGTGGTGTCTGCTCCGTTCCCAATGGAGCTTCAGCTTTTATCTGGGATCAAAAAGATCTTCTATTCTGACGCAATCACATCCTTGCTGTAACCACAGCCATTGTGCCTTTTCATGGATACTATAGCAGATTCAAAGACGATTTTATGAAGACATCATTTTTACTAGGGTGAATAGAAGTGGTCTGTTGACATTTTTATTTTTATTTGGCAGTGGGAGAGACTGTCTTACAATAACATGTGGTAAATCAATAACTTCACTTTGTAATCTAGTAGCACAATTACAGCATGCAAGCTAGAGGCCAACGGACCGTTGGTAGTCTGTGTGCAGTAAGATTAACAAGGTGACATCTGTAAAACAAACCGTTGCACGAGTCTACAGAACCAAATTGGTTCTGTAACAGTTCGCAATCATTTGCCCAGTGATTATGTGGCTAAAAAAGCGGAACATGTCCAGCCTATGTCCTACCCACACATACTATCCTCAGCAACTGACCGTTTATCAGGTGCTGTGAAATAGTAAACTAATTCTGTTAGTTTTAGGAAAATCCCCTGAAGTCGTTGTTCAATGGATCTATTTACTTAGCTGAGGGACGTTAAGTAAATAGCACCACTAAGCACCACTGATGGCTGTGCTCTCCCATTTGAGGATGACCACAGTACATGCATGTACATTCTATTGAATTCTCAGAGCTCCAGTACTAAACCGGCTCTTTGTGCTGTATGTGGGTAATGTATGAGGGTGTAGTTTCCACATTCTTACATTTCATATAGCACAGGTTCCTGTGCTGTAGGCACGAAATGTTATGAAACATTTCAAAATGGAGGTGCTACAGGATCTCATCCAATAAGAACACGTATTTGTTTTTCCTGTTGTAAAACGTTTTGTCCTACTGGACACCATTAAACAAGGCCATCCAGGTGTTGCTCTTGACTTTTCATCTGGATGACAGCCTAAGTCTTAGTTCTCCTACTGTAAGTGCATTACATTTGACAGACAGTGCTTTGCACCAGTGATCCGTGGAGTCGAGAGGAGCTCCTAGTTGACGTTTGATGATTTACAAAACAAGCTTGGGTCGTTTGTCTCTGTCGTTAGGCGTTGCCTTTACCCACAGCGACCCAAACCAACCTCCTTAACCTTGTGAAGTCAAAGACATAATGCACTAACGATATCAGCCGTCAGGCAGAAAGAATGTTGATTGAATCCCTATGACCAAATTGTTTTTGACCAAAGTGTCAAAAGGGAAGGTTTGTTCTGTGTGTGTGCCAATTCAAGAGTTAGGAAAGTGAAGAAATATGATAGGTATGAGGCATTCCAATTCCTGCCTATAGATGATAGCTGGCATGTAACATTAGGTGTCTTTAATTGGAGGGTGGAGAGTCAAAAGACATTGAAAGTAGACGAGGGTGATTGCTTATTACACATTATCTCCCTGTCCTATTGTCTCAGTATGCTGGTTTATTACTGTTCTTACATGTCAATGTGTTTACCTATATGTCAATCAATGGCAAACACAGAAGGCATGACCATTTCTTCTCTCCACACAGGAGATTTCTCAGAGGACTGCACAGTGAAGTCTTAAATGACATTTTTCCGCTTGTCTTCTCTCCCATCATTCTTCTGTTTGTTGTCTCTCGATAACAGTAACGGGAGCATACTTGTATTCCCAGGGTATCCAGCCTGGTCTCATAGACTAGACGTAACATAGTAAATGTAAATCCAGCCCACTCAAATTAGTATATGTTACGTTTGGTATGGTTACATAAGACAGATGTTTACTTAAGGTTGGGCGTAAAACGTGAACGTCTAGCAAGTCAAAGGTCACAGACAACTTTAGCATTTTAGCAAATTAGCAATTTTTCAACTACTTACTACTTTTTAGCTACTTTGCAACTAGCATGTTAGCTTACCCTAACCCTAACATTAACCCTTACCCTTTAACCTCTTAAGGATCGGACCCTTTTTTTCAATTTTCACCTAAAATGACATACCCAAATCAACTACCTGTAGCTCAGGACCTGAAGCAAGGATATGCATATTCTTGATACCATTTGAAAATAAACACTTTGAAGTTTGTGGAAATGTGAAATTAATGTAGGAGAATATAACACATTAGATCTGGTAAAAGATAATACAAATAAAAAAAACATGTGTTTTCTATAAAAAAAATTGTTCCATCATCTTTGAAATGCAAGAGAAATGCCACAATATAATATTGCAGTTTAGGCGCAAAATAGATTTTGGCCACTAGATGGCAGCAGTGTCTGTGCAAAGTTTCAGATTTATAATAATAATAATAATAATATGCCATTTAGCAGACGCTTTTATCCAAAGCGACTTACAGTCATGTGCGCATACATTTTTACGTATGGGTGGTCCCGGGGATCGAACCCACTATCCTGGCGTTACAAGCGCCATGCTCTACCAATTGAGCTACAGAGGACCACCCATACGAAGCATTGCAATACTGGACTATTTTGTATCAAGTCTGCCCAAATGTGCCGAATTGGTCAATTGATAAATTTTCAAGTACATAACTATAGAGAACATACAAAGATAATATGGAAATACAAAATGTAAGTTTACACACTCCCAGGAATGTCATACATGATGGATCATTAGCTTATACACTAACTTTCACACATCTAGATGGCCGGGCGGGGTGGGTGTGGAGCCAGAGACCGCAGGAGTTCAAACTGTAGAACCCAGTTCCTACATTTGAATATAAAAATGGATTTTATCAAACAAACTATGCTGCATTTTATCTCTGGGACCCTTAGGATGACAAAGCAGAGCAAGATTACTGAATATAAGTACATTATTTACCTTCAGAGGTGAATGTATCAAACCAGTTGCCGTGATAAGTTTTTTGTTGTTGTGCACTCCTCAAACAATAGCATGGTATTTTTTCACTGTAATAGCTACTGTAAATTGGAAAGGGCAGTTAGATTAACAAGAATTTAAGCTTTCTGCCCATATAAGACATGTCTATGTCCTGGAAATGTTGCTGTTACTTACAACAGTCATGCTAATCACATTAGCGCACGTCAGCTCAACCGTCCCGTATATGGGACACTGATCTCGTAGAGGTTAACCTAACTCCTAAACTTAACCCTAGCTAACGTTAGTCAGCTAGCTACTGTTCGCCACCTTGCTAGAATATCTTAAACATATCATACGTTTTGCAAATTCGTAACATATTGTATGTTTGCAAATTTGTAACATATTGTACGTTTTCTAATTCGTTACATAATGCGAATTGTAATTCGTAACATATCATATTAAATGGTTGATGGACATCCACAAATGACTACATACCATACGAAACGTAACATATCATACCAAATGTACAGTGAGGGAAAAAAGTATTTGATCCCCTGCTGATTTTGTACGTTTGCCCACTGACAAAGAAATGATCGGTCTATAATTTTAATGGTAGGTTTATTTGAACAGTGAGAGACAGAATAACAACAACAAAAATCCAGAAAAACGCAATTGATTTGCATTTTAATGAGGGAAATAAGTATTTGACCCCCTCTCAATCAGAAAGATTTCTTGCTCCCAGGTGTCTTTTATACAGGTAACGAGTTGAGATTAGGAGCACACTCTTAAAGGGAGTGCTCCTAATCTCAGTTTGTTACCTGTATAAAAGACACCTGTCCACAGAAGCAATCAATCAATCAGATTCCAAACTCTCCACCATGGCCAAGACCAAAGAGCTCTCCAAGGATGTCAGGGACAAGATTGTAGACCTACACAAGGCTGGAATGGGCTACAAGACCATCGGCAAGCAGCTTGGTGAGAAGGTGACAACAGTTGGTGCGATTATTTGCAAATGGAAGAAACACAAAAGAACTGTCAATCTCCCTCGGCCTGGGGCTCCATGCAAGATCTCACCTTGTGGAGTTGCAATGATCATGAGAACGGTGAGGAATCAGCCCAGAACTACACAGGAGGATCTTGTCAATGATCTCAAGGCAGCTGGGACCATAGTCACCAAGAAAACAATTGGTAACACACTACGCCGTGAAGGACTGAAATCCTGCAGCGTCCACAGGGTCCCCCTGCTCAAGAAAGCACATATACAGGACTGTCTGAAGTTTGCCAATTAACATCTGAATGATTCAGAGGAGAACTGGGTGAAATTGTTGTGGTCAGATGAGACCAAAATCGAGCTCTTTGGCATCAACTCAACTCGCCGTGTTTGGAGGAGGAGGAATGCTGCCTATGACCCCAAGAACACCATCCCCACCGTCAAACATGGAGGTGGAAACATTATGCTTTGGGGGTGTTTTTCTGCTAAGGGGACATGACAACTTCACCGCATCAAAGCGACGATGGACGGGGCCATGTATCGTCAAATCTTGGGTGAGAACCTTTCCTCAGCCAGGGCATTGAAAATGGGTTGTGGATGGGTATTCCAGCATGACAATGACCCAAAACACATGGCCAAGGCAACAAAGGAGTGGCTCAAGAAGAAGCACATTAAGGTCCTGGAATGGCCTAGCCAGTCTCCAGACCTTAATCTCATAGAAAATCTGTGGAGGGAGCTGAAGGTTTGAGTTGCCAAACGTCAGCCTCGAAACCTTAATGACTTGGAGAAGATCTGCAAAGACGAGTGGAACAAAATCCCTCCTGAGATGTGTGCAAACCTGGTGGCCAACTACAAGAAACGTCTGACCTCTGTGATTGCCAACAAGGGTTTTGCCACCAAGTACTAAGTCATGTTTTGCAGAGGTGTCAAATACTTATTTCTCTCATTAAAATGCAAATCAATTTATAACATTTTTGACATGCGTTTTTCTGGATTTCTTTGTTGTTATTCTGTCACTCACTGTTCAAATAAACCTACCATTAAAATTATAGACTGATCATGTCTTTGTCAGTGGGCAAACGTACAAAATCAGAAGGGGATCAAATACTTTTTTCCCTCACTGTAGTGTCTCGGATTTACATACAGAATAATACGAAATGCTCTGAGACCAGGTTGGGGTATCATATCTCACGATAAGCCCCGGCTCTATTTTTGGCTAGCTCTCTCATCTCATGTCTTGTTATTGTTTTTCCAGTAAACAAATGCATTAGCGTGCCGTGCGATCCTGGGCGTGGGCCATTGAGTGTATTCGATTAGATCTCTAATATATGATGACAGATCCGGTTCACTCAGGTGCCTCAAATACTGAAGAGAGGAATGGATGTAGCAACAGTGAGTCAGCATTCTAACTCTGTGTGCATCCCAAATGGCACTGTATTCCCTATATAGTGCACTACTTTTGATCAGAGCCTATGGCCCTCAAAAGTAGTGCCCTAAATGGAATAGATTGCCATGACTTGAGACGCAGCCCAACTTGTGAAACTACTGTATTCAGACCTAAGGAGTGATTGGTGGGTATTGGTTATGCACACAATGGTGATGAAAGATAGATTGGATAGGCTTATAGTTGTCTTTCGGTTGACCTGTCTGACCTGTAGTGTGTCTAAAATTACAGTTTGTATTCAGTGTCTTCTATGTGTCCTTTTGTATTACACATTTTACAGTCGCCCGTTAGCAAACCATTCTCGGTTAATTGTGCCAGGTATGCTGTGTAGGCCTATATAGCATATCATTTAGTTTATTTTGCTGTTAGCAGTGTGTTGGTTAAACATAAACACATGCATACTGTTAATGCTCCCTCAAAGAGAACTTCAAAACACTTTTAGAGTGCATCGATGGTCTGCAACGTAGTTCTTTCTCAATGCATTTTTCCCTCCACACCTGGCTAGCATAACAGCACATACTTAACCAAACAGAATAAACACTTGTATCATTCAACATACAGTATAAGGAATGTCTTCACTAGTAACCAAACAGGACCTACCTGAATTTTTCCAATAAGAAACGCCTGTTTTTGTTGCAAAACGTTCGCTACTTTGTGCGCTAATGAATATACACCCCTGGTTACCTGTGTTTTGTCATGTCCAGCCGAACGGGCATGTGGCACTGTGTGGATGTGGGTCACTGTGGGGTTCAAGCACATTTGAGAACGTGTACAGGTGATGTCAGCTGCCGGTGCTACTGGTGTAAGCAGTCGCTCTGGTGTCTGAGGCAGTTGGGGCTGGCCTGCTTCATTGCCAATAGCACTGCTGGGGCTCCCATTTCCCTCAGATCTGTGACAGTCTGCCACTCCCCTGGTACTGAAAATGAGGCCAGCAGAGCAGCACGCCCTTGAAGACAAGACACCACGTAGTTGAAGTCTCTACTGTGCTGTTGTATGAGAGGAGTTATTGATAAATTCAGTTGCTGTCACTATGGTGAATTTGCTACCCTTTTTCACCTGAGAGTAAGGAAGATTAGGATTGAGGTGTGCCTCATACGGTACTTAGTTGACAATTTAGTAGGCTAAACAAGTTGGTTAACAGTAAATTGATGGTATTAAAGCTAATGAGGAGCACTTATACAGTAACTGTTTTGCAGCCTAATAAAAGTAAATTATTATAGGTGTTCAGGGCGTTTAGTGTTCATTCAGCCTATGCAAGATTACACAGAGTAACTTCATCTTAACTTGATCTATCAAGTCCTAATCACTAAGCCACAATGTTTGTGTTTTATAGACTTGAGTGACAGTTGAACAATGCGCCTGGCATTCCATTAAGCTGAGGTGGACAGACCGGTTCAAGAGGGTCTTCTCTCTCGCCAACCGAAATGAACACTGAATCGTCCCGGGCAACAGACATGCTTCAAACAAACAAACGACGGTGGAAAGAAATAGGGCAGCGGTAGCCAGTAACCAGGCAACGGTTCTTTAAGAGAGGTTATAGGGCCATTGTGTGGTGATGTCCACTCTCGGGAACAATCAGACTAACAATGACATGGACAGATGGAGGGGCTCGTGTCCTATTGCGGCCACCAAGGGACGTTCATTCATTTTTCAGTGGCATGTAATGAAGACGCTACACATCATAGAAATTGAGGAGTTGATAGGCCAATCACCCGGTCTGCACATGGTCTGTGTACACTGCGACTCATTTGAAAATATACTCGGACTCAAATATCCCAAAATGTTTTGCATGTCAGCGTTCAACTTTTCATGATGTATAACTTTCGAAATACAGAAATACAGCCGGTATGATGCATTTTGCATTATATGATACAAGTTATATATTTTGAAAACTTGATTGGGGACATGCAAACCATTTTGGGACTATATCAACAATAGATTAATGAAACATACCAAAATATAGTTTTTTTTGGGTGGAGTTTTCCTTTAAGGGCAGGTGCTATAGTTGCTCTCCTGCCTTTACTTCACTGTTCTGTGATCAGCTTCTATATTTATTCTAGTCGTAACTGACCATTGTGTTAAACATGATGCCACATAACATCATGTTAAGATTCAAAAGTAGCTCTCCAAGGGGTATGGATGCCCTTGGACAGTCAACTGTTTTTTTAGAGGTCTTCTCCTCCTTTTCCCTCATTTCTCCCTATCCCCTGTTCCTGTCGTCATCTCTCTTTGATGGCACGCTGGTTAAAGGTCACATTCTCACTAGGGATATTGGAGGCTATTTTTGAAATGCCTCAGAGAGGGTAAGAGAGAACGAAAGTGAGAGTTTCAAGGGACACTGTTATAAATGGGGAAAACTCAAATGACTGTGCTACGGGCAACTGTTGCCTTTTATTTTTGTCAGTAAGTGTTGCTACATGTACCTCTAGGTCATCTTACCGCACTTACAACAATCTTCTGAAATCATTCATCTTTGTCCACTGTGTTATTTTCTTGGTATCATGTTGAAAAGAACTGTCTTGAATAAGCATTAATAAACTATTTACAAATGAGTTTCATCATTTATAAACCTTTATAAAAATAATAATGTAGAAGCATTTATAATGGCTTATTCATGAATGTTTATTTCCATTAGTCCTTTTTAGTTTGTTGTCAGTTGGAAAAAGAAAGAACAAGTGTTTGTTCCTAACTGAATGTGTCTAGACCACATCCTGGTCCTAGCATCCTCTTTCTGTTCAGTGTTCTGACCCCATTTTCCCACATACCTCTTCCTGTAGCACAAAGTGTTGAATAAGCTTTCAAAAGGCTCAACGGAGGTCAAAAACTGGCTTAGATCTCAGGTCCCATCTTTAGCACCACTGCAAAACAAAGTCTAGTTCTTACAGCTCTATGATGTCATTCAGTGGATGTTTATAGGAGTTTCCTAATCTGACCTTTGCTCCCACTTTATATGGCTGAGAGCCCGGACCTTAAAATAGGACTTGTTGTGAACTGCTCCTTCTGCAGTTAAGGTTCACGATGTTTCTGATGTCACGTCAGTTGAGCTACAGCCCTCAAATGAAGTAGGCTCTACTGCCTGTTGTCTTGGTCTTAATAACATTTTACATTTCCCTTCTCCTCCATTCCTTCCTTCCCCCATCCCTTTTCCTCTTTGCCGTTCTCGTTTTTCTTCCAGGACTCAGACTTTGTGTGTCTGGAGTTTGACGAGGCGAAGGTGAACCAGGTGCTGAAGAAGATGGCTGAGATCCAGGAGAGCATCGACACCATCGTACACCGCAGCTAGGGTCTAAATGTGTGTGTGTAATAGAAAGAGAGGAAGGCTCCCATTCTGTAGAATAAATTGTGGTTTCCTGTCTTTTCCTGTCATTTCCTGTCATTTCCCTTCATTCTATGACTTGGACAGGAAACATTAGCCTGCCGTACAGCAGACAGGACAAATATGCCTTATGTATCTTTATACCTTATTTACTGTACACACTGGCTAGAAATTGAACTGACAAGATTTCCTATTCTACATGACAGACAAGCCTATCTGTTCTACATGCAAAATAATTATCTGAAATATGTTGTATGGTTGCACCCTCCTGGACAGGCCTACGTGCTGTCCCAATTGGCCCAATGTCTTAAATATCCTTATTTTCTTGTCTCGTTTATTTTGGATTGATTGGAAAGACTTTTCATTGTTGAAAAGCAAAATTATGGAAATGTCTCTGGTCATTTATCTAGGACATTTGACTGATTGATAATAAAGATAAGAAGCCTTTACTAGAGGAATGTGTAGTTAAATGCAGTAAGTCTGCTAATATGCGCTATTTCTAACTGGATAATTGATAGCTTCAACATTCAAAGTAGTAGTTTTAAGGGTAATACAAAATAAGTAAATGGTGCACATTCATGTTATAAATGTATTGTTTAGTTTGTCGTTATCTTGATAATTCAGTCAATTTATCGTGATATGGATTTTTGTCCATATCGCCCTGCTCTAATGGAGGTCCATGTAATCGTTTTACCCCCATTTGCAGAATGGGATATCAGGCTACCTAGCTAAACACTTTGGACCAGGTGTTAAAATGTTTTATTAAACTGTGATAAGGTGTATCAAAGACTGCTTTTCATTTTGTCTTTGTAATTAATAAAACAAAGTTAAAGGACCTCATTACTACTTTCTGCGTCGTCCGCATTCCAAGAACCATGGGTCACCTCAGTATCTTGTCCTCCTCGAATATTCCTGTTCAAAGTCTGGACGGTAGCTATAGCGTTACTGTTTGACAACCATGCCGACTTGCACGGACTGGCACTGTTGCCTCGGAAGTGGGGAGTGGAGGAGGGGCGGCTGGCTTCCTGACAGGGTGGAGAGAATGGCGCTCGAAGGCTTTGATAAGGTGAGGAAAGTTGATTCATACACACCCTTGACAGGGAGCTGACTTGGTCTGAGAGAACAGATACACCCTCGTACACAAGTACACACCCTCCTTGTAAAGTGATAGGAGGAAGATTTCGGCCCTTGGGGAATCTTTAATATGGTTGTATTGACATGATGATTGTGGTCACAAGGGGGCAGTGATGAGACCAACGGGTTGGGAAGATTTGGTGGTTTACTCATCTGCCGTGAGCTGAGCTGACCCGTAGGCCCTATAACCCACGTCTTCTGGTGTACATTCACACCCTCACGCCGTCAACTACAGTAAGTAACAAAAATCAGCTCCTTAAACCAGTCATCATCAACTCCGTAACCCAAGTCAACTACGTAATCCAGGCACTGTCAACTACGTAACCCGAAGAGAAACCCAACACCCTAGCCAAACACCTCAGCCTGGAGGTGTCAGCCTTACATTAAACGGGATGTGGATTAGACAGCTACAGGTCATACTGTAACATCTACAACTCAAAGGCATTATTGACGTCACATCTACAACTCAAAGGCATTATTGACCAATCCCAGTTTGTAATGTAACAACGGCATCTGTACCGTTGAGTCACATGGACAGTGTCCAACGTTTACTGGAGTTCAAGACATATTTTTTTGTAACAATTTAACAAGGAGTGAGCTTTGGTTAAGGACTAGCGCAGGGGCATGTGATGGTTTAGGCTTGAAAGTGCTCGCGGACGAAAGCATGACTCTGTAGACTCCCCGCTTAAATCCCTGGGTGCCTCCCAAATTACATCCTATTTCCTATATAGTGCACTACATTTGAATAGGGTCCATAGGGCTCTGGTAAAAAGTAATACACTGTGTAGGGAATAGGGTGCAATTGGGACTGAAACCCAGAGACAATCAATTAGCAGTTATAAATAAATCAGCCTGAGTTATAGTTGTAATTATGGCGTCGGTCCATGATTACAACAGGAGATAAAGCAATTGACTTTCCAGCTAACCCAATTATACCAGCCTGTAGTCATTATTTTGTGTTTGAGTCTGCCTTGTATTTAGAGACAAGCAGCAAGGGTTCTGCCTCCCATGAGCGTTCCTCGTCTTTCATTGTGTTAGTGTTTGTGTATGTTAGATGGGGTCCACTGCAGATAAAGTGGAGGACACCATGGTAACAGTGGTTGTGTTGTGGTTACTTAGAGCGCACCAATCTCATATGGCTTTCACTCTGTCCAACTCCGATTAGTAAACAAAATGTGACAGCGTGAAATCTTATGCATTTGGGTCTTTTTGACACCTGAACAACATGGATAACACACACATCTCGATCCAGCTGGCACCTAAGCACAAATGATTTCCTTGGACAGGCCCAGGAGTGGACAAGATGATGCATTGTCACTCCTCATTTGAGTGCTTAATACCACACACTACCAGTTATGAACGAGCGTGAAAACTGTACTACAGAGTCCTGACAAATGCAGGTGGGGTGGTGACACTCGAAGTTGAATCAAGTTAATACCTAAATGAGCAAGACTGTGTGTGTGTGTGTGTGTGTGTGTGTGTGTGTGTGTGTACAGCAACCAGAGTTTACTATTGAACTGGGAAATTAGGAACTTTGAGAGGCTTGAAATGGATTTAATTACATTGTCACTTCCTTTTAGAGTCTTAATGGTGTTGGGTTGACTGGAGAACACAGGGCTTTTGCCATTCTCAAGTAAAGAAAAAGCTCACACACCTCAACTTCCCCCTTCCCTGAAGGATGAAACGACCAGTGTGACACTGCTGGGAAAGTTATGTTAAAGTGGACTTACTATAAGATTATTGTAAAAAGGAAGTTGAGGTGTGTGAGGCGGAGATAGTGTACCAGAAACGCCTGTATCCTGAATCACCAGCCAAAACCTCTCCATAAGAGGTTTTACTTTCTAAAACATTTCATCCAACATTACATCCTACTATATTTCATTGAGGTCTGCAGACAATTTTGTTTAGTCATTATTTTGAAAACTACATCTTACTGTAAAGAGCATAGAATGTTGTATATGAAAGCCTATCACTTACAGTATACAATGAGTGTACAAAACATTACGAACATCTGCTCTTTCCATGACATGGACTGACCAGGTGAATCCAGGGTGAAAGCTATGATCCCTTATTGATGTCACCTGTTAAATCCATTCAATCAGTGGAGATGAAGGGGAGGAGACAGATTAAAGAAGGATTTTTAAGACTTGAGACATGGATTGTGTATGTGTGCCATTCAGAGGGTAAATGGGCAAGACAAAAGATTTAAGTGCCTTTGAACGGGTTTTGGTAGTGGAACCAGGTGCACCGGTTTGAGTGTGTCAAGAACTGCAACGCTGCTGGGTTTTTCATGCTCAACAGTTTCCTGTGTGTATCAAGAATGGTCCAACACCCAAAGGACATCCAGCCAATTTGACACAACTGTGGGAAGCATTGAAGTCAACGTGGGCCAGCATCCCTGTGGGACACTTTCGATACCTTTGTAGAGTCCATGCCCCGACGAATTGAGGCTGTTCTGAGGGCAAAGGGGGGTGCAACTCCACATTAAGAAAGTGCCCTTAATGTTTTGTACACATTGTATATATTCTGTATCTACCCATCTCAAACAAGCTCATAAAATAGATGGTAATCACAGTGGAGCATTTGGTTCTGTAAAGGCAAAACAGAAACGTAGGTTGACGTTTATTGTCATGAATCTTGCCCTGGAGGCAGAACTGAGCGATTTCCGCTAGCTGCGCCAACTGCAAAGTACAAATTGGCCTAGTTGGGTCGCCAATTATTATTATATATTCTTTTTTTTTAAGAAGAAAAAATAATTAAGAGTACAGATTATTGTATGGGACAATATACAAACGTTTTTGAGAAAGATAATTTGACAAATAAAATGTTCTTGAGTAAATGTATTTATTGGTTTCTTTTCATTTTGATAAGTGTTGAAAATGTAATGAATTGAAGGTTATTTGTTGATGTAAAAATAGAATTGTACTGATAAGGTTGTGTCATTAGATTTGGGGTGGGGTGGGGTCACGAGAAATTATTGTTAAAAATGAAATCCCCAGAAATTGTGGTGTAAAAAATGATGTCCGGCTGAAAAAGTTTGAATACCACTGCATTAGGGTTATAGGTGTGGTTAAGGTTAAGGTTAGGGTTAGGTTTAAAATCAGATTTTATGACTTTGTGGCTGTGCCAGCTATAGTGACCACTATGCAGAGCTGCCTCCAGGGCAAGATTCATGACAATGAATGCCAACCTGCAGGGTGACATGAAGATGTGGGTTAGTCATTGTCAGTGATCCACTGTAACAAACAACACTAACTGAAAACATATTTGAAGCCATGTATCCTATGCATTCAACTGAATTCGCTCATTTCATTCTGTCTCTGTATACTTGTGTAGGGGGGAAAATGAAAGTTCTCCAGCTTGGTTTTACAATATGAGAAGTCTAATCACATGGTCTCCCAAAATATTCAGTACAGTATACAAACAAAGGAGGCACGCGCCCCAAATTAATATCAAAGAGCTACGTCACATAATCCAAGGAGGAGTCGTGCCCCTCAAACGTTACGCTAAGAAAAAAATACTAATATCATTTTTTCTCCCACTGATCTGAACGCAGGCTGGAATTTTCCTTGTCCTGAAAATGCGGAGGGTGTGAGTAGAAGTCGAGATCACAGAGGAACAGACCCAGAGCGTTACCAGGCGTATTCTTTCTCTCTCTTTTTGGCAAGGCATTGACTTTCACTTTACACAGGACTTCTACTATGATCTATGAAATATTAAACTAACATGGATTGCTTATAGTGAGCATAGGCGCCTCACTCTAAAGTTACGCTTCTTGTAACTATCTGCGGGCAAAGGTTATAATATTCATATAGACGCGTTTTGTAGGCTACAGTATAGGCCGTGCGCCAAGATGTGGACTCCTTGGATTGGAAACTTTGCTATTCAGGTAAAGTATAGCAACCAGTTTTAGAGAATACATGCTGTTTAACCATTTTGGTTAGCATATTATAACTTAGAAGACCATTCATTGCGTTTGAGTCCTGCGGCTATAGCAGAAATTATATTATATTATAATATTGCAACGCCAACATAGCTACGTATGCCAGATAGAAAAACATATGAATGTTATTAAGTTTGCTTCCATCAGTTTTGCTCCTATAAATACTAGTATTTCATCAATGTTAGATTATATAATAATGAATAATCATTACTATACTAGGGAAAAAGATGACAGTGACTTAGTTAATCACCTGTAATGAACATAGTAACTGTTGATAATTACTTCATAATGGGTCGTTCCATGTCATTTCATCAAACTATGACACCCACCATCTCATATTGTTCTGAAATTGTTTCTGTAGTTAGAAACAGATAAGATTATCATTCCTGCAACACTATTTTGTTGAAATATAGTTTGATCTCTGAGAAATTAAGCTAATTGATTGCACCCAAATGGGCCCTTTTAATTCATAGGATTCATATAATATTCAATAAATATAGTACCTAACATTTGAAAACAGTTAACATTTGAAACTGGCCAACAAAAACAAAGCATGGCTTGCTGTCATACCTTGTCAACAGACTATTTACTGAGTAAGGAAATCAATGTCATTTTGTAATTTGGGTGAACTATCCCCTTTAGAAAGCTGTTTAAACAATAACACGTGGCACGTACAGTATATATACATTTACATTAAGACATCTAAGCCTTTAAAGTGTACAAAACATTACGGACACCTGCTCTTTCCATGACACAGACTGATCAGGTGAATCCAGGTGAAAGAAAGCTATGATCACTTATTGATGTCACTTGTTAAATCCACTTCAATCAGTGTAGATGAAGGGGAAGAGACAGGTTAAAGAAGGATTTTTAAGCCTTGAAACAATTGAGACATGGATTGTGTATGTGTGCCATTCAGATGGTGAATGGGCAAGACAAAATATTGAAGTGCCTTTGAATGGGATATGGTAGTAGGTGCCAGACGCACCGGTTTGTGTCAAGAACTGCAACCCTGCTGGGTTTTTTCACATTCAACAGTTTCCCGTGTGTATCAAGAATGGTCCACCACCCAAAGGACATCTAGCCAACTTGTCACAACTGTGGGAAGCATTTTTTTTATTTTTTTATTTCACCTTTATTTAACCAGGTAAGCCAGTTGAGAACAGGTTCTCATTTACAACTGCGACCTGGCCAAGATAAAGCAAAGCAGTGCAATAAAAACAACACAGAGTTACATATGGGGTAAAAAACATAAAGTCAAAAATACAACAGAAAATATATATACAGTGTGTGCAAATGTAGCAAGCATTGAGTCAACATGGGCCAGTGTCCCTGTGGAATGCTTTCAAGACCTTGTAGAGCTGTTCTGAGGGAAAAAGGGGGTGCAACTCAATATTAGGAAGGTGTTCCTAATGTTTTGTACACTTAGTGTGTGACCAGTATAGGCTACATAATAGTGGCTCAGTCTGTGTTTTCATTGAGAACCTGATTCCTAGCAGTTGCTCATCTAATAGCATGCATTAGGAAGAGGGGGAGAGAGGGGCAATCATTTCTGGAGATATGGAACACTAGGCAGAACCATTGACTGAAACAGGTTTTGGGGCCTAATGGATCCCAAAGGGAAATTCACCATAGCAACCAAATGGTTAAGTAGGGATACTGTCTAAATCCTTTGTCTGTTGCATATTCTTCACTGACAGGCTTTTAAAGCTGTAAGTAATGGTTCAGAGGGAGACACGTGGACATGTGCTGGGGAGGCCACACACACACACACACACACACACACACACACACACACACACACACACACACACACACACACACACACACACACACACACACACACACACACACACACACACACACACACACACACACACACACACACACACACACACACACACACACACACACACTGTACACTCCATCCATCTCAAACCTGTTGCTTTGTTGCTCCATATATAGGCCTATGACTAGTCTCTTTTCTCAGACGCTGTGAAAAGAGACTATCTTATTAGTAAATCAATGTTTTCCTTTGTATTTGCTGAGGGAACATTGAGAGGCACTCTATTCT
This sequence comes from Coregonus lavaretus, assembly GCF_964263955.1. Classification (NCBI taxonomy): domain Eukaryota; kingdom Metazoa; phylum Chordata; class Actinopteri; order Salmoniformes; family Salmonidae; genus Coregonus; species Coregonus lavaretus. Next base: position 8,005,939 of record NC_139993.1, read on the forward strand.
CCATTATCTCCATGAATGACACTCCAGAGCCAACAAAAGAGACTCCTTGTGGGCTTCTTCAACCAGACTAGAGCTCCATAGTAACCATGAAAATCTACATCATTCACATGTGTATATTTCTCCCCTGTCATACCTAATGTCCTTCGAGTTAACAGTTAGCATGCTCATTCACTTGTTGTCACTTTGGTCCCCTATTCCTAGCACGCAATGACTACATGAAGCTTGTGACTCTACAAACTTGCTAATGGTAAGAGGTTAGCATGTTTTGGGGGCATGACCTTTGTGCATCTGTAACTTTCTCTCTCATTATTATTCACGATTCACGATTATCCGTAATCATGGTAGCATCCACATGAATGTAGAAGTGTTCAGAAACATATTCTAGTCTAATTTACAATAAAAGTGACTCCAAAATGACACAATACATTATTTACCATTCATTTCTATTGGGCACAACATAATCTGAAACACAAAACCCCCCGGAAAATACACCAAACAAGTTTGTAGAGTCACAAGCTTGATGTAGTCGTGTGCTAGGATTTTGATTAGATTTATTAGGATACCCACTAGCCGACGCCAATGGCGACAGCTAGTCTTACTGGGGTCCGACATATAACGAAAAATACATTACAGACAAAATAGTTTACAATTTTCATACATTTAAAAACATTAACATGTAGTGTGTATGTGCATCTATCAGTTACACATACATGTCAGTACATACACACAACAAGTAGGTCACATGGGGAGAGGCGTTGTGCTGTGAGGTGTTGCTGTGATGAGGTGATGTCGAAGGAGTCAGGCGCAGGAGGGTAAATCACAGAATAACAGGCTTTATTCCGCAAAAACAGAGTTACGCAGAAATGCGTCAAAGACTCTAGTGTACAAAACAGGCGCACTGGAAAATACAAGACACACAGGGAAATATCCCGGCGATACAAAATACACAGCGCTCCACAATAAACAATCACACACAAAGACAAGGGGGCAGAGGGAACACTTATACAGGTACTGATGAGGGGATATGAACCAGGTGTGTGTAATAAACAAGACAAAACAAATGGAATGATGAGATGAGGAGCGGCAGTGGCTAGAAGGCCGGTGACGACGAACGCCGAAGCCTGCCCGAACAAGGAGAGGTGGCAGCTTCGGAGGAAGTCGTGACAGTTGCTTTATTTTTATTTTTTTTAAACCAGGTTTGCTGTTCACTTGCGCAATATAAGATGGAAGGGAGTTCCATGCTACAGTATAGAGCCAAATAAACAATTTAACTTCACTGTCCAAATAAATACTTAGGGGAGTGGATGTATTTCTATCCTAATGTCCTTCAAGTTAGCACTTCTCACTTTCTTATCGGTGCCTGGCCTGTTTAGTCCTGTTGATACCACACTGTTGAGTCACCTGTGCTTCAGTGAACACGTCTGTCTGATGTTTAATTATGGGCCCCCTCTCAAATACAGAACTTTATGTGTCTGTCTGTCTGTCTGTCTGTCTGTCTGTCTGTATGTCTGTCTGTGTGGCCTCTCCAGCATGTGCCCACGTGTCTCCCTCTCAACCATTACTTAAAGCTTAATGAATGACCATATGAAGTAAACTAATGATAGACTATGTAACTATTTAGTAGACTATGATGTGGTCGTTTATTATTTTATGTTAAATAGTATTTACTTCATCAGTTTACTTCATTGAGTCCAATATCACTACTTAATAACAGTTATATATTTTAAAAAATATATACATATATCAAATATAAAATGGCTGCAGTCAGTCAGTGAATGAAATGTCAGTGTTACCCACATCTACATTGTAGGCCTACTACTCCCACCAACAGTATTGAACAGTGACAAACTCTATCCATGGCTTGCATATCCCATGTTTGACTACCGATGTGAGTGTTTGCGTAGTTAGATTGCGCAGAGGAAAAGTGTAACTTGCTGCACTCTGTACTGCTAGGCTGCATTCCAAATGGCACCCTGTTCCCTATATAGTCCACTACTTTTGACCAGGCCCCATAGAGCTCTGGTCAAAGTAGTACATTATAAATGGAATAGAGTGCCATTTGGGACGCACCCTAATCTGCTACTGCAGGTTCGTGGCTCGGCATTCAAAGCTCAACTTTTCTGGTTAGATTTGACACCTTGTGGGTATCATGCTGCTACTGACACACACACACACACACACACACACACACACACACACACACACACACACACACACACACACACACACACACACACACACACACACACACACACACACACATAGCAATATTTTGAATTACTGTAGCCTAGCTCTCTGTCTAGTTTTGTTAAAGAGCCAATCAGCAACCGTCAGTTCCTAAAAGTAAAAGATTCTTCACAAGTAAGAAACTCTGAGGTCAAAGGTGCAGGATTCCATTGCTTTCAGTAGATGATCTACAGTGACGGTTCGAGTAGACAATCTACAGCAAATAGTGACATCCAGGGGGGGGGGGGGGTAGAACGATTACTTTATCCTATCCCAGGTATTCCTTAAAGAGGTGGGGTTTCAAATGTCTCCGGAAGGTGGTGAGTGACACCGCTGTCCTGGCGTCGTGAGGGAGCTTGTTCCACCATTGGGGTGCCAGAGCAGCGAACAGTTTTGACTGGGCTGAGCGGGAACTATGCTTCCGCAGAGGTAGGGGGTCCAGCAGGCCAGAGGTGGATGAACGCAGTGCCCTCGTTTGGGTGTAGGGACTGATCAGAGCCTGAAGGTACGGAGGTGCCGTTCCCCTCACAGCTCCGTAGGCAAGCACCATGGTCTTGTAGCAGATGCGAGCTTCAACTGGAAGCCAGTGGAGTGTGCGGAGGAGCGGGGTGACGTGAGAGAACTTGGGAAGGTTGAACACCAGACGGGCTGCGGCATTCTGGATGAGTTGTAGGGGTTTAATGGCACAGGCAGGGAGCCCAGCCAACAGCGAGTTGCAGTAATCCAGACGGGAGATGACAAGTGCCTGGATTAGGACCCTGTGCCGCTTCCTGTGTAAGGCAGGGTCGTACTCTCCGAATGTTGTAGAGCATGAACCTACAGGATCGGGTCACCGCCTTGATGTTAGCGGAGAACGACAAGGTGTTGTCCAGGGTCACGCCAAGGCTCTTCGCACTCTGGGAGGAGGACACAACAGAGTTGTCAACCATGATGGTGAGATCATGGAACAGGCAGTCCTTCCCCGGGAGGAAGAGCAGCTCCGTCTTGCCGAGGTTCAGCTTGAGGTGGTGATCCGTCATCCATACTGATATGTCTGCCAGACATGCAGAGATGCGATTCGCCACCTGGTTATCAGAAGGGGGAAAGGAGAAGATTAGTTGTGTGTCGTCAGCGTAGCAATGATAGGAGAGGCCATGTGAGGATATGACAGAGCCAAGTGACTTGGTGTATAGCGAGAATAGGAGAGGGCCTAGAACTGAGCCCTGGGGGACACCAGTGGTGAGAGCACGTGGTGCGGAGACAGCTTCTCGCCACGCCACTTGGTAGGAGCGACCGGTCAGGTAGGACGCAATCCAAGAGTGAGCCGCGCCGGAGATGCCCAGCTCGGAGAGGGTGGAGAGGAGGATCTGATGGTTCACAGTATCAAAGGCAGCAGACAGGTCTAGAAGGACAAGAGCAGAGGAGAGAGAGTTAGCTTTAGCAGTGCGGAGAGCCTCTGTGACACAGAGAAGAGCAGTCTCAGTTGAATGACCAGTCTTGAAACCTGACTGGTTTGGATCAAGAAGGTCATTCTGAGAGAGATAGCAAGAGAGTTGGCTAAAGACGGCACGCTCAATAGTTTTGGAGAGAAAAGAAAGAAGGGATACTGGTCTGTAGTTGTTGACATCAGAGGGATCGAGTGTTGGTTTTTTGAGAAGGGGTGCAACTCTCGCTCTCTTGAAGACAGAAGGGACATAGCCAGCGGTCAAGGATGAGTTGATCAGCGAGGTGAGGTAAGGGAGAAGGTCACCGGAGATGGTCTGGAGAAGAGAGGAGGGGATAGGGTCAAGCGGGCAGGTTGTTGGGCGGCCTGCCGTCACAAGTCGCAAGATTTTATCTGGAGAGAGAGGGGAGAAAGAAGTCAAAGCATAGGGTAGGGCAGTGTGAGCAGGACCAGCAGTGTCATTTGACTTAACAAACAAGGATCGGATGTCGGGGGGGGGGGGGGGGGGGGGGGGATTCAGCAGGGAGCAGAATGTGGCAAAGAGCTTCCTAGGGTTAGAGGCGGATGCTTGGAATTTAGAGTGGTAGAAAGTGGCCTTAGCTGCAGAAACAGATGAAGAAAATGTAGAGAGGAGGGAGTGAAAAGATGCCAGGTCAGCAGGGAGTCTAGTTTTCTTCCATTTCCGCTCAGCTGCCCGGAGCTCTGTTCTGTGAGCTCGCAATGAGTCATCAAGCCACGGAGCTGGAGGGGAGGACCGAGCCGGCCGGGAGGATAGGGGACATAGAGAGTCAAAGGATGCAGAAAGAGAGGAGGGTTGAGGAGGCAGAATTAGGAGATTGGAGGGAGAAGGATTGAGCAGAGGGAAGAGATGATAGGATGGAAGAGGAGAGAGTAGCGGGATATAAGTATGTCTAATTGCAATTTGGTTTGCGCAAGCCCTATAATAACCCCTTGAGAAAAAAAGCCTGCCCTTACGGAAGAAAAACAGCAGCGTTGTTGACATGCTGTGTGCTTGTGTTTGTGTGTTTTTTGTGGTTTGTTTCCGGGTGGCTGCTGCAGGAACACCAGTCCTGTTCCAGCTCCCCTTTCTGGGCCCTTCTCCCATGCAGGAGACCCACATGGGCTAAGAAGGTCTGGGTCGGGACCACATGCACAGCCTGACCAGTAATTTCCTTCTACTCACAGGTAATATGTTAGATATCATTTTTATACAGTGGGAGGAACTAACAGTGGTTACAATGGCTCAGTGGGTTGGATCATGGTGCTTGAAACACAGAGTTGTACAGTGGGGGAAAAAAGTATTTAGTCAGCCACCAATTGTGCAAGTTCTCCCACTTAAAAAGATGAGAGAGGCCTGTAATTTTCATCATAGGTACACGTCAACTATGACAGACAAATTGAGAGAAAAAAATCCAGAAAATCACATTGTAGGATTTTTAATGAATTTATTTGCAAATTATGGTGGAAAATAAGTATTTGGTCACCTACAAACAAGCAAGATTTCTGTCTCTCACAGACCTGTAACTTCTTCTTTAAGAGGCTCCTCTGTCCTCCACTCGTTACATGAATTAATGGCACCTGTTTGAACTTGTTATCAGTATAAAAGACACCTGTCCACAACCTCAAACAGTCACACTCCAAACTCCACTATGGCCAAGACCAAAGAGCTGTCAAAGGACACCAGAAACAGAATTGTACACCTGCACCAGGCTGGGAAGACTGAATCTGCAATAGGTAAGCAGCTTGGTTTGAAGAAATCAACTGTGGGAGCAATTATTAGGAAATGGAAGACATACAAGACCACTGATAATCTCCCTCGATCTGGGACTCCACGCAAGATCTCACCCCGTGGGGTCAAAATGATCACAAGAACGGTGAGCAAAAATCCCAGAACCACACGGGGGGGACCTAGTGAATGACCTGCAGAGAGCTGGGACCAAAGTAACAAAGCCTACCATCAGTAACACACTACGCCGCCAGGGACTCAAATCCTGCAGTGCCAGACGTGTCCCCCTGCTTAAGCCAGTACATGTCCAGGCCCGTCTGAAGTTTGCTAGAGTGCATTTGGATGATCCAGAAGAGGATTGGGAGAATGTCATATGGTCAGATTAAACCAAAATATAACTTTTTGGTAAAAACTCAACTTGTCGTGTTTGGAGGACAAAGAATGCTGAGTTGCATCCAAAGAACACCATACCTACTGTGAAGCATGGGGGTGGAAACATCATGCTTTGGGGCTGTTTTTCTGCAAAGGGACCAGGACGACTGATCCATGTAAAGGAAAGAATGAATGGGGCCATGTATCGTGAGATTTTGAGTGAAAACCTCCTTCCATCAGCAAGGGCATTGAAGATGAAACGTGGCTGGGTCTTTCAGCATGACAATGATCCCAAACACACCGCCCGGGCAACGAAGGAGTGGCTTCGTAAGAAGCATTTCAAGGTCCTGGAGTGGCCTAGCCAGTCTCCAGATCTCAACACCATAGAAAATATTTGGAGGGAGTTGAAAGTCTGTGTTGCCCAGCGACAGCCCCAATACATCACTGCTCTAGAGGAGATCTGCATGGAGGAATGGGCCAAAATACCAGCAACAGTGTGTGAAAACCTTGTGAAGATTTACAGAAAACGTTTGACCTGTGTCATTGCCAACAAAGGGTATATAACAAAGTATTGAGAAACTTTTGTTATTGACCAAATACTTATTTTCCACCATAATTTGCAAATAAATTCATTAAAAATCCTACAATGTGATTTTCTGGATTTTTCCCCCTCATTTTGTCTGTCATAGTTGACGTGTACCTATGATGAAAATTACAGGCCTCTCTCATCTTTTTAAGTGGGAGAACTTGCACAATTGGTGGCTGACTAAATACTTTTTTCCCCCACTGTATGTTCACTCTCACTTCCAAATTGGAAATATATAAGGATACATGTGTTATCATTTTTATGATTAATCACAGCATTTGCTGCTTCTATCCAAGGCTCTGTTTGTTTTGTTAGACCCATGTAGCTAATTTTACACTCGGTTAACATTGCACAACCATAGAGATTCCTTACATGCCAGTGCCCCGAGGCTCAAGAAAGCTCTCAGTGAAATTAATGATGCACATGGAAATGTGTGGCTCTTTTGTGTGGGGAGGCCAGTTTAGCCTGAGATTACACTGACACACTGCCACCCGTAATTGATGTCATGAGGAGAGCTCCTCGAATTGGGACTGCATGATGATGCTAGTCTGGGCATTGTAGAAAGAAAGGGAGGAAGAGAAGGAAATAAAGAAGGGATAAAGAAAAATGTGCACAGGTTATTCCTCGAGGATTAGGGGATGAAAAGCGGGCTGGTATGCGGCTGCTGCTGGGTCCAGCTCGGACACAAACAACGCACTGACCAAGAAGGCCCTCTAACCTGCTTACCTTCAAACATTTCTCCTTAAGTCTACTGCCTCAAAACCTTAGGCCACCAGCTGCGACCCATAACTACCTTTCACCATGTTTCTGAATGGGCCCATGCCTCCTTGGCTTGTTGTAAGTCTGCCGAACTCGTTATTGTCGCTTCATACTCTGTACATTGTAGGTCTGTAACTTCTGGGTTTGGTCACTTCCTGTTTGTCTCTACTACTTCCTGTCCAGGTCCGGAGACTGCGGAGAGCCAAGATGCACGGCTGCCGGAAGAAAACCAGGGTGCTGTGTGTGATGATGATGCTCAACGTCTTCGTCTTCATCCTAGTGGGCGTGTCTCAGAACCTAGGCCAGGACAAGGGGGACCAGCGGAAGCTGCGCATTCCCTCCAAGAGGTTCTGGAGGAAGCAGATGACCAGTGAGATCTTCTGGAATAAGGAGCAGCAGAGGCTGGACTACATCTACAACCCCATCCTCATGTCGGGTTTGACCAATGACTCCCTCCTGGAGCTACCTGATTGGCTCAACGACACCAGGCCCCCGGACCCCTGCCAACCGGACTACAGTGTTACCACCCAGGTGAAGGACTACAACTCCCTGCCACCCCGCTTCCAGGACTTCCTGCTGCACATGCGCTGCCGCTCGTATCCGATGATCATCGACCAGCCACGCGTGTGCGAGAGCAAACCCTACCTCCTGTTGGCCGTCAAGTCCCTGGCGCCCCATTTCGACCGTCGGCAGGCCATCCGGGAGTCGTGGGGGCGGGTGGGCGTTCTGGCCAATCGGACTGTAGGCACGGTCTTCCTCCTTGGCAATGCCGCGGCAGTCGACCACTTCCCCAACCTGTCTGGGATGCTCAGCCATGAGGCCGGACTTTACGGGGACCTCCTCCAGTGGGACTACCGAGACTCCTTCTTCAACCTCACCCTAAAAGAGGTGCTCTTCCTGGACTGGTTCAGCCAGCGTTGCCCTGATGCCCGCTTTATCTTCAAGGGCGATGACGACGTATTCGTCAACACCTGGAGGATCTTAGACTTCCTCCAGAATCTTCCAGAGATCAGGGCAAGGGATCTGTTCATAGGGGACGTAATCACCAACGCCGGCCCGCACCGGGACCGGAAGCTCAAGTACTTCATCCCAGAGAGTGTGTTCGTGGGGCCCTACCCGCCCTACGCTGGGGGAGGAGGGTTCCTGTACTCTGGGGAACTGGCACTGCAGTTGCACAACATCTCCCAGCAGGTGGCGCTGTATCCTATTGATGATGTCTACACAGGGATGTGTCTCCAGAAGCTGGGCTTGGTCCCGGAGAAGCACAAGGGCTTCAGGACTTTTGACATTGACGAGAAATACAGGGGCAACCCGTGCGCGTATAAGAGCTTAATGCTCGTGCACAGCAGGACGCCGCAGGAGATGATCAAAATCTGGGCCTGGCTCAGCAATCCGGAATTGGACTGTCAGTGAGACATCTACAGCATCCCACATTACACCCTATTCTCTACATAGTGCACTATTTTTGACCAGAGACCTATGGGCCCTGGTCAAAAGTAGTGTACTATATAGGGAATAGGGTGCCATTTGGCATGCAACCAATGGGTATTTGAGAAATGTGTTTGATGTGATCTAAGTGCTTTCATTGGTTTTTGTGGAATTCGCAAAATGCTCGAGGTTCGGTAGCAATGCTGCGTTCACGTGCTAGTCAGAACTCTGAAATGTATGACTTGCTAACTAGTTGTAGTTATACACGTGCCGCGTTTAACCAGTTAGCAAGTCGAACATTTTCGAGTTTCCTAGTTTCAGCTTCAATAGAATCAGCTGATATAACCCAAGCATTCCAAAGTTCCATGAGCAACCATTCATTGACACTTTTCAAGACAGTGTTCGGCAAATGTAGTATCATTAATAGAAATGTACTACTACTGTATGTAATATACAGGCAGTATTGCAAGCGAGGTCCTTCATTTGCAAGAAATGTAATTTGTCACAATAACAGTAATATGTGAAAATGAACTACGATTTGGGGGGGAAAATCCATATAACTTTTAATAGTAAAAAGACAGTTCTCTGCAAAATGGCTGTTTTTCCAGACTGTGACGCCAATACACAGGGTGGTGTATTGCTGTAAGCTTTCTCAATGGATCTGACGTTCCTTTGCACTTGATTCTAGAAACAAACTATTTATGATATTTGAAAGATTGCTGGTTTATTATAACTCTTAAAGCTGGAATCCGTAGCGGTGAAACGTCCGTTTGTGCGATATTACAACAACAAAGAAGTTACTTAAAACAACGAACACGTTTTTTTTCCTTCAGATATCATTGAACATCATCACACACGCGATAGAACAGCAGAGCACACTGAGTGTACAAAACATGAAGGACACCTTCCTAATATCGAGTTGCACCCTCCCTTTTACCCTCAGAACAACCTCAATTCGTCGGGGCATGGACTCTACAAGGTGTTGAAAGCGTTCCACAGGGATGCTGGCCAATGTTGACTCCAATGCTTCCCACAGTTGTGTCAAGTTGGCTCGATGTCCTTTGGGTGGTGGACCATTCTTGATACACAATGGGAAACTATTGAGCGTGAAAAACCCAGCAGCGTTGCAGTTCTTGACATAAACGGGTGCACCTGACACTTACTACCATACCCCGTTCAAAGGCACTTAAATATTTTGTCTTGCCCATTCACCCCCTGAATGGCACACAAACAATCCACGTCTCAATTGTCTCAAGGCTTAAAAATCCTTCTTTAACCTGTCTCCTCCCCTTCATCTACACTGATTGGAGTGGATTTAAGAAGTGACATCAATAAGGGATCATAGCTTTCACCTGGTCAGTCTGTCATGGAAAGAGCAGGCGTCCTTAATGTTTTGTACACTCAGTGTATGTAAATATTTTTTTTTTACCACACTTATCGAGCTCCTCTTCTCCGTTTCATAAACAAAACAAAAACAATAACAAATGTGCCTGGGGTGACCAGTGACTCTAAATATTTATTGAATAATCCAGAATTTTAAGGCGTTAGTAGTCCTGTGACCCAGTGTTTTTTTCTGCGGTAGTGAGATGTTATGTGTGTGCGGCAGGCCGCGTGCATGATAGAGAGAGAGTGTGAATGCTGCTCTTTCTGTATACCCACAACAGTGGAGGCTGGTGAGGGGAGGACGGCTCAATAATAATGGCTGGAATGGAGCGAATGGGATGGCATCAAACCATGTGTTTGATGTTTTTGATATCATTCCACTTATTCTGCTACAGCCATTACCACGAGCCCGTCCTCCCCCCGTCCTCCCCAATTAAGGTGCCACCAACCCCCTGTGACTCACAAGCCTATAATGGAATCAACTGGGTCTGTACTTTCAACTCCAACTCCATTTTCTGCCCTATGTTCATTTTGTTTTTATGTTTTCAGAAAGTGTCTTATGTGATGGATACCTGGAGTATTTCAATTCTTTATGACAGTGAATAAGAAACTATTCAAACATCAAACCTTGGAATCACTCTTGTGCTTCAAAGTTGGTCTGAATCATAAAGGACTCATTAAAGCTACCATACCTTGATAAGCTTTGCTAAACTATTGCTCTACTTTTATTAATAGTAGCTTTAGGCTACTTAAAGTGCACAAAAATAAGTATCTGTTCACTACTGTATACAAAACATCAAACGTTTAGAATAAACATCTTTACTATTGGATAATTAATAATTGATGGAAGTGTCTTTCATGTAAATATATTTTTATTTATAAAGTACTTGGTAAGATAAAGGTATAACATATAATACTTGTGTTGATCCTGAGAAGTAGAGCTGCAGAAGACAAGTTATCTTACCTACAACAGTGTAGCAGTGACACCTAGTGGATACAACCCATATAGACCAGAAGCACACGAATATCAAGGCGTGCTAATTAGCTAATTGGCAATATATTTCACCTGTTTACGTTCACTTTTGGCAGAAACGGAAAGAAACACAGCAGGGAATAATTGACAATAGCTGGGACAGTGTAGGAAGCAGACCTGTTTGCTAAATACTGGAAAAAGTCAAAACAACGTGACACTAAAATGTCACGAAATCATTCTAAGTTACTATTTGTACGTGCACTACTACTTGCATATGGTTTATTTACTGCAAACTGTGACCTGTCCTGGGTAAGTTGATCACTGACTTCCTTCTACAAGCATTTTCCCTACATTTTGCTGGAGATTGTAGGTAGATTTGAAGATGTTGACTATAACATTCTTGGTTTAATGCTATCTCAACGTTTTTATTGCATCCTTAGACAAATAGGAATGATCCTTACAACCCTCCGGGTAAGACACATATTTATTATGTAGCCACTGGGCCCTGTACTATGCTCTTTGGTGAATTCTTTCAACAGAACATTACTACGTTTGTGTGCGCATGCGTGCGTAACTGTGAATCTGCATGCGTGTGTGTCTTGTTTAGGCCTATAACTCTGACATTTGGACATCATTGGATTGTCCTCCACACTCTCTGTCCACCTCTTCTCAGATGACCACCACCATGGTAATGAGGGCAACGCCTTCTTCGCGCTGCGGAGCTGCCACCAGGTGATGCGCGGCGAGAGTGGCGAGTTCTTCTCCCCGGACTACCTGTGCTCCAACCCACCGCTCTGGTGCAACTGGACCATCCAGGTAGACCCTGGTAAACGCGTGCTCCTCCACCTAGAGGACCTCACCCAGTCAGACGCATGCAGTGGGAAGCTGGACCAGATCCACCTGGATGAGCCCCTGGGGGTTGCAGGGGGTCACAGGATACTGGAGAAGTGTTGGCGTGAGGCCAAGTACACGTCCCTCTCCAACATCCTCCACGTGGTTCAGCTGATCAGAGGCAAACCCAGTCCGCCCCACAGGGGCTTCTATGGGAGATACGAGGCATTTGTACCACCAGTCACGTACAATGCTTATGGTGATACCACCGAAGAAGACAGGAAGCTGATGGCTGAACCAAAAGCGAAAGAACTGGAACCTTTTCCCCCTCCGAGAAGTTTCACCCAGTTTCTTCCCATGAAGGGGGGTGAATCTACAGAGGCCGTTTTACTGGAGCGGCCCACACTGCCAGCTCAGACCAACCCGGAGGTGGTGTTTGACTATTTCGACAAACTCACTTCCTCCTCTGCGTCCAATGAGCTTCCACCATGGGAAGCAGAGGAGCCAATGGTCAGACAGGGGACCTTCAAGTTTCCTCGTGTTCAGAGAGAGGAAGAAGATTGGAACAGAGGAGTCTCAGAGGGGACTGAAGCAGACGAGAGCCACCTGACAGAGGAAGACTGGGAAGTGGGTAACTTTAGTGGAGATGTGGTGGACCATGAGTCCCATCTGCCGTTGACTCCCACTCCCCCCATGGTGGTCACTCGTCAGGGGACATCATGGTCAGGGAGGGGTGCCACTCAGACCCACACAGCTCACCCTGGAAGTGACCCCTCCACACACCAGCCCCCTGTTTTGAATCCCAAACCCTCGCCACGCACTCCGTCTGCAATGCGAAGGAACGTGGATGCCCAAACTCAAACTTCAAATACCATCCCTCCTACGGAGTCCAACATCGTGTCACACACAACAGACATGGATGACCAAGGTGTGCAGTCTGGCAATAAGGAATTGCTGAAAATGACCATGGATGAGTCTACAGCACCCAGTGACACCCATACAACCATTGAGACCCAGGATCCCTTCGACCATCTCCCAAACATGGTTGAACCGTTCTTCGACAGCAGACATTATGGTAGGTAGTCTGCAATTTCATTTGCATCCTTTGTTGTCTGGTTCATGAAAACTCTTGCATGTTGACTTTGCAGAGAAAGCCAGAAATCACACCGAAGTACCACACTTACCAGAAGGTGAGTTTTAGTATTTTTTTCAAGAGTGTAGTTTTAATACAATTCAAAGGCTATAACAAAATGTGCAAGTCACTCGCCTTTGTACAATAGTTATAGAGCTGTGTATGAGTATTAAAGGAGATGCCTACTTTCTGTGTTTCTCAGACCACCTATTTGAGGTGGCTGTTGAAGTCAACTTCCTCGTGGCGCCAGAGGAGAATTGGGACCATCTTGTGAGATCACTGTTGATCTCAGTGAAGTCTCTGGTGAGTTATCTCATGAACAATAGAGCCCCTCAGTGGAGGTGTCATAATACCCATAAAACTTAGTGGTCAGACAGGGAAATGGTTCCAATTGTTTTTCCACCATTCATTTTTCCCATAGGGGATTTTAAAGAAAGGGCTGTGTTTCATGTAGGCTTACACTGGCGTGAGTTTTGATAACCATTTAAATATCTCTCGGACAAAATGACTTTTATCAATATATTAGTCTATTTACTCTGATTCTAAAATGCTAATTAGCATCAAAGTAGACATCATGCAAAACTACAAATCCCTGCAAGCTCCTGCACGTAATCTCTAGCTGACACCTTTGCTAACAGGTATTGTATCAATTTAAAACTTGCACAAGAAAGTTCACAGAATTGTCCATTTAAAGAAATGTAGCCAATGTATTAATTACTACATTTAGCTAACATTAGATAGTTAATCCAGAGACTTTTGCCTTGATTCGGCAGTCTCATCCAGATCATGGCATTTGTAGTTCTTAATGATGGCCACATTAGTAGCTAATTAGCATTTCATTTTGGGGGGGTAAATACAAGCGAAATATAGAGAGATTTACACGGTTAGCACAACGTCACGCCAGGGTAAGCCTAAAATCCCCAATGGGAAAAATGATTGGACCATTTCCCTGTTTGACCGCTAGGCTTTATGGGATTTATGACTGACTGTGGTACTCTAGAACTTTCTTCATAAATGGATGTCATCTTACAGTGCCTTCAGAAAGTATTCATTCCCCTTGACTTATTCCACATTTTGTTGTTACAGAATGGAATCAATTGAATTTTTTCCTCACCCATCTACACACAATACCCCATAATGACAAAGTGAAAACATGTTTTTAGAAATGTTTGCTAATTTACAGAAATATCTAATCTACATAAGTATTCCCACACCTGAGTCCGTACTTTGTAGGAGCACCTTTGGCAGCAATTACAGCTGTGAGTCTTTCTGGGTACATCTCTAAGAGCATTCCACACCTGGATTGTGCAACATTTGCCCATTTACTATTTTCAGAATTCTTCAAGCTGTCAGATTGGTTGTTGATCAATGCTAGACTATCATTTTCAGGTCTTGCCATAGATTTTCAAGTAGATGTACGTCAAAACTGTAACTCGGCCACTCAGGGACATTCACTGTCTAATTGGTAAACAACTCCAGTGTAGATTTGGCCTTGTGTTTTAGGTTATTGTCCTGCTGAAAGGTTACATCTCACAGTGTCTTGTGGAAAAGACTGAACCAGGTTTTCCTCTAGGATTTAGCCTTTTTATTCTGGAAAAACTCCCCTTAACCATTACAAGCATTCCTATAACATTATGCAGCCACCACTATGCTTGAAAATATGGAGATTGGTACTCAGTCATGTTGTATTGGATTTGCCCCAAACATAAAACTTTGTATTCAGGACAAAGTGAATTGCTTTTCCACATTTTCTGCAGTATTACTTTCGTGAATGTTGCAAACAGGATGCATGTTTTGGAATATTTTGATTCTGTACAGGCTTCCTTTTCACTCTGTCAGTTAGGTTAGTATTGTGTAGTAACTATACTGAACAAAAATATAAACGCAACATGTGAAGTGTTGGTCCCATGTTTCATGAGCTGAAATAAAAGATCCCAGAAATGTTCCATATGCACAAAAAGCTTATTTCTCTCAAATGGTGTGCACAAATGTGTTTACATCCCTGCTAGTGAGCATTTATCCTTTGCCATGATAATCCATCCACCTGACAGGTGTGGCTTATCAAGAAGATGATTAACGACATGATCATTACACAGGTGCACCTTGTGCTGGGGACAAAAGTCCACACTAATATGTGCAGTTTTGTCACACAACACAATATCACAGATGTCTGAAGTTTTGAGGGAGCGTGCAATTGGCATGCTGACTGCAGGAATGTCCACCAGAGCTGTTGCCTGAGAATGTTCATTTTGGCAGTATGTCCAACAGGCCTCACAACCGCAGACCATGTGTAACCACACCAGCCCAGGACCTCCACATCTGGCTTCTTCACCTGCGGGATCGTCTGGGACCAGTCAACCGGACAGCTGACGAAACTGTGGGTTTGCACAACCGAAGTTTCTGACAGTTTGTGCAGAAATTCTGTCTCAGGGAAGCTCAGCTGTGTGCTCGTCGTCCTCGCCAGGGTCTTGACCTGACTGCAATTTGGCGTCATAACTGATTTAAGTAGGTAAATGCTTACCTTCACTGGCACGCTGAACAAGTGTGCTCTTCACGGATGAATCCCGGTTTCAACTGTACCAGGCAGATGTCATGTGGGTGAGCGGTTTGCTAATGTCAACGTTGTGAACAGAGTGCCCCATGGTGGGGTTATGGTATTGTCAGGCATAAGCTACGGACAACAAACACAATTGCATTTTATCTATGTTAATTTGAATGCACAGAGATACCGTAACGAGATCCTGAGGCCCATTGTCGTGCCATTCATCCGCCGCCATCGCCTCATGTTTCAGCATAATGCACTGTCACAAGTATCTGTACACAATTCCTGGAAGCTGAAAATGTCCCAGTTCTTCCATGGCCTGCATACTTACCAGACATGTCACCCATTGAGCATGTGTGGGATGCTCTGGATCGACGTGTACGGCAGCGTGTTCCAGTTCCCACCAATGTTCAGCAACTTCGCACAGCCATTTGAAGAGGAGTGGGACAACATTCCACAGGACACAATCAACAGCCTGATCAACTTATGCAAAGGAGATGTCACGCTGCATGAGGTAAATGGTGGTCACCAGATACTGACTTGGTTTCTGATCCACTCCCCTACCTTTCTTTTTAAGGTATCTGTGACCAACAGATGCAGATCTGTTTTTCAGTCATGTGAAATCCATAGATTAGGGCCTAATGAATTTATTTCAATTGACTGATTTCCATACACAGTATGAACTAACTGTTTTAAAGTCCCCATTGGCCTCATGGTGAAATCCCTGAGCTGTTTCCTTCCTCTCTGGCAACTGAGTTAGGAAGGACACCTGTATATTTGCAGTGACTGGGTGTATAGATATACCATCCAAAGTGTAATTAATTACTTCACCATGCTCAAAGGGATATTAAGCTTTTTTAAATGTTTACCCATCTACCAATAGGTGCCCTTTGCATTGGAAAACCTCCCTGGTCTTTGTGGTTGAATCTGTGTTTGAAACTCACTGCTCGACTGAGGGACCTTACAGATAATTGTATGTGTGGGGTACAGAGATGAGGTACTCATTCAAAACTCATGTTAAACACTATTGCGCACAGTGAGTGCATGCAACGTATTAAGCACATTTTACTCCTGAACTTATTTAAGCTTGCCATAATAAAGGGGTTGAATACTTCTTGACTCAAGATATTTCAGCTTTTCATTTTTTATTTGTAAACATTTCAAAATACATAATTCCACTGACATTATGGGGTATTGTGTGTAGGCCAGTGATGGCAAAATCTCAATTTCATCCATTTAAAATTCCGGCTGTAACAAATCAAAATGTGGAATAAGACTGGAAATGGCTTTTGGTTATTTACCATTAGATTGGACTGGTGCAGTTGTGATTTGGAACTGCAATTATTCATTTGTTTTTCAGATCAATGAGCAGTTAGAAATTGTCCACACACCCAAAACCCTATCCTCCAAAAGAATAAAAAGGTTGGTTTGCTACGTTTTATAACCAAGAGCTCCAAATGTTTTTCTTGACTGCAAACAAATGCTTGTATTTAAAATGTGTTTTTACTCCATAAAAGGGATTGTGTTGGCACTGTAGATAATAGTTGAGAAAAAAAAACGTTTACTGAATTAGGCTACAACTGATGGATTGAATGCCTTTTTAACAGAGTTTTGTTGTTGTATCAACAGGTTGAGTGCAGGAGTGCTTTGCATCCTCTGGCTGCATATTGGGGGTGGGCCAGAAGGGGTGAAGGTTCACAGGACCTTGCACCTGGCCCTGCAGGAGCTGTTAGAGAGGGTGGTTAGCCCCAGGGGCAGCTCAACACGGGGTGTCATCGTCTCTGTTTCCACCGCTGGTAGGTCTCAATAAAGTTCCCTCCAAACAAATATAAATCTGTAGCTTGTTCTTTTGCACTGTACTCTGCTCTTTACTAATGGCACGAAAGGTTACTGCGGAAGTTTAAGATATTGTGTTGTATAGATATAGTATAGCCTGCAACTAGGTGTCCTGAATTTCATTGTCTTGGGGCTCAAGGAGGTGAAAAATGTATTTGTTTGACATTAAATAATTGATTTCTACTGATTTATTTTAATATTAAATCATTCCAGTAAGCAACCTTACTTTTGCACCCTGTGTGTGTCTGTCTCAGATGTAAACGAGTGTGTGACCCATCTGGTGCTGTGTGACATCAATGCTGAGTGTGTGAACCGCTTTGGTTCCTACGCATGCCGCTGCCACTCCGGGTTCGAGGACATGTCTAGGCTGGGCTCAGGAGGAACCATATGCGTGGACACCAAGGTCGCTGGTACGGACCGCCGCAATGAGTCGACGATTACGGTGGATCAGCATAGTCCTGAGCAGCAGCACCGTAACACTGGTACTCCATAGATTTTGGTAGAATTATTGTGAATTGTTCTCTGAAGTACAAGGAAAACATACAGTATGACATTGGTTAGTTCAAAATCAGTGGCACTGAAGTTGACAAGTTAGACAACGTTCCTGATTTAACCCCTGAAAATTGGTTTGTTTGGTAACCCTAACAGAATGTTGGACATAAAAGTGCATGGTTATAAAGGTGACTTTGCACTAGGTAAATTGGGTACTTCTAATCCTTGCCTAACTTTTGACCTTAGGCTGTACTTCGGCGCGGTCCAGCGGGATGATCAAAGGCATCTACGTGGTGTGCTTCCTGCTCAGCTTCCTCATCCTGCTGCTCCTCTGTACCGTGGGCGTGCTGTACCACCGCCACCACCGGGGGACCTTCCTGGTCCACTGTCGGAGCAGCAGCCTCGGGAGCGTCCCCCCCATCCCCCCTCCTGACTACAAAAACAACGAATGCAACGACAACAGTTCCATCCGCACTGACTCAGAGCTGCCCCCTCCGCCCCCACCCATACGGCGCCCTAAGGAGGGCTGGTCTCACCCCAAGGACTGCTGTCCCTCGGTGGACCTGCTGCGCTTCAGCCCCCTGCTGCCTCTTGATGGGTACATGGAGCCAGGGGAGGGTGTCAAGATTTGAAGATTGCTTTGAGGTTGTCCTGAATGTGCAATGAGAAGAGCATTGAGACCCTGTTCTGGGCAGGTTGACTTCACTGTTTCATGAGTTCATTATTTTTCTGTAGATATCTTTGCCATTCCTTTATTGATTAAATGTCTTCACTGTTATTACCTTTTAGTATGGCATTATCTTTGTGTAGTTTGGAAATGTTATTTGACGTATTCTTTGGATCATTGTATCGAGTAGATTTCAGTAATTGTATTTTTTTGTGCGCAACTGTCCATGTTTGGGAAGATTGTCTATGCCCTCCACACAAGGGGATTCATTGCATCTTTCCGCCCAAAACAGATTCACTTCAATTAAATAAATGTTCACTTGGCTCTACATTCCTTTTAATCTTTTTTTTATATTGAAATGGAGAAGTACAATTACTGTGACAAAGTAAGCTACTTTGTTTCATATGAGGCAGTTGGACTACAGGCATATCAGCTGTTTAGAATTATGTCTCAAACTAATTTCTTTACTGGTAAGGGGACAAGGCTACAGAAAGCAGACCATAATAAATACATAAAAAATACGCATATCACAGCGCACCTGTGCACTGACGAAAGGCACCGCGCTGTTACGCGATGGCGTGCTTTTCCCACAAGGTGGCAGCGCGTGATAGGAAGTGTCTGAAAAAGATCCGTTTTCGACTGGGTATACAGTATACAAAGTTTGTTTTCCTCTGTGGTTCTTAAACAATATATGTAAAAAACCCAAGGGTATCCTGAAAACATACAGGAGCAAAAGCAAGCCCCCATGACCCCCACCGTCGGAGAATAGATGAAGAAACGGTAAGAATGAGCCATTGTGCCTCTGAAAGATGATGAAATTCTAGACCCCTGCGCACCTAATCTGTGGCTCGAGCTCAGAAATGTTAATCCCCAGTCTCTGTCGAAAAATTTTGGTGGTAGATTGTATTTTGTCGTTGAAATGTCACGGTGTCAAACAGTACCCTTTTCATTTGTTCCACTGCCAAAATGCTATGCAAGGAAATTGCATAATGATAAAGTTCGCTGACTGAATTTCATTAGGCTATAGACCTACCTGCTCTGCTCAGAGGCCTAACCAGTTAACCGAGCCAAATTATTCATATTTCAGAAATGACATAGCATACGCCTGTAGGAATATTTCAAATGGTGTAGCTAGGCCTACTAAAATTCCTTGCACGATTCACCAATGTCCACAGTAAAAAAGAAAGAATGAGGCATACCTTTCACTCAAAAGTGCTTTGATTCTAATTGGAGTGTAAAACAATGCCACTTGCCTGGCTGAGAAGTTTGACATTCTCCTTTACTCATGTCACTGCCCTAATAAAGACAAACCAATTAATACAATATGGCTGATAACAAGAGAAAACTGCTCTTTTGAAGGAAACAAATATCATATGCATTTGAATGGTAGAGAAGCTAACTCAAGATACGGGTGGGCAGACAGGTCCCTATGTGAGTTGTTGCCATTGGATGGGGAGCAGAGTTTGCATCTTATGCAGGCGGGAAGTGCGTTTAACAGGCTAATCTTTGGCCGGCCAGGCGGGGTGGGGAGACAGGGTGGTCCACCTAGTCCAAACCACATTAATAGGCTTACACCACCTAATCCAAGGCAGTGTGCTGTCACATGGGAAGTCTGCTGACCTTACTTTATTTTATTGCAGGGCACTTGCTCTTCAGCCCTTTTGTGCTCAAACCCGCTCAAACCCTGTTTTCTTTTCAGGAGTAAATGTCCCTTTATAAAATTCTCGGTGCCTTTCCTTCATGTCCGTGTTCAAGGGCTGGACATGAAATGAGACTGTCACTGTGATGTGTAGACTAGATTTACCACCACAGTAGTCCTCCAGCCCTGAGGCAGTACAATTTGAACAAACTGCCTTGAGCCGTTCTATCGGAATCGCTGTCAGTTTCCTTAGGGCTATGACACATTGACAGTTATGTACAGCCTAACAGCTAGCCTAAATGTAAACTAGTAGGCTGTATATGATAAAATGTTGGTTGGAATGGGATTCAAGCTTGATAATGGATATGGGGGCCTCATCTGAGGCTTTGATCCAACATATTGTGTGTGTGTGTGTGTACTTAATGTGTGTGTTTTAGTGTTGTCTGTGGTGGTCTGGTAGGTGGGCGACAGACAGATCACTCCTCCAGATGTACTCTCAGCATCTGCTCTTCCACTGCTGCCTCCCTCCCTCGCCCCACGCTGGTCTCCCCCCCCCCCCCCGTGAATCAGATGCCAGGGCCCCTGAACCTGGGCCTTCTTTGTTGCTGCTCTGAATGCCTCTCATGTCCGCTAGGTAGAATTGGCAAGGACAGCGGGCTCTGGGCAGCGATCCACAGGGCAGTGGGGAGAGGTGACGCCTCCGGCCGCTCACAGTGGGCCCTCTGGCGGAGCCGGGGGTCGAGGGCACCCCTCCCTGTGGTTGGCCTTGCCTGGTCCCCCCCATGCCGTCCACCGAGTCACGCTGAGCTCACCTGCCTGCCATGCAGCGTCATCTGGCCATAATCCCCCCATCCTCTCCATCTCCCTACCTTCCTCTGCTCAGATGCATTGTAACAGTGGGTGTGAGACTGTTCTGTTAAGAATGGGGGCGTGGCCATCTCGTCTCTATGTGGTGTTTATGCTCAGGTATGTATTTTCTGTTGCTTGGCTTTAGGTGGTTCTGGCTGCTCTGAGGCATTTCACAAAAAGGTGTTAAGAGGTCCCAGATATTACATGTATTCACCAACGAGCTTGACCCTCAGGGGGCACAAACAGAAGGGTTTGTATCTTGATGACAGTGATGATATCTGCAGTGGTATATTTTACAGGCCTAGACTACGGTATATAGTAGGGGTATACGCTACATGCAAACGCCTGTATATTGTACTGGTTACGATTTGGGCCGATGTTACGGTGCTATGTTTCTGTCCGATGCTCACTGGTATCTGTAAGGCTGAATGTCAGGGCCATTACTCTTAAAGGTAGCCATGGGGAGACTCAAACTGGGAGCCATGTAACTACATATGTGTGGGTTGCATCCAAGCCTCTTGCAATACAGTGGCACTGCCTCCAACACATTAAAGCTAATGCTTACGGGCTTAAAGGATGACCTAACGCCAGTAGCCAATGCTACCTGCTAGATCACTCCGCTAGCTTAAGCCACAAGTGTCTTTATGTGCTGTTACATTGTTGTATGGTATTTACAGATTTTCTCGATCGCTTGAGCACATTTGTCCAAACAGAATTCACTTTTTCAAAACAATTAACACGCAGCCCCAAACTGAAACATGTTGGCCAAAATGACACATTTCATTTGCTAAATGCATTAAGACTCTCAAAACATTAAATACATGACAATACATTACCTCCATTAAAACATACAACTTGTTATCTAATGAAAAGTTATTTCAATCAATCGTTACACAATGTCCCAATAAATACTAACTACAACTATCAATATATCCTAACATGGTTATCCCACTTTGATACTATAATTATAGTATGCACTATAAAAGGCAAGTAAACATATTATCACAGCATGGGCTGTATTCTTTTTTCCTAAAATGATTTTACTAAAGATGACCAATGCAGAAAGAATGTCACTCAAGAGCATGAATATCCAGAAACAAAAGGCTTTATTTGACCTTTTTCCATTTTAACTAAGAGCTGAACTACACTACTCAAAGGTGTGTGGACACCCCTTCAAATTAGTGGATTTGGCTATTTCAACCACACCCGTTGTTGACAGTTGTATAAAATCGAGCACACAGCCATTCAATCTCCATAGACAAACATTGGCAGTAGAATGGCCCGTACTGAAGAGCTCAGTGACTTTCAACGTGCCACCGTCATAGGATGTCACCTTGCCAACAAGTCAGTTCGTCTAATTTCTGCCCTGCTAGAGCTTCCCCGGTCAACTGTATGTGCTGTTATTGTGAAGTGGAGACGTCTAGGAGCAATAACGGCTCAGCTGCAAAGTGATAGGCCACACAAGCTCACAGAACGGGACAGCAGAGTGGTGAAGCACGTAGCGCGTAAAAATCTGACGGACGAAGTTTGGCGGATGCCAGGAGAACGCTACCTGCCCGAATGCATAGTGCCAACTGTAAAGTTTGGTGGAGGAGGTATAATGGTCTGGGGCTGTTTTTCATGGTTCAGGCTCCTTAGTTCCAGTGAAGGGAAATCTTAACGCAGCATACAATGACATTAACTACAGCATACAATGACATTCTAGACGATTCTGTGCTTCCAACTTTGTGGCAACAGTTTGGGGAAGGCCCTTTCCTGTTTCAGCATGACAATGCCCCTGTGCACAAAGCGAGGTCCATACAGAAATTGTTTGTCAAGATCGGTGTGGAAGAACTTGACTGGCCTGCACAGAGCCCTGACTTGACTGGCCTGCACAGAGCCCTGACTTCAGCCCTGACTTCAACCCCACCTTTGGGATGAATTGGAATGCCGACTGCGAGCCAGGCCTAATCGCCCAACATCAATGCCTGACCTCACTAATGCTCTTGTGGCTGAATGGAAGCAAGTCCCTGCAGCAACGTTCCAACATCTAGTGGAAAGCCTTGCCAGAAGAGTGGAGGCTGTTATAGCAGCAAAGGGGGGGACCAACTCCATATTAATGCCCATGATTTTGGAATGAGGTGTTTGACGAGCAGGTGTCCATGTAGTGTATCTTCCTCTATTGGCCCCTCTACCTCTCCTTTGTCCTTGCCCTCGGCCTCTTACTTGGTCCATTCTTGCAAACAGCAACTCAGAGGTCACCTCTTTTATGCATGATTAAGGACTGATTGCTGATTGAACAATTGTGCAAATAAGTTTTGCACATGTGCAGAAGAGGTTCACATTCATGGGAGTAATTTGTGTAATCTTTGACCAAATGTTTTAATTTTGTTTGACATGATTTACTCAACTGACTTTTGCGTCTTTTGTAGGGAGTTGTGTTTACTCTGCAAAAATGTGCCTAGCATTTGCATTATGTGTGAAAGCAATGAGAAATGACTTACAGTTTTGCAAAAAATAATACTGTTGCGCTCATTAGGTTACGATGGAGATCAAGTGGACCCCAGTTTCATTAAAAGTGTCTTAGCAATCGAGAAAAACTGTAATAGTATTTTTTGTGTGTGGTAGTGTAGAGGTTTGTCATTGGCATTACACATTTGGATGTTTTATTACCATATAGGCCTACTACTATACAGATTGAATGGGAATAAGATTCTGGTCAACAGATGCAGCAATGTAATGCAGGGATCTGTAGGCCTAGGCTAATCATACTGGTGCAAGTCTAATGCAGAAAATGCAATAAATCATTAACAGCCAGACAGAGCAGTTGTCATAGTAATTATTTATAATTTCATATTTTAAAGTACATTTTTGTGTACGCCTCTACACAGTATGGAGGTTTCGGGTCAAAATTGGACTCACCTTTTTTGTCCCTCATCAGTTTGCATCCTTGGTATTGTTTCACATCTGTATTTGTATTCAATTTATAAATAAATAAAGTGGGATTTATGTATCTTTATAATTAGATTAAACTTTCCTTTTTAAGTTGAAGACTTGGCATTATACCTCCTAGCTAGTGATATTCCATTCAGGTGCAGACTTTGTGATTTGGAGGCCCCAGGCAGAGGCCAGTCTGAATATGCCATGAACACAACCAGTCATGATGTTTTGATCTGAATGTCAAACAAATCACTTCAAAAACTGGATACATGGGCTACACAAACACGTCCTCTCAATAACGATGGCAGTATTATCAGCAGCACCTGTCTTTTTACTAAAGAAATGTGTTAACTTTGACATTTTTCTGTTGAAATTAAATCTTCTTTCTTTTTCTTTTCTCTGCCCCGCTCTGAGAAGCGCCTCATTGCTGCAGCTTAATTTCAATGAAAGTCACGTTTGCAATAATATCGCGTGAAACAATGAACGGGAACTCTGTCAGGGTGGTATAGTCCATTATTATGAACCAGTCCGTGGGTGATTAATGACACTTGTTTCTACTATTATGAGAAAAACTTTGATTATAATAATATTGTTATGATATGTATGTATATTATGTATGGAAATAAATTATGGGATCTATTATTAATAATGATCCAGCTGTATGGATTAATTTACTTTTCTGGAGGCCTTTTTTGTCGACAATGTGTCATTAACCTGGGCACAGTGGCCAGGCAACCCCCCCCCCCCCCCCATTTCCTTGATTCCACTGATTCCATTGCTTTGTCGATGTGGACAGGGACCGTTTTTACCTGTCACCAAATGGTGTCTCACCATAGCACATCACTGCATTTCCCGTGTTATTTATTAAGTCAATGAGCCTGGTTTACACACTAGTGTTCAGGAATCCAGACAGAGACTGATGATGTGTTTTTGGACACTTTTTGGGGGGCAGTTAGCCTACCTGTATACGTTCAGGGAAGGCTTTGTTTTACTGCTGAGTCAGATAGTACTCCTCTGTGATGTTGTCTTTTCCAGTCTGGGTGACTCCCTCACAGTGAGGCAGTTAGATGCCATGTACAGACGGGGTTAGGTGGAACACTACGTGCCTCTCTCCGTCTCCGTGGGGGTCTGACGCCTGTCTTTGTGCTCTGGGCCACAGTGACAGTGGACTTCTGTAACTCTCTGTTTGTGGTGGAGCCAGTGATCTGCTCCGTTAGGTGCACAAGGGAGCACCGCCACAAAGATGGAGTGACTTTACCCATCCGGTGTGTCAAGAGACTAGTTAATGAACCTCTGCTTACACTGTAGCTGCAAGCCTCAGCTTGGGTGGTCAACATGTCTGCCCTCTGACTCCCACATTGCTGTTTCATCATGGATTGTCATTGAACATAAACGTACCGTAGTAGGGCAATGTTCAGCCATCTTGTCAAAGCAGAACCTGCCCCCCAGCAACAGTTATTTTGGGATTTTGCAGTTTTATTAACTGTGAGCACAAGTATCGATGCCACCTTTGCTGCTGCTCCATAGCCTGTCTAATTTACAACATACTGTAGGCCTATTGATGCTATAATACATCTCTCTTTCCTTCTCTCTCTGACCTCAGTGAGCATACTGCTGAATAGAGGGCCTTACTCCCCTCTGTTGCGGGGCAGAGCTGGACGGGGACTAATATGACAGGAGGGGTATGTGTGTGTTCCAGAGTACGTCTGCATGTTCATAGGGAAACGGCCATATTGCCTGTCCTGAGAGAGAGCTGCCGTTGGAGAAAACCGCTGACCTTGCATCTCCTAAACAGGATGAGTCCAGTGATAATCCCATAGATTTTTATTAACCTGATATGAGTGTTGTGTTGCTATTATATCAGAGGCAGGAGGGAGTTTTTTCCCCTTTCTTCTCATGGCACATTGTATTGGAATTGGCCTCTGCAATTTATTTTTCTATTAGCCAAGTCCTCTGAAGTGTGATTGGGCTGTGAGCCAGTGGTAACTGGTCAGGCCGGTGGAGAGGGGACTGGCCGGGCTGATAAGGCTACAGTCTGTCCAATACTCTACACAGCACAGTGACTCTGGCTACGGATGGACCGCTTTTAGAACTGTGATTGAATCTAGATATGAGGAACTGGACTGACCACCCATACCCCCTAGAGACAAGCTCCACCATACACAACCAGGGGCGACTTCCTGTTCCAGCTCTCTATAAACGTACATTACCTCACCTTGGCTGAGTTAGAAATGCATCAACAAAACAGTCTTCATTTTTCCTAAGCTATGATGTGCTGTGTATACACAGCTGATCAACTGCAGCCATCAAAAGCATTTGAATTGCTGTAAGTAGGGCAGATGGCTGTGGTATTTTGTGTCTTCACTAATCCAGGCTGGATATTTACTGGTAACATTTCATAAAATGGCTCCAGGCCATTGATGAGAAGGATGTGACAGAAGGGTTTTGGAGCACGGTGGGGGGGGCTCTAACCAGTGGACCCCTCACCACCACTAACTCTATCCCCTTTAACAGTGATGACCCCCCCCCCCCCCCTCCCTGGCACTTGGACCAGCTGTGGATCAATACAGGGACATCTGTTGGTGTCTCAGCATTTGTGCCCCATGGCTCACCTACTACGGAACATACCCTGTAACTGAAGCAATACAGGCATAGTGTTCTCAGTAACTACTGTAACTCTGTGGGGTTTATAGTGATAAGTGGAAATTGAATCTTATTCCCAACCCGTCATTGAATTGGCTAGATCTTCGTTTTCCATTTCCAAAATATTGCAGAACCAATTTCAAGCTACGACTTGATATCTCTTGATACAGTAGTTTGTTTGACGTCGGTCTGTTTCCCTTGAAATGAATGAAGAGATAAGTTAGACAAAAAAAACAAAGCCAGGTCTCAGGGGTACTTGAGGACCAGCTTTTAGACCCATTGCCAGATTGAAACGATGACATACTGTAGGTCTACCAGTATGTGTGAAGCTGCAGCAAGATAAATGAGTCTATAGGGGGCAGTGCGCAGCCTTTTCCGACTACACCCTCTTCTCTCTCCTCCCAGTGCAGGGCTTTAATCATTCTTTGGATACAACAATAGGAGAAACATTTATAGTCATATCCCAGTAATGAAGGAGGTGTCTCGTTGTCCTCTTTCATTTAACACATTGTCACAACCCAGAGCCCTAATCTCGCTCTCTGACGGACAGTTGCATCCTGGGAAAGAGGCGCATGTCATTGTTTGAGTGAGTCAAATCTGTTAAGCCCTTATTCTTCTGAGTGGTATTTGCATATTCGGAAGTATTCCTTTAGTGGCGGGCCAAATCCTCCTTATGTGTGATGTGATGCATTTTTTTGTATCATTTGTGAAGTATCTACATGCACTATTAGCGCTGCATAATACCTCTGCATAATACCGCTGTATAATCTCAGAGATAAGATGGGTTTTCTAAAGTGTAGCATTACGCCGGGATGAAACACAGCAATTTCAAGCAGACTCAAAGGGGCTCAAATGTCAACGGAAATGTCAAGTGCTTTCGCAACGGCCGAATACCGGAATACCTTTTTTTTATCACCATCACCACCATCACTATTCCTTGGGGGGCAAATTCCTCGCTAGGCCCGGACTCTGTAATGTGTGATAACACCAGCTCCCTCTGTCACACCTGGCCTCCCCTCCCCCTCTCTCACGCCTCCTCTGATTATAACCAGGATGGCTTTCCTAATTCCAATGGAGTTTCTCTGGCTCAGAGAGACTCCGTTCGTTATCTACGCTTTTGCGTTCAGCGCGGCGAGGTACATGGCACAGTCTGGCATGCGCTCCACCGCGGGTCTGTCTGTGTCCGCGTCAGGCAGTGCAGCCCCTCAGGAGTCCCTTCTGCGTATCGGGGCCTGGAACGGCCACGATAAGATTGTTTAGTTCAGGTGGTAACCTGCTACAGATAGAATAGAGTAATGGAGCTATACTACTATGAAGACGTACTACAGCAACCCTACGAGTGAGCCTACCATCTGTCTATGTACCTATACATGTACAGTATGCATGTATGCACAACGTAGACTGTCATTCAGAACCGTACTCTTTGTACTGTACCACATTCATGAGACACAACCGTTCCATCGGCTCGCTTCTCCCTCCTCTGGTTCGTTCCAATGTCATATCAGAGACGGAAGAGATTTTCAGAGTCACTTTGCATCTGTTCTGTGGCTGTGTTTGTCTATTTGTTTTGTTCTTCCCTGCTGTGTATCTAAGCGTTGATTTCTGCCGGCGAGGGACACATGAAAAGAGCCATGGCACGAACGGAAAACAAGCCCTCAGAGACGGGGAGGATGAAATGAAAACACAAGGAAAGGAAACAAGGCCCAGGAATAAGCTGTGATTAAACCGCAAACAATCAGTCAGGCAGGGACGAGTTGGAGAGAACACAAACACAACAATGCAAGCAAATAAAACGGGGAATGCCACGTGTTTATGAAAATCTTGGCGAGGACAAATTACACCAACTGCCGATTTAACAGAGTGGTGTGCTTCTAAAGAAAAAAGAGAAGGAAAAATGAGTTTTGTTGGAAATGGGAACTATTTATTTGACAAAGAGATGTAATTGGATATCATTGTAGGAAATGGACGCCTCTGTCTGTGAGTGTTAACATGCTGTAGCTGCACCAGAAAACAATACACCAACAATCCTAAATCTGTTTTCGCTCGGGATTGCTTTAAAAGCCTGACCTGTAACATTTCAGCAAAACAAATCTTCTTGCATCATCTCAAACAGTCAGCACTCTTTTGGCACTTGGGTCTTATTGGCCTTGAAGCTAATCTCTCACTCTCTACATCCTACAGTAGAGAGCTTGGTCAAATCTCTTCAAGTGGAACGATGGTGGTGTTTCCATACAATTGACTGCACTTCTGAAGTCCTGACACAAGGTCTCTTATGACAGATGAGGGCTTTTTAATGGTCTCCATGTGAACGCACTGGACTGGTTCCTCTTAATTAGTACTTTGTCTCTGGTTAGAAGTGACCTTTTCTATTTCACCCTCCTCTTTTTTAACTTTTACTCTGTCTCTGTCTCTCTCTCCTTGGTTATGCGTGGCTTTGCCTCTATACCATACTGTATAGTCAGCCATTTTGACAACGCCATTTCAGCAAGATGGCCCTTTCTGAATCACTAATGATACCACACTGTTTCGTTCCAGAATTGGCCCCTTTGAATTCCTGGACACTTTATGGCACAACCTAAAACCACAAACGCATCCAAAAAGCACAACCAGCAGTGTCCCCCAGTCATCCTGCTCTCTCTCCCAGGCGCTACCATGGTTTCTCTGGCATGTCTGGAGAGCGGCTGCAGCCATCGCCTCCTCCATTTGGAGAATCAGAGATGACCTTTTCATGAATAAAGTCAAAGAGGATTAAGGCAGAAGAGGCCTTTCCAACGTCGGGCGAGGGGAGCGGCAGATGCAACCTCCTCTGAACGTGGCTAGAGTGTTGATGCCTCCGCCGCCTGAAGGCCATGCTTACGAGGGCTGAGTGTGTGTGTGTGTCTGTGTATTTAAATGTTGTGCAAAAAAAGAAGACCTGGCTCTCAGTGGAACAATAGGGGGAAATAAAACAGTCAGAGAACCTGTGTCATCTTGAGATGCAAAAAAATATATATTTTCAAAATAGCAGCTAATCCCTTATTAAAGATATACATTGAATTATTACATTTACATTACATTTACATTTACGTCATTTAGCAGACGCTCTTATCCAGAGCGACTTACAAATAGGTACCCCAGTCATTCATCTGTTCCATTTGAGGCGATAGCATCGCAACCTAATATCCTTATCTGATTTATTTGCCGCTCCTATCTAATCCATAGGTTACAAGGTGTACGAACATGGGGTGTATTTCGTTAAGTAAAAAATCTGCCCATCACACACTCAGGATTATAGCAATTGTGGTTACCCTACCTTTCTTCACAGCTGAAATAGAGCCAGGATCAGGGCTGTGTATTGACCCCCCTGCCTTTGATCAATCTGAACTGAATCTTATTTCTTCATTAGCATTAATACATTTGGCGGATATTGGTCTTTGATATCAGACAAACTAATGATAACTGATCCCTTTAAATGTTGATTCTTCCCCTCCATTGTCCTCAAATCGCCACCTGCTCTCATTGCGTTTTTTTTGTGTTATTGGGCACACATCGCTTTGTACTATGTGATGCAGTATACCTAAAAGCTTTGTCAAAGCTGGTTTTGGATCAGTCTGGATCTCAATCGTAACAGAAACCTTTTGGGGTCCTCTATGGCAGTAGATAAAGTGGGCACCTGTTCTGTTGTATTAATTTGACAGAGTCATCGTTGCCTTAAACCGAGTCAGAAGCGCAGGCCTCCCCGGTGGAGTCAAAGGTTGGGCTGCTGCTAATCTGTGCAACATTAGGAGAGTAATCCTCAGGGTTAAAGCTTGACTGTTGAACAGTTCCCTTCTTCCCCTTTTGTCTTTGTGGTAAGTGATCTTGGAAGATTTTGAGGGATGCCCCTGATCCACAGAGGTAGCATTAATCATGGGAAAGGAATTCTTCCACTGCTACTACAGAATTGTGGTTGTGGTTTCTTAGTTCTTTGTGTTGTGGTTTCCACTGCTATAGGCTACAGAATTGTGGTTTTTTTTGTTTGGCGGATATTGACATCTTTTCACCTCTAAACCACCTCTCTGGACTCGGACTGATAAGAAAATGATGTTCCACAAACCACTTGGAGGAAGGAGTGGGAAGAAAGAATGAGAAATATATAGATAAATCCTCCTTTTTCCTCGACCTATACCAGCTAAACCACCCGCTACTCTACAAAGAGAAATTCCCAGGCTTAGGGAATGAAAGAGCCCTTCAACACAGTGGGTTTTGTCTCTCCTTGTGCAAATGGAGAGAAGCAGGGCATGTCAGATTGACGTGGCACTTCTTGTCATTCAACACAAGTTTTTGGCTTAATCCCCCTTCTGAATCCACTTCTTGACTTCAGTGTCCGTTGGTTTTATTTCTGCAGTCTTCATATTTCTAAATGTCTGTTTTCAGTAAACAGAAGTAGTGTAAGAAGTGGATACAGAAGAAATGCAGCTTTTTGTTCTGTGTGTGTCAGAGTCTGTGTGTGTGTGCTTGCTTATACAGTTCCTGTGTTAAGTGCTTAAAAATCACCCCAATACCCACGCACATCAGTATAGGAACGCTTTACAAAGCCCTGTGTAATCTTCCTTTTTGGTGGGTCCTTAGTTTCATCTGCAGGGGATTACTGTACAGCTTTTTTGGGAATCCGCAAAAGAGGAGGGATGTACAAAATGGCGGAAAAAGGAAAACAAATTGTATTGTAATCTCTCGAGAGAAAAGGACGCTTGAGTGAGGGAGTCCCCTGGACCCTCCATCTTTTTTTCCCTTCCTGAAAATCCCATAATCCTTCATGTTTGATGTCTCAAAGCTAATGGCGTTTATTAGGACGGCCCAAAAGGCGCTTTGTCCCAGGCATGGTTGCCGTTGAGGTTTTGAATGACATTGCGGAGAGAGAGCGGGTAACTTTAGCTTAATCTGGGCTTATCCGGCCCCGACGCACACACAGGTGTGTGGCCCTTAAGCCCAGGGGAGGCAGGCCTTCTTCTGCAACCCACAACCAAAGATCAATCCAGCTCCTCAGGCCAGAGACATCCAGAGGAACATACACACCGCACCTTTAACCCAAGAGGCTTTATCCTCCTCATGGATTGAAGTGCTCATTATCACATTTTAATTAAATTACAGCCCGTGCTCTTTCTCGATATCTCTCTCTTTCTTTTATAAAGAAGACCCGGACCGAACTTAAACTTGCATGAATCAGTTTTTGTCTTGTGAGTGTTTTCAGGCCTATAGCTTTCCTTTAAGCTTCTTCATCATGACATTGCAGTGGACGATGACTTTTACCCTCTTTACATAAGGCTCCTTAAAGAAACGTCTTTGGCTGTGTTTGTCCGTTACATTACACCACGCATTGTCTTTGAGCTTTTTATACTTCATTTGCTGTATGTGGTAAATTGGTCACAGCTATAACCATTTCAGCACTAATTGTATAATTTAAGATATCATATGTGTTGTCACACATTTTAAACTATTTGTGGCATTGGAGAACAGCAACACATCAAACTTGGATGACGTTGCTGCTATGCACACTGTGTCCGTTTTGGAAAATGTAGGCCTGTAACATACATCAACGTGTGGCAGAGGAGTGCTGACGCTCTTATTGGATTTGGAAGCCACTCCTTCAATAAAAATAATGAATTTCCCATAATTCAATAGCAGATATAAAGGCCACCGGCCCAGTGATCCATAAACACTACGATGATGAGGTCATCTTCTCCAGAGGCCGCCATATGCTATATAAGCTTACGTGTGGAGAGTATTAACTAATTAAATACAGCAATGAAATAATAGTAGAATATATTTACAATTCAAATGTGTTTTCAATAATGAACGATATACATTATTTAAGGGCGATAGGACATGGCAAGCATTGTAATCAATTTGCACTGTGTACAATTTGAAGAGAATAATCCTAAATATGTACTCTCAAAAATATGTATTTATGTAAATCTTACCCACCAAAGCATTAAGGTGACTTTATTTTAGGTCATACATTTTCTGTCAAGGATGTAACCTTCAGGGGTCGACTTTCAAACCCCTCCCATGCACATGGTGAAGGGGTGGGATCCAAACAAAGAGGAACAATAATATCTTTCATACCAAATAAATATTCTGCATTTTCTCTTGAAACTCCTTACCCAAGTTTAGGGTTCCTCATCTGCCTTTAGCACTGGTATTGAGTTTGAATCCCATATGGTCCAATATCAGGTGTATTGACAAATTAACTACAATTGAACATCCTCTTTCGTGGTTTCATTTTCCTCAAGGGCGACCTGTCCACTTAGCCACTGTATACTCCATATCAGTGCCTTCTTAGATAGAAGACAGACTTTGAATGATTATCCATTAAGAATAATGTCTAAATAATCCAGGACTAGACTCAATCTGGCTCTGGGAAACCGACCCCATATGATACTTGTTCTATTGGATCTCTCATTTGTCTCCCTAGCCCCCAAGTAACTTTCCCTCACTGCCCCATCTCAGTAAATTATGAGTCGTCACTGGACAGGACGATAGCTGGACCACCTCCATTCATGACATTCTCTCTTGACATTTTGTCACCTCTAACATAATGATTTTGGGTGACCAACAGGGGGCATTAGCCAGCAGCTTTAAAATGGATGCTTTGATATCCCTAAACTGTTGATGTAAGCCTCTCATATCAGTGACAGAGGGAGATGAGCAGCATTCGCTGCTATTTATGATACATTTTGGTCAATTACCTTTCTCCTCCCCATCCTATTATTAATGTGCACTAGTATCTTATTGCTGATGTCGGTGTGTGTGTGTGTGTGTGTGTGTGTGTGTGTGTGTGTGTGTGTGTGTGTGTGTGTGTGTGTGCAGGCCTATAGCGTGTGTATGTGCATACGTATATGTGCATTTTTATGTGCGTAGCTACACGTTTTCGTTTTAGGAAGCCAGAGCGTAGTAGACGTTTGTATGGCATAACAAGATTACACTGCAGAATCCTAGCTCCCAGGGAAAGAGCGCCACATCACCCTCAGCCTTTTTCTCTTGCCGTCTGTCTCTCCTTCACCAGGCTTAGACGCGCTGATCTCAGATACAACCATCCTCTAATCCAAGCCTTGATAAGGCTTCAAAGCAACATGTCATTAATAGTGTGTTTGACATTATCCGTGCAAATACACTGGTTTGAACATACACTGTATGACCCCTCATTATGAGGACGCATATGTTCTCATAAGCCACATTATTCCATTGAAGTGTTAGCTCTTTAGACTAAGCATGCCTGCAGGGCAATACTCAGTGTTTATTACTGTTAAATGAATGTGATGATATTTTCAAGGAGTTAGAATGTCAGTGCCTTAATCAGAAATAACACGTTGCAGTGACGTTAACCCAGGTTACTGCAATAGAAAAAGTGCTCTCTACATTGAGGCGGCAGGTAGCTTAGTGGGTAAGAGCGTTGTGCCACTAACCGAAAGGTCGCTGGTTCTAATCCCTGAGCCGACTAGGTGAAAAATCTGTCGATGTGCCCTTGAGCAAGGCACTTAACCCTAATTGCTCCTGTAAGTCGCTCTGGATAAGAGCGTCTGCTAAATGACTAAAAATGTAATTGACTCTGAACAAACTGCAATAAAGCACATACAGGACAGTATTCAATCAACTTTATTGGCAATCTTTGCAACGTTACTCCATAAAAAGAGTACTGTATGTTCGGTATGGTCCAGGATGTTGAGACGGCCAGCACAAAGAACATCTGTCAGCCTCTGTCAGCCCCTCCCTCTAGAGCGGCCCCAGGGCCCTCTGTGTATCAAACAGGCCCAGTGAGGGTCGCCCCTGCCATGTGCTTCTCATGTGCCATGGTAATTGTGGCCCATTGTCATCAACCGGACTCCTGCGCCTTTCCCTTTTGATGTGACTACACTAATTTATCCTCTCCCCCCCCCCCCCCCCATCTCTCTCTCCATCCATGTATGGCCTCAGTGTTTCTCTGAGCAGCCTTTGATAGTGGCGCAATAGCTTTAATTGTTTTGTACTTTTCTGCGGCCGCTCCTCGTAGGTGGGCTCAATAAACTATACGGACACCAAAGCCTAGACCCCCATGCAATGTCAGGACCCCCTGCTCTGAGAAAATGAGTAATTAGCGGACCGTTGTTTAAATTGATGGATGGCGACCCTATCTCGATTCTCGTCACTTTTTTGAAGATATTGGACGTCTCGCGACTTGTCGGCGGTCATCGCAGCTGGAAATCAAAGTAGGAGCTTTTTCACATGCTGCTGGTCCCAGTAGCGCCTTTGATTTCGTAAATTGTCTCATTAAAGATGAGGCTGGAATCACCGTGGAGACCTGGCCCGAGTGGGAATTTGCCCTCGGTGCTGAAGGGCTGTTAGCACATCGGAGCGGCAGATTCCCAAGGCTTTTGGCTTGGGCAATTAGGCCTGGGAGTCAGGGATGCAAAGGCATGCGCAAGAGAAGGGAGGGAGGGGAGAGTCCAGGTGAGCCTCCTCCTCGTGATCACTGGCATGTTAGAATTAGTTTAATTGGGGCTCTGTTTGATTTTCACCGACGACAACCCTCCCCCCACACACACTCAGATGCACTCACACAGACAGACGCACCCAACTCCACCCCCTAACTTAATGGCAGAATGGTGACTTGTCAAAGTTGACAGCGACCTCAATGTCAGAGGGAGGGGAATGGGGAGAGGGGGTAGTGAAATACCCTTTGAAGTGTGGCACCCACTCACTTTTGCCCTGCCTACTTTTGAGCGCGGCATTTTCTTGTCTTTTTCTGGAAGAAACGTTTGAAAACAAATTGACACCTGGCCTTTGGGTCTTCTCCTCTGCGACCACGAGGCATTTTGCTAATGTCACCTGCTGCAGATGACTTCAATGGGATTATCGCATTCTCTTCTTGAGGACGTGGTTTGACATGTGTGGTTACCTGAACTTTTTTCCCCAGGTCGTCAAGACTTTACATTAACTTTTAACTCTCTTCCAATGATGTGTTCATCCTGAGGTGTCTGCTTGCTTGGTATTATCGCCAGCCCTTCAATAGTCCTAATTGGGACGGTTGGTTGTCATAAGGTAATGATAAAAAGGAGAGAGAGAGAGAACCCCAACTCATTTCCATCAACTCATTTCCATCGGTGTGTCATGCTTTCTGGAAATTCACATTTAAACAGGCCAATTAGGGCCGGCAGACCTCCCCGGTCATCACACGCCGGTCGGGCCTCGGCACAAACAAACACACCAAGGACCCTATTATCCTCCTTCCCTCTCAAAGGCAGTCAAGCAATTTCTCTCCTTAAGTAGTGCATTTTAAGAAGCTGTACTATCTAATATTCTGTCGCTCTCTCCCACTCTCACCCACTCTTGTCTTTCTCAGCGTTCTAGAGGCAGGTTTCGGCTTTTTGCCCTTCCTCCCTCCTCCCTCCTCCCCCACCCTCCCTCCCTCCTCCTTCTCTCTGTTGAGGAATCTGGCCTAAATGAAAGCACATAGTTTGTGCGAGGGACTCATCGGGGCCTGGGCATCAGGGTGTTTCGTGCCGCCCCGTCAGTTGATGTTCCTGAATTGGTTTGAAGGGAGATCAAAGGATCCCTCCAAATGGAGAGCCTGCTGTCAGAGAGAGAGACTGCTCCCTCGACCGAACCGGGGCTCTGCTGATCAAGCCGTCACATGCGCCTCCCTTTTCCCTCAGCCCTGGCAGGGAGCACTGCAGAAACTACGGGGACAAACATGCGAACGCTTTTTGTTTTACACTTTGACCTCTCCTGGTGTGTTGACGTCTGTTTTTCTTTTTCTTCACCCAGTTAATTTCTCCCCACATTGTGTCTCTTTGCGTTATTTTGGGGGTTGTTGCCAAAGCTCATTTGGTACATTGTTGACTGTTCTATTGCATAGAGCTCCGTTCATTTCAGGTCTCTATATTGAGGGACTCAGTCTTCCCTCGTGTGACATTACAAATTACATTCCCTCTGTAAAACAGTTTGTTCCTCATGAAAAGTGTGCGTCATGAATGCACAACCACCCCCCACCATTTGCCTCCATGTTGTCTACCCCCAGCCCCAGCCCCCCTGTAACCCCTCCAGCCTCATCCCACACCACCATCACCACCCCCACCACCGTCCCGCCGCCGTATCATCCGCACACACGCCGCATCATAATTAGGCCGTGTACCAAGTTCCCCGATAACATGTACAGTTTATTTTCCCGTCTTAATTCCTTATCAGATGCATTGATCGCGCCGCGTGTGCATTGATCTGGGGCCACTGTCTGGAGAGCAGCGATAAGCGGCGGCTTGTCTCCCTCTCCCCGTGCCTCACCCTCGGTGTTCACCGCGCCCCCGCGGGCCGGAGGGGGGAGCGGCGGCCCGGGATTAGCACCTTATTAGCTTCACAGGAGGCTTCGCATTTTTTAAAGCTGACACCTCGACAGCCGCGCTGAGGCTACGTTACCAATGGGAAACATGCACACCGGCTCGACTCCATGACAATACACGCTTCAAAAGGCTCAGAGGAATGAGAGGTTGGCTATTTTTCATAGCCTGTTTTTTTTCTCTTTAAAGATGTGCCATATATTTACATAGTGACACTTCAATGTGGACACAAACCTTTAGCACTACTGTCATTCTACCTGTTCTTAACCGCAAGCAAAACATGTAGTAGCAATTCAAATTCTAAATGCCTTAGATATAACCATTTGCACTTATTTTTGTTGTTGCAGGATTGTCGATGGCACAGTCACACACAGCGACAAGAAGACTGCTCGGGTAAGTGTCATTTCAGGCCTACTGTCCATAAAGCGCTTGTTTGCAATAAGCTTTACTCTTGTTTGCCATTAGTCTTAGACCCGGTGAGAACAGGTGATGTGTATGTTTGTGTTGAAAGGAAGTGGTGATAAGTGGGAATTAATGCACAAGCACTTCCCACACTATCTGTCACGCACACACACACACACACACACCCTCTATCTCTATCACACACACACACTCATGCACCAACACAAATGCACAATCACTCCTATCTGATCAGCGAAAGATGAACTAGTGTCATTCAGGCCCCCACAAGACAGAGGGGTTTGTTGACGGTTGGGTTTTCTCTCTCTTTATGCGTTGTAACCTGCCCTTCGTTAAGCCCAAGCTAGGCCTTAAAATGCATCCGTCGCTCCCCGAGGGGAGGGTTGCACCACCAGTGCCTCTGGGCTAATGGCCATGAGCGGCCAGCCCATTAGGCCCCTGTTATTGGGACTCCCTCATTAGCATCTGGGCCCATTGTGTGGCCAAACAATGGCAACAAACAAAACATTAACATGGAAATGGGCGAAATGTACCTAATTAGTTTTCTGTGCTTGTATTGTTAAGCGCTAAAAAGATAGAGCTAAATTGCTTTGGATTTCAACGAGGTTCCAAAGCCCCCCTCCTCCGCTGTGGTTTCTGGAAAGTCACAGAGAAAGAGAATGGTGTGTTTCAATCCCTACTGGCCAATGACTATTGTAAGGACAATGTAGCAACATGTCATAAAAGGAAAATTAAGTACATTTAAAGATGCACTATGCAGAAATCGGTCCGCCATTTCCTGGTTGCAAAAATTCTAATAGTTCGCCTAATTTCAGTTTATGTGACTTAACAAGCAAGTATAGTGTAGAGAATCATTGTACCATCTAAAAAAATATTGTATTTTCAGCTGCTTGAAGCTGGTGTACAAAACCGAAAGTAAGCATAAACAAAACTTAAGAACGGGAAGCATAGAAATAGTGCACATACAGTGAGGGGGAAAAGTATTTGATCCCCTGCTGATTTTGTACGTTTGCCCACTGACAAAGACATGATCAGTCTATAATTTTAATGGTAGGTTTATTTGAACAGTGAGAGACAGAATAACAACAACAAAATCCAGAAAAACGCATGTCAAAAATGTTATAAATTGATTTGCATTTTAATGAGGGAAATAAGTATTTGACCCCTCTGCAAAACATGACTTAGTACTTGGTGGCAAAACCCTTGTTGGCAATCACAGAGGTCAGACGTTTCTTGTAGTTGGCCACCAGGTTTGCACACATCTCAGGAGGGATTTTGTCCCACTCCTCTTTGCAGATCTTCTCCAAGTCATTAAGGTTTCGAGGCTGACGTTTGGCAACTCGAACCTTCAGCTCCCTCCACAGATTTTCTATGAGATTAAGGTCTGGAGACTGGCTAGGCCACTCCAGGACCTTAATGTGCTTCTTCTTGAGCCACTCCTTTGTTGCCTTAGCCATGTGTTTTGGGTCATTGTCATGCTGGAATACCCAATCACGATCCATTTTCAATGCCCTGGCTGAGGGAAGGAGGTTCTCACCCAAGATTTGATGGTACATGGCCCGTCCATCATCCCTTTGATGCGGTGAAGTTGTCCTGTCCCCTTAGCAGAAAAACACCCCCAAAGCATAATGTTTCCACCTCCATGTTTGAAGGTGGGGATGGTGTTCTTGGGGTCATAGGCAGCATTCCTCCTCCTTCAAACACGGCGAGTTGAGTTGATGCCAAAGAGCTCGATTTTGGTCTCATCTGAACACAACACTTTCACCCAGTTCTCCTCTGAATCATTCAGATGTTCATTGGAAAACTTCAGACGTGCATGTATATGTGCTTTCTTGAGCAGGGGGACCTTGCGGGCGCTGCAGGATTTCAGTCCTTCACGGCATAGTGTGTTACCAATTGTTTTCTTGGTGACTATGGTCCCAGCTGCCTTGAGATAATTGACAAGATCCTCCCGTGTAGTTCTAGGCTGATTCCTCACCGTTCTCATGATCATTGCAACTCCACAAGGTGAGATCTTGCATGGTGCCCCAGGCCGAGGGAGATTGACAGTGTTTTTGTGTTTCTTCCATTTGCGAATAATCGCACCAACTGTTGTCACCTTCTCACCAAGCTGCTTGGTGATGGTCTTGTAGCCCATTCCAGCCTTGTGTAGGTCTACAATCTTGTCCCTGACATCCTTGGAGAGCTCTTTGGTCTTGGCCATGGTGGAGAGTTTGGAATCTGATTGATTGATTGCTTCTGTGGACAGGTGTATTTTATATAGGTAACAAGCTGAGATTAGGAGCACTCCCTTTAAGAGTGTGCTCCTAATCTCAGCTCGTTACCTGTATAAAAGACACCTGGGAGCCAGAAATCTTTCTGATTGAGAGGGGGTCAAATACTTATTTCCCTCATTAAAATGCAAATCAATTTATAACATTTTTGACATGGATTTTGTTGTTGTTATTCTGTCTCTCACTGTTCAAATAAACCTACCATTAAAATTATAGACTGATCATTTCTTTGTCAGTGGGCAAACATACAAAATCAGTAGGGGATCAAATACTTTTTTCCCTCACTGTAGAACAGATACAGTGGGGGAAAAAAGTATTTAGTCAGCCACCAATTGTGCAAGTTCTCCCACTTAAAAAGATGAGAGAGGCCTGTAATTTTCATCATAGGTACACGTCAACTATGACAGACAAAATGAGAAAAATAAATCCAGAAAATCACATTGTAGGATTTTTAATGAATTTATTTGCAAATTATGGTGGAAAATAAGTATTTGGTCAATAACAAAAGTTTCTCAATACTTTGTTATATACCCTTTGTTGGCAATGACACAGGTCAAACGTTTTCTATAAGTCTTCACAAGGTTTTCACACACTGTTGCTGGTATTTTGGCCCATTCCTCCATGCAGATTTCCTCTAGAGCAGTGATGTTTTGGGGCTGTCGCTGGGCAACACGGACTTTCAACTCCCTCCAAAGATTTTCTATGGGGTTGAGATCTGGAGACTGGCTAGGCCACTCCAGGACCTTGAAATGCTTCTTACGAAGCCACTCCTTCGTTGCCCGGGCGGTGTGTTTGGGATCATTGTCATGCTGAAAGACCCAGCCACGTTTCATCTTCAATGCCCTTGCTGATGGAAGGAGGTTTTCACTCAAAATCTCACAATACATGGCCCCATTCATTCTTTCAGTCGTCCTGGTCCCTTTGCAGAAAAACAGCCCCAAAGCATGATGTTTCCACCCCCATGCTTCACAGTAGGTATGGTGTTCTTTGGATGCAACTCAGCATTCTTTGTCCTCCAAACACGACGAGTTGAGTTTTTACCAAAAAGTTATATTTTGGTTTCATCTGACCATATGACATTCTCCCAATCCTCTTCTGGATCATCCAAATCCACTCTAGCAAACTTCAGACGGGCCTGGACATGTACTGGCTTAAGCAGGGGGACACGTCTGGCACTGCAGGATTTGAGTCCCTGGCGGCGTAGTGTGTTACTAATGGTAGGCTTTGTTACTTTGGTCCCAGCTCTCTG
This sequence comes from Coregonus lavaretus, assembly GCF_964263955.1. Taxonomy (NCBI): domain Eukaryota; kingdom Metazoa; phylum Chordata; class Actinopteri; order Salmoniformes; family Salmonidae; genus Coregonus; species Coregonus lavaretus. The sequence continues at coordinate 8,046,635 of NC_139993.1, forward strand.
CAGGTCATTCACTAGGTCCCCCCGTGTGGTTCTGGGATTTTTGCTCACCGTTCTTGTGATCATTTTGACCCCACGGGGTGAGATCTTGCGTGGAGCCCCAGATCTAGGGAGATTATCAGTGGTCTTGTATGTCTTCAATTTCCAAATAATTGCTCCCACAGTTGATTTCTTCAAACCAAGCTGCTTACGTATTGCAGATTCAGTCTTCCCAGCCTGGTGCAGGTCTACAATTTTGTTTCTGGTGTCCTTTGACAGCTCTTTGGTCTTGGCCATAGTGGAGTTTGGAGTGTGACTGTTTGAGGTTGTGGACAGGTGTCTTTTATACTGATAACAAGTTCAAACAGGTGCCATTAATACAGGTAACGAGTGGAGGACAGAGGAGCCTCTTAAAGAAGAAGTTACAGGTCTGTGAGAGCCAGAAATCTTGCTTGTTTGTAGGTGACCAAATACTTATTTTCCACCATAATTTGCAAATAAATTCATTAAAAATCCTACAATGTGATTTTCTGGATTTTTTTTCCTCAATTTGTCTGTCATAGTTGACGTGTACCTATGATGAAAATAATAGGCCTCTCTCATCTTTTTAAGTGGGAGATTTGGTGGCTGACTAAATACTTTTTTCCCCCACTGTATACCGCTTCTCAGACTTACTTTCAGTGAGAATGACAGATCTATAACACACATTTCCATGTGAATTTGGTTGAGTCGCCCAATAAGTTACATATTGCAGCTTTAAATTACCGATAAGTGTTAGGCCTATATATATGTGAAAATATTTCTTATACATAGTATTTGCATGGCTATTAATCACATCACATCTAAATGTTAGGTCTTACTGGCAAGATTAACAGAAGGACTGTTTACCAATATAATATAATGCTCCTGTGTATTATGTTCCTAAAGTTTTGTTTTTAGTGTGCATTCATTCGTCTGTGCTTTATACAATTGTCTTTGTCATTGTCTTTGTTCATGTGAAGTTCTTGGGATGTTTGACGAAGAGAACTTTCTGTCAGCAGTTGCTATTTTGTGGAACACCTTAATAAGAGTATGGTATGTCAAGAGTGCCTCTCTCAACAGCAGTCCTTGTGCTGAATGAACAACCTTTTGGTTTGTGGAATGAATGACCTCCTTCCTCCCAAACGCACCCTGGGCATGTTTATTGAATTTCTTGTCGGCCATCTTTGTTTACCTCATTAAGGCAAAGTGGGAATTCCTCGACTTACACAGAAAGGGATTAACGACACTTCGCCCGTGACCAAACCAAACCTGTGGTACAGAAGAACGACCAATCTTCATAACCATGACCAGCCCTGTTTAACATTCAGCTTGGAGACTTGGCCCGTTTCCCCAATCATGTTTTATTTTTACCATCTCGCTCTCGTTTTCCATTTTCGTGATTAGTGTTGTTCTGACTGGCACTGTCCGTGATAATATTCCCTCAGTACAACAAAAAAATGTGGCTGTAATGAGAGAGAGCAAAGAAAATTATTTCTCATGAGCTCTATTTTTGACGTTGTCTCCGTCCTCCTTCCCATTGAAGTAGAGACGCATTGACTGACAGTGTCAGCTTGTTAATTAGTCGTTATTGGTTGTCCTCAACGAGCTCTTTGACTGGGGAGCCCTCACCAGTGACCTCGGTAACCCCTGCCCATTCTACGTCAGACTCCAACATGGTGGATGCTCATCATTAACCGCTCATCAATCACCGTTAACACACTGCTCTGCCAAGCTGCCTGCCACTACACAGCCGGCATCCACACTCTGCTCTTTTTGTTAGTGCAGTCTGCTCCATGGGCCAGTTTTTTTGACCAGTTTATACTCTTGGATTGGGCCAGTTTTGGACCAGTTTATGCTCTTGTATTGGGCCAGTTTTGGACCAGTTTATACTCTTGGATTGGGTCAGTTTTGGACCAGTTTATACTCTTGGATTGGGTCAGTTTTGGACCACCAACTACTACAGTCCTATGGAACTGGATGACATCTGCAGTTACCATAAATGCCAAAAGTATTTTTCGGATTCTGACTTTCTGGACAACACCTAAGGTACGTCTAAAAAAGGGTAGAACTTTATTTTAGTTTTACTATCCTTTTAAGTGTCTTGGATTGGACCAATTAGGACTTGGCTTTCCTGTTATCATCACCTACTAGCCACCTGGATTATTCTATTGATTGTTCTGGAACTTTTGCATCACTTCCTGCGGATCCAGCAGATCCAGCTGATGATGTCTTTAACTCTTCCTCCCATCATCCTAGAATCCTGGACCCTTGTGACCAGTCAACCCCCTTTTCACCCAATCAACAGATTATCATATCAGTAACATCTGCATGGTCTTCATGGTCCCCTCTGAATGATATTCAATACCTCCAATTGAAGACTGCGCATTTCATTACAAGAGGCACCCCTGAGTGATATGATTCACGCCTGTTCCTGTGTAGACACTGGACATGCTTAACCCCCACAGATTGCTCCACTACTCTGTGGTGTTTGCATCTTTAGGCCTCCAGAGGGCTTTAAACAAATGCCATTTGTTTGAGTGGCCTCTGACACCCGAGCACTTGAGCCAGAGGTTTATCTCCTATGCCGATGAGCAACTGACTGCCAGGGAAGGTTGCAGTGTATATTATGGTTTTAGATTAAAGAGCAGTAAAGCCCAGGAACACGGCCTAATCCCGCTCCTCGGTGCAGCTCATGGAGCAGTCGTGTTGACCGTGACCTTTTTGGAAAGGGAGGATTTGGTTGAAGATGCCCCCAAGATTGTGTGTGTGGGGGTATGGAGTCAGGACAGGCCGCCGGTTAATTGATTGAAAATGTAGAATATTTTTTAGCTGTCAAATCCCTGCAGACTCAAGATCGAAGTCACTCGCTCTCTCGCTCTCTCTCGCTCTCTCTCTCTTTCTGTCTCTCTCTGTCTCTCTCTTTGTGCTCTAAATAAGGACAAATTGAGAATTAATTAGCCAGCTTTTTTTGTTGCTGTTTATTGTCACTGTTGATGGAGTTATATTTATATCTACTGTAGTTCTCTGTTCCCTGAGATACACAGCCCAATTCTATGCAAGGTCTTAGGGCCTTGAATGTTTCTTTGTGGGGTTTTAGGGCTAAAGGAGGAGGATAAACAGCTTTCCCGTCCCCAGGAGGAATGGGTATCCCCATGCCCCTGGAGGCAAGAGAATGGGGCTTGGGGAGAACCCCCCTCCGCCCTCCATTGGTGATTGTTCCTATGCTAAGGGCCAGGGCTGTTGTTATGTTGTAGGTTGCAGTAGGGCCTGATAACTGCCTGTGTCACACTGCAGCTCGCCTCATTAGTCACGCACCCTAGCCCCAACGTGATTTACTATCAAAACACATTGGTGTGTGTGTGTCTGTGTCTGTGTGTGAGTTATTAATGTTCATCCTTAAAACAAAACAATTGCAGCTGCTTTAAGGTGGTTTAAAACATAGTAGAACAATTGGAATTGATTCAGTTCAACTACTGAATTTACATGACAGTGTTCAATTTCGTCAAGATACACTGCATCATTTAAATCATTACAGCCAATGCTATGCCAGATCCTAGGAGCCACCCTTAGTATCTCCTCGGGGAGATACAGCAAGGTTAGGGAATATCCCTACCTGCCCCAGTGCTGTTGGCACAGGGTTAATAGGTGTTCAACCCTCCCATTATCCAGGAGCGTTTGTGAATTACCAGCCGAGTGATGTTTACCATTGATATCATATATATGCTAATTTCACCACTTAATTAGTGGGGAGGGGCCGGCAGGCGGGGCAGCAGGAGGAGTGAGGGAGGGGGCGATCATGTGTAAAATTGATTTGTGAGGGGTGATATTTGATAGACCGCAGGGGAGTGGAGGCTCTTTGGAGAGAGAGCAGGCAGGGGGTGCTGCCATGGGGAGTGGGCTCGGAACAGAGACTCCTCATGAAATAAAGTCCGACTTTTATTTCGGTTTTTCCTCTATCCATGACAATTCAGGTGTAGTTATGCTAAAACAAACTTGTGTATCATAGTTAAACATATTTATCTGCCTGCATGAATATGATATAAAAAAGATGAAGGTATGAGGTTTTTGATTCAGGGCTAAATTGAGCGATTGAATATCCTACTTTACATAATTAAGTAGGTTTTTGCACAATTGCCCTTTAAGGTAATTGTGGCTGCTTTTGTTGTCCTCCATATTAAATAGTAATTGGTAATAGTTCAATTTCCTAATCGTTGGTTGGGGAATTCCCTCTCTAACTACCGTTAATTACAGTAGTGCCCTAACGATGCTCACCAGAGAGCTCTGAGCAGCCAGCATATTTAATTAAATTGTTAGTCTTTAATCAGGGGTTACAGCAAAATAACACTGGGAAATAATACTATTAGAGGAATTAATAATTGTGATAACAAAACAATGGTTGAATTTGCTAAATGCCAGATTTGGGGGATTGTATTTTTTACTACTGAAACACACACACACACACACACACACACACACACACACACACACACACACACAAACACAGCAAACCTTTTATTGGTAGACGGACATGTCCTAACCTCTATATGCATTCAAATAAAAGTACTTTATTTTACACAAGCCCTCAACTTTAAAGTTTCCTAAATGACTCTCAGGTTTTACTTTCTATCCTTATTTATTTAAATTGTGTTTTTTTTTGCATAAATTCTCACAATTTAAACTGTGAATATTATGTAAAATAACAACTACATGAGACAAAAATACATATATTGAGCACAAATATGTTTTGCTTTGATAAGTTGAAAATGCACTTCTTGTGCCACCTGGCGCGCTCATTGTCAAGTCCCTGGTTTTAGCCAAAGGTTTAAGCCGCCGTACGTGAGACGCATGGTTAAATGTCTGCTGGCTCTGAAACAAACAGCCCGCACCTCGCTTTAAGTATATTATCAGCCAAGTTCCTTTAGGAACGTATTGCTAAAGAAGCTTACCATTTAATTAATGTAAGTTCGGCACAGATTACACCCAGGCCAGTCTTGTAAGCGTAGGCTAGTCTTATTGACCTCCTATGCAAGAGCTTAAAGACACAAGAATGGCATTTTTACAAACTTTAATGGGATAACTAGTATAATCTATCCGAAGTAAGGGAGGAATAAAGTCTTTTAAACATAATACCCTTCCAAGTTGTGAGTGGGAGAGGGTCTCTGATGTGAAGTGCTGGGCTGACATTGCTACTTGTTTATTTGGGTATTAACTAGATACTTGACATATTTTTGCCTGCCTGGGATTTTCAGTTGATTTGTTTTGTAATAACTTATCTTTATCACTGTTTTTCTTAATAATGCTGACATTTTTGGGGAGCTTTTTTGGAGTTCTTTTTTTTAATGTTTAAAAACTCCCCAACAGGCAAAGGTGGAGATGAAATTACAGAATATTTATAGATGCCAATTTTGTCTAATGATTTTATCATGTATTGTTAGGAGATACCAATAAATGTGAATTTCTTAAAATTAGAAGGAAAAAATTATACATACAGACAACATATGAGATAAACATATAGATGTGTTAATATAACTGTAGAAGTTTGAAGAAGTATGTTTTATATTTATCCTTGTAACATTTGCATGTTTTATATTCACTGGAATGACATTTAGTAAGATCAATAGGGTTTGTTATTTTTGGTATTACTTTAACTTTGCCGCACAAACTCCACAAACGCCACCATTTCACACGCAATGCAATACACAAATTATATGATCTAGAACAAAAGCCGTTTTATTCGTTTATTTGCAAATTCTCCACCCATCCCCCCCTCCCCACCCCATTTTACCACAGATGTTGCTGTGATTTTTTTTCTCTCTCTTCTTTTTTTAGTTTCGGTGTCACCCTTTTCAAACATTCTTTAACAGTGGGATAAAGGGATGGGGGGATAGAGAAGATTAGGCAACGGGATCCTCAAGGCATTGTCTGAAAATCTGCAGATAAAAAGCATTGGTTTGATGGGAGGGGAGCTGGAGGGGGTGGGACTGGGAGGGATTCGTAGCGTACGGGGGCAGGTGGTGGTGGCGGGTATTTTGGGGGTGCTTAGAAGCGATAGAGCCAACTGAGGAAAATGATATTGATATTTTGATATAGCAAGCCAACCAACCCTTATCATTAGGACCTTGCTTTGCCTGTGACGCTTTCTTCAACTGCTGAATATTGATGTCAGCAATAAGCTGGTGAAATTTGGCATGGCTACAGCGCATTGCCAAAAATAGGACAGTGATTGGAGCTCATTGTATTATCCGCTTAATGGAAATATTATGACAGGATTCTTCTCCTTTTCATCTTGCAGCATCTTCTTCAGAATTGACCGTATTGTCATAGATAGGAATTTCATAGTAGGGTTTTCAATGTGTATCAAATGTGTTTGGCAAAGGATCGCTGTTAACAACAATCCAGAGCATTTTGTTCATGCCTCTCCAAAAAAATAAAATAAAAAGTAGGCTAACATTTCCCCCCATAGCATTGATGTGTTTGATGACCAATCCATGTGTATTGACGAACCCATTAGCACCCTCATTTTAATCAATTGAAAGGTGATACTGTTAGCCTATTCTTGATAGTCCATTAATTTAATCCATATTATTTTCCTCAATGTTTTTTGGGGAAGGATTACACATTCTGCCCCATTTAAACTAGAAGAAGCATAGGTTATCATTAGGTGGGGAGGACAGGGTAACTTTGCCTAATTGATCATCATTTAGTTTACAAATTATGTCCTGACAGTGTAATTGAATTTGATTTATGTGGTCCATCAAGAGATCCATTGACATGTAAACTGATCAAGACGCTCATATCAGTTAATGGTCAATGACTGGGAGCCTGCTAATGATGCCCCTTCATTGACTTGCTAAACTAGCCATTCCATTCCTTAAGTAGTTGTTATTTCCTTTAGCCTAGAGTGTATTTTGGCTGAAAGACATCCACCCGCCAGGAATTGTAATGCAATTGACGAGCAACATTGGAATTAATAGGAAATGCAATTGATTGTTTTCTTGTAAACATAATCACATTTTTGTTTTGCAATTTTACAACCACACAAATGTCAGTAAGGCTATTCTTGGTGAGCAGGCCTAATGTTAAACTATCTATTCTTGGTGAGCAGGCCTAATGTTAAACTATATTTATTACTTCAATTTAACAGTTAACATTCAAGTTATTTATTTTAGGTATTGCCCCCCCCCCATTAGATATGTATAGAACCAGGTTCTTGCCTTTCGAGCTAGGCTTGCCTTTCAACAACAAGCAGCTAATACCAGTTAAACCAGCACATTAGATAAGAGATAAGGTAATAGGAAAGGAAATTACCCTCTTGTATTTTGGGAAGAGCTTTTGCCTTCCCCTAGCTATCTTAAAAAATTCAAGGAGATGGAAGAGGAAAAAAACTCCCTGTTGGAATTCTTCCTCCAGATGCTTTGTCGTAGACTAATGGTGTTAGCGCAGCCATTAGCCCGGCAGATTAATTCATTAAGCTAATGTGAGGCTAACCCTGTCGGCCCTGCTGAAACGCGTGCAATATGACACTGCTCAAATTTGTTCTAACACATGCCCTGGGGAGCCAAACAGCCCGGTGCTAATGGGGGAGGTGGAGCCAATTATGCAAATTAAATTGGTACTGTCAACAGACTGTAGTAGAACTGACTGACTAGCTATCTCTTCTTTCCACCTCTCTGCTTGCGTTCCCTCTCTCTCTCTCGCTCTCTTGCTCTTTTCCTTAATGTCCTTTCACCTCTGTTTTCTCGCTCCTCTTTTCATGTCTTCTTCTTTTCTCCTCTCGTTCACTTCTCTCTTCCTCCTCTCGTTCACTTCTCTCTTCCTCTCGTTCACCTCTCTTCCTCTTCTCCTCATTTCTCTCTTTCTCTTTTTCTCTGTCTGTGCATCTGGAGTGTGATGGGTAGTGTATAGGCTATGCTAGGAGAGCGATAAGGTCTGTTTGTGTGGCTGTGGGGATGGGTGGTCTGAGTCTTATTTACCTGCAGGTGAAGAGGCTTTTCATTCAGGTCTCTGCAGGCCTATCTTTACATTGTGTTCCCTGCCGTTCTGTCAACACTCATCTGGAGCACTGTTGAGTCAATAGTCTGCAGTCTCACACCAAGGGCCCTACACAACATATGGCCACAGTCACCAATACGCTCTCCCATGGACCCTCTTACAAGCAACGGCCAGATGAGCATCAGTAGAACGACCTTTCTGAGGAATATGTGTGAGCCAAGCTCAAATTTGTTGTAGTAGTAGAATTGCTGTTAATACATAATTGTTTGCTAGATATTGACAAAAGTAGTGTATAGTCATTGGCCAGTAGTGATCAGAGGCTAATAGACAGTGTTGCATTAAGTATACTTAATCACTATTGGTATCAATCTAGCCAAAGTTTCCAAACTTCTGCTGCATCTGGTTGGCTGAGGCAGAGGGAGGCCTGATCTGGTGGCTGGCCGGGCATAGATATGTCATGCAGGTGCTGCTCCTCCCCCCCCGAGCCCAACATTCTTCCATAGCCATGTGTGCCGGGGCAAACCACGCATACGAGGAGCGCCGTCCCACCGCTGACTAATCAGTGCCCCGGCAACATGCATTGTTGCTCTATGCAAATCCATTCACATTGGAATAGGGGGCTAGGGGGGAGAGGATCCCGAGCTCAGGCAACAGAGTTGGATAGAAAACTGAGGCCAGCCAATAAATGAAAGTTTGCCTTAAATCCGTGGGATAATAGAGGCAGGGTTGGGGCCGAGCTTCAAAACCGAGATAAACAGAGGGATTACTCCTCGGTTTTGCATCACTCGCTCTCCTCTGGGTGGCCCTTAACCGTCAAGAAAGCAGAGGGGGAGAGAGGGAGAAAGAAAGAAAGAAGAAGAAAAAACGTTTAACGCATGGACATTCACACAGCACATGGGGGAAAGGAGTGAGCCTAATTCCATCAAAGACGGAGAAATTAGCAATTAATTTATTCGATTCTCCTCCCTTCCCCCAACCCTCCCTCTATTTTAGGCCCAATTGTTGGTCAGTTCTGCAACATCTGGTCCTGAGCAGTCCGTGTAGCTGACGACTGATGGCCTCTCCACTAAAGTAGCAGGCAGAGAAAATCGCCCCTTTTTCATTCATTTCTTTCCCCCTCTGAGATTAGTTAGGAACGAGGAAAGTAATCATTAAAAATGTTGCTCTTTTTCCAGGCCATGCATAACCACAGGCGGCGACTTTATTTGCAATTGTAATTTAAAGAATAATTAAAATAAGTTAAATGATTCTGTAAATGTAGAACAACTTGAGTCTTTGTGCTCAAGGGTGCATGAACCTCCCTCCTATGGCTGGTTGCTCTGATAATCTCGGTAATGAAAGGATGTTGCTCGACACTAATGACAATTTTTAAGTGTTTTGGGATTTGCCTCATCCCTCCGTCCTCCATGCACTTTCTCTCTGATGGCGGTGGTGGCATGTGTTTTGTAATGGTGTTCAGGGGCCAGCAGTTCTAATGCTGGGAATCCTATTTAATTCATTTGCTGTAAACATTGATGAAACATTATTGTAATAATAATTTATTCATTTTTGCATTTAAAGGCCACAAATTGGTAACTTCTGAGAACATAGATTGTGTATTACAGATTGGGAACTTCTGAGAACATACATTGTGTATTACAGATTGGGAACATCTGAGAACATAGATTGTGTATTACAGATTGGTAACTTATGAGAACATAGATTGTGTATTACAGATATAGATAGAAAATGGGATGGACCCTGTATTGATGCATGTCATGTCTGGTGACTTTAAAGCCTTTTTATTGTCACCTGGAGCTAATGCTGCTCAATCAAATGCGGAGTGTCAAGGGGAGAGGAGATGGAGATGGCCTGCATAACGATAGCGTTTTTTTAAAATTCAGTGTTTGAGATACAGGCTTTTGAGCAGCAGCAGCAGATTATGACTCCCTCCAGCTCTTGTGGAAATTAGCTGTTGACATTCTTCGGGGTCATTGTCCAAGATAGCTGGGCCAACCACCAGGATTTAGTAGATAAACCCTTCCACTGAGACCTTTATCCATTTCACATTTCACCACAACTGGAAAAGGTTAACAAAATGATGCTTGGCAATGTACCCCTCTATAGTCCTATCTCCCTCATAAATATTGACGTAAATATGCTGTCTGCGTTAAATAAGAGTTCTGTCAAGCTATTCGAAGGTAAGTTTGTATATTTGCACGTGTAAGCCTATGTTAACACGGTATCTCACATTTATCTTGCTTTGCCTGCAAACCTGCCTCATATTTGGACTAATAATGGACCCTTTGGAATAGTCCTTCGACCATGCTTGTCCATCTTGCACCGTTGGCCATTTTGACCAATCTTGGCTTCTCTTTATGACACACATTAGGCTATAGGCCCATATCGCAAAATGGCGTGAAGAGGAGCCACAAGCATTCACTGAAAGGGACTTCTTTAATCATTTAGAAACAAAACCCAAGGAATTTCTCATTAAGACCACGGTCAAAGTACAGGAAGGCGATGATGTTATTGTTTTTTTCCCATGATCCTTTTGGCAACCTCGGGTCTTAGGAAAACAACCCAGACGACATGACAAAAAACTAACTTGAAAGGACACAAAAGCACAATGAGGGACGAAGGCAAGGCGCACCACTGGCGGCTGTCTCGGAACCAATGGAGGAGTAGGCCTCGCCATACAGCCCCGGCCACTCCAATTCTGAGCCGATGCTAATGAGGCCGCTCTGATCCCTCCGGCGCTTCCCATGTTTTCAACACCTTCAAGGACCACATGGCGCTAGCAGCATAAAGACAACTAAATGAGAAATCCTAACATTTTTTTGTGGAGCCGGGGCTCTCGGCGGCGGCTTGCTTTTCAGGCCCGGACTGCTCATTGAATATTCCCTCCATGAAAAGAAAAGATAAGAAAGAGGTGCAACAGGGGGGTAAGGATGAGTAAACTTCTACGAAAAATTGACATATTTGCCGATCAATTTATGGGTGCACAAGGCACTGAAGCCACTGAGGAAGAAAGAAAAAAAGAGTCCCGAGATTTGACAGTGGAAAGAAAGAAAAGGGAGAAGATGCTAAAATTTTGGCGGGTGTTTCTCACAAGCACCATAATGAGATCACTAACATCTTGAGTCAGCCTCAGCTATAGTGGACCAAACAACAGCCTGGCAGATGAAAGGTGAATGGGCCCTAGGTTCCCGCTGGCTGTTTTAGACCCCCTTTAATAGCACTGAGCCCTATGAAAGGCTCCTGGGCAGTAGCTCATATTAGCACCCAGGCACACTGGTTAATAGGATGATGCCTTTTGGCTTTTGTCATGAGATTATTAAGGGTTCTGTTGTCACCGGTGCCTGTTGAGCACAAGCCCCTAGAATCGTCTCCCTGCGCTCATTGTCTGGTTTATGTAGTAAAAGGGGTCTTTTGATGAGACACCTCTCAGGGCTCTATCAGGTGAGCTCTGCTCAGGGGTCTCCCATCTACTACACCCTCAGAAAAATCTCAAGTGCTCTGTTTTCCACTAAAGACCCTTGAATCTGTCATCATCTTCGACAAAGCCAAAAGCTACAGAAGGTAGGTAGAGGAAGGAGGAAAAAGGGAGATGAATAAAGCAACCTCTCTCGGTCATTGAAAAAATAAATATGTTTGAATTAAATTAATTCATTTACCCTCTTTCGTTTTCCTACGTAGATGAGTAGGGCTATACAAACTGAAGGAGAGAGGTATAGAATGTTGAACTAAATTGAATCTGGTCTAACAGCATTACATTGTAGTACATCTGCCTTTGGGTCATTTGAAACAGTGAAAGGTGTTAGTAAAGAGGCACATCCCCTCCCTTGTGTGTGTGTGTGTGTGTGTGTGTGTGTGTGTGTGTATGTGTGTGTGTGTGAGTATGTCTAAATGTATGTATCTGTGTTCTTCTGCAAGCCTCAATTCACCCACCCAATAAAAAAACTCATGTTGTGAGATTTACGGGGAGGGGTCACTTACAGTGTCTTCAGAAAGTATTCATATCCCTTGACTTAATCCACATTTTGTTGTGTTACAGCCTGAATTCAAAATGGATTGAATATATTTTTTCTCTCACCCATCTACACACAATACCCCATAATAACAAAGCAAAAACATGTTCTTCGAATTTTTTGCAAACGTATTGAAAATGAAATATCTAATTTACATACAGTAAATTTTCCCACCTCTGAGTCAATACATGTTAGAATCACCTTTGGCAGTGATTACAGCTGTGAGTCTTTCTGGGTAAGTCTCTAAGAGCTTTGCACACCTGGATTGTACAATATTTGCACATTATTCTTTTAAAAATTCTTCAAGCTCTGTCAAGTTGGTTGTTGATCATTGCTAGACATCCGTTTTCAAGGCTTGCCATAGATTTTCAAGCCGATTTAAGTCAAAACTGTAACTGTAACATGAACATTCAATGTCGTCTTGGTAAGCAACTCCAGTGTATATTTGGCCTTGTGTTCTAGGTTATTGTCCTGCTGAAAGGTGAATTTGTCTCCCAGTGTCTGTTGGAAAGCAGACTGAAACAGGTTTTCCTCAAGGATCTTGCCTGTGCTTAGCTCTATTCCATTTATTTTTATCCTAAAAAACTCCCTAGTCCTTACCGATGACAAGCATACCCATAACATGAAGCAGCCACCACCATACTTGAAAATATGAAGAGTGGTACTCTGTGATGTGTTGTGTTGGATTTGCCCCAAACACAACATTTTGTATTCAGGACATAAAGTTAATTTCTTTGCCAAGTTTTTAGCAGTTTTACTTTAGAGCTTTATTGCAAACAGGATGCATGTTTTGGAATATTTTATTCTGTACAGGCTTCCTTTTTTTTCACTCTGTCATTTAGTTTAGTATTGTGGAGTAACTGCAATGTTGTTGATCCATCCTCAGTTTTCTCCTATCACAGCCATTAAACTCTGTAACTGTTTTAAAGTTACCATTGGCCTCATGGTAAAATCCCTGAGCGATTCCCTTCGTCTCCGGCAACTGAGTTAGGAAGGACACCTGTATCTTTGTAGTGACTGGGTGTATTGATACACCATCCAAAGTGTAATTAATAACTTCACCATGCTCAAAGGGATATTAAGTGTCTGCTTTTAAATGTTTTACCCATCTACCAATAGGTGCCCTTCTTTGTGAGGCATTGGAAAATCTCCCTGGTCTTTGTGGAATTCACTGCTCGACTGAGGGACCTTACAGATAATTGTATGTGAGTACAGAGATGAGGTAGTATTTAAAAATCATGTTAAACACTATTATTGCACACAGAGTCCATGCAACTTATTATGTGACAATTCTAAGCACATCTTTACTCAAAAACGTATTTAGGCTTGCCATAACAAAGAGGTTGAATACTTATTGACTCAAGACCTTTCAGCTTTTCATTTGTAATTAATTTGTAAAAATGTCTAAACATATAATTCCACTTTGACATTATGGGGTATTGTGTGTAGGCCAGTGACACAAAATCTCAATTTATCAATTTTAAATTCAGGCTGTAACACAACAAAATGTGCAAAAAGTCAAGGGGTGTAAATACTTTCTGAAGGCACTATGCATTCTCGAACAGCTCATTTTTAAGAGATTACACTATGATCTGGATAAAGAGAAAATAATTGAGCAGAACTTGGATAACGGTTAAGCAGGTTGACGTTAAACAGAGAGCACTCTATGTCCATTTCGCAATCAATGAAGACCCTTTCAATCACAAGTGCTTTATACCCCGAGATTAGTTTTGGTGACTTAAGGAGCTAGACTACCTCAGTATATCCCACCATCTGCCCCCAACTCCAACCCCTTCACAAAAATAGCGCAAGGATACTGCCGGCCTTTTCACTCACTTCTTAACAAGAATGCTCCAAACACAGGCCCACATCAAGTAATTAAATCAATCCCTTTGTGCTTCTCCAATATTCTCCTTCAGTGGGTGACTGCCCCACATCTGATTATGGCTCTTCATGCATATTCAGGGTGAACTCCGCTCGACTTCGTCCATAACGAGCTCTTACTTGTTTGAGCTGATCATGTTTGCCAATTTTTCTTCTCCTTTTTTCTTCTTTCCCTTCCCATTTTGGAAATCTATCCATCTATCCCTTAGTCTGCAGTTTGTTTCAGTGAGTCGTTAGACTGCAAAACGAGGAGTGGTCACTTCAAACGGCCACGTAGGGAAAAAAACGTAGATGAGGAGAAGTTAGGGTCGAAGCCCGATAGACAAATTGGATTAGTGAGTATTGGATTAAACGGAAAACGAAGGGATAACAAACAAGAAAAGCTGGCTGTGATCACAGGGTTTAATATATTTCTTTTCCTCTACGATCCCTTTCTTCTACCTCCCCCTTTTATTTATTTTCTTTTGGAGTAAAGACCCCTTGGCTTAAGACAGACTTATTAAAACCCAGGATTAATTTGTAATGCTCCCTTAACCCTCCGGGTCAACTGAAGATTTGTTATCTAAAGCAAACAGGAAAAATTGTACTATAACAACGCGACAAGAGCTTTAAGTCCATTTCTTTTGGTCTTTTGTGAGATTTGAGGTTTAGAGGAAGGTGTTATCCCTAAGATATATTTATTTGAACAAGGAAAACGAACCCTAGCAGGATATTTTGGATGTGTGTGTGCAAATGTGTACGATGTAAAGCCTTGATAGTCCATCCTTAACATTTTGAAATTGTGCACCTCATATCTCAATGAATCAATGAAAATATATAATATAATTACCCAAACATAAATAAAACTTGAGCCATATAATACTGAACATATTGAAACATTGAAAAATGAACACCAGTAATCCTGATGAACCAGAAACAACAAAGGAGAAACAAGCCTAATTCTATGAGCGTATTCACAAAAGGCCCTCATTTGTAATCAGCCGAAGATCCAAAGTAGTAGAATTGAGACTGTGGGCCACTCTCATTAGCCTTATCTTTTTAATGTAGCGGCGGCTAAGATGGTAATCTTAATCTTATTTGGTTATTGAGGCTCTGCTCGGGTCTCCCTGGTTGGTTTTCGAAGGCCTTTGGGGACATAGCCCAGTCCCCATAAGCCCGGGCCTCACAAACCACAAACTGCTGCCTCAATCCCTGCCACAGCAGCTCAACCTATTCCACAAGGTCGTAGTTCAAGGGGCTCAAGGGGTTGAGCTGAGGAGCAGGGGGACTGCCTGGGAGTAGTAGACCACCCTCCTCAAAGATCTCCTCTGGAGAACCAGACCGCTGAGGTCTACCACCGTCCCTGAATCTTATGTCACGTATGTCAGTCCAAGCTGTTTCCAGGCCAGTAGTGAGTATTTGGAAAGCAACTCAGAGTAGGAGTACTGATCTAGGATCAATTTGACCTTTTTAGATAGTAATGGATACGATTACATTGACGGTGGTGGGTGGACCTGATCCTAGATCAGCACTCCTACTCTGAGACGCGTTATGAATACAGGCCCTGAACTCATCATATAGAACCAAAATGTAGCTGTGATTACCTTTTATTTCCATTCAAGGAGGATTATTAGACACACCCCCATTTCATTACCTTCCCAACGCACAAAAACTAGGAAAGTGTTTTATTTTTTATATAACATTTCACATGACATTGTTCAAACAGTGAGGGTTTTTGGCAAGAATCTAGAGTGGGACAAGAGGAAATGTCCTGAAGGCCGCCTCCCTCCTTAGGCGGCCTTCAGGATGTTTCCTCTTGTCCCACTCCAGTTCTCCGCTGTCCTCTTGCTTGTCTACAGAGATTTTGTGTATGATTCCATTTGCTCTACCTCTCTAATGCATTGTTTTAACTCTTTCATATTTCTGCCTTTACATCGTTATTTGGTCTCGTCTCTTTTTCATACACTTCACACCTGAATATGAAAATGCCATTCTGTTCTATTACACATATATGGCTGCATCTGCAGTTAAAATATGCTTATCTTCCCAGGAAACAGAAACGTCATACCACCCTCCCACTCACCCACCTTCATACTATATAGTACAATGACATCTAATGGTATTTGAGTTCTGCTATCTATCTGAGCATATTGTATGTGTATGTGCTCACTTGCCCATGTGTGTGTGTGTGTGTGTGTGTGTGTGTGTGTGTGTGTGTGTGTGTGTGCAAATGCATTCTCTGGTGATCCTAGTACACACTTGTGCCTAGCAAAGTCACACACCTGCTCTTGCAAGTGCAGTAATCTAAGCTGTTTGCCTACAAAGAAATACCAGTTTGTCTATTGACATGGGCATCGTCCTAAGTGTCTCATGTTTGTCTATTTAATACACATTTATCACACGTCCTGTGGTGCGCTGTCAATCACAGGTGTTCAAACAAAGTCCTCTGGATCACAAATCAAAGTCATCTTTATCAGGTTGTGTGTGTGTGTGTGTGTGTGTGTGTGTGTGTGTGTGTGTGTGTGTGTGTGTGTGTGTGTGTGTGTGTGTGTGTGTGTGTGCCTGCCTGTGTACGAGTCCGTGCCAGTGCTATTAAAATTGGATTGGGTTTGTTTGCTACAGTGCCTTCAGAAAGTATTCACACCCCTTGACTTTTTCCACATTTTGTTGTGTTACAGCCTGAATTTAAAATTGATACATTTTAGATTTTTTTGTCACTGGCCTACACACAATACCCCATAATGTCAAAGTGGAATTTTGTTTTTTGAAATGTGTATAAATTAATAAAAATGAAAAGCTGAAATATCTTGAGTCAGTAAGTATTCAACCCCTTTGTTATGGCAAAGTATTCAACCCCTTTGTTATAAAGTTTGGATGGTGTATCAATACACCCAGTCACTACAAAGATACAGGCGTCCTTCCTAACTCAGTTGCCGGAGAGGAAGGAAACCGCTCAGGGATTTCACCATGAGGCCAATGGTGACTTTAAAACAGTTACAGGGTTTAATGGCTGTGATAGGAGAAAACTGAGGATGGATCAGCAACATTGTAGTTACTCCACAATACTAACCTAATTGACAGAGTGAAAAGAAAGAACCCTGTACACAATAAAAAATATTCCAAAACATGCATCCTGTTTGTAACAAGGCACTAAAGTAATACTGTAAAAAATGTGGCAAAGCTATTTAACTTTTTGTCCTGAATAAAAAGTGTTATGTTTGGGGCAAATCCAAAACAACACATTACTGAGTACCACTCTCCATATTTTCAAGCATAGTGGTGGCTGCATCATGTAATGGGTATGCTTGTATTCATTAAGGACTGGAGAGTTTTTCAGGATAAAAAAGAAACGGAATGGAGCTAAGCACAGGCAAAATCCAAGAGAAAAACCTGGTTTAGTCTGCTTTCCACCAGACACTGGGAGATTAATTCACATTTCAGCAGGACAATAACCTAGGCCAAATCTACACTGAAGTTGCTTACCAAGAAGACAGTGAATGTGACCGAGTGGTTGAGTTACAGTTTTGAGTTAAGACCTGAAAAGGGTTGTCTAGCAATGATCAAGTACCAATTTGAATTTTGAAAAGAATAATGGGCAAATGTTGCACAATCCAAGTGTGAAAAGCTCTAGAGATTTACCCAGAAAGACTCACAGCTGTAATCGCTGCCAAAGGTGCTTCTACAAAGTATTGACTCAGGTGCAAACATTTCTAAACACATGTTTTCACTTGGCAATATGGGGTATTGCGTGTAGATGGGTAAGAAAAATATATATTTAATCCATTTTGAATTCAGGCTGTAACACAACAACATGTGGAATAAGTCAAGGGGTATGAATACTTTCTGAAGGCACTGTATATGGTAATTATCAACTATGATTGTTTCCCACGTATACTGTGTTGTCTCTAGTTTGAGTAATTAGCTACAGTGCCTTCAGAAAGTATTCATGCTATAACACTCCAAATTGAGCTCAGGTGCAACTAATTTCCTTTGATCATCATTGGGATGGCACTACAACTTGATTGGAGTCCACCTGTGGCCAATTAAATTGTTTGGACATGATTTAGAAAGAAAGACACCTGTCTATATAAGGTCCCACAGTTGACTGTGGAGAAACTTTACCATGAAATCCAAAGAACTGTCCCTAGATCTCCTAGATAGCTATTGTGATGAGGCATACAGTGCATTAGGAAAGTATTCAGACCCCTTGACTTCTTCCACATTTTGTTACGTTACAGCCTTATTCTAAAATGGAATAAATCATTGTTTTCCTCGTCAATTTACACACAATACCCTATAATGACAAAGTGAAAACTGGTTTTTAGATTTTTTTGCAAATTTCTAAAAAATAAAAAACAGAAATACCTTATTTACATAATTATTCAGACCCTTTGCTATAAAACTCAGCTATACACCTGTCTGTATAACGTCCCACAGTCGACAGTGCATGTCAGAGCAAAAACCAAGCCATGAGGTCGAAATAATTGTCCGTAGAGCTCCGAGACAGGATTGTGTCGAGGCACAGATCCTGGGAAGGGTACCAAAAAATGTCTGCAGCATTGAAGGTCCCCAAGAATACAGTGGCCTCCATCATTCTTAAATCGAAGAAGTTTGGAACCACCAAGACTCTTCCTAGAGCTGGCCGCCCGGCAAAACTGAGCAATCGGGAGAGAAGGGCCTTGGTCAGGGAGGTGACCAAGAACCCGATGGTCACTCTGACAGAGCTCCAAAGTTCCTCTGTGGAGATGGGAGAACCTTCCAGAAGGACAACCATCTCTGCAGCACTCCACCAATCAGGCCTATATGGTAGAGTGGCCAGACGGAAGCCACTCCTCAGTAAAAGGCACATAACAGCCCGCTTGGAGTTTGCCAAAAGGCACCTAAAGGACTCTCAGACCATGAGAAACAAGTTTCTCTGGCCTGATGAAACCAAGATTGAACTCTTTGACCTGAATGCCAAGCGTCACGTCTGGAGGAAACCTGGCACCATCCCTACGGTGAAGCATGGTGGTGGCAGCATCATGCTGTGAGGATGTATTTCAGCGGCAGGGACTGGGAGACTAGTCAGGATCGAGGGAAAGATGAACGGAGCAAAGTACAGAGAGATCCTTGATGAAAACCTGTTCCAGAGCGCTCAAGATCTCAGACTGGGGCGAAGGTTCACCTTCCAACAGGACAATGACCCTAAACACACAGCCAAGACAACGCAGGAGTGGCTTCGGGACAAGTCTCTGAATGTTCTTAAGTGGCCCAGCCAGAGCCCAGACTTGAACCCGATCTAACATCTCTGGAGAGACCTGAAAATAGCTGTGCAGCGACGCTCCCCATGCAACATGACAGAGCCTGAGAGGATCTGCAGAGAAGAATAGGAGAAACTCCCAAAATACAGGTGTGCAAAGCTTCTACCCAAAAATACTTGAGGTTGTAATCGCTCCCAAAGGTGCTTCAACAAATTACTGAGTAAAGGGTCTGAATAATTATGTAAATGTCATATTTATTAATATTAGTTATTTAAAAAAATATTTCTGTTTTTTTATTGTAATAGATTAGCAAAATTTTCTAAAAGCTGTTTTTGCTTTGTCATTATAAGGTATTGTGTGTAGATTGATGAGGAAAAATTACAATTTAATCAATTTTAGAATAAGTCTGTAACGTAACAAAATGTGGAAAAAGTCAAGGGGTCTGAATACTTTCTGAATGCATTGTATATTTAAAAAAAAATGTTTTGTCATTTAGCAGACGCTCTTATCCAGAGCGACTTACAGGAGCAATTAGGGTTAAGTGCCTTGCTCAAGGGCACAGACAGATTTTTCACCTAGTCGGCTCGGGGATTAGAACCAGCGACCTTTCGGTTACTGGCACAACGCTCTTAACCACTAAGCTACCTGCCGCCCATATATCTGGGGAAGGGTATAAAAAAATGTCTAGAGTGTTGAAAGTTTCCAAAAACATGGTGGTCTCCACCATTGGGAAATTCAAAACATGTGGAACTACCCAGGCTCATCCTAAAGCTGGCCATCCAACCAAACTGAGCAACAGGGCAAGAAGGACATTGATCAGGGAGGTGACCAAGAACACAATGACCACTCTGACAGAACTACAGAGTTCCTTGGCTGAGATGGAAACAGCTGCCAGAAGGATGACCGTCTCTACAGCACTTTACCAATCTGGGCTTTATGGGAGGGTGGCCAGACGGAAGCCACTCCTGAGAAAAAGGAACATGACAGCATGCCTGGAGTTTGCAAAAAGGCATGTAAAAGACTCTGAGATCATAAGACAAAAGATTATGTGGTCTGATGAGACAAAAAATGTAACTCTTTGGCCAGAATGCAAAGTGCTATGTCTGGAGAAAACAAGGCACAGCTCATCAGCCGTTTAACACCATCCCTACCGTGAAGCATGGTGGTGGCATCATCATGCTATGGGGATGCTTTTCAGCGGCAGGGACAGGGAGACTGGTAAGGATAGAGGGAACAATGAATGGGGCCAAATACAGGCAAATCCTTGATGCAAACCTGCTTCGAAGTGCAAACGACCTTAGACTGGGGCAAATATGTACTTTCCAACAGGCCAATGACCCCAAGCATACATCCAAAGCAACGCTGGAATGACTTCAGAACAAGAATGTGAAAGTCGTTAAGTGGCCCAGCCAAAGCCCAGACTTGAATCCCATTGAAAATCTATGGAAAGACTTGAAGATTGCTGTTCACCACCGCTCCTCATCTAACTTAACAGAGCTTGAGAAAATCTGTAAGGAAGTATGGGAGAAAATCCAAAAATCTAGATGTGCAAAGCTGATACAGACATACCCAAGACGACTCAAAGCTGTAATCCCCACCAAATGTGCTTCTACAAAGTATTGACCCAGGGGTGTGAATACTTATGTAAATTAGATATTTCTGTATTTCATTTTCAATAAATTTGTTTTCACTTTGTCATTATTGTGTGTAGATGGTTGAGAAAAAAATATATTTAATCAATTTTGAATTCAGGCTGTAACACAACAAAATGTGGATTAAGTCAAGGGGTATGAATATTTTCTGAAGGCACTGTATTTTTCCCCTTGGTATATAAAAGCAGTTAGAAAATCAAAGTGCATTACAGTTCCACAACAAAAAAGGCAGAGTTGTCACGTCCTGACTCAGGGGACGCTTAAATGTTGAGTCAGGGTGTGTATATTCTTTGTTGTGCGTTTTCAATGGGTGTTATTCTAGTATGTATATATCTATGTTGGCCGGTGTGGTTCCCAATCAGAGGCAGCTGTCGCTCGTTGTCTCTGATTGGGGACCATACTTAGGCAGCCTATTGGCACTGTGTAGTTGTGGGATCTTGTTCCGTGTAAGGTATGTTGTGTGTGCTACCTTGGACTTCACGTTTCGTTTGTTGTTTTGTCATTGTGTTTATAATTTAATAAACATGTACGTATATCACGCTGCGCCTTGGTCTGGCTCGTCCTTCAACGAACGTGACGAGTCATCACGCAAAGTGGTTAAACTAGCTTTGTTCTCTTCCCTGTTAAAAGAAAGTGTGATCAATTTCTTCTTTGTCTATTACTATTGGTAATCCCTACCCAAATTGCCCTCCATTGCAGTTTGTGTATCAGCTATTTGCAGTGGATTAATGTGAGTCACTGGTGGCAAGTGTTCAAATCAATGTTTATTAATGGTTTCTTTAAGTGGTTAAAGATTAAGTAATTAACATATTGATGAACTTTTCCCAAGTTGCCCAGGGAGAAAGGAGCTTGTAGTGGAGAGGCTGAACTGAAGCCAGTTTCAACACTGAGGTGGAGAGTCAATGTTTAGTACTCTGGATTCGCACAGTAGTTTAGTTTCTGGGGGATTTCTTAAATAATGCTTGTGCCTGTAATATCGTTATTGCTGACTTTGAGTAATGTCATCATACTGTGGTAAATGTAGTTCATGATAATTACAAAGGTAGCATCTGGGTTAGACTCCAGTCATTGTGGATAATGTATAGCTCTTAGACTACATACTTATCTATTTGTAAGAAAGTAATAGGCTTTTCTCCATCTTCTTATAACGCCTGAGATTTTTGTTATATCCCTGTTACGTTGAATCAACGTCTCTTGTGTACATTTTATACCAGCGACAGTGTCTGCCTTCCCTGGGTACAGTCAGTCACTCAACACAGATTGATTTTGCCATTCGACGGCGACCCGCCACAACCCTTTGGCTCGCCATGGTAATTCCCTCTCGCACCTGATAAGGTACCCGATCCATAAGAAATCAATTGTAATTAGTTTGAGGGGGGACTTGGCTTAGGGGACTCTGCTCTCTCTCTTGTTTTTTTTCTCTTTCTGCCGTCTTTTGGCTTGTTTGTTATTCCGCTGCCAGTCATCTGCACACCTGATATCAGTTAATCTCCTGATTATTAAGTGAGTATTATTGATGGAAGGGGGAACAGCTGTATTTTGTTCTGCGCTCCTATCAAGGACATGAGGTCCTAGATCTATCTATCCTCTGAATAGCTATACTTGGTTACTCAGTGCTGCTCCCGTCAGAACCACATTGTGTGTGTGTGTGAGTGTATGTTTGCGCCCTGTGTGTGTGAGATCCCGCTGTTGGGACTGATGGCTAGCTGTCAGTCTGACAAACGTTAGCGTAGTCGAAGGGAGGCGAAGGTGAGACTGACTCCACAAGGTGACAGCAAACAAACACTGAGGTGTTGAAAGTTTGCCAAATAAAGTAATTAACATACTACTAAGGCTACTATTCTCAAGAACGAGATATGAAGGAGAGTCTGAGTGGCGAAAGAGAATTCTACTTTTCAATTCACATTACATCCTTGCCTTACCTTTCGTTGTGGCTGGCAACACAACATTCTTGGTCCGCAGCTCAAATTGACCGTAAACATCACAGTAGCCACATAGCCAGTAAGCACAAGCTATTCAACAATGACAGAAACTTTTCTTCTAAAACATTACACTATTGAATGATGCAACCAAACCATATTACACTCTTGAATAATGCAACAATTCAATAGCATGTATGTTCAGACAATTAAAGGGTTTATATTCTCATCTGTAGGCTACACTTATTACATTTTAGCTTCAAGACAATAGCACAGAGTTGCTATAACAGCATGTCTTCATCAAGTAACGTTAGCCTATCAAGCATTTATGATTAACCCTCTCACACAAATATAAAAGTACAGTAGGCCTACTTTACAACATTACAACAAACCAGGCTTCATTTTTATCAATATCATGCAAATCATCACGTGGTAAAAGCATATTGCGACTGAAAACATGGGTATATGTGAATTCACCCCAACAAGCTGTTTTAAATGGAAGCCCATAACCGCCACTCAAAAAATGTAATACAATTTCCCTTATGATTTGTCAAAGTGCACAATTAGTCTGTGCTTCAGTCTGATCAACTGTAGCCTACTGATAACAACCACGGCTGCAGGTAGCCAAGAGAAGCCTATGCGCTCTGATCCCATCTGGGCCAGGGGAAACATAGCATCATGTTTTTAATAGCCTACGATATGTATTTAGAGCTTAAAATAGGCCCATTTATTTGTGTTCTTAGAAAATGTGAACTTGATCAAATTTGGTTTATATTATATTCACACTTCAGGTGGCTAGACTGCCTTGGCCTTTTTCATCCAAAATGATTGACTGGAATTAATCAATCAACACAATAGTGATGCCATAATGTATTAGGATATTTTTAATTACAGATGCAAAGGCCTACACCATGCAACCCTGCATACAGCGAACTCAGCCCTGTTAGTTTTTTTGTTCGTTTTTGGCCAATCGCAGTTGTGGGAAGGAGTTTGTCCAGGATTTTTTTTTTTTTTTATGTTTTTTTACAGCTGATTTATTAGAATGTAATATGCTACAACTAGGGTCCGGAGTTGGTTAGGTTAGCCTACTACCAGATTAGGGAAAACTCTGAGCCCCAGGGAAACTATTCCCCCCCCCCCCCCACCTCCACCACTCTGGGACCTGTGGTGCCACCTCTGAAATCATCACACAATGTTGCAAATGAACAAAAAAAACATATCCTATTTGAATGATCTATATTTTACATGTTTTTGGTGGTGAGGATGAGCTTCCATAGTTTTACTTGGCTCAGTGCAGCCGGCAGCTACTGCAACAATTTCAGAATGTAACAGGGTGTTACATCAATAAAACAGGTCTAAAATATTATGAAAATGTCTATACATTTCAGCCGTTTCACAAACATTGCTCTGCTAATACCATTCATACTGTAGGCTCAACGAGACAATACTGTTGACACTGCCCTGCTTCAAGGGGGGCAACTGTCTGTCGAGTGTCGTGCACTACCTCCGGAGGTAGCGGCCGAGGCGTAGCAAGTATGCAAGTTTACACTTGATGAATATGTGTAGCCACCATTTTGACCCTTCGCCTCAAAAAGCAAGGTGGAGTTACAGTGATTCCCTGCAACAATGCACTACTACCGCACCTCACCCCTGGCCTTTGATTTCTCTCTGCATTTATTTGAGCTTTCGGTTCATGCTCGGGGTCGCCGTATTTGAAAGTTGACGCTCCTTCTCTTAAAGGGGGGATTCATGCACAGACTACTGCCTACTTTTGTAGTCCGTCTCGGGTTTTGTATGATAAGGTTGTTTTTTTTATACATTCAAAATCAATATGTAATCCTGTGCAGGGGCTTATCCCCTGCACTAGGCCATTTGTGAGGCTCTTTGAGCTTTGTTACAGGTCTTCTGGCGGCTCTATGCCACAGATTGATTAGGTGCAGTGCCAGAATCCTATCAAATGGCCAGCTCTGATGATGGTGCAAACTCTTTCAGGGCCTCTAGTTGACTGGGACTGGAGATAAGGCTGGATGGCAATTCCCTTCCCTCCTCCAGCACTCTGGGTAGAGAAAAAATAGTGTTAGTATATGTTGTAAGTAGGAAGATTGTGTTTTGCTCCTGTGCTCCAATTGCACTTTTGTAGCTATTTTCAATATTTGGAAATAATCTTGTGTTCATCTCTCCTTTGTCTAATGTCAAGGCACTTTAACTCTCACAAATATACACAAATGTCAAATGCTAATGTAACAACTGCCTTTAACTCTAGGTTATATTGACATTCCATTTTTCCATTTGGTTTTAAGTTTACTTCTTTGGTTGAAATTTGGATTAACATCTTTACATTTTCTAAAATCAATTACTTTCTCTCTCTGATCTTGTCACTCCTTTGTTAACCAGGTAACCCTGTGGTTAAAAGTGAATCCTTTTTCAGCAGCTCATTGTACGTTGATGAGGCAAATCCACCTCATCTAAAAAGTAGGCCATTCTAACGGCATTTGAATGACCAGAACATAATATAAATAGATTGGGCTGGTAAAGGATAATAGAACTCTGCAGGTAATTTGTTACCATGGTAAACTCCTCCCTTGCCAGTGTGGCGTCATAAGTTGATTATCCTGTTTCCCCAATTATGTAGGCTATCTCCGGTGAAAAGTAAAATCACTGAATTACGAGTTTGATTCCAAAAACCATCATGATTGGCGTAAAATGAGTCATTTTAGGTTTGGTAAATAAGCACCCCAAGTCTCTCTTCCCTAAAGCTGCTGAGAAATGCTGCGTCGCCTTCAGTATATTTTTCTCCTATTTTTTTCTGTGCATAGGGAGGGTCACGGCGAACTGAACCTGTGCATTCTTGTGTGGCTTGCCAACGCTCACATGGTTACCACTGGTGCACATTGTTAGGGATATCTGAATGAGCACTGGCCATGCAAGTTTTAACGTGATTGCCCGGGGGCAGTAGAGTGAAAGAGAGGAGGAACAGAGTGAGGGAGAGTTAGGGGGAGGGAGGGGGGAAAGAAGAGAGAGAGAGCCTAATCCTAAAAGGATTGAAAGTTGCCTTACTCTTTGCTCAGGGTCCCCCCCTCACCCCCTCACTCACTCCCTCACTCACTCTTTTTGGGGGATTGCGATGGGGGTGTATGTATGGTGGTTTGGGTTGGTTGGGTGACTGTGGGCTGTGGGATCTTTAAGCCGGTGTCTGATTTCTCCCTCCTGCTCCTCATTTGTTCTGCCGTGTCTCTCATCATTCCTCCTCATTGTTTACCTTCCTAATGAGAGGGGCGGGAAGGCCCTGTGACAGACAGCTACATGCTCCCCTCTGTTCTCTCTCTCTCTCTCTGCTCTCTACCTCTCTCTAGCTCTGCTCTCTCTCTGTATCTCTGCTATCTCTCTTTGCTCTCTCTCCCTCTCTGCTCCCTCTCTGCTCTCCCCCTCCCCTCTCTCTCTCTCTCTCTCTCTCTCGTTCTTCCTTTTCTGTCTCTCTCATTGTACATGTATGAGTATTTTTCACTGCTATGTTCATGACACATCATGAAGGATGACTTTCTTTCTTGTTTCTGTTTAGTCATGTGAACTGTCAAAAAATGTAAGTTGTAATGTAGCCTAATATTTGTACTCACTTGACAGTCAATTCGGAAATTGACGTCATGCCAATAGTACTAATATGGGCCTATGAAAATAAAGCCAACGTACATTTTTTAAGATGATAAATTGCATAATGTTTGATGTTCAAAATATGAATTCCATTTTAAGAGGTGTTAAAAATATGTATGACACGTTGCATTCTCAAAACCTGGGTCTTGTAAAAAAATAAATATTGAAACTAACTGTTTCACCAACACCAACTTTAGTAATAGTGTCTTCAAGACTTACATTTAAATGTAAGTTATGTATCTCATATCAGGGACGTCATGCCCATTTATCCATTTGTGTGTAGAAAATATAGAAGATATTGTTTCTTTCACTCAAAAATATCAAATGTGTCCATCTCTTAAAAAATATTAGGTGCATGGAGCCTCTGTGTTTTAGTCTATGGCACCTCTATTAACTACTAGCCTGAGTGCCAGTCTGGCTAAGTGACTACCCTTGACTTCCCCATTAAGTGCCAGTGTAGGACAAAGAGAAACTGAGTGCCAGTGCAGTAGACAGGCCTTGTGTGATAAGTACATGGTCCTCAAAATTGATATCCTTCCGACTGTGTCATTCAGATTACATTACAGGAGAACGATTCATTTTTTATCAACCTCCTTCTATATGGGAAAACTGTACTTCAACTGCCTTTAAAACCTCTACATCTCATCAATTATTTTCATGGGATTATTCCTTTACTCGTTAGTTTGAAGCCTAATGATCACCATTTTCACCCTTGGTGACACATCTGGAATGAATATGATAGGCTACTGTTACCTTTGGTTGTAGGCTAGCAGTTATTTGCAGGGACAGTGAATAGGCTAGCTACCTGTCAACCCATCTGACTAGATACCTGTCAACCCATCTGACCTCCCAGTGCCCTGTTGAAGGCTGGCGTGCCTAGGAGTACATGATGCTCGTGCCTCCATTGTGAGGAGGACACCAGGTGATATTTCAGACTGGAAAACTAGCTCTATATGAAACAGGACAGTACATCCCTATCCCATGTGTTTACATTACAGCACAGTATCAAGCAGCAGAGTATCACAACACATCACACTCACTCACCCTGTTGGTCATGTGATCTCACCTCTAAGCACTTGTAGAGCTTTTGCATAGCTTAATAGGCCTATTTCTTATGATTGATAATAAGTCATGCAAGATGGTTAATGGATAGGATGCAACAATGATCTATTAGTCAAAAAAGTCAGTTGATGAGCAGAGAGATTAAAACTAACAAAAATCCATCACAAATATGCTTTAAAGTCTCCTGAGCACCTTCAATAATGATTTTATAGTCGTTGCTGTAAATTTGACATCGATTTTGGTCTGTTTATTTCATGTTGTTTAATAATTAGGCATGTTATTGCCATAGTAATAAGAATGGGATTTAATGACCTACTTTCACTTATGGTATAGGCCTACACAAACGAAATGCCTAACATCTTAATAAAAATGCATTCATTATTTTTATATTTTAAAAAATCATATAGTTTAGTTTGATATTTATATGCATTTGAAGCTAAACTGATATGGGAATGTTTTATGCATTCTGAATGATTAGGATTCCAACATGGATACATTTTCCTAGAATGTTTTGCCTCAAATGGGTTAAGTGTTTACATAGCCTGGATTTATTTCCACTAATTCCGTAAATAGAGCCGAGATTTGAATTTCATTATTTGAATTTTATGGTTTTAATCAGAAGATTATTCATATGGATTATTATTTCACAACACAATGTAATCTATAATAATTTGTGGATGGAACGGAATGCATAGCACCAGACTTACTCATACGTATTATCATGTGCATATTGTAATTCGAATAGACGTTTTGACATATGTGGTCAGAGCTCATTCAGTTTCAGCTTCGTCAAAGAAATGGCACGGCTCCATGTACATCAACAATATAGTCATTTAATCTACATGGGAGTTTTCATTGTAGTAGACCTATACACCATTGACTAATGTAGTGGAAATCTCTCAATTGAACGTTTTTACAGTAGTAGCCTAAAGGCTACACCTCGGTGAAAGAATGTTTGAAATACTTTTGAAAAAATATAGCCTATATTTTAAACTTGCCTATAGGCTATTTCGTTATGAATGGCATAGATATGACTATGTCATTTATTGAAAACAATTATCACCATTATTTCGAAATTTGCTATTAAATCTGTTGTTATGGAAATCTTTAAAATACAATATTGAGCATCAAAACTAAAATTCCACATATGTGCATGATAAAATCGTGCATGAAAAACCATGATCATTTGATTACTGTCTCCAACCAGAGTTCCGCATTAAGGTGCGCACCTTACCTGTGTGAATTTCCAGCATTGCGTAATGCTTCACTTTTACGCGTGTATCCAAAAAAAGAAAAAAAGAAACACTCGATCCTTGACACTGACTATAAACCCATAGATAAAGTATTTTGGATTTTTTTTTTTACTTCAAAATGAGGTGCTGGTCTTCTTACGTAGTGCTATAGCTGTAGCATACATGCCATGGGTATCTTTCTGGGAGAACGGATTGCCCCCTTGCGTATTGCAGATGTGCAAGCTTTGAAGTCTGTCGCATGCAGGTGTTGATCATGGGTAGATTTTGCGAAGCCCCGTCCACAGCCACAGTTTTTTTTTTTACAAAGGGAAGAGGGAGAGAATACCGACTCCGTGTTCTCATGCTTTCTGACAACTTGGGGGATTTTATGCATCATCGTTTTAATAAGCACCGACAACATACACGACCTTCTCCAATCCTGCCAGCTAAAGAGACCAACCTTACACCCCCACCCAGTGAGTTGCCCTGATCCCTGGCTTTACGGGTTTAGCATTAAAAACATTCTACTGCAATTTGGGATTAGGTCCAATACTCTTGTAACAATGGGATTTTTCTATTTGATATCTTGATACTTGTATGCGATCGATCACATTGGCTTTGACAGGTCTAGGCCTATATGTTGGGCGCTTGAGTCATACAATAGTTGGAACAAATGTGTGAGATTAGCCAAGAAATATTGCTTTTGTATTTTTCCCTGGCCATTGTAATATGCATGGGACTGTTTGGCCCTGACACAAACGTAATTGACTTGACTATTGGAATTTACCTTGTATTACTAATATTAGCCTTATTTCGTTCATAGCCAAAGCCTACCATATAAAATGGCACCTATAACTTTGTGTGAATAAATGTAAAGTGAAAACCTCGTCATTCGAAACGCTCTTGATTTGCCTCCAACCATTTGCGCTGTTACATCCTTGTTTCGATTAGGCCATTCTAAAAATCCAAAGAGGATGTTAAAATGCCTTCGTTTGATATCACATTTAGTTAACTTATGTTCTTGACAGTCTTTTGATTATTTGCTCGTGATTGATT
This sequence comes from Coregonus lavaretus, assembly GCF_964263955.1. Lineage (NCBI taxonomy): Eukaryota > Metazoa > Chordata > Actinopteri > Salmoniformes > Salmonidae > Coregonus > Coregonus lavaretus. The sequence goes on from NC_139993.1 coordinate 8,076,306, forward strand.
ATTGCAGCTCCAGCTACAATTAGAGTTTATTTTAATATGATATCAACAAAGCACCAGCCGAGGCCGGTGGAGTGGAGACAGACGCCTCATGACCATCTCAGCAATTAATCCCGAAAATAAATACAATTTGTATTTTCCATTCTTTATGCACATTTATCTATTGAAAAATGATTTTATGTTTTTATGTTAGGTTATAGCATATATATGGTATATTCCACCTCCAGGTTAATTAATATAAAACTTTATTTGAGAGGAGAGCCTCGTTCGGCTGAACTGCACTATTATTCTGAACTGGAAATCCAAGTGAGGATTATCTCATTCATTAATATTCATGAAAATATATTACACGGTTAAATCAGAGCCTCTTCACCACTTTTGGAAAGTATTCCGCTGCTATGGGGGAAAAAAAGCTCACATTTGTATAAACGATGGTGTAGTTCACAAACAATTACAGCCAAAACTACAACATTGAAAAGTGATTTTCTCTGAAGACTCACACAGGGTCCAAAATGCATTAATACCGAGGGCAGGCAGTTTTCCTTGTTATTTTAATCAATCACATAGGCTACACTAAAGCTATATTCCGTTTTAAGATATTACATTTTGTTTTAGGTAATCTAATTTATTTTTTCATGTAGGCCTAGTTCCCAACTCACTTTACATCATCCCTTTTGATGGGAAGATTGTTCATTCATGCGCTTATAGATTCTCTCATGTTTTTTTTTTTTTCGTGAGAGTAGTAAACACTGAGACCTGTTTCAATTTCCCTTTTAGGGTAGCCTACATATTTTGTTTTTATGCAAACGCAAAATCTACTAGATGCAAATTAAATTAAGAACAACGTAGGCCCAACAGTAGGCCCACCTCTAAGTAGAGCATTCAATGTAATGTAGTTTTTTTATTAACTATAACTTTTTCAATTGTGGGCTCTCACGTGGTATACATTTATTTAAGAATTTGAAGGGGAGGGGTTTTCTTGAAACCCTCGCAATTGACTGGTTATCCCTGGCGCCTGTAAGGGCGCACGGGCGCTGGGATTGGACGAAGTGGGCCGTTCTGCATGTGTCTTACGTTCATAGAAGGGCAGGGTAGGCAGAAGGTGATCAATCTCCATCCGTCAACATTGGCAATCACCTTACCACAGTGCAAGACGCACAAGATAATGCGATTGATTTGATTTTTATAATATTTTTTCCAATTTTGAAATTTTCCTCTGACACACCACTGGGGTTCGAATTGGAAAAACTGCGTTGGTTGATGTAAACTCCATATTTGCAGTTTGCATATTTCTCATCCATTTGTGTGCGCACCTTCTTACGGTTGTCTCGCTTTCAATATCATTTTCTCCATGTGGATATTTTTGATGTACGGGATCTTCTTGGCTTGACTACAAATATAGCAAATAAGAAAACAGGATCCCAAACGCAAGGTGAGTGGTAAATGCAAAGTTTTTGTTGTCTTATATATAGGCCTATATAGTCCGTTTAGGCTACTTCCTTCTGTATTGTTATTCGTCATTGTGAAGGAATTATTGATACAATTGAGCCTACTGTAAGCTATTCACATTTTTTGAAAACGATGTATTTGTATTTGATAAGACTACGAAGTTTGTATTTAGGTGCAACTTGCGTTCGAAACCGTTGTGCGCTCATTGAAAATGGTCCTTGTAAACAATCACGCTCGTCAGGGGAAGCTATCAAGAATTACCTGACAGTAAACTCCCCATTGGAAATGTGTTTTTTATGGTCAATTAATATCCTAAATGATACTTCTGGTTTGGTTGTGCACTTCTTATCTGAATGGAACAATTCTGAGGCCTGACAAGACAAATGGAATGGATATGTTTGAGGTGTTGTTAATTTATTTTGCTCATAAGACCTTTTCTCATAATGGTATCCCTGGAGCTCTCATCTGAATCGCAATAGAGTTAATTTGCACAGAGTTTTTCGCCATTTACATTTGCTTAAACTCCTTCCTGCGGTTATGGAAATACAGTGAAGTATTTATGCCTCAATACAAATCCATCAGCTGGTCCGTGTCCACAGCATGGGCCCAAGTAGGTCTATTTAGGGGCCAAATACATTGTAGCCAGTCAATGAAGTAAAAAAAACAAACCTATTTGTTTCAACCTTTACATTAAGGCACCCCCTCCAATTACTGAAATGCATCTACATACGATACCATATATGCCATCAGGCCTATTGGTTTGATTTGAAATCTTTATTTGAATATTTTTCTAACTTGATATGCTTGGAGCATATTTAAATTATATACACATCTTATTAACAGGAGTATAACCATGGAATAACAATGATAACAACAACTTAATAACTATTCAAATGCATCATTAGTGTTATTTATTCTATAAAAAAAAAAATCTAAGCTAAAAACAAGCCATTTGATAATGTGTCACATCTGGTCTCTGCTGAAAGAGAATGTTCCATTATAGGCAATCCTGTAGAACACGCTCCAGAAGATTTGGATATTATATAGGCCTATAATGTTTATTTGTAAAATATAATGTCATGCAATAATTTAGTAAAGTAGCCAACTCCATTTTCATTTCAACATGAAACTTTGGACAATTTTTTATTTTTACGCAGGCGTAGCATGTCGGCCCTGTATAGCCTATAGGCCTAGACAAACTACGTGTGAAATAGTATAATAAATTGTGCTGATTATGTCATAAAATGGCCTACAATAACAGTGAAATTGATTATAAGGCTGTTTATGTGTAGTTTGTGCGTGCATTTGTAATTTATGCAGGCTGTTATGACACTGATGCATGCTTTATTTTATTGATCAAAGTCATTAATCTTAACTTGCGGGCCTCTCCATGCATCGAAAATGTGCTTAAGGGGGCGAATGTAATGTTTTTAACGGTGGATGCATTTATCAAAACAAGGGCTTAGAGGTTGCCCATAAGAAGTCATGCGTCAAATGGAATTAATACACGACTGGCGACAGATTTCATCCGTAATTATTTCTTTACTGTAGTGATGGATGACTGCAACCTGAGTTTATAATTGGATATCGTTTAGCCACGTTAACGCGTCATGTCATACTTTGTTTGAAACCTTTGTAAACGGCTAATCTTTGAATTTTTGGAGAGGGAATTGGCTTTTTGATTCAGGTTTGATATGACTCGCGTGAAAGTTGGAAGTCTCAATCAAAAAGTCCTATAGGCTACTGGAATTTAGCAATGTTTTAATATTTGAAATATAAGTTCACTTTGATGTTGTCTCAGGCTATTTCCAATTTAATTAACCATAATTTGAATATAGGGACATTTTAATTATTATAATCAAGTCTAGTTTGCTGAATTGCTCTTTGTAGGCTACTCAATATAAATGAATAACCAACATAAATCTATATTTTCACATTCTACTCACAATGCGTTTTCCATTGCAGGATTTCATCAAGGGACTGCAACATCGGGGGAATCGAACTTTTCCGCACGGACTTTGGTTTCCCCGTGTCCGTTTCTAGCATGATGTCATACCTCAAACAGGCCCCGTACGGCATGAACGGAATGGGGCTCAGCGGTACGGCCATGGACCTACTGCACCCATCAGTGGGGTATCCAGGTCAGCAAAATGCCCCCAAACACTTCACACCAACTGTGCCAAATCCGAATCACCTGTGACGTTATATTAGATAGTTGTCTGTTGCTCATTATGAAAAAATATAGGACCAGGTAGCAAACACTGCTCTTCCGCAATACATTCCATGTGCATCTGGATAATGACGCACTTCCAAATGCACAGAAACGCATAATTAAGCACGAGTTGGTGTCAAACTATAGGATGGTATTATTTAATAACAAGATTAATTCTTGCGCACTATTATCCGTTTTCACATGTTACATGACTAACTAACTGTAGACCTAGTGTGATTGCGTCGATGGCCTATTGTAGTGCAGAAGATTCTGTGATTCAAAACGGTTAAATATTTCCAATATATATAAATCACAGGTTATTTTCGTTTTGAAGAAACACTTGACTTTGATTTTGAAGCTAGCTATTTCTGAAATATATTAGAATATGAGATGGACGCTTTGAATACTTATATTGAACCTCGTTTGTTTTGATGAACAATGTTTTTTCATTTCGTTTTATTATCAGATCGACATGGCTTCGAAGAGTTTCCATTGACAGGTTTTTATTCCATTTCAGCGCATCCGAGGAAACAGCGGAGAGAGAGAACAACTTTTACACGCACTCAGCTGGACATTCTGGAGTCCCTTTTCGGCAAGACGCGCTACCCAGACATTTTCATGCGGGAAGAAGTCGCACTGAAAATCAATTTGCCTGAGTCTAGAGTACAGGTGTGTACAGGATTGCAATTATATAGTTACTACTGTACTGTAGTTTACTATTGTTTGTGTGAACCTGTGGGCCATTTGTGGGAACTTGCAAAACTGCAGCGACCAGGACAAGGCCTATTACTGCACCTTTCAATCAATACTTTATCTTTTATTTTGGATTTTATTGAGTTTCAACACAGTTTAGTTTTTATTTTGACTAAATGTTATGTAGCCTACATTGCAATTCAGCTCTTAGCTGCAATTGTATACTACATGAATAAACAATATGCATAATCTGATATTAAAACTGGTTATGATAGTTCAACAAATATGTGTAAATCCATGTTTTAATGGTATAATTTATGTTCAGCTCTCACATAAGGGCCATCTTTAGAACTTTTGAAATGGGCGTGAGAGCCTTTATGTAACCAGCTTTTGTACCCCTCTCACAGGCTTACTGCAATTATGGCAGCTTCTTCTAGAGTTTCACTGATTTAGCTGAGAAATGTGCACAGTATGCAGGGTAGGCAGCCAAGCCTGTGCAGAGGTAGCCTACAAATACAACACTGACTGCACAACAGTTTCATGTAATTTCCAAGTGTTTGCAATGCCTAAAATGGGACAGGAGAATCAGTGAATAAAGAATAATGTTGTTTTGTTGACCTACAAGAAGATATGAACGATTGATTGATAGAGTTGATATTAGTTATGCCTTTGCAATAAAGTATTATATATGCCACTAATTGTACAAATTACAAAGCATTCAATATTCTCAGATGGAAATAGCAATTCCGTTTGTTGCAAGTTGGCATGACCAGTTTGACAACTGCTTACTCAATCAATGATTTGCAAATTTGTTTGGACAGATGACATACAGCATTTTAAAGTTGACTCTTTGCCTCTTGTTGTGCAGGTATGGTTCAAGAACAGGAGAGCCAAGTGCCGTCAGCAGGCCCAGAGTGGAAACAATGCTAAAGTCCGGCCCGCCAAGAAGAAGTCCTCTCCAACCAGGGAGAGCACAGGCTCAGAGAGCAGTGGTCAGTTCACCCCTCCGGCAGTGTCCAGCACCGGCTCTTCTTCCTCCTCCTCTTCCTCTGCCTCATCCGGTGGCTCCCATCCCTCCGGCCATGGAGGCCAAGGCCTGAGCAGCACTTCTACCTCCGTCACCGCCCCAGTGTCCTCCATCTGGAGCCCTGCGCCCATCTCCCCGGCCCCCGCACCACCCCCTGTCCCCGATCCTGCTCCCCCCACCAGTGCCTCTTGCATGCAGAGGTCTGTTTCAGGTACTGGAGGAACGTCCTCCTACCCGGTGTCTTACAGCCAGACAGCTGCGGCCTATGGGCAGGGCTACCCCGCCCCGGCGTCAACGGGTTCCTACTTCGGAGGGGTGGAATGCAGCTCGTACCTGGCCCCCATGCACTCTCACCACCACCCCCACCATCCCCACCAGCTCAGCCCCATGACGGGCTCCTCCATGTCTGGCCACCCGCACCACCACATAGGGCAGACCTCAGGGCACCACCACCATCACCACCCCCACCACCACCAGGCCTACAGCGGGGCCGGCCTGGCCTTCAACTCCTCAGACTGTCTGGATTACAAAGAACAAACGGCCGCAGCCTCTTCATGGAAACTCAACTTCAACACCACCGACTGCTTGGACTACAAAGACCAGGCCTCCTCCTGGCGGTTCCAAGTCTTGTGACTTTTTTTCCCACTTTCAAATAAGTATTCTTGTTTAGTTTTATTGTTGAAGAGCTTTTTTCTTCAAAGCATTAAGAAGTTAACGAATAGTAGAGACAATTATCAAGCCTTTTTTAAGTTAATGTTCAGAGAATCCAAGTAACGCACAGATGAAAAAGCCTGTCTGCGTGGCATCTTCTTTGACCATTTTATGAATCAACTTTAGAACAAGCTTGAATTGGATCCACTCACCCATACTTTGGGACATCAAGGAATATTTTTCTACACATTAACTCTGAAAACTGCCCTCCAACATGTTCAAAGTATGTAGTTTATCCCTTTGAGTTAGAATTGTTTTTTCAGGATGGAGCAAGAGCACTGTGTTATGGATTTTCCATAAATATTCCCAAGAACGACCAATTGAGGGCGAACATTTGTCACAAAATTTGTTTTATGGAAAAATATGATATTTTATGCTCATGTATTTGATATAGGCCTACCCATTAGATACCATTTAAATTGAGAAATTAAGATGCTGCTATTGTTTTCAGTTTGCTGATATTCAAATTTATGTTAATTCCAACTTTAATATTGTTCATTGTCCGGACTGTAGTGTTGTATTTTGGAAGTTTAATTGCAGCACTTGTTTATAAGGTCAAAGATTTTGCTATTGTTCTTTACGAAGAAAATGTGAATTAGACACGCAATGTCAGTATTCTAATGAAATTTAAAATGTACATTCGTGTCTTTATAATAAAGATTCGTTAAAAACATGGTTGGTTTCTCCAGTGCAAAGAGTGTTCTTATCTGAATGCCTAGTGGTGCTTTTTTGGCAGGTTTAGATTACATTAGTTGAAATACTTTGACAGCCCTCAGAACTTTATAACCAAGGAATGAACATATTTTAAAAGTAGTGTATTGCAGACAAATTGAATTTTAGGTGTAAATTCAAATACTAATAATGGACTTGGCCTAAAGATGGTTTAATTTTTTTTATCCATGTGCCACTTTATTGCCATTATGATTAGGGGTCTTGTGTTTTGCTCTATCATGTGACATGCCTGGATTGAACATGTATTTCAAGCTTTTTCATCAAACTATCCTCATTTCTTTTTATGTCAGATATTCCAGCACCATCCTTAGACAGTTGCTTAAATATTGGGTGTATTTCTCATTTCTGCATAAAGCTTAAAATACAGAATAACATCTTGCTGTGTCATATGATTGCGCAAAACACAGGGCCCTAATTATGATCTATTTTCGTTATCCCCTTGAGAGAAGTTGTCATTTTTATTTGAATGTTGATGAGACAAAATAGCACAACTTATTTTATTATGAACACACACATTTTTACCTCCTGTTCAACCCGTCTCCATTCATGTCAAATCGAAGACAAGAATGGTCTGTTATTTTGACTGAACATTCGGTGGAAACAAAATAAAACAACAAAAATCATGTCCTTAGATTATCCCATTTTATAATAGGCCTACTGCATTGATATAGGGTATTCATTAACAAGTTTGTCTTTTTATATTGAAGTTGCAGCCTCAAATGGGAACGAAATCGGCCTACGAATGACAATTGCAATAGGCTATCGGTTCCTATCATTTGTGTTACATAAAGTTACATATTTGTAGTGATCCTTCATCACAAAATGCTTAATAACTTTCAGGTTTTGCGTTTATTTGTTTTGGGGAGTGGAAATGTTGTATATTTCCCTAGAGATATGTAATTATAATCCACACTAAGACGCCAATCCCCATTATGCATTCACAGATGCATTTGATGTTAACACCCAAAATTATGTTCATGTTTATTTTGGGCTCTGTGATTTAATTTGAGGGGCTGTCAAACTTGTGTGTGTGTGTGTGTTTTTGGTTTTACTATCCTTGTGGGGACCAGAAATCCTCACAAGGATAGTAAAACAAGGTATAAGTGGGGCCATAAAAAAATAGGTTTAGGGTTATGGTTAGGGTTAGGGGTTAAGGAAAATAGGATTTTGAATGGGAATCAATTGTTTGGTCCCCACAAGGATAGTAAAACAAGTGAGTGTGTGTGTGGTGCCAAACTATGAATGTGTATATATGTAAAACTATGTAGTGCAAATTGTAATATTCCTATACTTAGAAATTACAAGCTTTTTTGCATTTCCACTACCAACACAACACAGGAAATTCCTAACACAATCCCTTCAGCGGCCCTAAGATGCATTCTCCTTGGCCACCAGCTCAATGAGTAAACTTCACCGAGGTTCAATCAAAACAAATTCAGGTTAGCAAACATGTATCCTGGCATGCTGAGCATTTATCTTTGCATGTTGATAGTAATGTATAATTTTGTTGATCCAAGACACAAAAAGGGGACAAATCACGATTTTAATTAACAGAAATCCCTGCTCTTGCGGTGTTCAACACCACAGTCGACCAGCTGGACAAACAGGTTTGGGCAAACATGGCGCCCAGGAGGAGTAGCCGACATGACGTGTGTTTGCCTGGCTGTCTCCCGCTGGGTAGTGCCAGTATGCCGCCCCCCCCCCATGCAAACAGACCTGGATTTACTACATTTGCATCCAACAAGGAAGAACTCATCTCCAGGCCATGTTCAAGGAATTAAGGCAGCTCATTTTGCTGAGCGGTCCCTATCCCAAACACTTGTTCTGATGTTCCATCACTACAGCAGTCAACTGCTCCTATGGATGTGGGTATTATTGTTCAGATGTGGAAACTTTGACAACATAGTGTGGGGACAGTGTGCTGTATTGTCGTTAATGACAAATGGCATTGTCCTACTATACTCACGTTGTCCTGTTCGATTATCACAGTTTGATAAACAGTAACATTTGCTTTGATGGTATTCTAAAAAGTAAGACTTTTATAATACTTAACTGCTTATGATTAGAATTGAAATCGTCATCTAATCTCAGACTATTCTGACCGTCATGACTTGGGGAATCTACAGCTGGATATACATCCATATGTAGATATATCTACAATCAATCTACATTTTTAATACATATCAAGTGGCCTATCCTTTCACACAACCAAAAACAACTAAGTACAGAAAGTGGTTATAAACTTGGGTCAATTTAGTTGACATTGCTTTAAAGGGGATATCCTCATCCTCACCCCGTCCTTACCCTCAGTAACCCCTCAAGTAGACACTATTGAGTCCTATCTCAACTAGAACCAGGTGACACTCTGACCTTGGCGGCCTAACTCAACCTCGGCCTAAATAATTCACAGAGGATGTGGCGGCCAACAGCGAACGGAGCTACTTCCTTGATTGCCTTGGAACCTGCCGGTGACCTGGATGCTCGTAGACGAGGCGTCTGTCCGGCAGCTGAACCGTGACAGTCGTCTAAAGTTTGCATGTGGAGGGAGACATTGTCTGTCTGGCTGAGTTTGAAGGAAGGGAGATCCGCAGAGAAATGGCTGGATACAGGCCCGTCCAGGGCTCAAATAGTATTTGAAATCTTTCAACATCTTCTAAATACTTTGAGCGTTTGCTAGAACCTGCCTGCTGTCCCAGATGGGCGAGGTTTGAGGTTTGGGAATATTCCATTGGTGCCTTTGTGCCAGACAAGCTCAAGCAAGCACAGCTCAAGTATTTGAGTGATTTGAACCCAGGTCTGATACAGGCTGTAACTATTACCAACCGTCACCAGACGCAGTACAGGAGGCTCCACTCATGCCATCTGATTGTGGGCCTCTAAACAACAGCTATACCGAAAGCCATAATCAAATCTATGAATGAGTATATGAATCAAATATATCAGTGAATTGTCTGAAAGACTAAACGGCTATACCTCAATGTTTTCCAATCTGATTTGACTTGCTCCTCCATTGGCTACAGAAAATCGCCAGCGTGTTGTTGTAATTATAATATGCCATTTAGCAGACGCTTTTATCCAAAGCGACTTACAGTCATGCGTGCATAATTTTTTTTTGTGTATGGGTGGTCCCGGGTATCGAACCCACTACCTTGGCGTTACAAGCGCCGTGCTCTACCAGCTGAGCTACAGAGGTAACTAGGTTGGAGAAGATTCAGAAGGTGTTTAATTGGAGTTGAATTGCTAAGATTTGAAATGCATTGAATTGTCTTCAGAGAATCAAATTTAAGTGATGAGGTTAGTCGTGTAATGGACACACCACGTAAATGGTATTGAACCATTTGATTTGCTGTCTCTCAACCACCTTGTCAAACCTCCGTCATACCCGAAGGCTGACAAACCTCTAAAAGATCCTCCAACACACTCTTAATATGTTTATCTAAGAGAAAATACAAAATGGAGGGCTCCTTTCCATCCTCCACATCTTCCTCAGTCACAACCTTGTGAAACACCAACAAACAACACAACACAGCAGCAGTGCTTCTGCATGAACGAAACACCACAGAGGGGGAAAAAAAGCCAAATCATGGCTTCTGATATTGTGTACTTTGCCACTTCCAGCATATAGCCTCCTTGTGTATATTTTCATATGGAAATCCCCTTAGCATGGCGGGTAAATAGATTACGATACAGTGGGGGATTAAGGATCACCGTGCGCCGCTGTCTCGCTAATCCCAAGCGCAGACTGTCAACAGCCCCTGACATGTCCGGGACGGGACTCCTTCTTCTCACACAAAATGGCTCCTTCCTCTGCTACTTAAAAAGCCAATCTGGGGCCTTCCCGTCATGAATATTCCCCCACTCGTTATTCTAGCACGAGGAGTTGAGGACAGTCCATGGTTGAAACGATTCCTCGCTTGTGTGGTTTTGGGTGTTGTAACTTTGTTGATATGCAAGTACAAGTTTAGTACACTCAAATGTAGTATGTATGAGATGCAATGGTTCTTACATAAAAACCCTTCATACATACCGCTATATTTCAGTTAAAATACAGTGCATTTCAATATATAGAACAAGAGTTCAATGTATCAAAACAAAAACACAGTGTGTATCATGAAGGATACCCTGACATGGAAGCACTACTTCCAAGTGCCTCTTCCAGCTGAGTATCTGTGAGATAAAGCAGGGCCTCTCCTTGAAACAAACGGCGATGGGGAATCTCTTTGTCGGGCCGTGCTTAAGCCTAATCTAATGATTCAGATGACTGGGGGCCGTACTTAGTGAGATAGCCAGTGGCTCGGTTCAAACAAACCCATACGGGTGGAAGTTTCCCAAGGATAAAAACAAAAACGTTTTCAATACTAGCGCCTTCCAGGCAACCCCCATTAACTTCAGTCTTGGAGTGCCAGGAGAAATGCGAGAGCTGGACATTTTGCTGAGCTGTGATTGAAGTCAGGTTTAAAGGGACTAATTCATTACACTACACCCAAAAAGAGCTCTTTACTGGTGTTGTACTTGGGGCCTCAATCATTTAAACTTGGTAACCAAAAAGCCCCAAAGAAAACATAATTTCCCTTAACACATTTCTGACCATGTTTAATGTTAAACAAAATAATAATCCCTTCTACCACTTCATACAAACGTACTTACAGAAGATTTTATTTTGGACATTTTCTGGACTCCCTTAAACCGGGTTTCATTGACTTGGGCTCAGAGTGTTGACATTACGCCCCATTGAAGCTCCTGATAAAATGTCAGTCTTTATTGTTTGAACAAGTGTATTTTTCTCAGAAACCAGTGGCAGTGCCTCAAGTTTGCTCACCAGACTTTGCGCTGATTTGATTTTCACTAAGTGACTCATTTTCCTTCCTGATATATCAAAGTGCTGTATGTACAGTGTGCACTTGAGTGGGCCTTACAAAATTGTCTTACATTTACACAAATGAGAGAGAGAGAACGCTCCCATCTTTCTCACAAATTAATCATATACGTTTTTGTGGCAAAAAGGAAGACAGGAGTGAGATCTTTGATAGGAAGTAAAAGTTAGACCCTCATGAGTCGTTATATCACACAGTTTTCAGGCCTAGGTGTAAGATGAAGCCTAGCTCTGTGATATGCCTTGGACTCCTAAGGGATCAATTTACAACTCTGTTACTACTTGCCATGATTGACTCTGTGTTTAGCCAGTTATTTAATGATTACAGTGAATTGTATCCGTTCCCCTCTCAGTTTCTAAGTCAGTCTCTCGATGTGTTAGTCCTACATGGCATAACATCGCTTTTAAGGCACTCTACTAATTGTGGCACGGCAAAGAGACAAATCAGTATTTGTTTGTGGTTGACGTTGTTTAGGTGTTTTGTGACGTGTCCTCACGTGTGGGTGCGTACGGATCTGAAGAGCCCTTCGGTGGTGCTGTCACCATTTGATTGACAGGCCAGCGCAACACTAGAAACCTGGGATTAAGGTTGGCCAAGCATAAACAAACACTGCTATTTTAGGGGCGCAAAGACAACAACCAACGTGTCCAAGAGGCATTTGACTACCTTCATGTGGCACTGGTACTTTTCTCCACTCTTTTTCGGTAAAGCCACTGTAACTCATTGGGGTTTGACTACCTAGCACCCTCCCAGGGTTTGAATAATTGCTTTGCCCAGGGGTGTTGGGTTCATGTCAGGGCACCCCCTTAAAGGTTGAGAATGTTACCATTGGTACCCCTAGAAATGGTGGTAGTGGTACCCACTATTTTGAGGGCATCACCAAGAGTTGACGTACAATTCGAACAATGCATTCTCAATTGGCATTATCAGTTGCTTTCTGTTGTTTGTCAATGGACATTTGAGTGAATTTGTTTTAGTGGTCTACTTTGGACTTGGAAATCAATGTCACTAATGTCACCCATTCCCTTAAGTTACTTTTTGAGGATGATCTTTAGTGTTTGGTCTTTAGTGTTTTTTAAGTAATGGATTAACCTTCAAAAGCTGCAGATTAGGATGAGATTTATTTGTGATTAAACCATAACCTCTCCTTGTACCAAGATGATGTCATTGCCGATATGTAGATATGAGAGAGAGAGAGAGACAGAGACAGAGATATGGGAACAGAGACAGAGACAGAGACAGAGACAGAGACAGAGACAGAGACAGAGACAGAGACAGAGACAGAGACATAGACATAGATATGGGAACAGAGACAGAGACAGAGACAGAGACAGAGACAGAGACAGAGACAGAGACAGAGACTGAGAGAGAGACAGAGACAGAGACAGAGACAGAGACAGAGACAGAGACAGAGACAGAGACAGAGATATGGGAACAGAGACAGAGAGAGAGACAGAGACAGAGACAGAGATATGGGAACAGAGACAGAGACAGAGACAGAGACAGAGACAGAGACAGAGACAGAGATATGGGAACAGAGACAGAGACAGAGATATGGGAACAGAGACAGACAGAGACAGAGATATGGGAACAGAGACAGACACAGAGACAGAGACAGAGACAGAGAGAGAGACAGAGACAGAGATATGGGAACAGAGACAGAGACAGACAGAGACAGAGATATGGGAACAGAGACAGACACAGAGACAGAGACAGAGACAGAGATATGGGAACAGAGACAGAGAGAGAGACAGAGACAGAGACAGAGACAGAGACAGAGATATGGGAACAGAGAGAGAGACAGAGACAGAGACAGAGACAGAGATATGGGAACAGAGACAGTGACAGAGAGAGAGACAGAGACAGAGAGAGAGCCAGAGATATGGGAACAGAGACAGAGACAGAGACAGAGACAGAGACAGAGAGAGAGAGAGAGAGAGAGAGAGAGAGAGAGAGAGAGAGAGAGAGTGAGTGAGTGAGAGAGAGAGAGAGAGAGAGAGAGAGAGAGAGAGAGAGAGAGAGAGAGAGAGAGAGAGAGAGAGAGAGAGAGAGAGAGAGACAGAGACAGAGACAGAGACAGAGATATGGGAACAGAGACAGAGACAGAGATATGGGAACAGAGACAGAGACAGAGATATGGGAACAGAGACAGGGACAGAGACAGAGACAGAGATATGGGAACAGAGACAGAGACAGAGACAGAGACAGAGACAGAGAAATGGGAACAGAGACAGAGACAGAGACAGAGAGAGAGATATGGGAACAGAGACAGAGACAGAGACAGAGATATGGGAACAGAGACAGAGACAGAGAGAGAGACAGAGACAGAGACAGAGATATGGGAACAGAGACAGAGAGAGAGAGAGAGAGAGAGAGAGAGAGAGAGAGAGAGAGACAGAGACAGAGAGAGAGACAGACACAGAGACAGAGACAGAGACAGAGACAGAGACAGAGACAGAGAGAGAGACAGAGACAGAGACAGAGATATGGGAACAGAGACAGAGAGAGAGAGAGAGACAGAGAGAGAGACAGAGACAGAGACAGAGACAGAGACAGAGATATGGGAAGAGAGGAAGAGAAGAGGAAGGAGAGGAGACCGTTTAGATTTAGATTCTGACCATTTAGAGTGGATAACGAACAATAATGCAGCTCACGAGAGGATCAGATATGACTGCTCTTATTCACAAATGTAACACGGGATATGCACTAATCTTATTTATTTAAGAGCTTTAAAGGCTCACAATGAGGGCTTTAGCCTAAGGAGAAATCTGCTCTTATCATTAGTTTAGAGGGAAGGCCGATTAAGAGCAAATTATAAAACAAAGAATTAAGTCTGGGAGCCCAATCTAGATGAGATCTCGGTTAAATAGAATCAATTTTGAAAAGTGCACTGACATATGGACTTCACCCCGGGAGACACTAATGCACAGAGAGACAGACACACAGACACACTGAAACACACACACACACACACACACACTCCTAACCAAGGATGAATGCCCTTGACTCAGCAATACACTATACTATTCTTGCACCTTCACACTGATTTCTATTTGACCATCATTCTGAAGGTGGTCAAAAGATGACCTGAGGCACAACTCTCCAATAAGCATAAAAACCACATGTAATTACATTCCACATCCCACCGTTGGCTCTTCTATGACCAAGCCACTAGTTGAACACATTATCTGCCAGTCATCCTCAAAGAGCCATTAGGACAATGGAATGTCATCATCGTTGTTCAAAACATCTCAAACGAACAAGCAACCCTTCCTCCTTCCCACACAAACCCCTCTCTCCTACAACCCCCCACCCCCCCACCTCTCTCACCCTAAAAACACAGTTTCTCTTGACTTGAACAGAAAGAAACACTTCTTTGGATTGGTCCCATTGTTTCTGGGAAAACAATGGATTTGCATGGGGGCCAACTCTTTGGGTTTACCTACCCGACCCTGCACGATATTGGATGGGTGGTGGTGGGGGACTAGATCTGACAGAACAAGAATGGGGTCACCCCCTGTACCTCTCCCTCTGTCCCCCTCCGGGTCGGTTAATTTACCCTCAGTGGCTAATTAAACGAGGGGGGCGGTCCTCTGTGTGAAACGTCAATGCCCCCCCCCCAACGCCCTCGTCCCCCCCTTGCCCCTGTCGCCGCCCCCCTTTGTTGTCTTAAAAGTGGCCG
Source organism: Coregonus lavaretus (assembly GCF_964263955.1). Lineage (NCBI taxonomy): Eukaryota > Metazoa > Chordata > Actinopteri > Salmoniformes > Salmonidae > Coregonus > Coregonus lavaretus. The sequence goes on from NC_139993.1 coordinate 8,091,683, forward strand.
AGGGAGTGTTAATAATTTGTCACTCTCTGTTCTTTTTTCCCTCTCTCTCTCGGTCACTCTCCCTCTTCTCTCATGTCTCTTAAGTGATCGGGATGGGGTCCTTTTAAGGCCTCCCTCCTCCCTGTCCTCTATCTTTCCGTTCTATTCTCTCTTTCTCTTCTCTCCTATTCTATCCTCTTTCATGGTCCAGGGCCCCTAGCCCCACCTTTTCAATTTGGCCTGCTCTGCAGTGGCCCTTGGAGGGGGAGTGGACTAGAGCTGTTGCTATCTCTGTGATGTTCTGTGATGTGGTGTTTGGTGGTTGGTGGTTGGTGGTGGGATGGGGGGTGAGGTGGGGTTGGAAGGGGTAGCACACATTGTGATCGGAAATGTGGATAGTCATGACGGCCCCAAAAGGTGCCTTGAAGTCCTCGAAGCTGTACAAGTTGCAAGTTATGTCTGTAACCTCGAACCTATACAAATTGTAAGTAAGTTATAACTAGAATATTTCTAAATGGGAATTCCATTCTCTCCTAAATATGCCTGTTTCTCCCGAAACCAGGCATTTCTCGGCTGCTTCAGGCAATGTAGGCTAGGCAAAGCAGCCAGCCAGTCGCAGGGCTGCCAAAAATGGAATTAAGTCAGTTGCCAGACTGGATAAGGAATTGGATTCTCTTTCTCCTCTCTGTTCTGTTATCCCCCTGGACCAGATTCTGTTGCCCCTGGAGGCGGAGGGGGGGTTATGGGGCCAGGTGGCAGGGTGCTGACAGAGAGCCAGACCTCTGTCAGGTCTCCTACCCTCTTGGCCCCTGACACCGACTGGAGGCCCAGGGCCCACGTCGAGACACACCTGCCCCAGAAATGCTGCTCCGTCTCAGGGTTGCCAGCTGCAGCTGGCCCGGGTCCTCCGTCTGGATGCCTGGGTCTTGCACTTTGGTGGTGGTGGCTATTCATCTTCACAGGATGCGCCAACTGGCTATCATACACTCAGGCCGCTGCACCCAGTTGGACAATGATCTTGATATCAGTACTTAGTGATATCAATAGCCTATATTAACCCAAATATAATCTATTTTGCTGGTAGCAACTTACGTGTGCCTGCCTGGTTGTTTCATGCAGGCACAATAGCATTAAAGGGATGCCATGAATATGTATGGATTGACCAAACGGTCCTGAATTATAAAAAAAACCCACATTTAATCATGACTAAATTGATGCATTTTCTCATTTTTCATTTTCTTTGTCTCCTAGTTATTGAGTTTGAGTATTAAACCCATCACTGTGCTCGTCCCATGGGAGTGGGTTTGGGCCTTTGCGCTAAGGACCATCGGACCCCAAAATACACTTCCCTGTTCTTTTTTATTAACATTATTATTTCTTCCACCCAAGAATGATTTGGAATTTAAATTCCTATATAATTGGGCCTATATTTTCAGTGTCTGCCATGGCTCTGCTGCTTATCAGTGAGGGGTAAGAATTAAGACCACATAGGGAAACTAAATAAAAAAATTTAAAAGCCTGGAGACTTAAGTAGAAAATTGGCTTAGCATGCAGATAGCAAACTCAACAATAGGAACATATATATGGAGCTCAGGAGTGATTGAAGTCCCTGTCTTTCTGATGAACAAAGTGTTTGATATTTCTCCACGGCTCTTACATAAACTGCTAACTTGATTTCACACCGTCGGATCTGAGTGTGACAACAAACACTTTAATTAGGAGCGAGATGCGGGGACGGGGACTTTAATGTTCCTGAAGTGAACGAAGAAGGTGATAGACTGTAATAAATCCGCAGCGCTCTCCAGACAGGCTAAATATACAGCCAGAATGCTGCCAAAATATATTCATTTTTCTTATTTTGCTCTACCCCACTTTTGATATCTTATTATTTTTCATCTTTCTCCTCCTCGGCTTGGGCTGTGCATATTTTTGCATAGATTTAAAGGCACAGTGATATCTCGCCCGAACCTATGTGGTAATTTGCATTGTGCATTTTTTTTTGGTGACCCGTAATTAGTGGGTATGAGATTTGGGGAAATGGGTATGTATGGCCTCTATCAGTTTGTGTGTGTACCTGTCGGTTTATGTAATGCCCCCACTAGAACCTTAGTGACATTTTAGCCCCTTTAGAACCCCACCTCTCCGCAATCAAACATTAGCCCCTTTCAAAGTGGTTCCATTCCGAAGTAATTGTTTTACGCCGATAAAAAGGAAATAAAGAAAGCAAGACTGAGTCGAGAGGAAAGAATGAAAAGCACAATGGACGGACACCTCAAACCCAGATTCCACTCACATTAGCCGCCACGCGGACCTGATCGCAAAAACCGATAAACTTCCCAATAAACAAGCCAATCAACACTCCCTTTCTTATTCTGACTGCCGAATCGCCCAACTCCCTACACCTCTAACCCAGTTTGGATTTATTGGTCAGCAAATAATCAAAGCACTTTTTCTTTAGGGGATTAGAGAAGGGGCTGAGCTTAGCCCGCTGGACCAAACACTAGCGGGAGGCCAGGGGGTCCCCTTATCAGGGCCAGGCTTCTGGAGCCAGCTTCGCTACAGGACAGATTGCTTTCATATTCCCTCCGTCTGGTGGAACAACAAAGGCCTGACGACACCCAGCAATAGTGCCCCAACGTCTGATGGGACGTTAAGGATTCGCTCACTCCTACGCCGCCTTTATGCCTTTATGTATTCATCAGTAGGATGAGTCGATGAGTCTATGAGATCACCCCCCACCACCCCTTCTATTAAACAGGGTTAATTTCTTCATCTTGGCTCCTTTATGTCTTCTGTTCAATGGGAACGGCCCAGGTCGAGTCTATGTACGGTGCCTTGCAAAAGTATTCAGACCCCTTGGATTTCTTTACATTTTATTGTGTTACAACGTGGGATTAAAATGGATTTAATTGTACTTTCTTTGTCAACAATCTACACAAAATACTCTAATGTGAAAGTGGAAGAAAAATGCTAACATTTTTTAAAGATCAATAGAAACTAACTAAACATAGTCATTACATAAGTATTCAGCTCCCTGAGTATATACATGTTAGAAACACCTTTGACATCAATTACAGCTGTGAGTCTTCTTGGGTAAGTCTAAGAGCTTTCCACACCTGGATTGTGCAATATTTGCCTATTATTCTTTTCACAATTCTTCAAGCTCTGTCAAGATGTCGAGGATCATGGCTAAACAGTGATTTTCAAGTCTTGCCATAGTATTTAAGTCAAAATTGTATCTTGGCCACATATAAACAGTCACTGTCTTCTTGGTAAGCAACTCCAGTGTAGATTTGGCCCTGTGTTGTAGGTTATTGTCCTGCTGAAAGGTGAATTCCTCTCCCAGTGTCTGGTGTAAAGCAGACTGAACCAGGTTTTCCTGTAGGATTTTGCCTGTGCGTAGCCCTATCCCGTTTCTTTTTATCCTGAAAAACTCCCCAGTATTTGCCGATGTCAAGCATACTCATACCATGATGCAGCCACCACCATGATGTGTTGTGTTGGATTTTCCCCAAACATAAAGCTTTGCATTTAGGCCAAAAGTGTATTCCTTTGCCATGTTTTTTTGCAGTATTACTTTAGTGGCTTGTTGCATACAAGATGCAAGTTTTTGGGAATATTTTGTATATTTGTATTCTTATTTTCACTCTGTCATTTAGATCATTATTGTGGAGTCACTACAATGTTGTTGATCTGTCCTCAGTTCTCTCCCATCACAGACATTGAACTCTGTAGCTGTTTTAAAATCACCAATGGCCTCATGGTAACATCCCTGAGCAGTTTCCTTCCTGTCCTGCAGCTCAGTTCAGAAGGACGACTGTATCTTTGAGGTGTCTGGGTGGTTTAATACATAATGCACAGCATAATTATTAACTAGACCATGCTTAAAGAGATATTCAATGTCTGATTTGTTATTGTTACCCATCTACCAATCACTGCCCTTCTTTATGAGGCTTTCGAAAAGCTCCCTGGTCTTTGTTGTTGAATCTGTGCTTGAAATTCAATACTTGACTGAGGGACCTTACAGATGTTGTATGTATGGGGGAAGGATGAAGGGTTGGTCATTTTAAAATGCTGTAACTTTTTATGTGATTTGTTAAGCCAGATTTTACTCCTGAACTAATTTATGCTTGTCTAAACAAAGGGGCTGAATACTTATGCAACGACTATATTTTAGTTATTATTATTATTTGTAAATCTTTAAAAGATAATCATATTTTCCTTCCACTGACATTACAGAGTATTGTGTGTACATTGTTGACAATTAAATCCATTTTAATCCCAATTTGTAACACAATACAATGTGAAGAAATCCAAGGGGTCTGAATGATTTTGTAAGACATTGTATATGAATATATGTGGACTGATTAGAAGGGGTTAATTTCTTCTTCGCTCTCTTAAATGGTAACAACAGCCCAGGTCAAGCCTGTATATATAGATATCTACCGGTTCGTCTATTAAACAGGGTTAATTTAGTCATATTCACTCGTTTTCTCTTGAATGACAATGGCCCAGGTCGAGCCTATGTATATGGATGTAAATGATCCGTATATGTGATGTAAATACTACAGTCTGATGAAGGAGAGTGTCCTTCGCCTCTATAAGCTCCATGAGGCAGGCTTGACCCCGCCCTTCACCTGCGCTCCATCTCTCCGTCTGTCATCGTAACACTGCTGAGTGGATGTATAGAGAGAGGACAGAGGGGAGGCCCTGCATATTTGCCCCCTCCGAACCCTGGATGTGTGGAATAGGAGAGATTGTCACTGCTTCCCATATGGAGAAACAAATAACATATATGTCGTTCTGTACTGCTTCCTCTGTGAATGAGGTGGGATGGCTGGAGCCTGGAGTCTTTAAACAACTAGGCCTACATTAAATATCATCATTGTTCGGCTGCAGAACAGAGCTTCCGCCAGTAACTACGGTCACTCACTTGCAAGGTTTGACATTTGACGTGGTTGATGTGCTCGAAGCCATTGAAGTCGGTGAATGGAAGTACATGTAAGCCTCGTACCAATGTCCATACTAGCATACCAGTTAGTATGCATGCCCAAAACATTGCCTCATATCTAAGTCGTATGCTAGTAAAGATATTATCAAAGCCACTGAGCAAGGTAGAATGGCAGACTGGTAGTCTGGCACAGCCAGGTTGAAAGAATGGTGTTGGACCGTGGGGCAGGAAGTAGGACTGAGATTACCCTGAGACACGAGGGCAACCAGGACAATAGAGACCTCTGTGTTGTAAATGGGTGCAAGCGGGTGAGGTGTGGTGTGTATGTGTGTGTGTGCCATTGCCCAATCTCCTCACTTACGTGACAGTGTGTGTCTGTGTGTAATGTTGTGTGTGTTCAAAAGAGGGCTCACACACACAAAGTATGTCACTTGCCAGGGCCTGTCTGCCACCCCTATACATGGAACTGAACAAATTGAGGAGTTATTGACATAATATAGCATTGTGCAGGCTACGTATAGTGTAGTATAGTTCACACAGACTATTTATGTTTTTATTTATTTAACCTTTATTTAACTAGGCAAGTCAGTTAAGAACAAATTCTTATTTACAATGATGGGCTACCCCCCTGGCCAAACCCGGACGACACTGGGCCAATTGTGCGGCGCCCTTTGGGACTCCCGATCACGGCCGGTTGTGACACAGCCTGGGAATGAACCAGGGTCTGTAGTGACGCCTCTAGCACTGCAATGCAGTGCCTTAGACCGCTGTGCCACTCAGGAGGCCATATATGTACAGTATAAGTATGTGATGCTAGGCTTGGCTAGGCTATGCTAAACTGGTGTGGTATTGTGGGTCATTGTGACTGATGGGGCACCTGTTCTGGACTGTGGGACCCATTGGTGTTGAGAGCCATTGTGAGTGCCAGAAATTCCCTCTAGTGGTAGCTATGAATCACTACACTTCTGGCTGCTTTATTTTCTCTTATTTTACTTCTTTGACCTGTCTGGCTTTTCTTCTAGTCACTACTGCATGTAATGAATCAATGGCCGTACATCATGGGCCAATTACCCGGACCCAAATTATATTGGAACCATGGCTCCAATATTCTCTCTCGTCATTCAGCTCCTCTTCGGTGAAGATTTCTTAAGGGGGTATACAAATTATTGCATAACATATTGCCTATTGCCACATTCAGCCTATATCAAGCATTTATTCAACATTGTCATTTCTGCTATTGCTGTGTAATAATAGCTCAGTACTGCGTATGTCACTTGCCAGGATAAATGACGTTGAAATGAAAGTGTCAAGAGATCTTTTGGTGAAATGACTGCTGTCCTGGTTTAGGAACCAACTGTGTGACTCCCCAGTTACACAGTCTAGCGTCCTGAGAGGACTGGGACAATAAGGAGGAATCCACTGAGACATAGACTGGTGAATAGGAGAATGAGGAAGACAAAGTAGGTGTGATACATTGTTTTCAAAATGAAACTGCATCATTATCTGTCAGAAGAAGGGAACACTTAGCCTGGTCCCAGATCTGTATGTGATGTCTTGTCAACTCCTATGGCCATTGTCACACCAATGGCACAAACAGATCGGGGACCAGGCTAGCCGGCTAGGGGACACTGGATAGCACTGCACATTCAACTATAACATGTTCAATATACAATGGACATCTGTTGAAAATGTTACGTTGCTGTAATGCAATAGGCCCACTTGCATCTCAAACATAGGCCTACTGATTATATTGTGCATTTTGAGATCATCATCTTTTAATTATGAGCGAGAATCACGCCTATTTTTCTTCTAGATGTTCTTGTGATTTTTGGCCAAACGTCATCTCATGTTTGTTGAAGTGCTGTCTGTTTCCCTCCATTGTGAGACATCCATGATGGTGCAGCCATTAATGAATTCAAACTTTAGATGTTAGACCCAGCCTCTCCCTTACATCATAACATATACCTTAGTCATATCAAAACAAGCCAAGAGACCAGACCTGGGATAACTATAGTTTTAACTATGCTTTGTGGGAAGTAACTATTTTCCCAGGGGAACAAATAGTTACTTTGGAGGTGACAACTATTTGAATCCAGATTCCAAAAAATGGAGCTCAGAAAAAGACTACTTTTCAAAACTATTTGAATACAGTTCTCAGAAAGTAACTACTTTTTAAAACTATTTGAATACTAATCTGAGGAAGCAACTACTTAAAAATAAAACATTGAATACAGATCTCAGGAAGTGACTACCTTTCTGAAACTATTGGATTGTCTGTCTTCAACTAATGGCAGGACTGTATCTGGAACTACATGTTGAATATAGAAATATAATAAATAGAGTCTATACTATTCCATTCTACAGTTGAAGTCGGAAGTTTACAGACACTTAGGTTGGAGTCATTAAAACTTGTTTTTCAACCACTCTACAAATTTCTTGTTAACAAACTATAGTTTTGGCAAGTCGGTTAGGACATCTACTTTGTGCATAACACAAGTAATTTTTCCAACAATTGTTTACAGACAGATTGTTTCACTTATAATTCACTGTGTCACAATTCCAGTGGGTCAGAAGTTTACATACACTAAGTTGACTGTGCCTTTAAACAGCTTGGAAAATTCCAGAAAATGATGTCATGGCTTTAGAAGCTTCTGATTGTCACGCCCTGACCTATATAACTCTAGTTAGTTTGGTCAGGGTGTGCATGATTAGTTCGATGTTGTGGTAGATCTATTTTTAGATCTAGGTTTCGTATTTCTATGTTTGGCCGGGTGTGATTCCCAATCAGAGGCAGCTGTCGCTCGTTGTCTCTGATTGGGGATCATACTTAGGCAGCCAGTTTTCCTGCCTGGGTTGTGGGATCTTGTTTGTGTTTCGGTGAGTTTGGCTTGTTAGTGTATAGCCTTCCGACGTCACGTTTCGTTGCCTTTTGTTGTTTTTGTATGTTTATTCAGTTTAATAAACATGAATGCATTTCACGCTGCGCCTTGGTCTGACCCATTCTTCAACGACCGTGACACTGATAGGCTAATTGACATCATTTGAGTCAATTGAAGGTGTACTTGTGGATGTATTTCAAGGCCTACCTTCAAACTCAGTTCCTATTTGCTTGACATCATGGGAAAATCAAAAGAAATCAGCCAAGACCTCAGAAAAAAATGGTAGACCTCCACAAGTCTGGTTCATCCTTGGGAGCAATTTCCAAACGCCTGAAGGTACCACGTTCATCTGTAAAAAAAAATAGCACACAAGTATAAACACCATGGGATCACGCAGCCGTCATACCGCTCAGGAAGGAGACGCGTTCTGTCTCCTAGAGATGAACGTACTTTGGTGCGAAAAGTGCAAATCAATCCCAGAACAACAGCAAAGGACCTTGTGAAGATGCTGGAGGAAACAGGTACAAAAGTATCTATATCCACAGTAAAACAAGTCCTATATCGACATAACCTGAAAGACCGCTCAGCAAGGAAGAAGCCACTGCTCCAAAACCGCTATAAAAAAGCCAGACTACGGTTTGCAACTGCACATGGGGACAAAGATCGTACTTTTTGGAGAAATGTCCTCTGGTCTGATGAAACAAAAATAGAACTGTTTGGCCATAATGACCATCGTTATGTTTGGAGGAAAAATGGGGTGGCTTGCAAGCCGAAGATCACCATCCCAACCGTGAAGAACGGGGGTGGCAGCATCATGCTGTGGGGGTGCTTTGCTGCAGGAGGGACTGGTGCACTTCACAAAATAGATGGCATCATGAGGAAGGAACATTATGTGGATATATTGAAGCAACATCTCAAGACATCAGTCAGGAAGTTAAAGCTTGGTCGCAAATGGGTCTTCCAAATGGACAATGACCCCAAGCATACTTCCAAAATTGTGGCAAAATTGCTTAAGGACAACAAAGTCAAGGTATTGGTGTGGCCATCACAAAGCCCTGACCTCAATCCTATAGAAAATGTGTGGGCAGAACTGAAAAAGTGTGTGCGAGCAAGGAGGCCTACAAACCTGACTCAGTTACACCATCTCTGTCAGGAGGAATGGGCCAAAATTCACCCAACTTATTGTGGGAAGCATGTGGAAGGCTACCCGAAACGTTTGACCCAAGTTAAACAATTTAAAGGCAATGCTACCAAATACTAATTGAGTGTATGTAAACTTCTGACCCACTGGGAATGTGATGAAAGAAATAAAAGCTGAAATAAATCATTCTCTCTACTATTATTCTGACATTTCACATAAAGTGGTGATCCTAACTGACCTAAGACAGGGAATTCTTACTAGGATTAAAACTCAGGAATTGTGAAAAACTGAGTTTAAATGTATTTGGGTAAGGTGTATGTAAACTTCCGACTTCAACTGTATCTGACCGTCATATTTGATCTACACAATACATTTCTACCTGAACATTTTGTAAATGTCCATTCTCCTGAATTTCCATTGCCCCTTGTGTACATAGTCAAGTTAAACCAATTAACCAATTATATTTTGTACAGATAAGAATAAATAGGTTGTGACGTTCAACTACTGTATGACTCTTTCAACATGCCATTCAAAGCCAAGTTAGATGCAAAAACAACTTGGAACCTGTTTGTCCATCTGAGGGTGCTTGTTTCAAACACACACCATACCATCTTTAAAGGGATAGTTTACCTATAATACAAACTAACATGATTTTCCACCTACCTTGGTTGTAGTTGATTCAAGAAGAAGGTTTTGGGATATTTAGTTTTCTTTCAACATTTAATAGCCATATTTTGTAACTGTTAGCATTCTCAGTAAGACTTAACATTAAACGGTTCTTATTCTTAATAAAACTGTAATTACTTTTGGAGCAACATTTTGTTAGCATGTTGTTACATAATACTTTGGTAATTACATTTTAATTGCATAGCATTGAGCTGAGAGTTTTTGTAACTACTGTACACAAGAGGAATAGTGACTGCATAATAACACCATTATTATGCAATTATAAAGCAATTTCCAAAGTCCTATGTAACAACAATGTTGCTATTGTAATAACCATAAAGTTACTACACATATATAAGAACTTGATGTCAAGTGTTACTGGATTATCTTATGTCTCACTCTTTATGAAAATATATTTTGTAGTCTTTTGGAAGCTTCAAAATTAGTCTACTCTAATGTTGAGGTGATTCCATGTCCCTCATGTACAGTATTTAATTCTAGGCAATAGGCTATGTTAAGATTCATATCTAAGAGCTGTCCAAACCATGTGCTTATGATCATATATTTAGACTAATTCAACTAACTGTTGTAGTTTTTGGTTCTTCATCAGATATTTGGCAGCCATCAAATACATATTTTTTGGTTTTCAAATAACTTGCATATATTCAAATATTATTTGCTTTTCTGAGAGGTATTCCAAATTATATATTTTTTTGCTGAGACCTGTATTTGAATATCAAAGAAAATACACTACATGACCAAAAGTATGTAGACACCTGCTCGTCGAACATCTCATTCCAAAATCATGGCCTTTATTATGGAGTTGGTCCCCCCTTTGCTGCTATAACAGCCTCCACTCTTCTGGGAAGGCTTTCCACTAGATGTTGGAACATTGCTGTGGGGACTTGCTTCCATTCAGCCACAAGAGCATGTTGGGCAGTTAGGCCTGGTTCGCAGTCGGTGTTCCAATTTATCCCAAAAGTGTTCGATGGGGTCCAACAAAGTTGGAACCACAGAATTGTCTAGAATGTAATTGTGTGCTGTAGTGTTAAGATTTTCACTTCACTGGAACTAAGGCGCCTGAACCATGAAAAACAGCCCCAGACCATTATTTATCCTCCACCAAACTATACAGTTGGCACTAGGCATTCGGGAAGGTAGCGTTCTCCTGGCATCCACAAATCCCAGAATCGTCTGTCGGACTGCCAGATGGTGAAGCGTGATTCATCACTCCAGAGAATGCGTTTCCACTGCTCCAGAGTCTAATGGCAGCGAGATTTACACCACTCCAGCCGATGCTTGGCATTGTGCATGGTGATCTTAGGCTTGTGTGTGGCTGCTCGGCCATGGAAACCCATTTCATGAAGCTCCCAACCAACAGTTATTGTGTTGACGTTGCTTCCAGAGGCAGTTTGGAACTCACTAGCGAGTGTTGCAACCGAGGACAGACTCGACAGTCCCGTTCTGTGAGCTTGTGTGGCCTACCACTTCTCGGCTGAGTCGCTGTTGCTCCTAGACGTTTCCACTTCACAATAACAGCACTTACAGTTGACCGGGGCAACTCTAGCAGGGCAGAAATTTGACAAACTGACTTGTTGGAAATGGTGGCATCCTATGACGGTGCCACGTTGAAAGTCACTGAGCTCTTCAGTAAGGCCATTCTACTGCCAATGTTTGTCTATGGAGATTGCATGGCTGTGTGCTCGATTTTATACACCTGTCAGCAACTGGTGTGGCTGAAATAGCCGTATCCACTAATTTAAAGGGGTGTCCACATACTTTTGTATATATAGTGTAGTTGCCTTTTAGTTGAGACTATATAAACTATATTTGACGACCTTGAGTATTTGAAAAGTTCTTATTTTCAAATAAACTACAAAATACAACTATTTTCTGCCCAGGTCTTCAAGAGACACAGAGTACCAAACTGCCACTCTCGTCGAGACTCCATTTTAATTACTGTCTCCATACAGCCCTAAGCAGAGTATTCTTTCCAAGAACACAGCAAACAAATATGTCATGCAGAGCAGTCGACAGGTGACAAAACTCATTCAATTCAAAACGTTGACGTGCAGGAGTGTCTGTGTATGTGCCCTTTGGTCTAATTGGCCTTCACACCTAGCAGGTGGATAGGTAGATCGCTATATCACTGTGTTCTTTAGAGTCTAATGCGTGCCTGTAGCTCCATCAACATAGGTGTTGATTGACTTGAAATAATTATCCTATGGGGACAGCCGAAGAACCCTTTTAGGTTCTAGATAGCACTTTTTTTTAAAGAGTGCAGAGAAAAAGCTGACATCTAATCCCAATTTGCGTCACACTAATTCTAAGTCTAAAGTTATTGTACTTTCTTGCACTCTCTCTCTCACTCTCTCTCTCTCTCTCTCTCTCTCTCTCTTCTCTTCCCTCACTGTTTGTCAGAGCCCTCAGGGGAGCCGCCCATTGAGAGAGGAGAAGAAAGGTGACATAAAGGAGAGAAACTAAAGGCTGAGGAGGAGCGGAGGAGACACAATGCTCTCCAGAGGAGACAGTCACGCGCTCCCATTGAGGAGGGGACAGGGACAGAGTGGCGCCAGGGCTCAGGGCGGACACGTTCACAATCACACATGGCAAGGGAGAGAGACAAAGAGAGATAGAACGAGAAAGTGTGTGTGTGTGTGTGTGTGTTAGATTAAACATCACAAACTAAGGTGAGCTAAAAGTAATACATTACTGTGCACATGCGTCCATGCATTCCTGCACATGTCTGTGATATGTCCTCAGATTCATCACATTGAATACAACTGAAACGAACATAAATCACAGATCAGGAGGTGAGTGAGGTTGATTGGTGTAGGTGCGTGAGAGTGCGTGCACGTGTGTCAGTCTGTCCGTCACTCACACGGTCAGACCCCTGTCTACTTCCAACATGGCCACAGGGTTCTTCAGTAGATAGGCATGAGGTGACATGACGGCATAGTCTTAAAAGGTCACTGAGGACGAATCCTCCACCCCATCTGACTGCTGTTGTCACTTAGGACAGGTCCAGGGTTGAAAAGTTCACCCAGGGAGAAAGGTGAGGAAGCCAGTCATGCAAATATGAGAAGGTGACACAGGAGAGGATTAGTGAGACCAGGTGACCGAGAAAAAACCAAGACGAGCACAAAACCCTGCCCTGGGATAAGTGGTTACAGAGTAAACTGAGATGTTTTATGTTTTTATGTGAAGCTTATTCTAATTTGTGAACCAAAGTAATCAGAAGTGGAGTGTGAGTTTAGGGTCATTAAAGGCCAAATGCAGCCGTTTTATCTCAATTCAATCTCAATCAAGTCATTTCTTGGCAACATTTAAGTACCTTGCTGTGATTGTTTTAAATTAAAATGGTCAAAAAGAAACTAAAATAGCTTCTTAGCAAAGAGCAATTTCTCTAGGACTGCTAGGACTGTCTGGGAGTGTTCTGAGTGGAAGGGTAAAACTGAAAACTAGCTGTTATTGGCAGAGAGGTTTTGAACTCTGTTTCTTATTGGTATATAAACTCATTTACCACCTGGTATTGTCACCAAGCAGGCCAAAACTCCATCCCACCAAAACAGGCAGAAATTTCAGGCGATCTTTTCGAATAAGGGCATTACTATAATTTTCACAATTTAACAGTATTATTCCAATGTCATAGTGTGGGAATATATGCAAAACACAAGAAATGTTTCTAGTTATTATATTATACGTCTAGTTATTATTAAAGATTGTTAATAATGCCTAAGGCCAAATCTAATAGTTACAGTGCCTTGCAAAAGTATTCATCCCCCTTGGCGTTTTTCCTATTTTGTTGCATTACAACCTGTAATTTAAATAGATTTTTATTTGGATTACATGTAATGGACATACACAAAATAGCCGAAATTGGTGAAGTGAAATTTAAAAAAATTACTTGTTTCAAAAAATTCTAAAAAATATATAACAGGAAAGTGGTGCGTGCATATATATTCACCCCCTTTTCTATGAAGCCCCTAAATAAGATCTGGTGCAACCAATTACCTTCAGAAGTCACATAATTAGTTAAATAAAGTCCACCTGTGTGAAATGTAAGTGTCACATGATCTGTCACATGATCTCAGTATATATACACCTGTTCTGAAAGGCCCCAGAGTCTGCAAAACCACTAAGCAAGTGGCACCACCAAGCAAGCGGCACCATGAAGACCAAGGAGCTCTCCAAACAGGTCAGGGACAAAGTTGTGGAGAAGTACAGATCAGGGTGGGTTCTAAAAAAATATCCAACACTTTGAACATCCCACGGAGCACCATTAAATCCATTATTTAAAAATGGAAAGAATATGGCACCACAACAAACCTGCCAAGAGAGGGCCGCCCACCAAAACTCACGGACCAGGCAAGGAGGGCATTAATCAGAGAGGCAACAAAGAGACCAAAGATAACCCTGAAGGAGCTGCAAAGCACCACAGCGGAGATTGGTGTATCTGTCCATAGGACCACTTTAAGCCGTACACTCCACAGAGCTGGGCTTTACGGAAGAGTGGCCAGAAAAAAGCCATTGCTTAAAGAAAAAAATAAGCAAACACGTTTGGTGTTCGCCAAAAGGCATGTAGGAGACTCCCCAAACATATAGAAGAAGGTACTCTGGTCAGATGAGACTAAAATTGAGCTTTTTGACCATCAAGGAAAACGCTATGTCTGGCGCAAACCCAACACCTCTCATCACCCCCAGAACACCATCCCCACAGTGAAGCATGGTGGTGTCAGCATCATGCTGTGGGGATATTTTTCATCGGCAGGGACTGGGAAACTGATCAGAATTGAAGGAATGATGGATGGCGCTAAATACAGGGAAATTCTTGATGGAAACCTGTTTCAGTCTTCCAGAGATTTGAGACTGGGACGGAGGTTCACCTTCCAGCAGGACAATGACCCTAAGCATACTGCTAAAGCAACACTTGAGTGGTTTAAGGGGAAACATTTAAATGTCTTGGAATGGCCTAGTCAAAGCCCAGACCTCAATCCAATTGAGAATCTGTGGTATGACTTAAAGATTGCTGTACACCAGTGGAACCCATCCAACTTTATATATATATATATATTTTTTTTAAGTTCTCATTTACAACTGCGACGTGGCCAAGATAAAGCAAAGCAGTGCGATAAAAACAACAACACAGAGTTACATATGGTTACATGGGGTAAACAAAACATAAAGTCAAAAATACAACAGAAAATATATATACAGTGTGTGCGAATGTAGTAAGTTATGGAGGTAAGGCAATAAATAGGCCATAGTGCAAAATAGTTACAATTTCGTATTAACACTGGAATGATAGATGTGCAAAAGATGATGTGCAAATAGAGATACTGAGGTGCAAAATTAGCAAAATAAATAACAATATGGGGATGAGGTAGTTGGGTGGGCTAATTTTAGAATGGCTGTGTACAGGTGCAGTGATCGGTAAGCTGCTCTGACAACTGATGCTTAAAGTTAGTGAGGGAGATAAGAGTCTCCAGCTTCAGACATTTTTGCAGTTCGTTCCAGTCTTTGGCAGCAGAGAACTGGAAGGAATGGCGGCCAAAGGAGGTGTTGGCTTTGGGGATGACCAGTGAGATATACCTGCTGGAGCGCAGACTATGGGTGGGTGTTGCTATGGTGACCAGTGAGCTAAGATAAGACGGGGATTTGCCTAGCAGTGATTTATAGATGACCTGGAGCCAGTGGGTTTGGCGACTAATATGTAGTGAGGGCCAGCCAACAAGAGCGTACAGGTCACAATGGTGGTGTCACGCCCTGACTCAGGGGACGCTTATATGTTGAGTCAGGGTGTGTATATTCCTTGTTGTGCTTTTTCTATGTGTGGGATCTAGTATGTATAGTTCTATGTTGGCCGGTGTGGTTCCCAATCAGAGGCAGCTGTTGCTCGTTGTCTCTGATTGGGGACCATACTTAGGCAGCCTATTGGCACTGTCTAGTTGTGGGATCTTGTTCCGGTTAAGGTTTGTTGTATCTACCTTGGACTTCACGTGTCGTTTGTTGTTTTGTCGTTGTGGATAAGTTAATAAACATGTACGCATATCACGCTGCGCCTTGGTCTGACCTGTCCTTCAACGAACGTGACAGAAGATCCCACCAAACAAGGACTAAGTAGCGTGCCGAGAAGGAGCAAACGCCTGGGACTCAACAGGAGGTAACATTAGTAGATGTCCTCCTCGGTTGGGGGAGAATTACAGAGGAGGAGGCCATCCGTTATCGGAAGGCGATGAAGGAGGAAGCCCGGGTAGGAGAGGAGAAACGGCACCAACAGTGCCGACAACGGAGACCCGAGAGGCAACCCCAAGAAAATGTTGGGGGGGGGCACACGGTGTGGATGACAAGGCAGCAGGAGGCCGTGAAAGGGCGGATCTGCAGGTTAGGAGAGGAGGCCAGCATGTTACGGGGGCTGTTGGCTCAGAGGGAGCAGGAGTTATTCGGTCAGAGGGAGGCGCTACAGGAGGCTAAAAGGGAGAAGGAAAAAGTAGAGGCACGGCGAGAGGAGCTGGTTAGGCAGCAGAAGGAGCGGGGGTTAATAAAGGAACCCAGTCCTGGTCCTTGCACCAAGCAAGTGGCGCGTGTCGCCAGTCCGGTCCGGCCCGTTCCTGCTCCTCGCACCAAGCCAGTGGTGCGCGTCGCCAGTCCGGCCCGGTCCGTTCCTGCCCCTCGCACCAAGCCAGTGGTGCGTGTTCCTAGTCAGGTCCGGACCGTGCCTGCTCCTCGCACCAGACCAGTGGTGCGTTTGTCCAGTCCGGCACGGCCCGTGCCAGCTCCACCGGTGCCTGATCCAGCTCCAGTCAGCTGCTCCACTCCGGAGCCAGAGCAGTCCGCTCCACCGGTGCCTGATCCAGCTCCGGTCAGCTGCGCCACTCCGGAGCCAGAGCAGTCCGCTCCACCGGGGTCCAGTCCAGCTCCGGTCAGCGGCTCCACCCCGGAGCCAGAGCAGTCCGCTCCACCGGTGCCTGATCCAGCTCCGGTCAGTGGCTCCACTCCGGAGCCAGAGCAGTCCGCTCCACCGGTGCCTAGGCCAGCTCCGGTCAGCGGCTCCAGTCCAGACCATGACGTCAGCCCCTCTCCAGGTTCGGGGTCTCCCACACCAGGGTCCAGACAGGGCCTGGCGTATCGTGGGAGGAAGGAGAGGGGAAGCAGCGTGCCGAGGTCCAGACCAGACCAGGGGCGCAACAGGGAGGCGGAGAGTGAGAGGTCGTCACGCCCCGAGCCGGATCCGCCTCCGAGGCGGAATGCCCACCCAGCCCCTACCCTGTTATGTTTATGTTGTGCGGTCGGAGTCCGCACCTTTGGGGGGGGGGGGGGTACTGTCACGCCCTGACTCAGGGGACGCTTATATGTTGTCTCCTGAGTGGCGCAGTGGTCTAAGGCACTGCATCGCAGTGCTAGCTGTGCCACTAGAGATCCTGGTTCGAATCCAGGCTCTGTTGTAGCCGGCCGCGCCCGGGAGACCCATGGGGCGGTGCACAATTGGTCCAGGGTAGGGGAGGGAATGGCCGGCAGGGATGTAGCTCAGTTGGTAGAGCATGGCGTTTGCAACGCCAGGGTTGTGGGTTCGTTTCCCACGGGGGGCCAGTATGAAAAAAATAAAACTAAATTAATGTATGCACTAACTGTAAGTCGCTCTGGATAAGAGCGTCTGCTAAATGACTAAAATGTAAATGTCAGGGTGTGTATATTCCTTGTTGTGCTTTTTCTATGTGTGGGATCTAGTATGTATAGTTCTATGTTGGCCAGTGTGGTTCCCAATCAGAGTCAGCTGTCGCTCGTTGTCTCTGATTGGGGACCATACTTAGGCAGCCTATTGGCACTGTCTAGTTGTGGGATCTTGTTCCGGTTAAGGTTTGTTGTATCTACCTTGGACTTCACGTTTCGTTTGTTGTTTTGTCGTTGTGGATAAGTTAATAAACATGTACGCATATCACGCTGCGCCTTGGTTTGACCCGTCCTTCAACGAACGTGACAGGTGGGTAGTATATGGGGCTTTGGTGACAAAACGGATGGCACTGTGATAGACTACATCCAATTTGCTGAGTAGAGTGTTGGAGGCTATTTTGTAAATGACATCGCCAAAGTCAAGGATCGGTAGGATAGTCAGTTTTACGAGGGCATGTTTGGCAGCATGAGTGAAGGAGGCTTTGTTGCGAAATAGGAAGCCGATTCTAGATCTAACTTTTGATTGGAGATGCTTAATGTGAGTCTGGAAGGAGAGTTTACAGTCTAACCAGACACCTAGGTATTTGTAGTTGTCCACATACTCTAGGTCAGACCCGTCGAGAGTAGTGATTCTAGTCGGGTGGGCGGGTGCAAGCAGCGTTCGGTTGAAGAGCATGCATTTAGTTTTACTAGTGTTTAAGAGCAGTTGGAGGCTACGGAAGGAGTGTTGTATGGCGTTGAAGCTCGTTTGGAGGTTTTTTAACACAGTGTCCAATGAAGGGCCAGATGTATACAAAATGGTGTCGTCCACATAGAGGTGGATCCGAGCGTCACCAGCAGCAAGAGCGACATCATTGATATACACAGAGAATAGAGTCGGCCCGAGAATTGAACCCTGTGGCACCCCCATAGAGACGGCCAGAGGTCCAGACAACAGGCCCTCCGATTTGACACATTAAACTCTATCTGAGAAGTAGTTGGTGAACCAGGTGAGGCAGTCATTAGAGAAACCAAGGCTATTTAGTCTGCCAATAAGAATGCGGTGGTTGACAGAGTCGAAAGCCTTGGCCAGGTCGATGAAGACGGCTGCGCAGTACTGTCTTTTATCGATCGCGGTTATAATATCGTTTAGGACCTTGAGCGTGGCTGAGGTGAATGTAAATGTAAATGAGGTGCAAACATGACCAGCTCGGAAACCGGATTGCATAGCGGAGAAGGTACGGTGGGATTCGAAATGGTCGATGATCTGTTTGTTAACTTGGCTTTCAAATACTTTCGAAAGGCAGGGCAGGATGGATATAGGTCTGTAACAGTTTGGATCTAGAGTGTCACCCCCTTTGAAGAGTGGGATGACCGCGGCAGCTTTCCAATCTCTGGGGATCTCAGACGTTATGAAAGAGAGGTTGAACAGGCTAGTAATAGGGGTTGCGACAATTTCGGCGGCTAATTTTAGAAAGAAAGGGTTCAGATTGTCTAGCCCAGCTGATTTGTAGGGGTCCAGATTTTTCAGCTCTTTCAGAACATCAACTGTCTGAATTTGTGTGAAGGAGAAGGGGGTTGGGGGGGGGGCATGGGCAAGTTGCAGCGGAGGGTGCAGAGCTGGTGGCCGGGGTAGTGGTAGCCAGGTGGAAAGCATGGCCAGCCGTAGCAAAATGCTTGTAGATTTATTGTTGGTGACAGTGTTTCCTAGCCTCAGTGCAGTGGGCAGTTGGGAGGAGCTGCTCTTATTTTCCATGGACTTTACAGTGTCCCAAAACTTTTTGGAGTTAGTGCTACAGCATGCACATTTCTGTTTGAAAAAGCTAGCCTTTGCTTTCCTAACTGATTGTGTATATTGGTTCCTGACTTCCCTAAAAAGTTGCATATCGCTGGGGCTGTTCGATGCTAATGCAGTACGCCACAGGATGTTTTTGTGCTGGTCAAGGGCAGTCAAGTCTGAGGAGAACCAGGGGCTATATCTGTTCTTAGTTCTGAATTTTTTGAATGGGGCATGCTTATTTAAGATGGAGAGGAAAGCACTTTTAAAGATCAACCAGGCATCCTCTGCTGACGGAATGAGGTCAATATCCATCCAGGATACCCGGGCCAGGTCAATTAGAAAGGCCTGCTCGCCAAAGTGTTTTAGGGAGCGTTTGACAGTGATGAGGGGTGGTCGTTTGACCGCCGGACGCAGGCAATAAGGCAGTGATCGCTGAGATCCTGGTTGAAGACAGCAGAGGTGTATTTCGAGGGTACATTTGTCAGGATGATATCTATGAGGGTGTCCATGTTTACAGATTTAGGGTTGTACCTGGTAGGTTCATTGATAATTTGTGTGAGATTGAGGGCATCTAGTTTAGATTGTAGGTTGGCCGGGGCTTTAAGCATATCCCAGTTTAGGTCACCAAGCAGTACGAACTCTGAGGATAGATGGGGGGCAATCAGCTCACATATGGTGTCCAGGGCACAGCTCGGGGCTGAGGGGGGTCTGTAGCAAGCGGCAACAGTGAGAGACTTATTTCTGGAAAGGTGGATTTTTAGAAGTAGAAGCTCAAACTGTTTGGGCACAGACCTGGATAGTATGATAGAGCTACAGTAGATTGCAACCCCACCCCCTTTGGCAGTTCTATCGAGACGGAAAATGTTGTAGTTGGGGATGGACATTTCTGAATTTTTGGTGGCCTTCCTAAGCCAGGATTTAGACACTGCTAGAACATCAAGGTTGGCGGAGTGTGCTAACGCAGTGAATATCTCAAACTTAGGGAGGAGGCTTCGAATGTTAACGTGCAAGAAACCAAGGCTTTTACGGTTACAGAAGTCAACAAATGATAACGCCTGGGGAGTAGGAGTGATACTGGGGGATACAGGGCCTGGGTTAACCTCTACATCACCAGAGGAGGAGTAGAATAAGGATACGGCTAAAGGCTTTAAGTACTGGTCTTTTAGTGCGTTGGGTACAGAGAAAAAAAGGGGCAGATTTCCGCGCGTTGTAGAATAGATTCAGGGCATTATGTACAGACAAGGATATGGAAGGATATGAGTACAGTGGAGGTAAACCTAAGCGTTGGGTAACGATGAAAGAGATAGCATCACTGGAGGCACAGATTGAGTCGGTCTCCGCGTGTATGGGGGGTGGGACAAAGGAGCTATCTAAGGCAGGTTGAGCTGGGCTGGGGGATCTACAGTGAAATAGTACAATAAGAAATAACCGAAACAGCAATAAGCAAGACATATTGACATGGGAGAGAGGCATAAAGCAATCACAGGTGTTATTTGAGAGAGCTAAGACAACAGCTGGTAATGGCGACAAAGTTTGGGCTGAGGCTAAACATAAACAAGATGCGGTACCGTAAAAAGGAACAGTCCAGCAGGCATCAGCTGTGTAACTGAGTTATCATAAGGTCTGGTGAACAGCAATAGGAGAGTTCGGAGGTAGTTCGGGGGTTGCTATAGCACTGGCGAGCAATAGGCCACGGCTAGCGTGTTGCTAGCGGCCCGGGGCTAGCAGATGGATCTTCGGGGTCGACGTCATAACGGGAAGCCTGTTGTAACCACATCAGACGATTTCGTCTGCAGACCAGTCGTGTTGGATCTGCGGGGCTCTGTGTCAACACTAGGAGGTCCCGTCCGGTTGACAGAGAGGTAGATAGCCGGGAGATGGGCCTGGCTCTAGGCTAGCTCAAGGCTGATTAGCCAACAACAACTTCCATTTGGTTGCAGCTAGCTAGCTGCGATGAGCCGGTGTTAAAGGTCCAGTGATTCAGTAATTCCGGCAGAAAAACGGATATGTTCTGGGTCGATAACGTGCTGTGCAGACAGTGCAGACTGGCCGATAATAGTCCAGGCTAGAGCTGGCTGGTAGGTAGTGCAGGCCAATGGTGAAAGACTTCTAACGGTGGCTAATAGCAAGTAGCTAGTTAGCTGGCTACTCCCGTCCGGTATACAGAGAAGTAGATAGCCGGGATATGGGGCTAGCTCGAGGCTAACTGGTGCTTGCTTCGGGGGCAGTGGTGATTAGCCAAACAGCTACATCAATTCGGTTGCGGTTAGCTAGTTGCGATCCGGTGTTAATGTCCAGTGATTCAGTTATTCCGGCAGAAAAATCTGATGTTCTGGGTGAAAACCGCTAAAGGTGGCTAATAGCAAGTAGCTAGTTAGCTGGCTAGCTAGTTTCAACTGTAGATTCTAGATAAAAGGTAAGTCAATAATAGAATCCGTTCCACATTGAGTGAGGCGGGTTGCAGGAAAGTATATTTTGTAGAAGGATGATAAGTGTGATAGGGAAATATGTACGAAAAATACTAAAAATACAAAAAAACTGGCTATTTACACAGACACACAACAAAGAACACGACTGCACTGCTACGCCATCTTGGATATGATGAAGGAGCTTGAAGGAGCTGGAGCTGTTTTGCCTTGAAGAATGGGCATAAATCCCAGTGGCTAGATGTGCCAAGCTTATAGAGACATACCCCAAGAGACTTGCAGCTGTAATTGCTGCAAAAGGTGGCTCTACAAAGTATTGACTTTGGGGGGGGGGGGGGGTGGTGAATAATTATGCACGCTCAAGTTTTCAGTTTTTTTGTCTTATTTCTTGTTTGTTTCACAATAAAAAATATTTTGCATCTTCAAAGAGGTAGGCATGTTGTGTAAATCAAATGATACAAACCCCCAAAAAATCCAGGATGGATCAACAACATTGTAGTTACTCCATAATACTAACATTAATGACAGAGTAAACAGAAGGAAGCCTGTACAGAATAAAACTATCCCAAAACATGCATCCTGTTTGCAGTAGGGCACTAAAGTAAAACTGCAAAGAATGTGGCAAAGAAATTAACTTTATTTCCTGAATACAAAGCGTTATGTTTAGGGCAAAGTCAACACAACACATCACTGAGTACCACTCTTATGGGTATGTTATGTGTATGCTTCTCATCGGCAAGGACTAGGGAGTTTTTTAGGATAAAAGAGCTAAGCACAGGCAAAATCCTAGAGGAAAACCTGGTTTAGTCTGCTTTCCAACAGACACAGGGAGATAAATTCACCTATCGGCTTGAAAATCGATGGCAAGACTTGAATGATCAACAACCAACTTGACAGAGATTGAATAATTTTTTTAAGAATAATGTACAAATATTTTACACTGAACAAAAATATAAACGCAACTGAACAAAAATATAAACACAGCATGTAAAGTGTTGGTCCCATGTTTCATTAACTGAAATAAAATATCCCAGACATTTTCCAAACGCACAAAAAAGCTTATTTCTCTCAAATTCTGTGCACACATTTGTTTACATCCCTGTTAGTGAGCATTTCTCCTTTGCCAAGATAATCCATCCACCTGACAGGTGTGGCATATCAAGAAACTGATTAAATAGCATGATTACACAGGTGCACCTTGTGCTGGGGACAATAAAAGGCCACTCTAAAATGTGCAGTTTTGTCACACAACACAATGCCACAGATGTTTTAAGTATTGAGGGAGCGTGCAATTGGCATGCTGACTGCAGGATTGTCCACCAGAGCTGTTGCCAGAGAATTTAATGTTAATTTCTCTACCATAAGTCGCCTCCAACATCATTTTAGAGAATTTGGCAGTACTTCCAACCGGCTTCACAACCGCAAACCACGTGTAACTACGTCAGCCCAGGACCTCCATATCCAGCTTCTTCACCTGTGGGATCGTATGAGACCAGCCACCCGGACAGCTGATGAAACTGTGGGTTTGCACAACTGAAGAATTTCTGCACAAAACCAGTTTCAACTGTACAGGGAAGATGGCCAACAGCGTGTATGACGTTGTGTGGGCGAGCAGTTTGCTGATGTCAACGTTGTGAACATAGTGCCCCATGGTGGCGGTGGGGTTATGGTATGGGCAGGCATAAGCTACAGACAACGAACACAATTGTATTTTATCGATGGCAATTTTAATGCACAAAGATACCGTGACGAGATCCTGAGGCCCATTGTCCTGCCATTCATCCACCGCCATCACCTCATTAATGCATGGCCCCATGTCGCAAGGATCTGTACACAAATTCTGGAAGCTGAAAATGTCACAGTTCTTCCATGGCCTGCATATTTACCAGACATGTCACCCATTGAGCATGTTTGGGATGCTCTGGATCGATGTGTACGACAACGTGTTCCAGTTCCCGCCAATATCCACCAACTTCGCACAGCCATTGAAGAGGAGTGGGACAACATTCCACAGGCCACATTCAACAGCCTGATCAACTCTATGCGAGGGAGATGTCGCGCTGCATGAGGCAAATGGTGGTCACACCAGATACTAACTGGTTCTCTGATCCACACCCCTACCTTTTTCGTAAGGTATCTGTGACCAACAGATGCATATCTGTATTCCCAGTCATGTTAATTTATTTATTTCAATTGACTGATTTCCTTATATGAACTGTAACTCAGTAAAATCTTTGAAATTGTTGCATGTTGCGTTTATATTTTTGTTCAGTGTATAATCCAAGTCTGCAAAGCTCTTAGAGATTTACCCAGAAAGACTCACAGCTGTAATTGCTGTCAAAGGTGATTCTAACATGTATTGACTCGGGTGTGAATTCTTATGTAAATGAGATATTTATGTATTTCATTTTCAATAAATGTGCAAACATTTCTAAACACACGTTTTCACTTTGTCATTATAGGGTATTTTGTGTAGATACAATATATATTTAATCCATTTTGAATTCAGGCTGTAACACAACAAAATGTGGAATAAGTCAAGGGGTATGAATACTTTCTGAAGGCACTGTGTGTACATGCATAGCAATGCTTCACTACAGTGAATTGATAGGACTAATTTGTTGTTCCAGTTTCAGATTTGTTGACTATTTCAAAGGTGAGTGAAACTAAAAAGTACTTTTCCATTGATGATTCTGTGTTCCATCATGAGGCCATTGAATCCATTCTCAAGGGTTAAGCAGTGGCCTTAACTGACTCACATATCTATCTAACAATCCTCACGCCCCAGCTAACACGGCAAACTGATCAGGGCCGACAGAGCCTAAATTCTTCACATTGTTCCATTCATCTCAGGGCACATGGCTTGTCTGTCAAAGATGCTCTCTGGAGAGAAAAGCCTTGGTCTAGAAGCTGGAATCTGCCTTGCTCCCTTGCTCCAATCCAAACCTTATAACCATCATACGCTATAGACAACAACCACCTTGGCTGGGAACCAGTACTTAAGGGCACTTTCTATCAGCAGTGTTCCAGGCAGATGGGAAAATTAGTGTGATTGGCAGAGAGGGGAAGAGGAAGATGAGGTGACTGACTGAGAATATACTGTTGCCAAGGAGGCGAGGGTTGGGGTGGGGGGTTGTGGGGCGTGACCGCTCTTAATTATCCGATATGGTTGCCAAGTGTTGGCACGGGGATAGGTTCAGAAATCGAGTGACAGGTTGCCAGCTCGGTGGGAGAAGAGCCAATACGTGCCTTCTTTGGGTTTCGAATGACAAACGCCAAGTGACTAATGCTTTTGGAGCATTGGGTGGGGGCCTATGCGCCAGCAAACATGCACCAATGGATCTCCCCACAGTCGTCAGTCATCATCACATGCAATACAAAACAGCAGTTGAGCAACAACACCCATCCCAGACCCGACCGATGCCGACCGTATCTGTTTGATTGTGAGGCTTCCCTATCAGTCCGATCTGAATGGCCCCACACTTTTAATCCGGGGTTTAGATTAGTTTCCCGCTCCAATCCCTTAAATCCCTCTCGGAATGTTTCTGTTCTGCATGTTACTCTCACCGAGATATGGATCGACTGTTAGAGCGATCGGCGATTGGTCATTGACTGCAGTCACCTCATATAATCAGTCTCAAAACAAAACAAAGCCGGCCTCCATGTTGCATGAGAGATACTGCAGGCGTGGTGTGACTATCACAGGAGGCACCAAAATGGCGGATCAGTGTTGGGTTCATAGGGGCAAAGAAGGGGCGGCGGTAGACACTGGCTAGCCTGTCCTTGTTACCGGCCTTCAGGAACTACTTTCTTTCAGTCACTCAGGGATGGGGGATGGGATGGAGATAACCCGGCCATCGCAGGTGAGATCACCGACTCTGGGTTCAGCTGCATGTCAGGTGGAACTCCCACAATGACCCCTGTTTTCACAGTCCACACAAACATGAAACTCAGATCCAATCGCCCCCCTCTTTGGTTGTCTTTCAAATCTTTTCTTGTATTGTTGTGGCGTTTTGAAGGCTGCAAATATTTATAATCCCCACATAGCAGACACACAAGACATAACAAACAACCGTCGAAGACCGCACTTGACGCCAGTAGTGCCCTAAAAACAGTCGTTGTTTGGATTGACATGAAAACAACAATGTTGAGTCCATATAAGTTCAACTGGCGAGCGATGAAAGCTAGGCTAATATCCAAGCTTACCGGTTGGTCAGAAAACTGCATTCCGTACATTCCTCTCCCTGTTCTGTCAGCTTAAGATCGGCGCTGAGAGACTTTTTCACTAGAGTGCCGTAATTACTGTGGATGGAAGGCAACAGGAAATTGTTATTCGCAAACTACTTTGTCTCTCTCTCCGTCAAAGTGTGCGGAGACGCAACCGTGGTCGATCGGTCATCCCCCTCCTTAGGCTTGTCTCTGTGACCGACAAGGGAAGCCAGGTTTGGGATGGTAGACAATGTGTGGTCATGAGAGATGTGGAAAACAAGCTAGGCCATGCCTCTATCGCCGCTACACAGCCAGGCATTAGGTGTCAGTCATCGGGAATGACACTTTGTTAGCACGTCAACACTCGAGAAGGAGGCCAGAGAGGAAAGAACGTCTCATTAAAAACTATTTGTGATTAATATTTCCATGTCGCTGCTGAGTGATTGGAGAGGTGTGTGTGCCCCTGTGTGTGTGCCAGTGCATAAGGTGTTTGTGCATGTGTGTATACATGTGTGTGTGTCTGCGCGTGATTGTGTGTTTAGGTTTATGTGTGTGTGCCCGTTTCAATCCGGAATGTGCAACATATTACACACACACACAGTGACTGACTGAATGAAGACTGGCAGGTTGAAACCTGCTGAGCAAATTACTCAAGGCTGCCTAATCATGCATTGTCTGTGGTAGATGATGACTTTGGAGAGGAATGAAAAAACTCACCCCCCTGTCAAAAGAGTCACAGTCAGTGAGGCCTAGTGGATTCAGTCAGACCCTACATGTAAAGACAAGCTGACGAGGTCATGACGATTACAGCTCCTCTTCTTTATATGACCATCAATGTCATGCCTAGTTCATCTTACAAAGTCATAAACACAAGTAGAAGTATCTTAATTGTACTGTTTCCCTTATGATCTACTGTCGAAGTGTCAAGGAATCTATGTGTTATGTAGGATCGGTCACATATGGATGATAAATTGTAATGTGAATTATACACATACAATTTCTGACTCAAGGCATCTCTATCAGTGATTTACGTTTATGTACGTAGGATAGGACTTAAACTGTTCTATATTTACCAATGGGAAAGTTATTGTGAATGAAGAAGTAGTGGGAATAGCAGCCCTTTCCACACTGGCCCTCATATCTAAGCACTGCATTGCTTCCCCAGCTACAGCCTATCGTTTTTCTCATGCAAGTGGCGACCTCTGCTGGTATAAGAACGAAACATCAACTTGTTTAGCTTTCTTGAAACCAACACCAGCTCAACATTTTGTCACATTGCACCTTCCTGAATAGACCGCTGGCGTCATGACACCTTCTTTCATCTGTAACCACAGGAGGTTGGTGGCACCTTAATTGGGGAGGACATGCTCATGGTAATGGCTGGAGCGGAATCAGTGGAATGGTATCAAATACATCAAATACATGGTTTCCATATGTTTGATGCCATTCCATTTGCTCCCTTCCAGACATTATTATGAGCCGTCCTCCCCTCAGCATCATCTACTGTGTAACCATCAAAACAATATAACCTTGACAAGACTAGACTACTATTTCCCTCTTCTTGTGCTGTTATCTGGGCACCAGCCTTTATTTTAATGTTGAAGAAGAGTATGTCGCTCACTATATTGTGCAGGTAGTTACAATAGAAAGCAACTACCATAATGTCACGAAACCACATACTGTACACTGCATTATTATTGAATGCAATAACATTAATTGTTATAATTGAAACACGTGCGATCTAATGTGCAATACATGCATCATACATGCAATATAGCCTACAGGCCAGCAGAGGCATAGGCTAGCATATAGGGCATAGCAGCAGCAAAAATGCATACTCCTGCTGCATATATACATTATGGTGTCCTTATGTGACCCCCCAAAACACACCACACCTCTGCGGTTCTCAATTGTAGGCTAGTGATGTCATCAACCAAATCTCACCCCAGACTTGATCATTAGGATAGGCTACACGTTATGCAACAGTGATCATTAATGGGCAAAAGATTACGGCGCAGTCAATCTATTTTAGTCCACTAAAGCTTATTAGCGGACTAGACTGTAGTGCGAGAGAGAGTGGTGGGTGACTCCCGGGTGAGACTGATAGATAGCAGACCCGAGGATAACTGCAGAGCGGAGCGCCTTTCTGTCCTCCGGGCTCGCGTTTCCCTGAGGTTGTTGCACCGCTCTCTAGGTCCTTCTCTCCCCGACTATCTCGCCCTGAACTCTTTTTGCCTGGACTCGCATAGACAGACGGGCGGACATACTGTAGTGAGGGGGACGGACCCGTGTTCACCATGTTGACATTGTTGACAGCGATGTATATAGTGGTGCAGGCGGCATCGTCGGAGGTAAGACGCTTCTCCTTGACCGCACCATCATACCAGATGGGCTCTCAAACTAAATATAAAGGCTACCTTTGAATAAACTACAGCTGCAAATTTGACATTGACTCTCCTCCCTATAGCCTATGTCTTGTTGAATTACCGCGAGAAGCTCTTACAAAGCTAATCCTATAGGGTAGCCTAGTGAAATATTTGTTTATTCGGATCCCCATTAGCTTTTGCCGAAGCTTCAGCTATTCTGTCTGGGTAGTAGACACTGTCGACTAGAAAAAGATAGCCTCATAGGCTACTATTTTGGGGTATATATCCGTAGGCTATCCCTCAGTCAACAATACATTCGAATTGAGTAGCCTACTCTGAGTCCTACTCATTCATAATGTAGCCTACAGACTTGAACAAAGTGTCTGTGGCTGGACTGTCCTGTCTGTGTGACCCCATCATATAATTAATGAATGGACTGCCTCCCCTCCGCAGCTTTGGTAAAGAACGCGAGCGGGTGTTCATTGCAGATTACACAATGGCTAGCTCCTTGCCACCCGGTGCGTCAGACAGGCGCTGCCTCCAGGGGGAAGTCAACTATTTTCACCTGGCCATTATGTAACATTAATGCCCCACTTCCCACAATCATAATGAAACGGATCTAATTAAGCAATAAGGCACGAGGGGGTGTGGTATATGGCCATATACCACGGCTAAGGGCTGTTCTTAAGCGCAACGCTGAGTGCCTGGATACAGCCCTTAGCGGTGGTATATTGGCCATATACCACAAACCCTTATTGCTATTATAAACTGGTTAGCAACGTAATTAGAGCAGTAAAAATAAATGTTTTGTCATACCTGTGGTATATGGTCTGATATACCACGGCTGCCAGCCAATCAGCATTCAGGGCTAGAACCACCCAGTTTATAATTAGTTTTTTTTATATCTGTTTGCATAACAATAATCACATTTTCAGCCATATAGCGTTTTGTTGGAAGGTGTATATGTGAGTATCCTGTATATACGACTAATAAAACTTAAATAAAGGTTAATAATATTAGGTAACTAAGAGACATGTTACATCTGCTGTATCAAATACTAGGCTGCATGTCTGTGTTAGGTCCTGGTTGCTTGATGTAATAGGGTAGACATGAATTTTAGATACAAGTCAACAGGCTTAGTTCTTGAAACTGGTTATTTTGAACCCTCTGAATGCATCCCCAGAGGAACATGCCAGAAAGGATGGAATTATTTCGCTTCCAACCTAAATTGTATTCACTAAACCTAACCTTGTTCTTACCCCCGCCCTAGAACAAAAAGCTCTTATGCCTGCTCATCAGTTGTGAAGATAGTACCACTTTTGTCTTTTCTATTGCCAAGCATCTTGTGACTAGTCTACCAGAGCCACATCACTGCACTTGACTTCAAATGACCCTACTCTTGACCCCAGTGGAGGCTACAGACAGACGTCTTGTTCCAATAGTTAAACCAATATGGACAAATCTTGTCCAGCACTTACACTTATCAGTGGTCATGAAGCAATGAGGCAATGAAAGAGAAGTAAATACTATGCCATCCTCCGCCATCCTCCTTCATTCACTGATTAGGCTACAGTAAGAACTGCAAATAAATGTGTACAGAAAATCCATAGGATACTGTCTATCCAGCCCTTCTAGAGTAGTGATGAACGTCTGCTAATTTATTAAAAAGTTGTTTTAAAAAATGTGCGGCTGAAAGAAGCAAGAAGCAAGGTATTAGTAAAACGATACATTTGAACGCGGCCCATACTCCGTTTAAAAAAAATATATGGTCCATATAAGGTCATATGGGCGTGGCCTAAGATAACATCGAGCTCGCGCTGCAGCGGTTCTTCATGGGGAATGTGTTCGTTTTCGTGACTTGGGCGGGTAAAAATACCAGCATCAGTTAATATTCAACTACAGATCCCAGGACAGGAATCCAGTGCGCCACCGTGTGACATTTCAATACAAACGCAGAGGTGACCCTTCTGTCTAGTCCTAGCGGGAGAACAGTGTTTGCAGGCTTTACTAGATCCTCTATCTCAAGTGAATATGGTATGTTTATCTTGTTGCTGTCAGTTAAAGCTAACTATTATATGAATGATGCATCGAAAGTGTTAGCTAGCTAGGAAAACAGATGCTTGTCATTGCTGATGATCAAATTTGGTTTTGTGTCCACTTGTCATTGAAGCCGGGATCTAGCATCAGCGGTTAATCTAATGTTTGATCAAAGATTAGTCTGTTGTTTCAGCAAAGATTTCTGGCTAACGTTCACCATCTCTTTCTGAAGTCGTTTGCTAACGTTAGTCAGAAAGATGGCCAACCAGCCATCTTGTGCAGTGAGAAGAAAGATGAGGATGTTGGATTTTTTTAATAGTCTCTAGCATACAATTGCGAAATGAAGAGAACAAAGTACCCGATTAGGAAATTGTTTCTGCTTTTTCACACTAGCAACAATGTAGCCGCGGTGCCTTCTCTTTTCAGTCGTTATGGCTACATTGTTGCAGTAGCAGACTTTCGCGCTTGGCATTAGTAGAAAATTGCATCATCGTCTTTCATTCATTCATTCATTCATGATGACAATGGATATCAAGAACAGCTTGAGTCGCCCATTTTGAAGATATTGGACGCGTTCCTCTGCCCAGGCGTTGCTGACGCATGCCATATCTTACAATGCCTGGATAGGTATTTTATGTATCAGCTAACTACAGCTGTTAAAACAATCTGGCAGTAAATGACAGTCCACGATGCCGCACGCAACCATTGGTTGATGCATGCAACTTCTGAGCAGGGGAACTCGACCAACATATGGGCGCTGCGTGAATCAACCAATGGTTGCATGCCACGTCATCCACTGCGTCATCCACTTACCGATTTGCTATAACATATGATGTGGTAAGCTGATATGTAAAATACCTATCCAGGCTTTGAAAGATTTGGCATGCGTCAGGAACGCCTGGGCAGAGGACGTGCCCCTTATGTGGAATATAACTTCAGTAAAATTTAAAAGCCATACATAATAACTGAATAGCCTACATATAGCTCTTAATCGTTGCTCTTTCAAACAACAGTTAGCGTTATATTGCAGAAAACAGCAATAAATGCACTTTGTGGGCTAATGCAAAGTGCGTTTCCATCTGTCGACACTGAGTTTTGTCCTTTTAATCAACATAGCAGTCAGATGCGATTACTGCCGCTTCAGTTGCTTATCCCAGCTATGTAGGTCATTACTGCTGTGTTGGAAGATTGCACAGAGTGAGTATGGACCGTGTGTGTTTTTTTGCAGGCCGACCCAATCCGTGTGCTGGTGACTGGCGCTGCTGGACAGATTGCCTACTCTCTGTTGTACAGCATCGCCAAGGGAGATGTCTTCGGCAAGGACCAGGTAACACGGCCTAGGACTACTTATATCTGCACACTCTCTCTTTCAAATCAGCTTTGGCCTCAAGAGAGCACAGGAGGCAGATGGATGTTGTAATATGTAGGCTATAACGATGCCGTTACATAAGCATGTGTGAATTATACATGGGATGTGAATTTTTGGCATGAGGTCGGGAGGGGCAGATTCTGTGGCTTAAAGAAGAAGAAGAAAAATCCCTCTTTGCATTTGTTTATTTTCCAGCCCATCATCTTGGTCCTGCTGGACATCCCTCCCATGTTGCCAGTTCTGGATGGGGTTGTGATGGAGCTGCAGGACTGTGCTCTCCCACTCCTGAGGGGTGAGCTATGCTTTTCTATTCTGCCTGGGCTGGCCGTGAGAACATATGAGTGAGAACATATGCACCCATTATACATAGGCATGCTTTTTGGCATGATTTACATTGTGTGTCCTCCCCCATCTGAAACATATTTAAAATGCATTGCGTGTGTATGAACTTTTATATGTGTGTGTGCCTCCCTGCTGCTGCGGTACTTTTCCAATAGCCCTAACTTCACAGCAGCAGGAATGGTCAACCGCAGACTGCTGTGGGAAGGAGTGTCAGAAAGAAGGCCTCCTATTAGTCTGTTCCCAAGGCCCTATAGGAAATTCCAACCAATCCTGGGAGTGGTGGGGCAACCATAGGGGAGGCAGGGTACAAGACATCTCTTGCACCAGTGAGCCCTGACTGAAGTTCATCCTGATAAAACAGGGAAAGAGTTTTTCATGAGTGGCCACAGACCATACATTATCTACGAAATCAGCCCATTTGGCAGTGTTTCAAGGAACAAGACAATTTATCAGCAAGATGGAGCCACTGAGTGCTAGGCTATTTGTTTGGAAATAACCTGGTGTGTGTGTGTGTGTGTGTGTGTGTGTGTGTGTTTTTTCCACACAGACTGTTTGTCCTTCCCTTATCTTGTATTCATGTACACCCAGATGAGCCTGAAATGGCAGTATAATTACTGTAAATGAAAACTGAAACAACCACCACACCTACTATTTTACTAACTTTAGCAGACATTCTGCTTGATTTGTCTTAAAATCATAATTGTATTGCTTTTATGTCAAATCTGAATTTCATGTTCATTGCTGAATCCAATACAAACATACATCTCTCCACAAATGTGGCAGTAACACTAAACGTTGGCCACTACATCCACTCTATCCAAGACAATATCCATCGTAACTAACAGTCACCGCACCATCTTCATCCACAGAGGTCATCCCCACCGACAAGGTGGAGGTGGGCTTCAAGGATCTGGACGCCGCCATCTTGGTGGGCTCTATGCCCAGGAAGGAGGGCATGGAGAGGAAGGACCTCCTGAAGGCCAACGTGGCCATCTTTAAGACCCAGGGGGCCGCCCTGGAGAAGTACGCCAAGAAGACCGTCAGGGTAACTGTCCCTCTGTGTGTCTATGACTCGGCATGTTTCGGGCCACTGCCGCAGAGCAGCAGCCTGGCTGGAGAGAGAGAGACACACACCCTGCACCAAATAGATAGCTGTCATTGCTAACGATAATCAAGGGACATGAAGGCACCACAGTACAGCAAAGGCCAGGTTGTGGGGCGTTGAATGATGTTAAGGAATGTTTTGGGGAAAGGGTCATCATTTGCTTTTACTGATGGAACATTTTAGTGAGATATATTTTTTATTTATGTTAAAGACTTTATGTAATACCTCTAGTTCTAGGACATTTGAAATGAACCACTACATATTTTACAACTGTCCTTCCTTTTAAAGTCATACAAACCTTTTGACAAATCAGACTATAATTGGACCTTTTCACATTTCAAATGGGCCAGTTTTATTGGACAGCCTTATACTTCGATGGTATTGGTGCAAATTCACATTTTTAAAGGCTTTTAATCCTGTGTGGAATGGGCTGGGTTCCAAAGTCAGGGATGAAAGCTACTCCATGCTGTGTTGTGTGTACACACTGCAGTCACTGGTGTCACAAGGGGGCCTTTGGCCACTGCGGTTTGCAGCAACAACGACACGTCAGTGTGACGAACAAAGCCTCAGCTCTTCTATGGCCAAGGTCAACTACTTCTGATCCAGGAATGTGTGTGAATTTGAATGGGCAGGTTTCTATATGTTCTATATAGCTACATAAGAACTGGATGGCCATCCTCTAAAGTAAGTGTGTTTTAGAAGAAGAATACTTTATTAATCCATACCAGATGGAAATGTGTATTCTACTTTACCCAATCCCTCAGAGGATACGCACATACACACAAGTACCCACATTGGGCAGAAACAGTGCAGCGGCCCGGTGAGCAGTTAAGGGGTTAAGTGCCTTGCTCAGGGCCACAACGGCGGGTGATGTTATCCTTCTAGGATTTTACACCAACTCATCTTGGCAAATGAGCCTAATGTTGGCAAGGTAGCACTGGCAGCCAAACACTCACGTACACACAGCAGTCCCTTTAAATTTAGCTAATCCTTGACCTTCATTTAAAGGGGATGTATTCTGTGTGTGACATCTATCTTATATTGATTTATAGGCCATTTTAGAAAGTGTCAGCATTTCCCTTAGCCATGACTCATGTTTTTGTTGCACTGCTACTCTTTCTGATGATCCGCCAGCTCTGCTTGCATAAACCAAGTGTATGCTTTTAATGTATAAATAGTGACATACAATGACACAAAGGAAGATGAGGACTTAAAATAGGACTTATATCCTACTCTTGATTTCTACTCTGAAATTGAGCTGTTCCTGAGTCTGTAGTTTGAGTGAGTGATGACTCTTCGACGTTTCTAAAATCTCTCTCTCTCTCTCTCAGGTCTTGGTAGTGGGAAACCCTGCTAACACCAACTGTCTGATTGCGTCCAAGTCCGCCCCCTCCATCCCCAAGGAGAACTTCTCCTGCCTGACTCGTCTAGACCACAACAGGGCCCGTTCCCAGGTAGGCCAAAGCCAAAAGGCCACTAGTTCCTAGCCTCTAGGCACTTGATGTAAGGTCCAATCCTAAATGGATCCCTATAACCTATGCACTTCTGGATATCTGAGAGTATTAGGTGTGAGCAATATGATTGGCTAGATGGACTTTTTACCATACTGCTTAAACCTAGTCAATCATCTTTTCTCCACAAGTGCATAGGGTGTAGGGGCTATTTCGATTTGGAATTAGATCTGAAACAATTGAATGGGTATACCAATATGGTCAAAAATCCCATTAATTGCATCACAACCTGTGTCGGCCTCTAGGTGGCGATGCGTTGTGGCGTGCCCGCCGATGCAGTCAAGAACGTCATCATCTGGGGCAACCACTCATCCACCCAGTACCCTGACGTGCACCACGCCATGGTCAACGTGCACGGCAAGGAGGTGGAGGCGTACGACGCCGTGAAGGACGACAGCTGGCTCAAGGGAGACTTCATCTCTGTAAGTGAACTCTAGTTTTGGCTCTTCTGGCCTAACCCATTTTGACACAATTTCCCTTAAAAAATTTACTATATGACATTTTAACAATTTGCTTCAAAAGGCATGATTCTGCCTGTTTTTTTGATGGCTTTGTTTATGAAAATGTTCAGGGCCTCAAACTGTACAAATGTACCAAGTTTCATGCTTTTATGAAAAAGTAAACAATTCGACCCCAAATCTGCACACATCTTGGACTACTGCTCATAATGCTTTATGGATGTAGTTATAAATATTAATGAGCAGCTATTTGCACCTATGTTGTGTATTTGTGCCTTATGCATAGCTCATAGGTATTATAAATGTGCGATCCTTACCTGAATGAATCCCTATGCATGGAAAGCGAGTGTAGGTTGTAGGCGTCATTTGGACCCCATATCTCATCTTTTAATAATCTCTGATCTTATCTGAATACAAGCATTTTCACTGAATCTGTTAGTCTCCTTTAGTCCAGTGTTGTGCCTTTTGTAGTTGTAATGAAGCAGTCCTAATGCCCCCTCTGTCCCCCCCCTCCCCCCTTCTCTCTTCCTCTCCTCTCTGTCTCCTGCAGACGGTGCAGCTGCGTGGTGCCGCCGTCATCAAGGCCAGGAAGCTCTCCAGTGCCATGTCTGCCGCCAAGGCCATCTGTGACCACATGAGGGACTGGTGGTTCGGCACTCTTGATGTAAGCCGTGTGTTTGGGAGGTGGGGTGGAATGGCGTCAAGGGTCTGCAGCAAACCCTTTTTTCCAAACTCCATAAAACACTAATATTTAACACTTAACAACTAACATTGTTCAAATGTTTATATTTTGAAAAGCGATATCTCGGGAACAGAGTACCGTAACCCCTCTTTATTTTCAATCTGGAAGAATCCACAAACATGCAAAGCCTTTTGTTTGGATGTCTCAGACAAATTCATTTGAATTGACTGTACTCTTCAGTGGAAAAATAATATCATAGGGTTGCAAAATTCTGCAAACTTTCCCAGGATTTCTGGAAAACCTGGGAATTTGGGGGAAGTTACCAAAATGTTGTGTTTTTTTGTGAAGCTGTGTCCCTGGCCTGACTGTTTGTCCTGTTGTTATTTTCAGGGTGAGTTCATGTCTATGGGTGTGTACGCTGGTGGAAACTCCTACGGAATCCCCGAAGACCTAATTTACTCATTCCCTGTTCATATCAAGGTAAGGCATAACCATAGAGATAGTTAGAGGTCTCTTGTGCCACAGTTTATTTACGAATTGCCAAAACTTGTCACTCATAGCCCTCAATGGCACTGCTCGTTTTGTCACAGAAGAGGCCATTGTATAGATAGGAGATGGGCTGTCTAGCATCTCTATGGGCATAACTAATCAACCCTGGCAAAGTGTATTAATAGAACATACATATAATTTACCGATGGGTGGTTATTGAAAGTCATTGTTACCCAACATCAGCTTTTCAGAGTTTAGGTTATACCAACATAGGCCTACTATTGCAAGCCAGCAGTGTACACTGACTTTTGCCGCATTCATGTGCTATCAGAAAATTGTGACAAAACTGATGTTACGCAGAGCATTATGGGTACTGTAGTCGTGTACTGTAGTTGTGATCCTGGACTAGATGAGATGTGCTAAAGAGCACCCTGTTTGATCCTCATCCATATTCTCCCCACAGAACAAGTCGTGGAATATCCATGACGGTCTGCCCGTCAACGACTTCTCCCGCGCCAAAATGGACGCCACAGCCGCCGAGCTGGTGGAGGAACGAGACACGGCCCTGTCCTTCCTGAGCCAGTGACTCGCGATGCCACCTACTGGCACACCGCCACAACAGCAGCACTTAGAAGACCCCCAGAACCCTCCTGACTCGCGTCTGTGACCAATACCCCCACTCGAGTCCCCCTGCGCACTTGGCGTGTGTGTGTACCTCTCTGTATGTGTGTGTGTGTTTCACTTTGTTAATCTCTTTAAGGTAACGGTTATTAATAATAAACCTGTAATTTAAAAAAATGCTATCTAAACTTTGGCCTTTGTCGGAAGACACTGGAGGATTGTCCTTTGGGTAGATGATAACGATAACAATAGTTCTACTGTACTCGTACATGTTATCCAACAATAAAAACAGATACAACTGATAAAACTCATTCTGTGGATTGTGGTTGATTATTTGACTAAATATCTCTAAAGCTGGGGTTTTCTGTTATTTTTCAGTTAAGTTAATATCAAAGTTAATTTTTAAAGTTTACTTGGAAATATAAATATTATAGTTGTATTTCTATAAATATGGTAGTTAATTCATGATATGTGAAATGTTGAGTAACTATTTTTCTACCCCCTCTTTCCATTGAGGCCCATTGAGCCTTCAAACATGTTGAACTCAAAGTATTGTGATCAAAGAGGGCATTTCTGAAGTTAATTATTGTCTGTCTTTTGTCTGACTGACAAGATAATCATTACATGTTGGATGTTGGTGAGGTCAAAGATGGTGAGGTTCATTGCCCTTTGCAGTGAAACGTTTGACCACATGGTGGCAGTGTTGACAGCTTTATACTACTCGGGGACCCATTCAAATCGATCAAATGGTAGTTTAACCGTATTAACAAGATTCTAATGGTGAAAAGCCTAACATTTGTAGGATATTGTAATTTCCTGTTTGCCAATCATTTCTTACCATGAGTTATCAATGTTTCAAAAATAGCAGTTGCATGAACGTATAGTACTGTTTGTTTTTACAACCATCCGATAATCTATCATGAAACGGGAATCAATAATTTAATCAACCATCCTGGACTGGCCGTTGGAAGGCACTCTGCCCATTTTGCAGTGCTTGACAAACTGCCCAGCGGCCAGGGGCTGAACAGTAAGTCTACTGTTTGGTGAGCTGTGCTATGCAGGCAGAGGGGGGTCCGGAAGACCCATACACCCCAGTCCAGGGAAAAGGAGAAGAGGGACAGTCCCTCACATAGAGATCCTATTCAATTACAATTCCATATATTTTGTAACATTTTATCATATTTGATCAATTGCTGGAATTAAAGTTTTCATTTTCCAACACAGCGCGTGCGGCTGTCACTGGTGTCTGGTCTCAAGTCATTGATGTTCATCTTTCATTGAATGTCCTATATTTGCTAGCAAATTACAGAAGGCAATCAAAGACTATATAGGCTAGGCTTTTGGGAACTATTTGAAGAGATCACATAGAGATCGTATAAAATTACAATTATATATAAACAAAAATACATTATTTTATAGTATTTGATCAATTTCTGGAATGAAAGTTTTCCTACCAAGATTTATGTATTTTTAGGCTTTTGGTCCCTCATCCCTCAACAGCTGACCACCAGAACCAGGGAGTCTGGTGGGCCAAAAAGGCATGGTACCGGGCCCAAAAGCAGAAGGCCTCCACTGAGGTTTGGGGTGGATTTGGGGACTATTTGGAGGGGTGGATTAAGCCGAAAAGATGTTTGGGAAGAAAGGCTATTAAAGGGAAAAATACTTTCGGAGAAGAAGGTGAGTTAGGCTATCTACTGAACAAAGTCATTATTGACTAATACTCAGAGTAGTCAGCAGAGTAGCCATCTGAAAGGCATTAGGTAATGCTTTTTATTTTGATGGACAGCCTTTGTTAGAAAAATAATTTAATAAATTCATAAACTGTGGAGACAAATCTGCACAGCCAGCGAGAAAGAGGCGGAAGAGCTCAGGTCCCACCCTCGTGAACAAGATTCTGATTGGGGTAAGTGTATTTTTGCATGCTTTGATTGGCCAACTGACTCACCAATCGTTTGCCCTCATTAACTGACCTGACAAAAAGCCAACTTCGACATTTCCGGCTTTATTATGGCATCGCGTAGTGCAAGAAGCCTGTCAAAAATAAATATACTCCCCTGGACGGTGAAAATGTACCTTTTAAAGTGTTAATTTGTCACTTGTTTCACAGGCCGAAACCCAGCTCGCTAAAGTAGCCAAGCACCTTGGAGTTCTTTGGTGGATTGATATCAAAATAATTATCATCAGGTGGGTAGCCAATGCAATGAATGACGTTTGAAACATTTAGCTTGAAAACGTGGTGCTTGTGATGTAAAAATGCACTACTAGAGCCTTTTAAACTAAAAAATTGGCTGCTGGCATGGATATTTGAGTTGCTTCGGCTGCTGCAGAATGACTAGCTTGCCCCTGCCACTTCGTCTCCAAGTTTACCGTGGCATGTAGCCAATATAGCGCACCGTGTGGCTAACGTTAATCCAAGGTCAAATTAATCAATACAAATAATGTATGAGCCGTACGTCAACGGCGGGGTAGGACCAACCTATGATGCTATTCAAGGAACCGCGTTATGGGGAAATGTGGACAAATCATGTATTTGCCTCAACGTTACAGATTTTGCCCACGAATATGTGACGTATGGATCAGAGAGGCGTTTTCCATAATTAATAACTCAATTTTCATTTTAATTCCTACCTCTCGCTAGGCTGCCTGCTGTGCTATATGTCTACATGCAGGCACTGTAGCCTACATTAGAAATACACTGATAAAAGCATTCAACATATCAGCTGGCAAGACCTTACATTTTAAAATTTTTAGTCATTTAGCAGACGCTCTTATCCAGAGCGACGTACAGTTAGTGCATACCTTTTTCAGACGACCCCTGCTAAAGAGGGGTCGTCACTAGCTACTACATCCACGAAGTCCTAAACCCCGCCTATTTCTAAAATGTTTATTCTTAAAATATGATTTTATACCTAACCTTAACTACACTGCTAACCTTATGCCTAACCTTAAATTAAGGCCAAAAGCAACCTTTTTTTGTGTGTGGAATTTTGATGATGTAGCCATTTTTGACTTGTGGCTGTGCTATCTAGTAGAAACCCTAAAGAGGTGGGAGAACTGAGAACAGTGCATTTGCCCTGATGGGTGGTGTCGGGTTTACTGATGGATTGATACATTGTTTCTTGGGACTGCAGTTCATATTTGCTCAAGCGCGAGCGGCTGTGTCTGGTGTCAAGTCATTTATGTTTATCTTTTATTGAATTACGTCTAATATTTGCTGGCAAATTATAGAAGACTATCGAAGACTATAAGATAGACCTTTGGGATCTTATTTGGAGAAACTTTCTTGGCACATATTTTGTCATACGTCCAAAGATGTCTGTTTTGGATGGTAAGTGTTCAGTACCTGTCCGTGTAATGAGTCGGATGGCTACTTTCGCATTGCTATTGATTGCTCTTGACAGTTATCTTTTCCATGACAATAAGTCTTGACTTCTCTTAGTTTGGAATGATTTCCACTTTTTGGAACGCAGTGCATTCTTTTTACTTATCTATATTTCTGATGTCGTCTTGAATTTAGGC
The DNA here is from genome assembly GCF_964263955.1 of Coregonus lavaretus. NCBI lineage: Eukaryota > Metazoa > Chordata > Actinopteri > Salmoniformes > Salmonidae > Coregonus > Coregonus lavaretus. The sequence goes on from NC_139993.1 coordinate 8,131,863, forward strand.
TACTGATATACTGAGAATATAGATTTCACCAAATCAGTATTATGCAATAATGGGAATTGCCAAATTAAGCTACCAATCTCTTAGTGGGGGATATTTTCATGTTGAGTGATTTGCATGTCAATTGTACCCAGAGCTTGGTTGCTGCTATGTTTATATAATTTTCTTAACATAACACATCCTGTATTGAACAGAGGGTGAACAAACCACAATTGACTGGTTCAATAATAAAGGGGCAGGTAGCCTAGCGGTTAGGAACGTAACCGAAAGGTCGCTGGTTCGAATCCCCGAGCCGACTTGGTGACAAATCTGTCTGTGCCCTTGAGCAAGGCACTTAAACCTAATTGCTTCTATAAGTCGCTCTGGACAAGCACGTCTGCTAAATGACTTTTTTTTTAAAAATAATATTGACCGAATAGGCTTGACTTGTTAATGGTATAATGGATATAGGAAGAAAATGCTGATGTCCATTAAAATAGATCCAATAAGCCAACATGTGGGTAGACATTTGCATGGCATCATATGTAACCACGTTCCATTTCACCAATTGTAAAATATTGTACTTGCTTGCTTATGAATGACTACAAGCTGCCTCGCTCATTAGAACACAGGCATGCAGTTGTTTCAAGAAGGCTTTATGACTGAACATCTTTAAACTGACCTTATATTCTCTTTGATCGTTTTGAGTGGTTCCAGCAGAATGAACGAACTAGCCCTCTCCCTCTCTTTCTTTCTCTATCGCTCCTTTCTCTCCTTTGACTTCATACTCTTTGATTGTTTCGAATGGTTCAAGCAGACTGAATGATGAAATACCTCTCTGTCGCTTTCTTTCTCTCTCTCTCCTTTCTCCCGGCAGATCTCAGCAAAGCCGGGATGGCAGAGTTTCAGGAGAAGCTGCGGCTGCAGCATGAGACCTCCATGCACAAAGAGCTGGAGAAGCTGCTGACCACAGCCAATGGGGCTGAGCAGGAGGTGGGCCTGGGGTTTAGGGGTTTGGAGCGAGAGTACCTGGTGCATGTTTGTGGATCTAGGGTGGTTGTTTTGGAGGAGTGAGGACATTTCTTGGCCTGCTGGACTGAATTCTGGGAGGGGAGCAGGATGGTGAATGACCTGTGTGTCTCTCAATGGGTCAAACACAGACGCACACACTTCACGATTTCACAACATGGACTTTCTCTTTCTACCTGTCTTTCAGCTCCTCTCCCCATCTTTTCACCTCCTCACTCTTTGCCCCCTTGTTTACTTATAAGCCCCCAACAGGATTGCTGTTAAACCCCTTCTCTATATATGATGTAGGCCATACATTCCCACATAAATCATTGTCACTTTTCATCACCACTGAGCCCTTACCTTACAAAGCATCAGCTATTACCGTGCCATCCCACAAGCACAGTGCACAACCCATCAAAATAACCCATTTGACCAGAAACTGGAAAGACAATTCTCCTCCCTGCTTAGCAAACAGTTACACTAATTTGTATGCAGTTAGCATTGCTACTGCTAACTAAAGCATTGGCATGATGGCAAAAGTTTACAAGATAAGCATTCTCGCTCTGTACAGCAAGTGGTTCCTTTTTTACGCTCCTCCTGGTTTCACTTCAAACACAACACATTCAAGTTAGACTGCAGAGGGGGGAGAAAACACAATTAAAACCCACCAAGGAGCCCAGAGGGTTGAGGAACGAACATTGAGATGGGCTAGATGGGAGTTCTAATGATTATCCCAATGGGGGCATTTAGAACACACTGAACCGTAACGTACATGAAAGCCATTAAGCAAAGGTCAGAAAGGAGGGTTGTGGGCAGAATACTTTGATTATAGGGAGTGGGCAGGAGAGGATGAAAGTCTATGCTTCACCAAACAGACTGCATCGACAGACTAGAGAAATAATGATGCACATCATTTGGAATAGAAATATCGAGTTCAGACGTAGCCTATATGGCACATCCAAAAAGTATTTGTCAGGCCAGTGTTTTCTCGAATAACCTCCACCAGCTCCATTTGATTTGTTCTATAGAGCCCCACAGTGGAGGTGTCATAATACCCATAAAACCTAGCGGTCAAACAGAAATGGTTCCAATTGTTTTTCCACCATTCATTTTTCCCATAGGGGATTTTAGAAGCACTTAAAATAAGGGCTGTGTTTCGTGTAGTCTTACCCTGGCGTGACGCTTTGAAAACCATGTAAATCTCTCTTGGACAAGGTGACTTATCAATATGTTCAGCTCTATTTACTCTCCGATTCGAAAATGGTAATTAGCATCAAAGTAGACATCATGCAAAACTACAAGTCCCTGGAAACTCCTGCACGTCATCTCTAGCTGACACCTTTGCTAACAGGTATTGTGCCAATTTTAAAACTTGCACAAGACAGTTCGTAGAATTGTCCATTTAAAGAAATTCATTACTACATTTAGCTAACATTTAGATAAATAATCCAGAGATTCTTAACTTTGCCTCGATTCGGCAGTCTCGTCCAGATCATGTCATTTGTAGTTCTTTATGATAGCCACATTGGCAGCTAATTAGCGTAAATACAGGCAAATAAATTGATAAAAGTCACCTTGTCCTAGAGAAATTTCACTGTTATCAAAAATATTTCCCTGTTTGACTGCTAGGTTTTATGACCCATACTGTGGTACTCTATTCCAGTACAAGCACACCTGATTCAAAGGTTTTACTAATCATCAGACTGGCAGGAGCTGACGGGAAGTGTGGCTCAATGAACTTTTCAGGGCCCTCCCATCTTCCTTTCAGTCATTGACAGCGCAGCCCGGGATGTTGACAGTAGGTGAAATATGTTGACAATCTAAATCTGGTCCTATGCTCTCTCCAGATCGATGGCCAGGAGTTCAAAGTGTGTGATAGTGTGAAGATTTTAGGGGTAATGATACAGAAAGACTTACAATGGGGCGAACAGGTTGCTACTATGGTAACCAAGAGCAACATACATTTGTTTGTCCTTTGCCGCCTTAAAAGCATTTACACCGACTACAGACGCCCCACCCTGGAATATGCTGCTCCTGCTTGACACAGCTCACTGACCCAGGCCCAGTTTGATGACCTGGAGTGTATTCAGAAGAGAGTATGCCACACCATCCTAGGAGGATACTCCAGTTATACTGAGGCACATTAGACCCTGTCCCTAACCCGACTTCATGAAAGACGGACACAACTCTGTACTGACTTCGCTGTTAGCCTCCTAAAATCTCAATTCAGAGACTGGGCTACCCCCTGACTGAATCACAGTGACAGGCAGGAACACATGCAGCCAGAACAAACGGACTATACCGAAGTCTAGTTTACCAATCCCATATTTCTGCTCATTGATTAATAAGTCTCTTTAAGACCACAGGACATTATTGATTTAGATTTTTTCAAAAAAAAAATGGTTGTTGCTCATATCCATTAATATTTAGTATGCTCATGGATTTGTATTGACTGCTATATGAGTCTAATAAAAAAAAACGTGAAAAACCACCCAAAAAAATCAAGCCCTTCGTTTGTTGATTCAGATGTGCTGGTTCTGGAATACATCAAATAAGTGGAGATGGCTGAGGTTACTAGAGGTTTGGGAGACACTGATTTAGGCTTTAGTAATGTTTTGATTTCAATAGTGTGTCTGTCTTTTATCAAGCTATGTTTTGTGTGTGAATTGGATGCTATTATGAATAAATTATGTGGATTTGCGTCCATGCAGAGTCTGATCCTTGACACTTTCTGTTTCAGATTTCCAAAAAAGACTTTGAGGGTTTTAAGAACCTCTTCCACAGATTCCTCCAGGTGAAAGGACCCTCTGTGAACTGGGGCAAGATCCACAAGCCCCCAGAGGATCTGGTGAGTAGTTCGGTTTTAACCCTGGTTGTCTACACGCTCAGGCCTTCGTAATTTGCATAAGAAATTACAATACATTGTCATACCGATCAGCCTATGTCTAGAAATGTTTCCCTTCCCTACCATTGGAAATCCATTGCTTCTGCAGATGTAGACCTATTTGTATGTTGCCCCTCTTGTACAAGGGATAAGGGATTATCTGGCCTGTAGTTTATTTTATTTTTAATAAAGTCTTTGTTGCATATTTAGTGCTAGTCCACAAACTAGTGTCTAAGAAACACTGTTTTGAGTGTAGCATCTCTCTGTGTATGTTGGGTGAGATTGGATCTCTAGGCCAAAGCCCTCCTCTACAATGAACCCCCCCCCCCCCCCCCGCCCCCATCTGAGCAGATAGATGCCAACGCGGCCCCTTTGAACTGAACATGAGCGCTGTAGAGTTACAGTGGCTGTTATGTGACACTGGCTCTATGGGGGCAGAATGCTATGGTCCTGTCCTGTTGTCCTGCAGCAGACCAGAGGAGAGTTTGAGACAGAGAGCCCAGTGTTGCGTTCCCTCCACTGGGACGGCAGCCAGGCGCCAGTACACCCCATCCTCTCCCAGCTGACTGGAACATGTGAGTCTCCAGTCAGAGAGGGAGTGTTACAGCTGAAGGGTCACTGGGGCGTGGGCTTTTCCCAAGTCTAAATGTCTAAGAACTTAGCGTTTGAGTAGTGCTGGTCAAGAGACTGTGCCTATGGTGACAGGAGGTAGACTCAGTTAAAGGAAGGAGGGGAGCGTTTCATTGAGACCTGTGCTGGAACCACTGACCCATTTAACACTTGGGCCACATGCAGGAAGGCTACATCCAGTTTGTATATAGATGCACACACTTGTTTGTGAGTCTGTACATTCCCAAGCTCGTGAAGCCCACAGATCTTAATGAGTATGTAGTAGGGATGGAATCCAGCACCAACAGAACCGAGACGAGGTAACCAGATCCAAGAACAGAGTGTGTAGCTATGGGCCCGAAGCCAGCCAGCCATTTTATCAACTGGGTGACATTTCAGTATCTAAGAGCCTGACCCCCCACCCCCTTCCCGAAATACCCCCCGGCTCACAGAAGGTTACCCTATAAATAGCCTGACCTCTCCAGCATTTGAAAGCACAGCCTTGAGGGAGTAGGATTCGAATTGTTTTGGGACGTGGTTCATGGTCACGACCATAAGGCTAGTAGGGAACTTGAAACCGTATCTGGACTCGTTCCGCACTTGTGACATAGACACAGGTCACCTTGGAGACCTTGAGTTTGAAGTTGTGTTAAGTTCAAACAACCCAGTTGTGTTAAGTTCTTATGAGTTCAATCTCATCATGTTGTATTTCTCCATGTTATCGACAGAAGCTGTATGGCTCTGAAAGGGTTAATCGTTTATCCTATATAACAGTAATGTCAGTCTTATGCAATAAATCTGCACAATATTGACTTGTGAGTTCATGTACCTAATTGAGTGAATCTCCCCAAAACAAGTCCATGCAAAATAAAGTGGTTTTCTGTTATCCGATGGATACTGTCTGCATCTCTACCAGATTTCCACAGATTCTCCATTCCCTCCCAGTTATGTAATCGCTTCATTGCCAAGGACACACAGTTATTGCAAAACGCACAGCTTTTGCTCTTAGGTCAAAATTGCTTGTTTACAGAGATTGACTGTTTGAATGGTTGGAGTCCATGGCTGCTAGGAAGCCTGAATATGCACCTTGAGTTTGCAGTCTCAATATTGAGTTGTTCTAATGCTTTGTTTGCTAGCTAAGTGCTTGGAAAGAACCCTATATTTTGAGTAGCCTAGTGAATAATAACAGTCCAAGAATGGAACCTTGTGGCACTACAGTATTTATAGGAAGCATTTCAGACATTGTACCATCAACCTGTGCACAGTTTTCCACATTTTAAAGGGATTATTTAGGTTCTTTGCTCTTTCACTCTAGTAAAACTCTGACTTTGGCTTATGAATAATACATTTAACTTCTCTAAATCTAGTCCAGTCTGTTGCCAGATCGGACTGTCTTACGACTGAAATTCTCTTGAAGGATCACGAAGGAAGCCTTGCTCATCAGATTCTCAAAAATTCTGTTTCCTAATAATGGGTGGTTTTGCCTTTGTAAAGGGAACTACAGTGGGGAGAAAAAGTATTTGATACACTGCCGATTTTGCCGGTTTTCCTACTTACAACGCATGTAGAGGTCTGTAATTTTTTATCATAGGTACACTTCAACTGTGAGAGACGGAATCTAAAACAAAAATCCAGAAAATCACATTGTATGATTTTTAAGTAATTAATTTGCATTTTATTGCATGACATAAGTATTTGATCACCTACCAACCAGTAAGAATTCCGGCTCTCACAGACCTGTTAGTTTTTCTTTAAGAAGCCCTCCTATTCTCATTTACATTACATTTACGTCATTTAGCAAACGCTCTTATCCAGAGCGACTTACAGTTAGTGAATACATATTTTTTTTATACTGGCCCCCCGTGGGAATCGAACCCACAACCCTGGCATTGCAAACGCCATGCTCTATCAACTGAGCTACATCCCTGCCGGCCATTCCCTCCCCTACCCTGGACGACGCTGGGCCAATTGTGCGCCGCCCATGAGTCTCCCGGTCGCGGCCGGCTGCGACAGAGCCTGGATTCGAACCAGGATCTCTAGTGGCACAGGGTTCGTTTCCCACGGGGGCCAGTATGAAAATGTATGCACTCACTAACTGTATGTCGCTCTGGATAAGAGCTTCTGCTAAATGACTAAAATGTAAATGGAAGCCAGCGAGCATTTGGCCTCCCTTGATAAAAAAAAAGAAAAAAGTATTAAATAATAGCCTATCACCGAACTCAACTGTGAATGGTCCTGGCTTCACTCCAATCACATCACATCAAGAGCAATACGTCATTGACAGAAACAACTTGAATTGTTGCATCTCGTTGTGTTGTTGTTCTCCAGTGGCTAACTAGTTAGCTAAAATTGACCCTTTTCTATACTGAACAAAAATGTAAATGCAACATACAACAATTTTACTGAGTTCAGTTCATATAAGGAAATCAGTCAATGTAAATTAAATCAGTAGGCCCTAATCTATGGATTTCACATGACTGGGCAGGGGCCCACCCACTTGAGAGCCAGGACCTGACAATCAGAATTCGTTTTTCCCCACAAAAGGACTTTATTACAGACAGAAATACTCCTCAGTTTCATCTGCTGTCTGGATGGCTGGTCTCAGACAATCCCGCAGGTGAAGAAGCCGGATGTGGAGGTCCTGGGCTGGCATGGTTATATGTGGTCTACGGTTGTGAGGCCGGTTGGACGTACTGCCAATTTCTCTAAAACGATGTTGGAGGCGGCTTAAGGTAGAGAAATTAACATTAAATTCCCTGGCAACAGCTCTGGTGGACATTCCTGCAGTCAGCATGCCAATTGCACGCTCCCTCAAAACTTGAGACATCTGTGGCATTGTGTTGTGACAAAACTGCACATTTTAGAGCAGCCTTTTATTGTCCCCAGCACAAGGTGCACCTGTGTAATCATGCTGTTTAATCAGCTTCTTGATATGCCACAACTCTCAGGTGGATGTGTGTATGGAAAATGTCTGGGATGTTTTATTTGAGCTCATTAAACATGGGACCAACACTTTACATGTTGCGTTTATATTTTTGTTCGGTGTAAATTAGCCATGGATGGAGATAGGGATTTTGACTTCCATAAATTCATACATTGTACCCCTGTGCTCGATTTTATACACCTGTCAGCAACGGGTGTGGCTGAAATAGCCAAATCCACTCATTTGAAGGGGTGTCCACATACTTTTGAATGTATAGTGTATCACGGTCGCAAGGCATATGGACTAACAGGTTATAGAGCAGGCAAAACAATGATGAGACACATGGGTTGTAATATGGCATTTTTCTCTGGCTTGGCTTCCCTAGTGATTTTACCCACGCACCGCTACTGATTGTCCCGGCCCTAATCTTGATGTGACTTTCTGACATGAGAGAGTTGTGAGGTCTTGGATATTGTAGAGCTTGGGCCAGTCTTTGGTAATGTCAAATGGTGACCAACATGAAGATTTAACCTAAATGTTGTTTGTAAAAATATTTTTTGCAACTAAAGTTGAGCTATTTAACTCAGGAGAATCTTTATGGAAGATTATTATAGCCTGTATGTCTTGAGGGAAGTAGAATGACATGGCTCTCCAGACTCCTTTTCATTTAAAAGGGGCTATACAGTGGGGAAAAAAAGTATTTAGTCAGCCACCAATTGTGCAAGTTCTCCCACTTAAAAAGATGAGAGAGGCCTGTAATTTTCATCATAGGTACACGTCAACTATGACAGACAAATTGAGAAAAAAAAATCCAGAAAATCACATTGTAGGATTTTTAATGAATTTATTTGCAAATTATGGTGGAAAATAAGTATTTGGTCACCTACAAACAAGCAAGATTTCTGGCTCTCACAGACCTGTAACTTCGTCTTTAAGAGGCTCCTCTGTCCTCCACTCGTTACCTGTATTAATGGCACCTGTTTGAACTTGTTATCAGTATAAAAGACACCTGTCCACAACCTCAAACAGTCACACTCCAAACTCCACTATGGCCAAGACCAAAGAGCTGTCAAAGGACACCAGAAACAAAATTGTAGACCTGCACCAGGCTGGGAAGACTGAATCTGCAATAGGTAAGCAGCTTGGTTTGAAGAAATCAACTGTGGGAGCAATTATTAGGAAATGGAAGACATACAAGACCACTGATAATCTCCCTCGATCTGGGGCTCCACGCAAGATCTCACCCCGTGGGGTCAAAATGATCACAAGAACGGTGAGCAAAAATCCCAGAACCACACGGGGGGACCTAGTGAATGACCTGCAGAGAGCTGGGACCAAAGTAACAAAGCCTACCATCAGTAACACACTACGCCGCCAGGGACTCAAATCCTGCATTGCAAGACGTGTCCCCCTGCTTAAGCCAGTACATGTCCAGGCCCGTCTGAAGTTTGCTAGAGTGCATTTGGATGATCCAGAAGAGGATTGGGAGAATGTCATATGGTCAGATGAAACCAAAATAGAACTTTTTGGTCAAAACTCACTCATCGTGTTTGGAGGACAAAGAATGCTGAGTTGCATCCAAAGAACACCATACCTACTGTGAAGCATGGGGGTGGAAACATCATGCTTTGGGGCTGTTTTTCTGCAAAGGGACCAGGACGACTGATCCGTGTAAAGGAAAGAATGAATGGGGCCATGTATCGTGAGATTTTGAGTGAAAACCTCCTTCCATCAGCAAGGGCATTGAAGATGAAACGTGGCTAGGTCTTTCAGCATGACAATGATCCCAAACACACCGCCCGGGCAACGAAGGAGTGGCTTCGGAAGAAGCATTTCAAGGTCCTGGAGTGGCCTAGCCAGTCTCCAGATCTCAACCCCATAGAAAATCTTTGGAGGGAGTTGAAAGTCTGTGTTGCCCAGCGACAGCCCCAAAACATCACTGCTCTAGAGGAGATCTGCATGGAGGAATGGGCCAAAATACCAGCAACAGTGTGTGAAAACCTTGTGAAGACTTACAGAAAACGTTTGACCTGTGTCATTGCCAACAAAGGGTATATAACAAAGTATTGAGAAACTTTTGTTATTGACCAAATACTTATTTTCCACCATAATTTGCAAATAAATTCATTAAAAATCCTACAATGTGATTTTCTGGATTTTTTTCTTCTCATTTTGTCTGTCATAGTTGACGTGTACCTATGATGAAAATTACAGGCATCTCTCATCTTTTTAAGTGGGAGAACTTGCACAATTGGTGGCTGACTAAATACTTTTTTCCCCCACTGTAGTTGTGGTGATAGTCAGTCTAATACTAGTTGGGAGTAGTTAATAAAATAGCTATAAAAGCGGTTTGAACCCTCTGCCACCTAACAACAACTCACGTGAGGTTGTAGCCTCTGTCAATGGAGCAATACATGTCTTTAGTATTTTCCTAAGGAGTTCCCTATTACCGTGTCTTACACATTGCTTTGTGTATTTTCAATGGTCCGTACACACTGAATACAGTACACACTGTAAAACAATAAATGGGGTGTGTTGGGAGAGTGCGTACAGTCTGCCTCCTCTGTAGCGTATAGGGCCGGTTTCCCAGACAGTAAGCCTAGTCATAGACTAGTAAGAATTAACCCACCACTTTCAATGGTGAGTCTCCATTGAACATATTTTTCAGTGCAGGACTAGGCTTTCATCTAATCTGTCTGGTCCTGGAGAACACTGCCCATAGCATTGGGAAATAAAATTATAGTCTAGATTTGAAATTGCCTATCTGGGAAGACATTGTCAAGATACTTTTGAGGCAGTTTGAATTCCTTCATGGTCGCATTCTCATCTCAATGGTTCGTCTCATGAAGGTGTGAGCAGGAAGGAAGCGATAAGCCCGGCTGCCTGTTACCTTGCCGACTCTGAAACTGTAGCCTCCCTCCGACGGTACAGGAAGTGTGTGTGTGTGGAAACGTAGTGCAGGAGGTGTCATCACACACTCCCATCACTCTCCTGCATCCGTCTATGCATGGGATGGGGATGAAGGGGAGGTAAAGTTAGGTGTGTTTGTCTGTGTATGTAAGTTGAGAGTTGAAGGCAGAGCGTAACGGATTGCGGACAAGTTAAGGTCTTGAGTGTGACACACACAGTCTCTATAATTACTCCATGTCCTTTTTGTCCTCTTGTGTCGTACATCTGTCATCTTTCCATTTGCCAACAGCGGAGCCAGTAAAGGCCAGAGGGCCTGTTCCTTCTCACTGGGAATTATTCTAAATGACTGGAAGTACAGGAAAGGAAAATGGAAGTTCATTATACCCACAGTCTGACTATACCACATCTAACTTACACTGTATTCAGCTCACAGTAAAACATACCATATTAACAGTTTGGCTTTGCAATTATGTAGGCTACTGCTGTACATTGATGTAGGCCTACAATAAGTACAGTAGGCCTATTGTTTTTCCTATTGGACAAATTATGTATAAAGTTACTCCAGGCTTTCAGTTATTGTATCTTAAAAAGCTTACCCAGTGTGGTAACACACTAAAACTTGGCAAGAAATGCATTTTCTCTGCTTTTCTCTCACAAGTCATTGCTTTGTATTTCGCCCGCATGTGGTGTTAATCAAGCTCAGCTAGCCAATTTTACCCTTAAATGGCAAAAAATGTATTTTTAAATGTATTTTTCTGTACCATGATATGCTGTTGTAGGCCTAAACATTTTGTGGGTTTGTTACATTTTATAGGACAAGTACAGGGGCGGTGTGTTCAATAGGGCGATATGGGCGACGCACTGCCAAACGGGAAAAGGAAGGGATTTTTTTCCTAATCAATTATATCACGGCAACAGTAGTTATCAGTGTTGTAATCTAGAGGTGTCTGGTCTGATCTGCCACTAAATGTCCAATCAGGCTAAAGTCGTGCTTCAAATGGCCACCCCCCCTTTTTGGGCGATTTCAGTCAGGTTGAAAATCGCCCAGAAGTCTGTCATAGACTCCCATGTAAAATCTATTTTTTTCAAATTTCAGAGCTTTCAATACAATCTCTATGGGTGTCTGAGGGCTTGCACTTACGCGCTTTCGTCATACGTAACGTAACCATGAACGTAACTAAGAAAAGACCGGGTAGCAGCCTCAATCAATTCACTACTACTGTAAAAATGGCTAGCCTTCAGTGCAACTCGATTGTGTCTTTGAAAGAAGTTCCTTTTTGTCGGCGAACAAATCAAGATAAATTGGCAACGAAACAATTAGGACCTCCCAGACCAAATTTAATAATTCAACAGGTTTCTACTAAAGGCGGAAAGTCCTACACCCGAGGATTTTCCAAAAATTGGTACTAACGAAAAAAGAACATTGCCACTCAACTGGATGAGGGATACAGGCTAGCTGTCCGCCGCCACAACGATGAGGTTAGTGTTGATAATCACAAGTTTACTGGAGAACTGAGACCAAGTAGAGACTTTGGACAGGGTGGATATGGTATAATAAAGGCAGTTTATTCAGAGGTAAAGATATCTGGAATCGCGTGCACGGACCCGTTCGTCAAACTCTTAGGGAGCTATACATTAAGCCCCATTACTTACCATATCAGATAAGAGAAATTGCTGCAGCTACATATATTTTACATCCTGGCCCTACATAGTTCACTATTTGCATCACTTACCAAAATATTACATGTGGTCATATATGCTTGGAAAGTGGAGATGCCATAGAACGTCAAAAAAGTAAACATTGCTGGAGACACATTGCCGTTTTGGAGAAGACATCGCGTTTGCTAGCGAAGAGATTTGTTGTGGCAAATGAACTTGGGCTGGGAATTGCCAGGAACCTCACGATAAGATATATGCATTGCGAGTCTCATGATTCTATACGTATTGCGATTCGATACTGTGATTTTATTGCGCACCATATGTCTGTTGCAGAGGGATCAGAAAGCCATGAGAACGAGTTTTGATCAGTCATGGAAATAAAAGTGCTGAAAACAAATTGGCTCCCAATGTGAAAAGATTGAGAACAAGCTATGAAGGAACAATAATGGTGTTTTGGTGCAGGTACAGCCAACTAGCGCTAAAATATTGCGATATTGTCAATACAGTATATCGTAAAGTATCACTATGTAACTCGATTTCTTTCACCCCAATCCCTCAAATTAACGGTAAATAACTGAATTGTTTGCCCCACATTTAGCTAAGATGATTAGCTAGCCAGCTAAAATGTTTTATTTAGTTAGCAGTCGCATCTACAATAGTTTACTGTCAATAACATGTCTCCAAAAATGACGTGGTGTCTCCAATTGTGTTGACATTTGACAATTGCGCTGCGCATCCATGAGTATCCACTTTCTGTAGCTCAGTTGGTAGAGCACGGCGCTTGTAACGCCAAGGTAGTGGGTTCGATCCCCGGGACCACCCATACACAAAAATGTATGCACGCATGACTGTAAGTCGCTTTGGATAAAAGCGTCTGCTAAATGGCATATTATTATTATTATTATTATTATTATTATTATTATTATCTGAAGAGAGCCCCGAAACATTGTGTGCAGACATTTTATGCAATAAATGAAGTAGGTTGAATCTAGTAGTTCTGATCTTCTGATTGGTCCTGATGAGTTGGGCGAGGTCCCCTCCAGGCTACTGTCACTGTTGCATTGGCTCTGAGTCGGGTTCTCTGTCTTCAAATGTTCAGCCTAAGAGAGGGGATTTTTGTGTGTGTGTGTGTGTGTGTGTGTTTAACAGTGATGATGTGTGTGTGTGTGTGTGTGTGTGTGTGTGTGTGTGTTTAACAGTGATGATGTGTGTGTGTGTGTGTGTTTGTGTGTGTGTGTGTGTGTGTGTGTCCTCAGAGCAAGAACTCGTGAGTTGGAAGAACTGAGAGGCCTATGGCGTGGGTGTTGTCCTTGGCTGACAAGATAGGACCCTTTTGTCCATTGTTATTGGATAGGAACAGAACTTATAACCAGCTCCTGACCTAAATAGATCTTAGCACAACATTTTACTCAACATATCATATTCCATATTCACTATAACAAATATATTTACTACGACATTAGCAAGAACCGCCACATCCTCAGCCGGCTAATCCAGTGTGTGAAGTTTTGCGGAGTGTTTGAGTTAGCTTTGCGAGGCAAAGATGAAACTGAGGGCTCCACCAACCCTGGTAAGCCAACACTTTTGAGATCAGTCAATAAATGCTTCTGGTATTGACTTATATGCTGCCCCTGTCTTCATGTTGTTGCTGGACATATCTTTTTTAAAATGTGTGTAGGTCACCTAAATCATCAGAAAAATTGCCCCCCCTGAGAATTTTTTCAGGAGCCGCCACTGGACAAGTAGGAGCATGGACTCAAGCCACACATTGCGAAACCAATGAATGCTTGAATAAATAAGCCTTCTACCTTGACCTATGCCTACTAATAGTTGGTCCACAGCATTGGCTATTTCTGGACCTTCAAGAGGGATCCTCTATTGATCAATGTTTTTAATTTGGCATGAAGATACAGTATGTAATTATTGATACACAAAAACAACTTTGACCAGATACATAGTTATCAGTGGGAAAGGATGACGCTGGTGTTAAAACCACTTTGCTACAGCCTCTGTGGCTGTCCCTCCTTCGTCAGGGGCGATTTGGGGGGAACCATTTTCTGCGGGGGTGTTTTGTTTTCCCCTGTGTGAGGATGTACTTTAGCTCCACCGTTCTGGGTATTGACAGCTGTCGCCATGGCTTCACTGAGCAGCACTGTAATGTAATAGGGTCTGGAGTGATGCCAGCTCCCCCCTCCTCTCCACCCTTCCTACGCTCCAGAGCCCACCACCTCCGTCACCCTACTTTGAGCAACCCCAACACTGCTGCCCAGCTTTCAAATGCTGAACTGAAGATCCAACATCAAAAGTCACATTCAACTTTAACAGGGATTGACATAAAAGGTTGCCCTATTGCCCGGGGCAAGTGAACTGAGCAGTCGGCAAGTTGAGTCTTCTCTGTGGTTACCCCATTGGGCAGGTTAATTATTTTATTGAAAACGACCAAACAGCAAAGAATTCCTGTGGCCTAAACTGATATTTCTGGTTCCTCCCCATTGTTTAATTGAAAAACCGTAAATTTGTCATTTCTGTGTAACTTACTTACTTCTTTGTTAACGGAGGACCCTGCACTAAAGCGTTCTAACATTGCCAGTCTGTGTAAACAGCTATACATTTTTGGGCATGTGATCATAATCTTCAGGCTACTCCCAGTATCTGACCTCTGACCTGTACCTCTTGCCCTCCCTGTTGCAGATCCACCCCTATGACAAGATCAAGGCCCAGGGGCTGCCGGACAGCGTGGCGGCCAGCCTCAACAAGCTGGTGGTGGTCAAGCTCAACGGAGGTCTGGGCACCAGCATGGGCTGCAAGGGCCCCAAGAGCGTCATCAGTGTCCGCAATGAGAACACCTTCCTGGACCTCACCGTCCATCAGATCGAGGTAGAGGATAGGATACTGTGCTATACTGTACTGTACTATACCATTTTTGGTCTGAGAGAACATAACACTTAAAAATATATCAACATATTCAATATGAGACAGAACGTTAACTAGGGCTAGTTATTGTAGTACTAGATATTCATTTTTTGCAATTTCTACATTCAACATAATTTATGACAGAATTACAGTATGATAAAACTATTTGGGAGCCAAACTCCAGTCATAAAAATGCCTCCCTCTCTCGCTCCCTCTCCTCTCTCAGCACTTAAACAAGACGTTCAACGTGGACGTGCCTCTGGTTCTCATGAACTCCTTCAATACAGACGAGGACACCAAGAAGATCTTGCAGAAGTACACACACCACCGGGTGAACATCCACACTTTCAACCAGAGCAGGTAACACACGCACACAGACGTCCGCACCTATAGAAATATACACCTAGGTCATGTTCAGCAGGGAACAGTGTTTTAAGTGTTTTGCAATGTAAAATCCTAATGAGTGTTGCTATTGGACAAGTTCAGGTACATTCCTGTTTCAAAGCATTTTCTCTGTACTGGACATGATCCTGTTCCATTACGATCCTCCTTAACGCTTTCCTGAACACCCTCTCCCTCTTATTACACCCCATCCATCTCTCCTCCACTCTCCATTTCCCTCTCTTCTCGCCTCTACCTCACCTAACAGGTTGTCATTGTAAATAAGAATCAGTTCTCATTGACTTACCTGTATAGATAAAGGTAAATAACATTATTAAAACTCTCCTCCTGCCCCTCTAGATACCCGAGGATCAACAAGGAGTCCCTGTTGCCCGTAGCCAAGGACCTGGGGATGCATGGCGACCACGGCGACGCCTGGTACCCGCCCGGCCACGGAGACATCTACGCCAGCTTCTACAACTCCGGCCTGCTGGACCAGCTGATCGCTGAGGGCAAGGAGTACATCTTCGTGTCCAACATAGACAACCTGGGCGCCACCGTGGACCTGTTCATCCTCAACCATCTGATGACGCAGCCCAAAGACAAGCGCTGCGAGTTCATCATGGAGGTCACGGACAAGACCCGTGCAGACGTCAAGGTGAGCAGAGGTTTGTGTGCTAGCTAGACACAGGCAAGGGTACTCAAGTCCAGAGTACTGCTGGTTTTCTTTTCACCCTGGTGGTTAATTCAATTGTTAATGTTACTGAGTCCACTCACCTCGGCAGTACTTTGGGGCTAAAGATGTAAGAACATTAAAAAGTGGTGAAGCGAAAATGGTAGAGGATAAAAGTGAATTCCCTACAATTGTATGATACATTTTGATATGTTTTATACCTCAATGTAAAATAGCATACAGCCTTCCATTTAGCCACCTTTCCATTTCCTGACTGCTCGTGGTTCTGCCACGCCTCTCAATCCCTCCACAGGGTGGCACGCTGATCCAGTACGACGACAAGCTGCGTCTGCTGGAGATTGCCCAGGTGCCCAAAGCCCACGTGGACGAGTTCAAGTCGGTCACCAAGTTCAAGATCTTCAACACCAACAACCTGTGGATCTCCCTGGCCGCCATTAAGAGGCTGCACGAGCAGAACGCCATGGACATGGAGATCATTGTCAACCCCAAGGTGAGAGGACGGGGTGAAGGCGAGTCTTAAAATGACAACTGTCTGCCAAGTCTGGTATCTGTGGCTCAGTTCATAGCCATGTGTTTTAGGGTTTCCTTTGGTATTTATTTTTAACATCCCCTCTTACATTAATTAATAGTTTTCGGACGGCTGTCACCCATGGCCTGGAGTGACTCAACTACGATTCGATTTGCATAATTTTGTAATAGCCGCCACAAGCTCACTGAACGTTAGCGCCAACTACATCCTCCCCAGACGCTGGACGGTGGTCTGAACGTGATCCAGCTGGAAACAGCGGTGGGCGCCGCCATCAAGGCCTTCGACAACGCCCTGGGCGTCAACGTACCCCGTAGCCGCTTCCTGCCCGTCAAGACCTCGTCGGACCTGCTGCTGGTCATGTCTAACCTCTACAGCCTGGACGCCGGCTCGCTCACCATGAGCAAGAAGAGGGAGTTCCCCTCCACGCCACACGTCAAGCTGGGCAGCTCTTTCACTAAGGTAATGGAACCAAAATGATTTCTTCAATGCAATTTGTTGAGTCATTATGACAGATATTTTGATTTTATATACATTTGTGTGGGTCTTTTTTTTATTGAAGGAGGTAGTCATTCATATTTTATGGTTTCAATTGTTAGTATAGGTTGTTGAGTGTATAAATGACGTGTTATGGTTGCAGGTCCATGACTTCCTGACAAGGTTTGAGAGCATCCCAGACATGCTAGAACTGGATCACCTCACAGTGTCAGGAGACGTCACCTTTGGAAAGAACGTCTCTCTCAAGGTAAAGGCTTCATACCCAAAATGGTACCTCATTACTATTGCATAGTATCTACTTGGCATACAGAACATTGATGTTGGGCTAGTTTTGTTGGACGTCTCTCTGTCGATGTTTTGTTGTATTTTGTGCTTTACATTTGTCTACGTCCCCTCCTCACTATCCATTCCACAGGGAACTGTCATTATTATTGCCAATCACGGAGATAGGATCGATATTCCTGCCGGAGCGGTGCTGGAAAACAAGATTGTATCTGGCAACCTGCGCATCCTCGACCACTGAGGCCTTCAGGACACAAGCCAGTCGCACAGACAAGAGACTCAAGGCCAAGGAAAAACTATAACTAGGACTGTTGCAGAGCGAGAAAGACAGACAGGGTGCCGTTCCACATTAAGGTTTTTATCACTGTGATCCACCATTTCAGATAAATTATCTGCAGCTTAAAAAGAAAGACTTTACCACAGTCATTTTAATCAGCTTAAAATGTGTGGGATGGTCCTCCTAATGAGCGTTGTGGTTCAGCACACCATGCAAACACGAGACTTCTGTTGGGAGCGAAAGCTGTTACAGGGTTCTAAGGCTGCGTTTACACAGGCAGCCCAATTCTGATATTTTTTCCAATTATTGGCAAAAGAGCTGATCTGATTGGTGAAAAGGCATATTAGTGGAAAACGATCAGAATTGGGCAGCCTGTGTGAACACAGCCTCTGTTGCAAATTCTGAGCCAACTCTAACATGAATAAAAGTACAATATGGATTGAACTTGTTAGCCTTCTGTCTTGATTTTAAAAGTAGAATCGTTTAAAGTAGCAAATCAATCATATAAAGGTGCTGCCTCTGAAGAGCGCATCTCATAACTCAAAGGTAGGTCAATAGTCTAGCGCAGGGCTCTCCAACGCTGTTCCTGGAGGTTTTCGCGCCAACCCTAATCTAGCGCATCTGATTCTAATAATTATCAGGTTAGTTACAACTGGGGTTGGAGTGAAACCCTACAGGAACTTTTTAGCTTTTCAGGAACTGGGTTGGAGAGCCCTGATAGTGTTTCTCGTCTTGATGCATACGGTCAGGACGATTCCTTGTCTGGGTGCATCAATAGTCTAGTGGCTTCCTCACCTACAAGGCCAGCAGATGGACAGAAAAAAAAATAAGGCCAAAGTAGAAATGCTTCCATATTATCCCATGTTTTATTCAGTTTCCTGGGATTCAAGACAAAAACTCAAGCATGAGGTCAGATTCTGTTTGCCACACACTTCTTTATCCATCTTAACCAGAGCAGCAATGAGGGCCCAACATACATACACAGGCACTCAAACAGTATACTATTGTAAAGAAGTCAGTCTTTGATATTTATCAAAAGTAGGCACTTTTGAAGTAGACCACTGTTTTTACTGGATGGTGTTTTGTAATACCATTGGATCCTCTTGCATAAGGTGTTATGTTCACACAGTGCAGACAGACAGTTAATAGAACTGGGTAATAAGACTATTTTGGTTGGAGCTCGACTACTTTAAAAAGACACCAATCAGAGGCTAATGTTCGTTCATGCGTACAAGCAATATGACAGGTGATGGATAGGACTGTCACGACTGATATTGCATCAAATGCAGTGGAGTTTACTGCCCATTTGTTGATGTAGCCTTGTTGGAAGATAATGCTTTATATAGAATGACTTAGCTCGGTCATTACGGAGAGGGGAACAATTGTGCATATGTCATTAGTAGATGCAACCAATTTATCTAACCAGATTGACTATCAATGCTCAAAGTTTCATTATGTGTTGAGAGAAATTGCTCACTCTTACTGTACAGATAGCTTAGTAAAGGTTTAATATAGGGCCATGGAAGGGAATGCTGTAACAATTGAGGGCTGGAAGGAATTTGTTTGCAGACGTATTCAGTGCAAATTATGCTACATCTGAAGTTCTCTTTAGAGAACATATTTAGAGAAGACGTCATATTTAGTTGATGCAAGACCACAGTTGTCAAGATTGTGGTCAACTTAAATGCCTTTTTACATTACCATTTAGCTTAAACACAGGTCTGAAAAAATCGGTTCTCCAGTAAGTGACATGTTCTGAACCATGTCAGCATCTCAGTCCAATCAAGGTCCATCATAAATTATTCATCTGTTTTTAATAAATCAGCTATAGTTGAATTGCACACAGTGAGATGAGGTGACAGGCAGCAGTTACGTCCTAAAAGTCTGGTCGTAGCCCCTCTTTAATAAAAAAAAAACACGTCATGGCCGAAATGGCACCCTATTCCCTATATAACGCACTAGTAGTACACTATATAGGGAATAGGGTGCCATGTTATGTTGCCTGCCCTACATAAAGGTCGCTTCAGGGTTTGGTCCCACAACGTTGCTGCCTGGGGCAGTTTCTCCCTTGAGGAACCACCAACACTACCAGACGACCTACGCTCTCTTTCTGTACCCAGACAGCGCCCTCCTCAGGTGGGCTTCAGTGAGCTCCATGGTCCCCTGGGCAGGCCGGCTGCTGGAGGGTGAAGCAACAGGTGCAGTCTCTTTACAACAAGAATCTGATTAGTTCGTTTCTCCCCTCCCTCCAGGGTGGGTTAACATGGCGTCACACACTGTAGGTAAGACGACTACTACCGCCATCATCACCTCTTCTGCTCCCAGATCTCAGCCATGTTCAAGTCCAGCTTTTCAAGTGTCCTCAGTGACTGAACGTTCTCAGTGTAAAATGCCACATCCACCGCCACCAGCCTGGAGTGGGGTGAGAGAAAGGGGAGTCATTATGTGGGGGGATCAGAAGTGCTTTCAAGTCATCATCATTCAACAAGTCCATTGAAATTGTAAGGTACATTGTCCTTTAGCGACAAGGAGCTGTTTTATCAGACACATTATGCTTGGTTCTGGACAGAAATCACTTTCATTGGAGATTCTCCATTGAGCATGCATTTTAGTTCAAGAGTAGGTTTAAATCTGTCGTAAATAAACTCAGCAAAAAAAGAAACGTCCTCTCACTGTCAACTGCTTTTATTTTCAGCAAACTTAACATGTGTAAATATTTGTATGAACATAAGATTCAACAACTGAGACAAACTGAACGGACATGTGACTAACAGAAATTGAATAATGTGTCCCTGAACAAAGGGGGGGTCAAAAGTAACAGTAACAGTCAGTATCTGGTGTGGCCACCAGCTGCATTAAGTACTGCAGTGCATCTCCTCCTCATGGACTGCACCAGATTTGCCAGTTCTTGCTGTGAGATGTTACCCCACTCTTCCACCAAGGCACCTGCAAGTTCCTGGACATTTCTGGGGGGAATGGCCCTAGCCCTCACCCTCCGATCTAACAGGTCCCAGACGTGCTCAATAGGATTGAGATCCGGGCTCTTCGCTGGCCATGGCAGAACACTGACATTCCTGTCTTGCAGGAAATCACGCACAGAACGAGCAGTATGGCTGGTGTCATTGTCATGCTGGAGGGTCATGTCAGGATGAGCCTGCAGGAAGGGTACCACATGAGGGAGGAGGATGTCTTCCCTGTAACGCACAGTGTTGAGATTGCCTGCAATGACAACAAGCTCAGTCCGATGATGCTGTGACACACCACCACGATCCCACTCCAGAGTACAGGCTTCGGTGTAACGCTCATTCTTTCGACGACAAACGCGAATCCGACCATCACCCCTGGTGAGACAAAACTGCGACTCGTCAGTGAAGAGCACTTTTTGCCAGTCCTGTCTGGTCCAGCGACAGTGGGTTTGTGCCCATAGGCGACGTTGTTGCCGGTGATGTCTGGTGAGGACCTGCCTTACAACAGACCTACAAGCCCTCAGGCCAGCCTCTCTCAGCCTATTGTGGACAGTCTGAGCACTGATGGAGGGATTGTGCGTTCCTGGTGTAACTCGGGCAGTTGTTGTTGCCATCCTGTACCTGTCCCGCAGGTGTGATGTTCAGATGTACCGATCCTGTGCAGGTGTTGTTACACGTGGTCTGCCATTGCGAGGACGATCAGCTGTCCGTCCTGTCTCCCTGTAGCGCTGTCTTAGGCGTCTCACAGTACGGACATTGCAACTTATTGCTCTGGCCACGTCCTCATGCCTCCTTGCAGCATGCCTAAGGCACGTTCACGCAGATGAGCAGAGACCCTGGGCATCTTTCTTTTGGTGTTTTTCAGAGCCAGTAGAAATGCCTCTTTAGTGTCCTAGGTTTCCATAACTGTGACCTTAATTGCCTACCGTCTGTAAGCTGTTAGTGTCTTAACGTCCCTTCCACAGGTGCATGTTCATTGAACAAGCATGGGAAACAGTGTTTAAACCATTTACAATGAAGATCTGTGAAGTTATTTGGATTTTAATGAATTATCTTTGAAAGACAGGGTCCTGAAAAAGGGACGTTTCTTTTTTTGTTTGTTTATTACTCTATTTTTGGTATGGTCAATCAAAATCATCAAGCAGAGATAATATAACTGTAGGACAATTTTTTGGGCAATATTACAGAAATGTTTTTTTATTTCAAACACCACAGAACAAGACTTGAGAAACACCCACCCATGTTGAGGTCCACCATCGTGGTGCACCCCGAGTCGGGCCAGCTGCCTCTTAAGGTGCATTTTAAAGCTTGCATTGATCCTCAGGAACAACATCTAGGCCCAGAGAAAAAACACAGACAAGGTTACCCTCAAAACCCAACATATCTAGTCAATGACTACGTTCTAGATCAGGGGTGTCAAACTCATTTTAGCTCAGGGGCCACATGGAGGAAAATCTATTCCCAAGTGGGCCGGACCGGAAAAATCATGGTATATATAACTTAAAAACAACAACTTCAGATTGTTTTCTTTGTTTTAATACGATCAACATACAACATAAAGCTGGAGCCTGAGGACAGTGTGTCCAAAATAGTACAAGCACAACATCACTATTAATCATAAAACACGTCAAGTTTATTTGAAAATTCTAAAGAAAAAGAACACACAAACACACAATGCCTCAGTGATTAACAGAACTGTTTCACAGATCACAGAACTATATCAGGGTGTCATTTCTCAGGCAGAAATGTAGATAAAAATAATGAAATCCTGTTCCCCAAACAAGTGCAAGAACCACAGAGTCAAGAATAGGTTAAATATACAAATAAAATAAATTAAAAACAATAGCACATCAACATAAAAACATATAAACATAAATCCGAAAGCGTTGCTCAAACTCCCGTAACAGTCCAGTTATTTTATCTTTGAACCGCTTCATGTCTGCCACATGTTGGGTCGCGCACACATTTTTCAGACAGGGGAAGTGAGCTGCATCACCACCGGCAAGTTGCGTCTCCCACAATGACAGCTTCAACTTGAAAGAACGTATGCTGTCATAATACTGCGTGACAACTTTGTTGCGCCCTTGCAGCTGTTTGTTCAAGTTATTCAGGTGCTCTGTAACATCCACCATAAATGCAAGGTCCGGCATCCATTCTGCGGAATGAAATTCTAACACTGGTTTGCCCTTTTCTTCCATGAACTGTTCAATTTCTTCTCGTAAATCAAAGAAACGCCTCAGCACAGCACCTCGGCTTAACCATCTTACCTCAGTGTGGTATGGCAGGCCATAGATGTGGTCTTTCTCTCTGAGAAGGCTGTCAAACTGACGGTGATTCAGGCTTCTGGATCGGATGAAATTAACAGTTTGGATGACCACCTTCATGACGTTATCCATCTTTAATGACTTGCAACACAAAGCCTCCTGGTGCAAAATACAGTGAAAAGTCAAAAAAATCACGTCCTCCATTTGCAGATTGCACTTTCTCTCTGAACTTTGTCACAACGCCTGCTTTTTTCCCGATCATTGAGGGCGCACCATCTGTAGCCAGGCTGACAGCGCGGGACCAGTCCACTCCGACCCTGTCCAGCGCGCCGACGAGTGCGGTAAAAATATCAGCTGCTGTCGTTGTATCTGTCATCGGCACCAACTCCACGAACTCCTCGGTGACGGTCAATGTGTCATCAACTCCGCGGATGAAAAAATGGCCAGTTGTGCAACATCTGTAATGTCCGTGCTTTCATCAATTGCAACCGAAAACGCAATAAATGACTTTACTTTTTGCTTCAACTGGCTGTTCAAATCCACTGAAAGATCGGAAATCCTGTCTGCAACTGTGTTTCTTGTCAGGCTGATATTTGCAAAAGCCTGCCGCTTTTCAGGGCACACAATCTCCGCTGCCTTCATCATGCATGTTTTTACAAATTCACCCTCACTAAATGGTTTTGAAGCCACTGCGATTTCATTAGCAATGAGGTAGCTAGCTTTCACTGCAGCGTCACTGATGTCTCGGCTGTGAGTAAACACAGACTGCTGTTTCTTCAGACCCGCCAACAGTTCATTCACCTTCTCTCATCTCCGGTGTCCTTGAAAGTTGTCATATTTGTCGGCATGAAGACTCACATAGTGGCGACGAAGGTTATATTCTTTCAGCACTGCAACATGCTCTGAACACACCAAACATACAGCTTTCCCATTCAATTCCGTGATTAAATAGGATGACAATTTTTCTTGGAACACTCTGCACTCTGCGTCCACTTTTCTCTTTTTTGACAGAGACATATTGGGGCAATGAGGGTGCCAAAGAACATAATGTTAAAAGTAGAAGCCGTAATAAATATTGCGGACAAAACAAAGTAGCTCATTGGCTGCACGTGCTTGAACTACTTGCTCTGCCCCGGTATAAACAGTTTGCTTGCTTAACACAATTGCTATTGCGCCAATTGCTATTTTTTTTCTTTTTTTTTCCGAAATCATCTCGCGGGCCGGATTAAACCCGTTTGCGGGCCTGATCCGGCCCGCGGGCCGTACGTTTGACACCCCTGTTCTAGATCATCTTCACTGTAGTTGCGACTGCAATGAAGACAACCTGGAACGTGCCCAGTATGTTGTAAAAGCGCATTATTTATTCAGCCAAGGAGAATAGCGGTAGAAGTGACTATTTACAGTAGTTACTTAGTACATGGTATTATTCAGAATTACAAATGTGAATAATTAGCAGTAATATAATAGGATCTCTGTGGTGTTATTGCCATATATTACCTGCGCCTGCTCCTCAGGTAGCAGCTCGTAGAGGGCTTCGTGCATTTTGGCCATTTGTTTACAGACATTCCGAAAGCAGGCCGAAGGCATGGGGGCCTTGACTTCATACTGCAGGAGACAAAGTAGATATTCACATTATATGTTGATGCACTGATTGACATTGGCTACAGCACATTTTTTAAGTGGTATTGTAGGTTAGACAGGGAGAGTTTGAGAGGTTTGGAACTGTATAACTCACCTTAGATAGCACCTTCTCAAACAAGCTGTCCATGATTGCCACCAGTTTAGCGGAGATCTCCGCTATGTGATCGTTGTAGTCCTGGACAAAATAGAAGAAAAAATCTTAAATTCAAAAGGCCTACACATCGTGTCACTCATGGCTTACAAGTGAATCTCCGAACTAAAGTTCCATCCTCATGCATGCAGGTCTGTGCTCACCTTAGTGATGTGGTCAAAGTGCCTGAGGACACTGTACTGCTTGGGCGTCAGCTTGGTCTCAAAGTGGGCCCTGATGACGGGAATGTAGTGAACCACCAGCTGAAGACAGCGAGAGGCCAGGGCTGAGGACAGACACACGCTATGGTTATTTCTACACAGAACACAGAGATATACTAAAATGTAGAGGTCACCCCTCTGGGTTGGAGGTAACACTGTAGTGGGGCAAAGCCTACGGTTTATAGAAAAGCACTGGGTTGTGTTCAGTAGGGGCGCACAATTTAAAATGGAAAATGAAATTGCGCTTGTCTTATTGGACACACCCAAGTAGTACATACCAGAGTATGTGAGCGGAGTTGAGCGGTTGGAAATCACGCTCATGGAGCAGTGCTTGCGCACCGCTCCGGCGTTCCAAGTCCTTTCCAACCGCTCTACTAAAAACCGCTCCCGCTCACAGATAAAACTGCCGCTCCTAATTCGCTCCATTCATTAAAATCACAATTTAACCAACACCCATCTATTTTACCATTTGGTTTTGAAGTATTGAAACCAAACCATATGATTTGAATGAAAAGTATTTGAATAAACATGAAAAGGTGAATCTAAGAAGCGCTCATCATTTCAAATAGGCTACATGTTATATTAAACATCATATAAACACTAAATGGGTCAGGAGTCAGACTGGGAGCCTAAGAAGGAACGAAAATGAATTATTTATATTATTAGTGCCTTTGAATTTATTTTTAGAAGCACACGTTTGGACATTCTGTGGCTTCAGGCTCATGCGATGGTGCCTGGAGAGCCGGCCAGTAGCAGAGAATATCCTCCATGATTGCAGAGCCACTGGGGATGCCAGGCTGGGCAGAGATGCAGAGTTGTTTTTTTAATTTTTATATAGGTAGGCCTAAAAAAAGGTTTTTAGGCAAAATAACCCAATCAAAACAGAAAGCTTCTTGAACATAGGAATATGTCAGCCCTATTTGGAGAAAATCAATTATGGCCTATTGTATAGATAATAGGAAAAAAATTAGATCAGATTTTTAGTTTAGAAATAGTTTGCTACAATGACACTTAGTTATCTACCCACCTCGTTCGTTTCTTTTAGCATGTGCATGTAGTAAGTGCACCATCATGCTTTCAGGATACTTATCTTTTCAGATTCCACAATGATTCTTTAGTTGTGGACACTACCTCACCACACTCCCCCTCTTGCTCTTGGTCCTCATCTTTGTAAGTCACCTTGATTTATCACCTGTGTGTTTTATCAGTTTCTTTATGAAAATATTTAGCAAACTCCATGACAGTATCTAAAGCAAGGTGCTATAGACAGCAGCACACAAGTAGACTACAAATGCATGCTGGGCCGGGCATGCCCCGAGATCGTGAAGTGAGCGCTACTGGAGCGGCGAGAAGGCCGACGCTCCAGCCTTTAGGAATCTCACGCCGCGCTCCAGTCAAATTGGGCACGCTCCCGCTCCGCTCACATACTCTGGAACATACCCAGGTTTTTAGTGGTGATGGTCTTGAGTCCCACCACTTGTAGTGCTCCTGCCCCCAGGACCAGCTGGCAGCTCCGCGAGTTGAAGTGCTGTCAAAGGAGAGAGAGAGAGAGACAGAGGGTCAGGGACCATTCAATACAACATGATTGCAGTTTCTTAGTGGGATGCTTGCCAGGTAAATCTAGCCAACTCTCAGACCATCATTCGAGACTGTTGCCACACGGGGGGTGGTGCGGTGTGTTCTTACCTTGAGTAGGTCAGAGAGGCGGGTGAGCATGTCTGTGGCGATGGAGGGGATGTCGTTGACACACTGACAGTACTCCAGGAAGATCCGGATCAGTAGTAACACCGTCCTGATGAGGAGGACACAGAGGTCACGAGTCAATAAGGGTATTTTTAATCAGCATTTTTGCTACATGCCTTCCGTTTTGAATGTGGGAGTGGAAAGGAGCATTTATCATAGTTAGTCAATCAAAACTCACCCAACAACAGCATATTTCTGGCCATCAATGTGCAAATAATCACTTGGTTTCCTTTCTTCTGTGCCTGGTGTTGAGGAGACAAAACAAAGTCAGTCAGTCTGGGGACAGACAAATATTTTTTGAGGACTATAAAGCAGAACAGCAGAAATACTTTGAAAACAGCTACTGCAGCATTTTTCCAACCCTAACTGTGCTCATACTTGACTTTTGTAAATGTAATGCTCGCACTGTAGAGCCCTGCAAATTGACCACCCGCCAACGTGGCTGGTGAAAGACATTCTTACCTGCCAATATCTAAATCTACCCGCATTTGGCGGGTGGCGGGTGTTCATTTTATGCTCAAATGGTATACGTTACCTTGGGGTTTGCGTTCGGGTAATGTGATCCTGCCATCTGCTATGGAGTTAACCAGGTCCTGGAATTCTGCAGGAACCTCTGCCTGCTTCCACCGCTCATTGTCCAGCAGCAGGCTGGAGAGAACCCACACACACACACAGTTAGGAAAGACTGTTTCAAGTTCCTGAAGTATTGCACCTCTATTCCCTATTAAGAAGTATGTGTCTGTGTGTCTCTGTGTGTGCGTGTCTCAGTGTGCGTGTCTCTGTGTGCGTGTCTCTGTGTGCGTGTCTCTGTGTGCGTGTCTCTGTGTACTCTCCAGTCTAATACCTGAGCTTGGTCTTGCGCTCCTCGTGGAAGCGGTGGACAAAGCGGTTGGCCTGGCTCTGTAGCGCCCCCCTTAGGGACACACTGCGTCTGCAGCACAGCTCCTCCGTGTCCCTCACAAAGCCTTCCACCGCCTGGGACAGAAACACAAACTCTGCCGAGCTCAGCCGCTCCAGGGAGCCATCCTGACGGAGAGAGAAAGAAGGGATTATTCAAGGTTACAAACAGGAAATACTACTAGCAGTGTTGGAGTTATTCCCATTGTACTTTGTCAATTCAGAACATCAATGGAAATTCAAACCCTGTCTGTACAGTCACACATAAGCCAGCTGAGAGTGCATTGGTCATGCTGCATGTTGTTTATCCGGTCATGGCGTACGTTAAGCTAGCTAGCTACCTTGGCTCTGGCCATGAGGACTTTGACACAGCGGTCGTGGCTGACGTCTGAGGCGGTGTAGAGCAGCTCCTGGATGTTATTGGCCACTCGGCCCAGCTCCAGGTCACTGGGCATCATGTCCTCACTGGACCTGCAGCCGGACAGACAACATAGAAATACAATTACTAGATAGACACTTTTTAGTCATTCTATTTCTATTGTACAGAATACAGATGGCACTTAGGAAGGGACACTCGGTGTCCCAACCTTCAAACATATATACACTCATTGGGCAGTTTATTCGGTACAGCCATCTAGTACCAGTACCAGTACCCCCCCCCCCCCTTCCGTTGCGCAATTGGTATCATGGGACTTAACATGTGCCAGGAAAACATTCCCCACACCATTACACCACCAGCCTGTACCGTTGACACCAGACAGGATGGATTCATCCTGGCTTACGCCAAATCCTGACTGTCATCAGCATGACGCAACAGGAACCAGGATTCATTGGACCAGGCAATGTTTTTCCATTACTCAATTGTCCAGTGTTGGTCATTGTGTGCCCACTGGAGAGGCTTCTTGTTTTTAGCTGATAGGAGTGGAACCCGGTGTGGTCGTCTGCTGCAATAGCCCATCCGTGACAAGGATCGATGAGTTGTGAGTTCCGAGATGCCGTTCTGCGCCATTATTTGTCTTTTTGTGGCCTGCCTGTTAGCTTGCACGATTCTTGCCATTCTCCTTCGACCTCTCTCATCAACGAGCTGTTTTGCTCCCACAGGACTGCCGCTCAAAGTCACTTAGGTCACTCGTTTTGCCCATTCTAACGTTCAATGGAACAGTAACTGAATTCCTCTATGCCTGTCTGCCTGCTTTATATAGCAAGCCACGGCCATGTGACTGTCTGTAAGAGCGATCAATTGTGTATACTTCCACAATTTGTTTTAACTGATACTGGGCTCCCTTCAGACAAGTCTTGTGAGGCTTGAGGGCGTCCTAGAGAGACTCACCTTTCCACAGAGGGGTCATATTAGTGTGTAACCCAAACGGTTCGGATGCTACAGACAGAAGTCGGCAGATCGGCAGTACCGACTTTAGACGAGTCCCGTGGCGCTTGTGTGGGTCGTAGAGCAAAACGGAGTTTGTGAGTCTTTATATAGAGGGGTCATAATAGTTTGTTGGCCAAACCATTCGGATGCTACAGATGTTTTTGCGAGAAGACCGATTTTCGGGATGTCTCCTGGTCTATCAAACACTGCTGTAGCTCGGCCACCTTCCACCGCTGATGAGGAAGGCCGACATCAGACAGATTTTTATGGGGCTTTTTGTTATTATGCCAACTTGATTTCTAGGGGTTAACCATGGCAAAATGCATAGAATTGCAGGAAATTAGCTTTAAAAACAGCAAATATTTCACTCAGCTCCATGGAGAAATGTGTAGAATTTCAGGAAATTGGCTTACCTTAAAAAAAATTCTCTACACCACCAAAATGGGGGCCTCTAAAACGTTGCCTCGCCAACGGCCCGACTGCGCCCACTGCCACACCCCCTGCCACGCCCACCACCTAAGCCCCTTTTGGATTCAGAAAAACCCTGTATTCTGTTGTTGGCGTACGCTCACACCATTCAAAAACAGAAAAGCTGCTTTTTAACATAAATAAAACATTTTGGAAGGAAAACTATTGCGCATATTGTAATTAATTATAGGTCATATTTCATAGAAATCTGGAAACACTGGACAGTTACTTTGATTTCCTGAGAGTATACAGATGTGCAGCATGTTTTGAATCCTTTTCACATTGCCTTGCCAACCCAAACTTTACTTTGGTGGAAAAATAACCAGGCCAGCACAGTATAGCCTGACTCAGTAGTGTTCAAAATGTGAGTGTTTGTGGTTGGTAAAGGTGGCGAGACTCACGAGATGCCGACGCCCCCTCCTGGCTGGAAAGCGTGTTCCCTGCTGGAGGACGACTCGGTGGTCCCTGAGGCGGAGTCACTACCACAACCATCCATACGTGACTGGGCCTGTCTGGGCCCCACGGAGGAGCTCTCCACCTGGCCTCCGCTTGCCCCCACGTGCAGCTGGGCATCATTGAGAGCGTCGCTGATGAACAGGCCCTCGTGGGTGAGGTAGGCCAGTTCTGCTTCCCCCTGGTTGAGAAGGGTCCCTGGGGCCTCAGTTAGGGCCCCCGCTGCAGCCCGCTCCAGCAGACGGCTCTTCTGGTTGCTGTCCAGCGCCTCCAGCACCACATTCCTCACCACACTCAGCGTCGCCTGCGGGGGCACAGCATGAGGATATACGGTTAACTTTTAGGGCAGAGGAACTAACTACCAGGGTTGGGGTCACATCCATTTAAATTCCAGTTAATTCAGAAAGTAAACCTAATTTCAATTCCAAATTGAAATTTCCCTCATTGAAAAGCATTGGAATTTCAGTGTACTTCTTGAATTGACTGGAATTGAAATTGACCCCAACCTTGCTAACTACACCAGATACATTTAAGGAACAGATCATCAACAGAGTCCTACAAATGTATTAATAATGTACTACAATGGGGCAGTAAAGTAATGCACTTTATACAGCTGGTTTACACACCAACCAAAAATGGCAAAGAAAAATTAGTAGACATTGCCAAAATAACTGATGCTAAAGTGTTATTCTATTCTTCTATGCTAATTTATATAGCAAGGCATCCTAACCGTTTCATTTTCTTTACCTCTTAATAAACTTTCTTCAAGTCTTTTATTCAGCAAGAGGATAATTCCATAAATCCCATTTTGATTAAATCTAACCGACTGGGATTGTGTTTTAATAAAGTATTATCCTCACCTTGATCCTCTTCAGTAAGAGAATGAAGTTCTCAAAGACGGACTTCAGCAGCTCAAACCACTGGGGGAAGGTCATCAGACGCATCTGGTCTGCCAGCCTGACCAACCAGAAGCAGAGAGCAGGGTCGTATTCATTAGTGCAACCATATTAAAACGTTTTGCAACAGAAGATGTTTTGCAACTGTCTCTTTAAAAAAAATCTAGAAACAATTATTTCACCTTAAATTCCTATTACTAACAACTCAAATAAGAACTTTCAATAATTTTCTCTTCTCCCAACTTCATGTTTATTTTAAATTAAATAACATAGCCCTACCAGGAGGGTCATACCAGCAATGCCATATTAGAATGGTAATTTGCATAGCATTTTTACTCATGCGAACAATATTAAAAAAATTACTTTAGGTCTGCTTCAATGGCTTTTATAGGTAGGTAAGCATTGTTAAATGAGGACTGATGTCAAATTTTTACAAATTATGGTAATTTTGTATGTCCAAACCTAAATGTTAAATTACATTCAAATATATGCGTTTTCAGTCCATGTCACTCAAAAGAGTTCTTACATTTCAAAATGATCCAGGTTTTTCCACCATGTTTCCCACATGTTCAAACTATATATGACAAAGTGCCGTTTTTTAAAATTACTATTATAGGCATTATTTTATAGGCGACTTTAAGTCTGAATATTGATTAATTGACCCCATGGGTCATAAAATCTGGTTTAACCAATTTAGGTTCCCTAATATTGTTGTCAACAATTCAAAACAAACTTTTCACCAAAATAAGTATTTTCAATTTTAAAAAGAAATGTACCCTATTCTTAGTCAAACAATGTGCCTATGCAAAGCCCTCACTCACTCAGAAACATATTCCAGTGTCTGCCTGAATTTGGTACAGGACATGCAGGTTGAAATATCAAAATTAACTCTACTATATTAATTTGGGGACAGGTCGAAAAACATGAAACATTCATGGAGCTTGCTGTTGCAAGTCAATTTGTCCTGGGATATAAACATTGTGTTGTTATTTTACCTGAAATGCACAGGGTCCTATTATTCTGGATCTTTGTAGAATTTCACACAAAATCGTGTGTTCTCTACTTCATCAATTAACCCACAGATAAAATGGGAAACCTAGTTAGTTTCTAGTAATCTCTCCTCCTTCAGTTGTCTTCTTCTGTGGACTTTATATGGCAGTTAGCAACCAACTGACTGGAATGTTGACATCAGTTAATCTTTAAAATCACCCACGTGGGTATATGCTCCTAAAAACCAATGAGGAGATGGAGAGGCGGGACTTGCAGCGCCTCAAGCATCAACATTTAGAGTCTGGCTACGCAAACGCTCGTTGACGCATGCAAGCAGTTTGGATTAAATGATTGACTAACATGTATGTGTACATTTATTTTACAACGCTCTGAGAAAAACGAACTACGTTTCCCCTTTTTATCTGTGGATTAATTGTCAGAGTAGAGAACACCTGATTTTGTATGACTCAACATGGGTCAAAATTCTACAAAAGATCCAGTCCAAAAAGGACCATATGCATTTCAGGTAAAATAACAACCCAACGTTTATTGTAGAAAAGTATTAAAATAAACTGACCAGAGTCCAATATTTAAGTTCAAACCTTGATTAAATTGGGATACGATCACACATGTCTCTCTATTGATGCATGGGAATACTTGGGAACAGATTTCCTAAATTAAAATCACTGAGCTGATGTCCTGGTGATTGTACAGGCTTTTTTGTCCAACAAAAAAGAAAACTTTGGGGGGGGGGCCAAATCAAATTATTTGAAGGCAGAATTTGGCCAGCGGGCCACCTGTTGAAGAGCCCTGTCCTAAACAATATGTTTCTGACAATCTAACGTTACGCTCTCATAATTAGATGTCTACACCCACATTTTTTTCACAGCCCTCCTGTCATATTTCATGCACTCCTTTCAAAGGCAGGATGACAGATTAAAGCAGTCTAACTCGTTAAGACAAGCGTAACCAACTGGCTTAGCTTTCCTTTGTTGAGGAAGGATTCTCAGATCACCATGCCATTGTTTGGCCACACCTCCAGTGCATTCGGTAGATATTACCTGCAGCTCAATGTGCTCAAGCAAAATACAAAAGCATGCAATACTACTACTCACTTTGTGACAATGTCAGTGTTGATTTCTTCAATCTGCGACACCGAGTCGACAACACACTGTGGGATAAGAGCATGTTACTTTCCATTTCCATTTAACTAATTCAAAGTGTATTTCTAGTTTGATACAGGTGTGCTAGTTCAGGAATAGACCAAAAAAGTGGAACTGGAGGAGAGGTTTGGGAAATACTCTTAAAATGTCAAAAACCTTTTTTTGTGATTTCACCATAAATGTTTACGATCATGAAGAATAGTCTGTTCTCTGATACTTTCTATGTCTGGTCTTCTACCTGTGTGACGATGCTTTTGGCTGCTAGGATCATCTCGTCGCTGTAGATGTCCAGAAAATCCAGCTTCCGCTGCCTCAGCAAGCCAAACACCAGAGACTCCAGCCTGTCCTGTCTCCCCACACACACACACACACGCACGAGTGAGCAATACTATAAAACTCAATTCCTCCAATCACAGTAATTCTTCACTTCAAGAGATCAATTATTATAAGACACCAATTAATCAATTAAATTACAAATTCAAGTCAGCATGAATAAACAAAAGAGATTCATATTTCAATCCAATTAAGACAATGATTTCCGCGTAATGGAGATCAAAGTTCCCATACTCATAATAACAAAAGGTAATTGTGCTACTGAAATGTAAATTAGGTTGATGATTGCAGAGATCAACACATTGTTCAGATCAGAGGAAAACATCAATCTATAAAAGAGCACCCAAAATGTGCCATTTTTATTCACTTGATTCCAAGTAGCAAACTTGTTCGGAAGAGTCAGACCCACCTTTATTGAGACTGAACGTTTGTATTGCATCTGTGAGAACAGTGACCACTGTGACAAAAAACAACCTCAGTTTGGTGCTCCAACTACATCTACACATTCACAAAATTGTCCATTTATAGTTGAACTCAACCTATAGAGTTCAAACCAGAACTTATTTTTCTCCTGTCTTCGGACAGTGGATCTAGTGCATTTAAACCTTTGTATAGCCAGTCATTGAGAATTAATGAGTTAAATATACCGACCACAGAATTAAATGTAAACATTGTTTATATTTTATCTCAATGGTACAGACCTTCTCCATGACCTGTCCGTCGTCCTCCAGACTCCTGCTGAGGTCACTCCTGGAGTACATGCTGAAGTCCTCCACCATCATCTTGTCTATCAGCTTCTCCAGCTCACACAGCTGAGAGCCCAGATGTCTGCAGGGGGGAAAGACAGGAGACGTCAGACGCATCAGTGTCCAAAGGCCACACTTTGAATTCACTATGGTTAACTATGGGCTGGGGACTCATGTTTAAAAGTACTTACAGTGAATTTTGAAATAATTCAGACCCCTTGACTTGTTCCACATTTTGTTACGTTACAGCCTTATTCCAAAATTGATTCAAATTGTTTTTTCCTCCCTCAATCTACAGACAATACCCCACAATGACAAAGCAAAAACAGGTTTGTAGAAATTTCTGCTCATGTATTTTTTTTTAAAACCCGGAAACATCACATTTACACAAGTTCAGACCCTTTAACTCAGTACTTTGTTGAAGCGCCTTTGGCAGCGATTACAGCTTCAAGTCTTCTTGGGTATGACGCTATAAGCTAGGCACACCTGTATTTGGGGAGTTTCTCCCATTCTTATCTGCAGATCCTCTCAAGCTCTGTCAGGTTGGATGGGGAACGTCGCTGCGCCGCTATTTTCAGGTCTCTCCAGAGATGTTCGATCAGGTTTAAGTCCGGGCTCTAGGTGGGCCACTCAAGGACATTCAGAGACTTGTCCCGAAGCCACTCCTGCATTGTCTTGGCTGTGTGCTTAGGGTCATTGTCCAGTTGGAAGGTGAACTTTCCCCCCAGTCTGAGGTCCTGAGTGTTCTGGAAGGTTCTCCCATCTCCACAGAGGAACTCTGGAGCTCTGTCAGAGTGACCATCGGGTTCTTGGTCACCTCCCTGACCAAGGCCCTGTCCCCCGATTGCTCAGTTTGGCCGGGAGGCCAGCTCTAGGAAGTGTCTTGGTGGTTCCAAACTTCTTCCATTTAAGAATGATGGAGGCCACTGTGTTCTTGGGGACCTTCAATGCTACAGAAATTTTTTGGTACCCTTCCCCAGATCTGTGCCTCGACACAATCCTGTCTTGGAGCTCTACGGACAATTCCTTCAACCTAATGGCTTGGTTTTTGCTCTGACATGCACTGTCAAATGTGGGACCTTAAATAGACAGGTGTAGGCCTGTCCATTTCAATTGTCCAATCAATTTAATTTACCACAGGTGGACTCCAAGTTGTAGAAACATCTCAAGGATGATCAAAGGAAACAGGATGCACCTGCGCTCAATTTCAAGTCTCATAGTAAAGGGTCTGAATACTTTTGTATTTGTTTTCAATACATTTGCGAAAATTTCTAAAAACCTATTTTCGCTTTGTCATTATGGGGTTTTGTGTGTAGATTGATGAGGAACTTATTTTTAGAATAACGCTGTAAGGTAACACAATGTGGAAAAAGGGAAGGGGTCTGAATACTTTCCAAATGCACTGTATGTTGAAATGAAACTCTGTGAAAAGCATTCTGACTAGAAGTGGTGTGTATTTTAAACTTTCAGCATGATACAGTTCTGCAACCATGCTGCATTTTTGCTTCAAGCTTACTCACAAGAAATAGTTGGGGTGGACTGCTGCTTACTATGATTTGATGCATGTTTGTCTCATATGAGTGTCAGTGCGTTTCATCAGACGAGTGTCACCAACCGTGTGCGTCGATAGATCCGAGTATGTAACAAACATTTTATACACATCCACCCCCCACTCGCCTGTCTCCATCCCCCCACCTGAAGCTGTGTATCCCCTGCAGCTCCTGCTGCAGCACCTCCTTGGTGGTGGCGATGAGCTCCAGGGCCCCGACGAACTCCGAGGTGGAGAGCAGCAGCTGCACTGTGGGCTGGCTCTGGTGCACTGCCGCCATCAGCTTCAGCTTGTTGTGCAGCCGCGCGCAGTTGGAGCGCGTCAACGCCTGCCGCAATGCCCGCAGCGGGCCTTCGCACATGATGCGTTCGATGGCGGCCGTGCGGCCCCGGAGGACTGCCACGGCGCGGGCGGTTTCGGTGAGGCGGTCCTGGAGCTCGTGCTGGGAGGACATGGCGTGGAAGAATGCCTCGGAGCGCAGGGAGATCTGGCGCGCGATGCTCACCTCCACCACGTCGAGGTAGTGGCTCAGCTGAGAAAGAGAGGGATAAGCCAACAACAGAACACGATGGCACAACAACAGGAAACATGACGGTGAAGCAATGCAGGACTTGATCATTGTAAAAAAAATTGCCGGCTCACCTTTTCCTGTAGTAACCGTGACGATGCCACGTCCCTGCTGCTCTTCCCGCCAGCGCTGTTGAAGTGGGACCATGGTAGGACCGCGTTAAAGGTCGTTGGCTCGTCTAGCGCAAAGTCAGGCTTCATGAATATCTGTTTAAGCCAGATATTAGGCAGATATTACGTTTGGAATCCAGAACCAAATCTTATGTGTGCTGTGCTTGCTAGACTAGGGAGATACTAATATAATTACAAATATATTATATCAAGTAAATGGTATTAATTACAGTTTGAGAATCATGAAAGCATACAGTCAAATCAAGGGGACAAAACGGTTCAATAGGGCTCTAGAAATCCCCACAACTCACTGTTACAACACAAAACAAGAGGAAGTAATTACCTTGGGCACTTGCTCCAACTCTGTTCTTGATTTGTCTACGACGAAGAGAAAGTGAAAGAGCACATTAGTTGAATCAACTCACTTCAACAATGAAAGGAAAAGTGATATTTGACAACACGAATAACAAGATAGATTTGTCCGTACGGTCCAGAATAGATACTGTAGGCCCCAGTCATTATGGTGCAGAGCTTTTTAATAATGCATACCGTGGCTGTTTGTGATGCTGGAGACAGCATCCAGCTCATCCTTGTTGGGACAGATATTCTTGCATCGCTCATGGATTTTCTCCCTCTACAGAGAAACACAGACACGATTTAGTTTTTAGATTTAGTTTAGGCCTAATAGCTTATACAGTTTAAATATAGTGGATGCATTTTCTTAGTGCTATTTCGACCACGAGTAAAGGGATGAGGACAAAGTCTTAGAAATAGCTTAAAAGGCAACGTTCATTACATTGCAAAGGGCAGTTCCATAGTAATAATCAAACAATAGAAAGAGGATGACACCTGGGCTGTGTTCATTAGGCACCAAACACAAAACAGACAAACAGGAAGGGACTATCTGGACTTGCCCAATAAGAAATGCTCATTTTTCTTTTCCATTGCAACATGTTTTTAAATGTTTTCTGTTGCATGCCCTAATGAACACAACCCAGGCCAGACAGTGGTCTCTACTTCTGTCCAATCTACTGAATAATTCAAACTGAATGAAAGGGGCAGCGGGGTGTGTTCGTTACCTGAGCTGTTTCCTGCAGGTAGGGGCCAAAGTGTTCCTTTGTAATGTTAGGGAGGTAGAAGGAGGGCATGACTTCTGTCTCGGCAAAGTCCAGGCCCCAGGTTTTGGTGAAGAAGTCAGACTCCCTCTTGGCCAGCCGAGGGTCGTTCAGCGCGGCTGGGAGGTTCACCTTGGAGTTGTACACCGTCCACCTGTGCTGGTCGGCCACCACCGACGGGCCCTCGCACAGCCCCCGGGCTGCCTCGCCTGCAAGGGTACGTGGGAAATGTAGTCAGTAGAAACCTTCAGCAGTAATAAAACGTTCAATGCATCTTGAGATGCATTCCATGGTTGCGCTCCAATTCTCTAGCTTGAACCACCATCCTTACCGCTGCGCTCTCATTTGAGGCTACCAATTCTCTACCCTTTACCAAGAAGTGTGCACTTGTTCACTTCCGCTCATGCATTTAAAAGCTTTGGATTGGTGCAAGAATCGCTGGAGGGAGTTCTTTACACCAGTCCATTCCTTTGAAATCCATGAGGGAGAGTGTACAAGTGCACACTTTGGGAGAGGGGTAGAAAACAGGACCGCAGTCAGCGTATGGTTGGTCAACAGTGACACAAGATGAACCTTTATAGATATTCATCTTGTAAGACTGTTGGCCAACCATAAATGTAGGCTAGTTCTTTACCCGTGGGCTCCTTGGGGCATACGTCGGGCAGGGAGCGGACGGGCCTGTAGTGTCGTGAGGAAGGGTCCCTGTCCTTCCGGAAGATCCCCTCGCTGCCACCACTGCTGGGATGAGGCACTGGGGAGGAGCTGTGGCTGGAGGCCATGGCATTGGTGCACCTCTCCACGGAGGCTAGCTGAGTTAGCAAACATAGCACAGAGTCAGTGAGTATTAATACAAAACAAAGACATAGCCTAAACATCAATGTTTGCACTAACAATAAAATGTAAACACTAAACCGGACCATCAGCAGAGCTCTTAGTCCAAGGGCATTGAAAATAGGGCCACAGAAAACCAAATGCTGAGAGAGGAAGGATACAGTGGACCACTTGTGTTAGTAGTCAATCAATTCAGTCATTCCACTCAAAAGTCAGCCCATTTTTCTGTGCACGGCAATGACTTTCAGTTAATGTCACAAGTCCCTAGTGTGAAGCAGAAGTGAAAGTGCAGATGCTGCAGGTATGTTGTCTCTCCGAGCAGGTGTTAGGCTATAATCTGAACAGTGAGAAAAGCGATGCCTTTGACTCACTTCCTCTGTATACTGATTGAGTTATTGCTTTGTCTACATAACTAGTCCTGTCTGCCTAAACTGAATTATCAAATTCAAAGTAATTCACCATTGGTGATTAAAGTAGAGGGTGCCTAGAACAGGGCCTATTGGTTAACCAATATAAATCAGACTAGAAGACAGTGTTGTGTAAACAACTGAGACCATGACAAAACTGCCTACTGGAGCGAAGATCTTCTGTTGTCTAATCAGGCTTGAAAAGATTTGGGTGAAAGGTGGGCAGGTACCTATAGGCTACAATCAGCTCCTGTCAATATGGATATGTGTTGTTGTCAGTTTCAGTAACATACCATGTCGAATGCATGGTGAAATAAGCAAATCAATGATTTACACCAGAGCCATATATTAAGTCTGTCATATAACTGATTTACACCAACATCACGCGCATTACAAGACACTGAACACGTCATTGAGCAATGACATCGTAGCTGCCTATATCAACAATGTCAAATGTTAATGCATGTAGCTTGCTAACGGTTAAATGGACAGCTCCAATCAAAATAAATTCGCTAGCTGAGGGCTATCTGGATCAAAACTATACTATGCTAAATGTCTAGAAAATATAGTCAGCTATCTCTGCGATTCAGATAATGTTCCAACACCACCAGCATGATGATGTGGTCAATTAACTAGCTGGGAATCTGATCAGATGAGTTTTAGCTGACATTAATCTAGTTAGTGTAAGTTATTTCACTTTTTAAATAGCTAGATAACTGAATAAAAGGGGTGTTTGCCCCCATCACACTGCTAGACAACTGCAGCTCCTTAACTATCTCAGGTGGGGAACAAGTTAGCACGATAACTCTAGTTAGCTAGCCAATTAATTAAGCTAGCTAGTTATCTACTGTAGCTAACTATGAAACACCGCCGTCCACATTCGCATTTTCCCTGTCGTCCGGCAACATTAACTGTCATTGACCATTTTTCAAATTATTATTTACAGACGAGATACGATTTACTCTTCAAGCATCGATATTAGAGTAGCTACCCACGACTGCAACGGCCTGAAGAGACCAGCTGGTTACACGTAGACTGATAATCGAAGCTAGAAAAATGCTAGCCCGCTAGCCATTTGACAGCCAAACAGACGGAAGCAGTCCACACAAATACATGACCACTGAGCTTTTCTGACGAGCAGACAAACCAAAAGAAGGTGCGTTATGTCTGATACCTGTTGTTAGAAACACATTAGTTATTGATTCTTCTTTCCACCATCACGGTAACATTAGACGAACCAGGAGAAAACATCAAGCAAACCACCGCAGCCGGTACGTAACCATAATGCACTGCGCGAACAATCTTCTTCGAGTTCTTTCGTGCATAAACATGTAGTCGCTCTCATCACAGCACCACCTACTTTACCGCAGGGATTGGCAACTTTGATGGGCGTGGGGGGCCACAAAAAAACGAAACTCATCATATTATTTATTTATATTATTATATATTATTATTATAATATGAGGGGCTGCAATGGCTCGTGGGTCTGCGTACCCACATCCATACACCCCCTCCCCACCTTGCGAGCAAAACATTTTAGTGACCCCCTCATGGCAGTGAAGATATTTATTTTTTATTTTTTAAGTTAATTTCCTGCAATTGTACATATTTTGCCATGGGGCGGAGAGAACATTTTGCAATTTTATAACTTATTTCCTGCAATTCTACACATACAAATTGCCATAGGATGAAGGCAAATGTTTGCAGTTTTTAATATGATAACTGATGATCAATGGGCCCCACCCCGGTCGGTAATTCGCCCATGCTTACTACAAGTTCAGATAGCTGGCCGCTAGACTAACTTACCAATCGAAAAACGTTTAGCTGACATGGGCTAATTGAGTGACTGCTGATGCACAACCAAATTTCGAAATTGCACCTTGTGTATTCTATTATTCTAACTCTCAACAGTAAGTTGAGACCCCGACTGAGTTCCTAAAAATATATATATTATAGTTCCCCATAATATAATAATAATAATATGCCATTTAGCAGACGCTTTTATCCAAAGCGACTTACAGTCACGCGTGCATAATTTTTTTTTTAATGTATGGGTGGTCCCGGGGATCAAACCCACTACCTTGGCGTTACAAGCGCCGTGCTCTACCAGCTGAGCTACAGAGGACCCACCCCCTACCTACTGCTTACAACTGACAACTTTCACATTCTCATAAGTGGCAAAAGTCATTTTTATGTGAACTAGCTAGTAGTGTCAATCCAAATGAATACTGTGTATAATAGGGTGAATGTTTTTGCATATCTTATTTCTTTTAGCTAAATAAACCAAATATCTAGTATACATGAGTTCTGTCCAGTTTGGATTGATGATCTTGGATTCCAACAGTGGATTGGAAAAAGAGAGAGCACTCACACAAATGTGAACAATTGAAAAGCTTTGAACTTTTATTGTTTCCAGTTGGTTAAAAATATCTGTTGTCTGCAACAGCAACCCTCTTTGCAGAAATAGTACTCAACATCCTGTATAAAAGCATCAGGCTATCAAGAGGATATAAAGCAGAACAAACTGGTAAAACATAAATATAAGTTGGTTGAACAGTAAAGAAAATATGCTCTCACACATTACTCAAATTGGGGTACAAATCATTGCGTAAATTAAGATCAGAAGACGAAACATGGAGACATTAACATAAACATAAATACTATACACACACTGAACGCAGGTACACATGGAAGATGAGAGGGGAAAACTTTCATACCATCTGAAAAGTCAATGTGTTTAGGGCCACACTTCAATTCATAAATTGATCACTTGCTTGCTTGAACACAGTCTGGACATTCAGATAAGTGTAATTGTCAACAAGTTTCCACCAGTCAATTTATAGATCTGTTTCTCCAGTCCTGTGATATTCTTTTTTATTATGTACTTCTTCCACTTCTTATACCACCTTTTGATGTGGTGATTAATAACATTCAGATAGGGTACATGTTGGGATTCATGGTAAAAAAGGTATAAGGCCATAAGCACTTTTATTATGCAATGCCAAATATTGATTTACTAGGCCTAGTTTAACAACATGGGTCTTCATGTCTAAGAAAAAGTTGGTAACTTCCAAAACAATAGCTAGCATTACAAAGTATCCTTGTTTCTGCTACAATTGCCTCATACGTTTCAGATAGAAAAAGAAATGACTATAAACATCAAGCCACACACACACATCCTCACAATGGATTTTGCATTAGAACATTACAAATCTGCACTTGTGGAAGAGTTTGCTGTGTTAGCATATACTGTAGCGCATTTTTATTGTTAACCTGAAAATATAATTATATTATCGAAAACAGCACTGCTAGAAAAAAGGTCACTTGAAATGAGAGAAGCAAAAAAGTATTCCGTAGCTCTCCAAAATATTTAAGTTAAGAAATGTTTAACAGTATTTTTTTGCTGTTTTTCCACCATTCACTTGGTTATCAAATGGCCCTACCTGGATTTGTCCAATAAGAAACTCTAATTATCATTTTCTGTTGCAAAACGTTTTAAGATGTTTTCGGTTGCGTGCCCTAATGATCACAACCCTGGTAGTTGTGAAGCGTCAGTTGGGGTTTGGGAGGAGACCGTTGTCCATTATCTAGTCCAGGGGCCCTTGGAAGATAAGTCTGAGGTAGCCGCTCTCGCCAGCCAGCTGCTGCACGCAGAACGGACACGCGGCGTGGAAGGTGTGCGTGCCGTGTGGCAGCGGGATCTGGCTCCAGAACGCCGCCGTCTTCTCCGAGCACACGTGACCGCACGGACTAAAGGCGTGTGTGGGCGGTGCCGCGTCCAGGTAAAAACCCGCCTCACACCCCAGCCATAACGGTACATACGGCCCCCTGGTTCGGCACATGGGGCACTCCCTCTCCCGGCCCACCTCCACCACCTCATCCTCGGGCTCCCGTCCTTGGCCTCCCCAGCCGTGGTAGCCGTGCACATGGCCGCATCGGAGGTAGGCCCAGGGCTGCTTCTCATCCAGGATCTCCTTGCGACGGAGGCTGGGGAAGGCCAGGGTGTTGAAGCCCACGGGGCACTGGGGCCGCCCAGCGTTCAGCTCCTGCCGCAGGGCTTCCAGGTGCTTCACGGTGGGGGTGCGCGAGAGGCCCTCGGCCGTGCGCCACAGGAGGGTAGCGCCGCACAGGTCGATCAGCGAGCCGTCCACCAGTTCCTGGCTCTCGCTCTCCACCTGCAGTGGGAGAGAGGCGAGGACAAGAGACACAGAAATATTAGCAAAGAGATGGCGAGATATTCACAAACACAATACAAACACATGCTCCACATGGAGTGGCTCTGCAGTCTGCCTTGATTAAATGTGTCAATGGTCCTGTAGATGGCAACCTACAGATGCCACATTTAATAGCTGTGGGGTGAAGGGGGGATCATGGGTTCTCCATTAAGGGACCTTGTGTAGTGCTTTTCATTTCTTTGGAGTGAAGAGAGATAAGTATATTTCAGTATTGTAT
Organism: Coregonus lavaretus; assembly: GCF_964263955.1. Lineage (NCBI taxonomy): Eukaryota > Metazoa > Chordata > Actinopteri > Salmoniformes > Salmonidae > Coregonus > Coregonus lavaretus. The sequence goes on from NC_139993.1 coordinate 8,174,718, forward strand.
TGAGCATTGTCCTGTATTATTGGCCTTTAGTATGTACCTCAATAATAGATCAAAGAAACCTTGTTTTTGTTTCAGACTGAGTGCAGACCTGCTGTGACTAAACCCATTGAACCAGCATCCCTTCCTCTCTCCCTCCCTTATCAGCTCTTGGCATTTCCTCCCCCCTTCCCTGGCCGTTCCCGTGCCTCAGTTTTAAAGTCTAAAGGCTAAACCACATCATAATCATAATAACAGCATGTCTCAGACTCTCAGTCATTCCTCCCAAAATGACGGTGAGGTTAGGAGGGTGAGGAGGGGAGGGGATTCCTATGAGAATTCCTCTGACACACAGAAATCTTCCAAACTGACTGTGTGGTCTCTGGGAGAAGGGGATGGAACTTAAATGTCTAGAGTCAGGATTTTACAGGGGAGGTTATTATCGGTGACATAACAGACCTATCACACTATAAATCAGATGCTGATTTCTGTGTATGAGAAACAGAGACCTCAAACAGCTAAAGCCCATCCAACCAGACTATTCTGTACAACTGAGATAACGAATTAATTTGTTAAGATTTCCCATCTGCTCATATCACAGAGCTGCTGTTCAATAACTTTAATGACGTTATCCAACAATAACATTTTGGAGGACGGCTTGCAGAGAGGAGACTCACTCAATGAGACTGCACAGGAATGTGTGTATGTGTGTGTGAACATGTTATGTATCTGCAAGTGCTCACATTTACACATGTTAGTGCTTGTTACTTCATGCGTGTGTGTGCATCTGTGTGTGTACGTGTGTGTGTGTGTGAATGTATGCTTGTGTCTATGTATGTACCTACAGTGGGGAGAACAAGTATTTGATACACTGCCGATTTTGCAGGTTTTCCTACTTACAAAGCATGTAGAGGTCTGTAATTTTTTATCATAGGTACACTTCAACTGTGAGGGACGGAATCTAAAACAACAATCCAGAAAATCACATTGTATGATTTTTAAGTAATTAATTTGCATTTTATTGCATGACATAAGTATTTGATCACCTACCAACCAGTAAGAATTCCGGCTCTCACAGACCTGTTAGTTTTTCTTTAAGAAGCCCTCCTATTCTCCACTCATTACCTGTATTAACTGCACCTGTTTGAACTCGTTACCTGTATAAAAGACACCTGTCCACACACTCAATCAAACAGACTCCAACCTCTCCACAATGGCCAAGACCAGAGAGCTGTGTAAGGACATCAGGGATAAAATTGTAGACCTGCACAAGGCTGGGATGGGCTACAGGACAATAGGCAAGCAGCTTGGTGAGAAGGCAACAACTGTTGGCGCAATTATTAGAAAATGGAAGAAGTTCAAGATGATGGTCAATCACCCTCGGTCTGGGGCTCCATGCAAGATCTCACCTCATGGGGCATCAATGATCATGAGGAAGGTGAGGGATCAGCCCAGAACTACACGGCAGGACCTGGTCAATGACCTGAAGAGAGCTGGGACCACAGTCTCAAAGAAAACCATTAGTAACACACTACGCCATCATGGATTAAAATCCTGCAGCGCACGCAAGGTCCCCCTGCTCAAGCCAGCGCATGTCCAGGCCCGTCTGAAGTTTGCCAATGACCATCTGGATGATCCAGAGGAGGAATGGGAGAAGGTCATGTGGTCTGATGAGACAAAAATAGAGCTTTTTGGTCTAAACTCCACTCGCTGTGTTTGGAGGAAGAAGAAGGATGAGTACAACCCCAAGAACACCATCCCAACCGTGAAGCATGGAGGTGGAAACATCATTCTTTGGGGATGCTTTTCTGCAAAGAGGACAGGACGACTGCACCGTATTGAGGGGAGGATGGATGGGGCCATGTATCGCAAGATCTTGGCCAACAACCTCCTTCCCTCAGTAAGAGCATTGAAGATGGGTCGTGGCTGGGTCTTCCAGCATGACAACGACCCGAAACACACAGCCAGGGCAACTAAGGAGTGGCTCTGTAAGAAGCATCTCAAGGTCCTGGAGTGGCCTAGCCAGTCTCCAGACCTGAACCCAATAGAACATATTTGGAGCGAGCTGAAAGTCCGTATTGCCCAGCGACAGCCCCGAAACCTGAAGGATCTGGAGAAGGTCTGTATGGAGGAGTGGGCGAAAATCCCTGCTGCAGTATGTGCAAACCTGGTCAAGACCTACCGGAAACATATGATCTCTGTAATTGCAAACAAAGGTTTCTGTACCAAATATTAAGTTCTGCTTTTGTGATGTATCAAATACTTATGTCATGCAATAAAATGCAAATTAATTACTTAAAAATCATACAATGTGATTATCTGGATTTTTGTTTTAGATTCCGTCTCTCACAATTGAAGTGTACCTATGATAAAAATTACAGACCTCTACATGCTTTGTAAGTAGGAAAACCTGCAAAATCGGCAGTGTATCAAATACTTGTTCTCCCCACTGTACTAGCTACCCACCATTTTGCCCCGTTGCTGGGCGGAGCGGGTCTCTCTGAGGGTGAAGACGTTGCCACAGACAGAGATCTCTCTCCACACGCCCGGCTTGGAGTCCTGCGTGAAGCCGTGGCGAGGGTGCATCACCAGCACGCCATTAGTGGTCAGCCCGTCCATCTGTCCGTCCTGTGTCCTCCACTTGGCTGCCTTCTCCTGGGGGAGAGAAGGGATAGACAGTAGAAAAGGAGAGTTTCAGAAATATCCATGCAATTCTTTTAGTTCTAATAGTTAATAGTTATATCAAGGTTATATTATGGCTTATAAACATCATTGCATCATAAATGCTAATTGCAAATGCTTACAGAGATACAGTATATTACATTTACATTTTAGTTATTTGGCAGACGCTCTTATTCAGAGCGACTTACAGGAGCAATTAGGGTATCATACTAGTAGTATTTATATCCTAATTATATGACAGCTATTTTGTTTTCATCCCAATCACCAACTCACCCCCAGGAAGATGTTCTTGGAGGAGTCGAAGCCGGCAGCGTAGATGCGAGCGGTGTAGGGCGGGCTCCGCTGGCAGATGATACGGCAGGCGAAGCGCGAGATGGTGCTCTGGATAGACTGGGTCTGGGTCTGGGTCTGGCCCTCCCCCCCGTGGCTCTGCTGGCTGCCGGGCACTGTGTCCGTCACCACAAAGTCTATGGGGCTCTCTGTGGAACGCCCAATCTGGGATGGAAGGGTATAGAGGTATATGAGTTATCAGCTTTAGTAATGTTCTTGCGAAAAACTTTTAGAGAGGCATATATAGTAACTCAACTGATTCAGTTCTTTATTTAGATTAGCTTTAGGAATCCCAGATATGTATTCTATGTCCCAGTACTCAAATGGATTCCTTTCCTTGTGTCCTTTTTAGGTGGTTTCTCAACCATTAGTGCTTTCACTAAGATTGTTGCCTGTTAGCCAAGTCTTCTATCGTTTTCATGCCATTCATTAGTTAAAGCTAAAGCACATACAGATCTGGACCTGGACTATTGAGATTGAGAGAAAGACAGGTGGCAAATTAATGTAGGAGAGGGAAACATTTTCAGATTGATGTTAGCTGAGGCTGTCGCTTATGTCATGCAGATGTAATGGAGTAACAGCACCGGCGTTGGCCACCACCAGACTGTTCACGCCTGTAAATCACTATGAGTGGAGACAGTCGAGACAAGGGTCTGTGTGTGTGTGTGTGTGTGTAGACTTTCTGTGCACGTGAAGAAAGCCACTGCTCCCTATTGTTATCACTATGATATTTGTTACTTGGCTGTGAGAACGGAACAATCATTCTCTACTTATAGAAACTCCTTTAGGAGACAACATTGGGGAGGGATGTAAAAGAGGGAGAGAGAGTGAGAGAGAGAGAGAGGGTGAGAGAGAGAAACACTGAAGAGTGATGTGAGAGAGAGAGAGAGAGAGAGAGAGAGGGGGAGAGAGAGAAACACTGAAGAGTGATGTGAGAGAGAGAGAGAGGGGGGGGGGAGAGAGAGAAACACTGAAGAGTGATGTGAGAGAGAGAGGGGGGGGGGAGAGAAACACTGAAGAGTGATGTGAGAGAGAGAGAGAGAGGGGGGGGGGGAGAGAGAAACACTGAAGAGTGATGTGAGAGAGAGAGAGAGAGAGAGAGAGAGAGAGAGAGAGAGAGAGAGAGAGAGAGAGAGAGAGAGAGAGAGAGAGAGAGAGAGAGAGAGAGGGGAGAGAGAGAGAAACACTGAAGAGTGATGTGAGAGAGAGAGAGAGAGAGAGAGAGAGAGAGAGGGGGAGAGAGAGAGAAACACTGAAGAGTGATGTGAGAGAGAGAGAGAGGGGGGGGGGAGAGAAACACTGAAGAGTGATGAGAGAGAGAGAGAGAGGGGGGGGGGGGGGGAGAGAGAGAGAAACACTGAAGAGTGATGAGAGAGAGAGAGAGAGGGGGGGGAGAGAGAGAAACACTGAAGAGTGATGAGAGAGAGAGAGAGAGAGAGAGAGAGAGAGAGAGAGAGAGAGAGAGAGAGAGAGAGAGAGAGAGAGAGAGAGAGAGAGAGAGAGAGAGAGAGAGAGAGAGAGAGAGAGAGAGAGAGAGAGAGAGGAAAGAGAGGGTGATGTGGGCTTAAAGGGGGTATCGGAAAGGAATGTCTAAGCGATGGCAGGGTGCACCTGGGCTCCATATGGTTTCACTGCTTAACTGCCTGCTGAATCAGCTTAGAGAAGCCACAATGTCATTCGTCAAATCTGTATAATCTATACAGGATGTACCGCAGTGGCAGTTGGTGACGTTTAAGATGAGTGAGGACGATATTTTTTTTAATGAGCATGGCCTTATTTCTATTACAGCATATTGGATGACTGTCATTCATATTACATTCACCCAGCTCAATGTAACATCGATAGGTTTAGGCTACTACATGATCCTACAATTTTCACTATTCAACCTAGCCTATGAACGCTAGCCTTTCAGAGCATTTCATAGCTACAGATGTGAGTGCTACAGCGCGATAGTCATTTAGACAGGTTACCTTGGCGTTCTTGGGCACAGGGACTACGGTGGTCTGCTTGAAACATGTAGGTATTACAGACTGGGTCAGGGAGAAGTTGAAAATGTGCAGTGAAGTCACTTGCCAGCTGGTCAGCGCATGCTCGGAGTATGCGTCCTGGTAATCCGTTTAAAGGTCTTACTCACATCGGCTACGGAGAGCGTGATCACACAGTCGACCATATGAGTTGGCAAGACAGCACAACAAATCTGGGACCAGACTTGAGCAGTGAGGACACACTGAGGACACACTCACCTGGAACATGTCTGTATTGCTGTCATGAGTGTACTCCACCACCACCGTCTGGGCCCGGGACAGAGTGTAGGAGATACTGTGCTGGTCCTTGTTGCTGATGGCCTGCAGGTGGTGAGGGAAAAGTTTGATGTTAGGAGTAGCAGGATGATGTCATTACCAATTACCTATTTACTTCAGGTGGTACTCCCCCCAGATATAATGCATCTGATAGAGAGAAAATGGTGTATTAGGGCAACAAGAGACAATGTCGTCACTATCGTCCTGTTTTTATCAAGCATACATTTTGTTATAAAAGAGACTTTCTACGATTACAGAAAGAAGTCTTCAATTCCAGCATACAGTATGACTGTTTCCTAGCTCCTACCTTGGCTGCCTGAGGTGTGCACGTCACGTGCACTGTGCTGGGTTTCACCCCGCTGGCCTTGGGTCTCCGGCACAGTGCAAAGCGGCTTTTCCGCCTCCCCCTGTCTCCGTTGGGTAGGGAGCCATTGTACCTGTGTAGACAAGAACACACCCCATATAAATTGACCATTTGAATCAAGACATCCTGGCAGTGGGATCCTAGCCTGGTGTTCCAGTCTGTTTTGTGCTTTAGCAAACTCCTCTATGTATTAATTTGGTGTCATACCAAAGGATATAGAAGAGCAGTTGGCTATGGCACTTACAGTATGAGACCAGGCTAGAGGGAACCATCAAATGTGGGAAAATGCCATCTTGACAAGTTACAGTACAAAAGCAGCTGTTTATTGTTTGTTTCATCATATAGGATGTATAAGTATGTGGACACCCCTTCATATTTGTGGATTCGGCCAGTTCAGCCACACCCATTGCTGACAGGTACATAAAATCGAGCACACAGCCATGCAATCTCCATAGACAAACATTGGCAGTAGAATGGCCAGTACTGAAGAGCTCAGTTACTTTCAACGTGGCACCGTCATAGGATGCTCCCTTTCCAACAAGTCAGTTCGTCAAATTTCTGCCCTGCTAGAGCAGCCCCGGTCAACTGTAAGTGCTGTTATTGGGAAGTGGAAACGTCTAGGAGCAACAACGGCTCAGCCGCAAAGGGGTAGGCCACACAAGCTCACAGAAAATAACCGCCGAATGCTGAAGCACGTAGCGTGTAAAAATCGTCCGTCCTCGGTTGCAACACTCACTACCGAGTTCCAAACTACCTCTGGAAGCAACGTCAGCACAATAACTGTTCGTCAGGAGCTTCATGAAATGGGTTTCCATGGCCGAGCAGCCGCACACAAGCCTAAGATCACCATGCGCAATGCCAAGCGTCGGCTAGCGTGGTATAAAGCTCACCGCCATTGGACTCTGGAGCAGTGGAAACGTATTCAATGGAGTGATGAATCACGCTTCACCATCTTACAGTCCGACGGATGAATCTGGGTTTGGCGGATGCCAGGATAATGCTACCTGCCCCAATGTATATGCCAACTGTAAGGTTTGGTGGAGGAGTAATAATGGTCTGGGGCTGCTTTTCATGGTTCGGGCAAGGCCCCTTAGTTCCAGTTAAGGGAAATCTTAATGCTAAAGCATACAATGACATTCTAGATTCTGTGCTTCCAACTTTGTGGCAACAGTTTGGGGAAGGCCCTTTCCTGTTTCAGCATGACAATGCCCCGTGCACAAATCAAGGTCCATACAGAAATGGTTTGTCGAGATCGGTGTGGAAGAACTTGACTGACCTCCATAGAGCCCTGACCTCAACCCCATCGAACACCTTTGGGATGAATTGGAACGCTGACTGCGAGCCAGGCCTAATCGCCCAACATCAGTGCCCGACCTCACTAATGCTCTTGTGGCTGAATTGAAGCATGTCCCCGCAGCAATGTTCCAACATCTAGTGGAAAGCCTTCCCAGAATAGTGGATGCTGTTATTGCAGCAAAGGGAGGACCAACTCCATATTAATGCCCATGATTTTGGACTGAGATGTTCGACGAGCAGGTGTCCACATACCTTTGGCCATGTAGTGTACATTTTTATTTAGATTTCTGTTTTAATATGTGAAAATAAGACTATGCAAAATAAGACTATGCTAACTAAGACTCTGAACACAACTAAAACAAATAGTTTAACCACTGTAAACCCATTTAAAAGGGAAATGAATGAGAAGTGTTGATGTGCCCTTGAGCAAGGCACTTAACCCTAATTGCGCCTGTATGTCGCTCTGGATAAAAGCGTCTGCTAAATGACTAAAATGTAAATGTAATGAAGTAATTCGATCCACTTCTAAAATAAAGTGACCATTGAGAGGGGACGACTGTCTACTTTACTGTAATTCCTTGGTGGAATAGGGTCACACTCGACGCCAGCTTTGGGTTTGTTGAATTCTGATCTCCATTAAAACGAGGCCCAATCCTCTTTCATCCAATCAGAGGAGCTAAGCTATGAGGTTATCTTTTGGTCGCTTACCCCTGCCAGCATCTGCCGTGTAAACATTCAACTTTCAGACAGTACGGTTGAGCGAGTGCAAATATTTCATTGGGAAATGAGGGCTTTCCTGTTGCTTCATCGAAAGTATGCAGCCACCTACTTTTCCTGGACAAGCTGAGGTATTAAGAGTGTATTGACTAATTTCACGTCTTAATTGGTAGCATTAAATCCAGGACTAACTGAGACAACCAATGCATTTGTTAACTATTTGGAACTGCAAAAAGAAAGTAGTCTATGACCACCTAATTGTTAGTTGAACGTTGTTTTCTTTTCAGACCGTTTATTCTACTGCTAAATACAATGTGAACGTGATAGAATACTTTCGAAACCACAACAACCACCAACAATTTAGCTCGCATCCTCCTCTCTGCACCACATAGGCTACATTCTCCTTTGTCCGAAAAAAACGGCCTACACTCAGGAAGCCAGCAGCGTTCTTTGTTTACCCTCACTGTGGCTGAGTTGCAGTGTGCATTTAACTGGATTTAGATTGAACCACCCTACTCCCCCTTTTTAAAAGAAACAAAACTGCCCAGTTCAAATGTCGTAAATGAACATGTACCATTGTGTCTGTTGGAAGTTGGAACAATGTGGTTCACATTTAGAGCATAAGGGCTGACTGCCATTTATTTCAAAGAACCTCCACGTAGCACAGTTGTAGCATACCACAGTTGCCAATACATAAATGTACAGTGCCTTCAGAAAGTACTCATATCCCTTGACTTTTTCCACATTTTGTTGTGTTACAGCCTGCATTTTTTATCACTGGTCTACACACAATACCCCATAATGTCAAAGTGGAATTATGTTTTTTGATTTTTTACAAATTTATAAAAAATGAAAAGCTGAAATGTCTTGTGTCAATAACTACTCAACCCCTTTTTTATGGCAAGCCTAAATAAATTCAGAAGTATAAAATTGGTTCACAAGTCACATAATAAGTTGCATGGACTCACTCTGTGTGCAATAATAGTGTTTAACATGATTTTCGAATGACTACCTCATCTCTGTACCCCACACATACAATTATCTGTAAGGTCCCTCAGTCGAGCAGTGAATTTCAAACACATATTCAACCACAAAGACCAGGGAGGTTTTCCAATGCCTCGCAAAGAAGGGCACCTATTGGGATATGGGGGAAAAAAAGCAGACATTGAATATCCCTTTGAGCATGATGTATCAATACACCCAGTCACTACAAAGATAAAGGTGTCCTTCCTAACTCAGTTGCCGGAGAGGAAGGAAACCACTCAGGGATTTCACCATGAGGCCAATGCTGACTTTAAAACAGTTACAGCGTTTAATTGCTGTGATAGGAGAAAACTGAGGATGGATCAACAACATTGTAGTTACTCCACATACTAAACTAATTGACAGAGTGAAAAGAACAAAGCCTGTACAGAATACAAATATTCCAAAACATGCATCCTGTTTGCAACAAGGCACTAAGTAACTAACAAGACACTGCAAAAAATGTGGCAAAGCAATTCACTTTTTGTCCTGAATACAAATGTTTGGGGCAAATCCAATACAACACATTGCTGAGTACCACTCTCCATATTTTCAAGCATAGTGGTGACTGCATCATGTTATGGGTATGCTTGTAATCGTTAAGGACTGGGGAGTTTTTCAGGATAAAAAAGAAGCGGAATTGAGCTAAGCACAGGTTCCTGGTTCAGTCTGCTTTCCACCAGACACTGGGAGATGAATTCACCTTTCAGCAGGACAACAACCTAAAACATAAGGCCAAATCTACACTGGAGTTGCTTACCAAGAAGACAGTGAATGTTCCTGAGTGTCCGAGTTACAGTTTTGACTTAAATCTGCTTGGAAATCTATGGAAAGACCTGAAAATGGTTGTCTAGCAATGATCAACAACCAATTTGACAGAGCTTGAATAATTTTGAAAGCTATTGTATATTGCAATTGTTGCACAATCTAGGTGTGGAAAGCTCTTAGAGACTTACCCAGAAAGACTCACAGCTACCAAAGGTGATTCTAACATGTATTGGCTCAGGGGGTTGAATACTTATCTAATGAAGATATATTAGTGTTTTTTTATTTTTCATGAATATTTGACACATTTTAGAAGTTTTCTTCCACTTTGACATTACAAAGTATTTTGTGTAGATCTTTGACAAAAAAATGCATATTAAATCAATTTTAATCCTACTTTGTAACGCAAAAGAATTTGGAATAAGCAAGGGGTGTGAATACCTTCTGAAGGCACTGCATGTTGCTGGACATTGAACAGGACTGTTTCAAACAACAAAAAAATTATTGCCCCACATGACTATTGCTGTTCCATCCAGGTAACGGTCCTGGAGATTTACTTGGGTGTTCAGGCTTTCATTCCAGCCCTGCAGTAACACACCTGATTTCTTTAATCATGTCCAGACTGCTTCAAGATGTCTACCATTGTTCCTGTACCCAAGAAAGCGAATGTAACTGAACTAAATGACTATCGCCCTCTAGCACTCACTTCTTTCATCATGAAGTGCTTTGAAAGGCTAGTTAAGGGCCACATCACCTCCACCTTACCCGTAAACTTAGACCCCATACAATTTGCATACCGCCCCAACAGATCCACAAACTAAGCAATCGCCATTGCACTGCACACTGCCCTATCCCACCTGCACAAGAGAGATACTTATGTGAGAATGCTGTTCATCGACAACAGCTCAGCCTTCAACACCATAGTGCCCTCTAAGCTCATCACTAAGCTCAGGGCCCTGGGTCTGAACCCCTCCCTGAGCAACTCCTGACTGGCCGAACCCAAGTGGTGAAGGTAAGGAACAACACCTCTTGACACGCTGATCCTCAACACTGGGGCCCCACACGGGTGTGTGCTCAGGCCTCTCCTGTACTTCCTGTTCATCCATGACTGCGTGGCTACGCAAGTCTCCAACTCAATCATCAAGTTTGCTGACGAAACAACAGTGGTAGGCCTGATTACCACAATGACGAGACAGCCTACAGGAAGAAGGTGAGAGCCCTGGCGGAGTGGTGCCAGGAGAATAACCTCTCCCTCAATGTCAACAAAACAAAGGAGTTGATAGTTGACTACAGGAGACAGCAGAGAGAGCATGCCCCCATCCCCATCGACGGGGCCGTAGGCGAGAAGGGCAAAAGCTTCAAGTTCCTCGTTATGCACATCACTGATGACCTGAAATGGTCCCTTCACACAGACAGTGTGGTGAAAAAGGCGCTACAGCGCCTCTTCAACCTCAGGAGGCTGAAGATATTGGGCTTGGCCCCTAGGACCCTCACAAACTTCTACAGATGCACCATTGAGAGCATTCTGTCGGGCTGTATCACCGCCTGGTACGGCAATTGCACTGTCCACAACCGCAGGGATCTCCAGAGGGTGATGTGGTCGACCCAACGCATCATCGGGGACACACTGCCTGCCCTCCAGGATGTCTACAGCACCCGGTGTCACAAGAAGGCCAAGGCGATCATCAAGGACCTCAGCCACCCAAGCCACGGCCTGTTCACCCCGCTACCATCTAGAAGGAGGAAACAGTACAGGTGCATCAAAGCTGGGACAGAGACACCGTTAAAAAGCTTCTATGCCAAGCCATCAGAATGTTAAACTAGCAGACCTCCACCCAGTACCCTGCCCTGAACCTTAGTCAATGTTACTAGCTAGCTACCACCCGGTACTCTACCCTGCACCTTTGAGACTGCTTTGCCCTATGTACATAGTCATTGAACACTGGTTACTTTAATAATGTTTACATGGTCTGTCCGTGATAAAGAGATGCTCTGCTTTTTTGACACCACACTCCTGCAGGGTCTAGTTTTAAATTATCTTGATTATTGCCCAGTCATATGGTCAGGTGCTGCAAAGAAGGACCTAGAAAAACTACAGCTGGCCCATAGAGCAGCACATCTTGCTCTTCACTATAATCATGAGACTAATATCAATACTATGCATACCAGTTTCTCGTATCTAAAAGTAGAGGAGAGACTAACTGCATCACTTCTTCTTTTCATAAGAAACTTGTTTCCAAATTCCAAATGGTTTGAATAGTCAACTTACACACAGCTCTGACACACACACTTACCCCACCAGACATGTCACCAGGGGTCTTTTCACAATCCCCAAATCCAGAACAAATTCAAGAAAACGTACAGTACTATATACAGTTGAAGTCGGAAGTTTACATAGACTTAGGTTGGAGTCATTAAAACTCGTTTTTCAACCACTCCACACATTTCTTGTTAACAAACTATAGTTTTGGCAAGTCGGTTAGGACATCTACTTTGTGCATGACACAAGTAATTTTTCCAACAATTGTTTACAGACAGATTATTTCACTTATAATTCACTGTATCACAATTCCAGTGGGTCAGAAGTTTACATACACTAAGTTGCCTGTGCCTTTAAACAGCTTGGGAAATTCCAGAAAATGATGTCATGGCTTTAGAAGCTTCTGATAGGCTAATTGACATCATTTGAGTCAATTGGAGGTGTCCCTGTGGATGTATGTCAGTGATGCTGTAGGTGGGTGTAGTGGTGGAATCAAGCGCAGGACACCGAAGTACAGTCCAAAAGACTTTAGTGAATTCCACAAGGGAAAAATGAACAAACTGGCCCGAAGGCGAAACTCCGCACGTAGGCGGACAAAACAAACGGGCGCACTACACAGGTGCGTAAAACGCTCCAACACAGTGGAGAGATAGCTCAACCGAGCGAATAATGTAAACACGTCCAGTAACGCACGACAGACAATAAAGCAATCACACACAACACTGGACAAACACAACGAGTAACTTATAGGACGCTAATTAACCTAAACGATAACAGGTGTCACAACAAACAGACAAAAGCAAACGAACATAGAAACATGCAACGATGGCAGCTAGAATTCCGGAGACAACGAACGCCGAAGCCTGCCCGAACAAGGAAGAGAGGCAGCCTCGGCCGAAACCGTGACAGTACCCCCCCCTTGACGCGCGGCTCCAGACGTGCGCAGACTCCGGCCTCGGGGACGACCAGGAGGACGCGGAGCAGGGTGCGTCGGGTGCCCACGATGGAATTCCGTCAGGAGAGACGGGTCCAAAATGTCTCTCCTCGGCACCCAGCACCGTTCCTCCGGACCGTACCCCTCCCACTCCACTAGATATTGGAGACCCCCCATCCGACGTCTCGAATCCAAGATGGACCTCACGGAGTACGCCGGTGCCCCCTCGATGTCCAATGGGGGCGGAGGAGTCTCCCTGATCTCACTTTCTTGGAGTGGGCCAGCTACCACCGGCCTGAGAAGAGACACATGGAACGAGGGGTTAATACTTTTATATTCAACAGGTAGTTGTAACTTGTAACACACCTCGTTCAACCTTCTCAGGACTTTAAATGGCCCTACAAACCGCCGACCCAGTTTCCGACAGGGCAGGCGGAGGGGCAGGTTTCTGGTAGAGAGCCAGACTCGATCACCAGGTGCGTACACCGGTCCCTCACTGCGGTGGAGATCGGCGCTCGCCTTATGACGACGGAGGGCCCGCTGCAGGTGGACGTGTGCAGCGTTCCATGTCTCCTCCGAGCGCCGCGCCCACTCATCCACCGCAGGAGCCTCGATCTGGCTCTGCTGCCATGGTGCCAGAACCGGTTGGTAACCTAACACACATTGAAAAGGGGTTAGGTTAGTGGAGGAGTGGCGTAGGGAATTCTGGGCCATCTCGGCCCAGGGAACGTACCTTGCCCACTCCTCCGGCCGGTCCTGGCAGTATGTTCTAAGAAACCTACCCACATCCTGGTTCACGCGTTCCACCTGCCCATTACTCTCCGGGTGGTAACCCGAGGTGAGGCTCACCGAGACCCCCAACCGCTCCATAAAGGCTCTCCAAACCCTGGAGGTAAATTGGGGACCTCGATCAGACACAATATCCTCGGGTACCCCGTAGTGCCGGAACACATGGGTGAATAGTGCTTCGGCAGTTTGCAGGGCAGTAGGAAGGCCCAGCATGGGGAGCAGACGACAGGCCTTAGAAAACCGGTCGACAACGACCAGTATAGTGGTATTTCCCTGTGAAGGAGGAAGGTCAGTAAGGAAATCCACCGAGAGGTGAGACCATGGTCGTTGTGGAACGGGCAGGGGTAGTAACTTACCCCTAGGCAGATGTCTAGGCGCCTTACACTGGGCGCACACCGAGCAGGAGGAAACATAAACCCTCACATCCCTTGCCAACGTGGGCCACCAGTACTTGGCACTAAGACAGTGCACTGTCCGGCCGATACCAGGGTGTCCAGAGGAGGGTGACGTGTGAGCCCAATAGATCAATCGATCCCGAACCTCGAGCGGAACGTACTTCCGACCCTCCGGGCATTGCGGTGGACTAGGGTCGGTGCGTAACGCCCGCTCGAGCTCAGCATCGACCTCCCACACTACCGGTGCCACCAGACACGACTCCGGCAGTATGGGAGTGGGCTCCACGGACCTCTCCTCCGTGTCATACCGCCGAGACAGCGCATCTGCCTTACCGTTCTGTGACCCAGGGATGTACGTGATCTTAAATGTAAAAAACATATTCCATCTTGCCTGGCGAGGGTTCAGCCTCCTCGCTGCCCGGATGTACTCCAGGTTACGGTGGTCCGTCAAAATGAGGAAAGGGTGTTGAGCCCCCTCAAGCCAGTGCCTCCACACCTTTAGGGCCTGTACCACGGCTAACAGCTCCCTGTCCCCTACGTCATAGTTTCGCTCCGCCGGACTGAGCTTCTTAGAATAAAAAGCACAGGGGCGGAGTTTAGGTGGCGCGCCTGACCGTTGTGAAAGCACGGCTCCTATACCGGCCTCAGACGCGTCCACCTCTACCTGAAATGGCAAAGAGGGATCCGGATGCGCCAGCACCGGGGCCGAGGTAAACAGGTCCTTCAGCCTCCCAAATGCCCTGTCCGCCTCGGCAGACCACTGCAGACGCACCGGACCCCCCTTCAAAAGAGACGTGATGGGAGCTGCCACCTGTCCAAAACCCCGGATAAACCTCCGGTAGTAATTCGCAAACCCCAAAAACTGCTGCACCTCCTTCACAGTGGTTGGTGTTTGCCAATTACGCATGGCTGACACCCGGTCTACCTCCATCTTCACCCCTGACGCAGACAACTGATACCCCAAAAAGGAGACCGACTCCTGGAAAAACAGACACTTCTCTGCCTTAACATACAGGTCGTGCTCCACCAGCCTCCGCAACACTCTGCGCACCAGGGCCACATGCTCGACTCGGGTAGGCGAGTACACGAGAATGTCATCTATGTACACAACCACCCCCTGCCCCTGCATGTCCCTGAAGATCTCATCCACGAATGATTGGAAAACTGACGGAGCGTTCATCAACCCGTATGGCATGACAAGATACTCGTAATGGCCCGAGGTGGTACTAAAGGCTGTCTTCCATTCATCGCCCTCCCTGATGCGCACCAAGTTGTACGCGCTCCTGAGATCTAATTTAGTGAAGAAACGCGCCCCATGCAATGACTTCGTCATGGTCGCAATCAGCGGGAGTGGATAACTGTACTTCACCGTGATCTGATTGAGACCACGGTAATCGATGCACGGGCGTAACCCACCATCCTTTTTCTTCACAAAAAAGAAACTCGAGGACGCAGGGGAAGTGGAAGGCCGTATGTATCCTTGTCTCAGAGTTTCGTCTATGTAAGTCTCCATAGCTTTCTTCTCCTCCTGAGACAGAGGATACACATGGCTCCGTGGGAGCGCAGCTCCTGCCTGGAGGTCTATCGCACAAGCTCCCTGCCTATGGGGCGGCAACTGCGTCGCCCTCGACTTACTAAACGCAATAGCCAAATCCCCATACTCAGGGGGAACGTGCAATGCGGGCACCTGGTTTGGACTCTCCACCGAGGTAGCCCCTACGGAAACGCCCAAACATCGACCCACACACTGGGCAGACCACTCCATCAGAGCCCTCTCCTGCCATGAAATAGATGGGTTATGGGTACTCAACCAGGGCATGCCCAGCACCACCGGATACGCAGGCGAGTCGATCAGAAATAGCTGAATCATCTCCTGATGACCCCCCTGCGCACACATCCTAAGTGGCGCAGTGACCTCCCTGATCAAGCCCGCACCCAACGGACGGCTATCTAGGGCATGAACGGGGAAAGGGACATCAACAGGGAGACGGGGGATCCCTAAGGCTAAACAAAACGTCTTATCAACAAAATTCCCAGCCGCGCCTGAATCTACCAGCGCCTTATGCTGGGAATGAGGTGCTACCTGTGGGAAACGCACAGGTATACAGAAATGTGCAACAGAGAGCTCTGGGTGAGTGGGGCGCCTACTCACCTGGAAGGACTCCCCAGTGCGGGACCTGTCGTCCTCTCCCCTAGGAGGCCATCCACAGCACCTAGCCGCGGTGTGTCCTCCCCGACCACAGTTGGTACAGGAGATGGACCCCCTCGTCAGCCGACCCCTCCTCTCTCTAGCGCCAGCGCCCCCGAGCTCCATGGGGCACGGCTCGGAGGCGCTGGAGGGTGAAATGGACGGACCCCCCTCGGAACGTCCGCGGGTAGCTAGCAGGTTATCCAGCCTGATGGACATGTCGACCAACTGGTCGAACGAGAGGCTGGTGTCCCTACAGGCCAGCTCCCTACGGACGTCCTCGCGTAGACTACATCTGTAGTGATCGCTGAGAGCCCGCTCATTCCACCCTGCATCCGCCGCTAGAGTACGGAATTCTAAGGCGAACTCCTGGGCACTCCTCTTCCCCTGCCGGAGGAAGACCAGACGCTCCCCCGCCGCTTTCCCCTCCGGGGGATGGTCGAACACCGCCCTGAAGCGGCGGGAGAACTCGTCGTAGGTGATGGTGTCCGCGTCGATCCTCCTCCACTCTGCGTTGGCCCATTCCAACGCCTTCCCGGAAAGGCAGGAGATCAGGGCGGACACGCTCTCATGTCCCGAAGGCGCCGGGTGCACGGTGGCCAGGTAAAGCTCCACCTGGAGAAGGAATCCCTGACACCCGGCCGCGGTCCCATCGTAGGCCCTCGGGAGCGAGAGTCGAACTCCTCTGGCTTCCGGAGCGGGATTGGGCTGACTTGCCGATGGTGCTGGCAGAGAGGATGGCGGTGGAGGAGTCCCCCAGCCTCGGATGGTGGTGATCACCTCCTGCAGTGCGGACCCCATCTGCAGGATCTGGTCACTCTGTTCTCGGACCCTGTCCTCCAGCGTCGCCTGGGCTGCTGCGGCTCCTGCTGATTCCATTCTTGAAGGTGTGTGATTTTGTCAGTGATGCTGTAGGTGGGTGTAGTGGTGGAATCAAGCGCAGGACACCGAAGTACAGTCCAAAAGACTTTAGTGAATTCCACAAGGGAAAAATGAACAAACTGGCCCGAAGGCGAAACTCCGCACGTAGGCGGACAAAACAAACGGGCGCACTACACAGGTGCGTAAAACGCTCCAACACAGTGGAGAGATAGCTCAACCGAGCGAATAATGTAAACACGTCCAGTAACGCACGACAGACAAAGCAATCACACACAACACTGGACAAACACAACGAGTAACTTATAGGACGCTAATTAACCTAAACGATAACAGGTGTCACAACAAACAGACAAAAGCAAACGAACATAGAAACATGCAACGATGGCAGCTAGAATTCCGGAGACAACGAACGCCGAAGCCTGCCCGAACAAGGAAGAGAGGCAGCCTCGGCCGAAACCGTGACAATGTATTTCAAGGCCTACCTTCAAACTCAGTGCCTCTTTGCTTGACATCATGGGAAAATCAAAATAAATCAGCCAAGACCTCAGAAAAAAAACAGTAGACCTCCACAAGTCTGGTTCATCCTTGGGAGCAATTTCGAAATGCCCGAAGCTACCACGTTCATCTGTACAAACAACAGTACGCAAGTATAAACTCCATGGGCCCACGCAGCCGTCATACCGCTCAGGAAGGAGACGCGTTCTGTCTCCTTGAGATGAACGTACTTTGGTGCGAAAAGTGCAAATCAATCCCAGAACAACAGCAAAGGACCTTGTGAAGATGCTGGAGGAAACAGGTACAAAAGTATCTATATCCACAGTAAAACGAGTCCTATATCGACCTGAAAGGCCGCTCAGCAAGGAAGAAGCCACTGCTCCAAAACCACCATAAAAAAGCCAGACTACGGTTTGCAACTGCACATGGGGACAAAGATCGTACTTTTTGGAGAAGTGTCCTCTGGTCTGATTAAACAAAAATAAAACTGTTTGGCCATAATGACCATTGTTATGTTTGGAGGAAAAAGGGGGAAGCTTGCAAGCCGAAGAACACCATCCCAACTGTGAAGCACGGGAGTGGCAGCATCATGCTGTGGGGGTGCTTTGCTGCAGGAGGGACTGGTGCACTTCACAAAAAGATGGCATCATGAGGAAGGAAAATTATGTGGATATATTGAAGCAACATCTCAAGACATCAGTCAGGAAGTTAAAGCTTGGTCGCAAATGGGTCTTCCAAATGGACAATGACCCCAAGCATACTTCCAAAGTTGTGGCAAAATAGCTTAATGACAACAAAGTCAAGGTATTGGAGTGGCCATCACAAAGCCCTGACCTCAATCCTATAGAACATTTGTGGGCAGAACTGAAAAGGCGTGTGCGAGCAAGGAGGCCTACAAACCTGACTAAGTTACACCAGCTCTGTCAGGAGGAATGGGCCAAAATTCACCCAACTTATTGTGGGAAGCTTGTGAAAGGCTACCCGAAACGTTTGACCCAAGTTAAACAATTTAAAGGCAATGCTACCAAATACAAATTGAGTGTATGTAAACTTCTGACTCACTGGGAATGTGATAAATGAAATAAAAGCTGAAATAAATAATTCTCTCTACTATTATTCTGACATTTCACATTCTTAAAATAAAGTGGTGATCATAACTGACCTAAGACAGGGAATTTTTACTAGGATTAAATGTCAGGAATTGTGAAAAACTGAGTTTAAATGTATTTGGCTAAGGTGTATGTAAACTTCTGACTTCAACTGTATAGCCATGATTGCATGGAACTCCCTTCCATCTCAGATTGCTCAAATGAACAGCAAACCTGGTTTAAAAAAACAGATAAAGCAATACATCACGGCACAATGCCTCTCCCCTATTTGACCTAGATATATTGTGTGTATGTACTGAAATGTAGGCTATGTGTGATGTTTCACATTGATGTAGTTCTGTCCTTGAGCTGTTCTTGTCTATTCATATTCTGTATTATGTCATGTTCCATGTTTTGTGTGGACCCCAGAAAGAGTACCTGCTGCCTTCGCAACGACTAATGGGGATCCTAATAAAACACAAAAAATACATACTGTTTTACCAACTTTATATGTATATACTGTATTCTAGTCATGGCTCATCCTATATAACTACTGCTGTACAGACTTGTTCTATTCATATACTACCCATACTGTCTATATATACAGACAATACCAGTCAAAAGTTTGGACACACCTACTCATTCCAGGGTTTTTATTTATTTGTACTATTTTCTACATTGTAGAATAATACATACGGAATCATGTAGTAACAAAAAAAGTGTTAAACAAATCAAAATATATTTTACATTTGAGATTCTTCAAAGTAGCCACCCTTTGCCTTGATGACAGCTTTGCACACACTTGACATTCTCTCAACCAGCTTCACCTGGAATGTTTTTCCTACAGTCTTGAAGGAGTTCCCACATATGCTGAGCACTTGTTGGCTGCTTTTCCTTCAGTCTGCGGTCCAACTTATCCCAAACCATCTCAATTGGGTTGCGGTCGGGTGATTGTGGAGGCCAGGTCATCTGATGCAGCACTCCATCACTCTCCCTCTTGGTTAAATAGCCCTTACACAGCCTGGAGGTGTGTTGGGTAATTGTCCTGTTGAAAAACAAATGATAGTCCCACTAAGCGCAAACCAGATGGGATGGCGTATCGCTGCAGAATGCTGTGGTAGCCATGCTGGTTAAGTGTGCCTTGAATTCTAAATAAATCACAGACAGTGTCACCAGCAAAGCACCCCCACATCATCACACCTCCATGCTTCACGGTGAGAACCACAAATGCAGAGATCATCCGTTCACCTACTCTGCGTCTCACAAAGACTTGCAGCAATTCGAACATGAAGGCCTGATTCATGCAGTCTCCTCTGAACAATTGATGTTGAGATGTGTCTGTTACTTGAACTCTGTGAAGCATTTATTTGGACTGCAATTTCTGACGCTGGTAACTCTAATGAACTTATCCTCTGCAGCAGAGGTAACTCTGGGTCTTCCTTTCCTGTGGCGGTCCTCATGAGAGCCACTTTCATCATAGCTCTTGATGGTTTTTGCGACTGCACTTGAAGAAACGTTCAAAGTTCTTGACATTTTCCAGATTGACTGATCTTCATGTCTTAAAATAATGATGGACTGTCGTTTCTCTTTGCTTATTTGAGCTGTTCTTGCCATAATATGGACTTGGTATTTTACCAAATAGAGCTATCTTCTGTATAACCCCCTACCTTGTCACAACACAACTGATTGGCTCAAACGCATTAAGAAGGAAAGAAATTCCACAAATTAACTTTTAACAAGGCACACCTGTTAATTGACATGCATTACAGGTGACTACCTCATGAAGCTGAGAGAATGCCAAGAGTGTGGAAAGCTGTCATCAAGGTAAAGCATGGCTATTTGAAGAATCTCAAATTTAAAATATATTTTCATTTGTTTAACACTTTTTTGGTTACTACATGATTCCATATGTGTTATTTCATAGTTTTGATGTCTTCACTATTATTCTACAATGTAAAATATAAAACCTTGAATGAGTAGGTGTCCAAACTTTTGACTGGTACTGTATATATATATATATATATATATATATATATATATATATATACACTGCTCAAAAAAATAAAGGGAACACTTAAACAACACATCCTAGATCTGAATGAATGAAATAATCTTATTAAATACTTTTTTCTTTACATAGTTGAATGTGCTGACAACAAAATCACACAAAAATTATCAATGGAAATCAAATTGATCAACCCATGGAGGTCTGGATTTGGAGTCACCCTCAAAATTAAAGTGGAAAACCACACTACAGGCTGATCCAACTTTGATGTGATGTCCTTAAAACAAGTCAAAATGAGGCTCAGTAGTGTGTGTGGCCTCCACGTGCCTGTATGACCTCCCTACAACGCCTGGGCATGCTCCTGATGAGGTGGCGGATGGTCTCCTGAGGGATCTCCTCCCAGACCTGGACTAAAGCATCCGCCAACTCCTGGACAGTCTGTGGTGCAACGTGGCGTTGGTGGATGGAGCGAGACATGATGTCCCAGATGTGCTCAATTGGATTAAGGTCTGGGGAACGGGCGGGCCAGTCCATAGCATCAATGCCTTCCTCTTGCAGGAACTGCTGACACACTCCAGCCACATTAGGTCTAGCATTGTCTTGCATTAGGAGGAACCCAGGGCCAACCGCACCAGCATATGGTCTCACAAGGGGTCTGAGGATCTCATCTCGGTACCTAATGGCAGTCAGGCTACCTCTGGCGAGCACATGGAGGTCTGCGCGGCCCCCCAAAGAAATGCCACCCCACACCATGACTGACCCACGCCAAACCGGTCATGCTGGAGGATGTTGCAGGCAGCAGAACGTTCTCCACGGCGTCTACAGACTCTGTCACGTCTGTCACATGTGCTCAGTGTGAACCTGCTTTCATCTGTGAAGAGCACAGGGCACCAGTGGCGAATTTGCCAATATTGGTGTTCTCTGGCAAATGCCAAACGTCCTGCACGGTGTTGGGCTGTAAGCACAACCCCCACCTGTGGACGTCGGGCCCTCATACCACCCTCATGGAGTCAGTTTCTGACCGTTTGAGCAGACACATGCACATTTGTGGCCTGCTGGAAGTCATTTTGCAGGGCTCTGGCAGTGCTCCTCCTGCTCCTCCTTGCACAAAGGCGGAGTTAGCGGTCCTGCTGCTGTGTTGTTGCCCTCCTACGGCCTCCTCCACATCTCCTGATGTACTGGCCTGTCTCCTGGTAGCGCCTCCATGCTCTGGACACTACGCTGACAGACACAGCAAACCTTCTTGCCACAGCTCGCATTGATGTGCCATCCTGGATGAGCTGCACTACCTGAGCCACTTGTGTGGGTTGTAGACTCCGTCTCATGCTACCACTTGAGTGAAAGCACCGCCAGCATTCAAAAGTGACCAAAACATCAGCCAGGAAGCATAGGAACTGAGAAGTGGTCTGTGGTCACCACCTGCAGAACCACTTCTTTATTGGGGGTGTCTTGCTAATTGCCTATAATTTCCACCTGTTGTCTATTCCATTTGCACAACAGCATGTGAAATGTATTGTCAATCAGTGTTGCTTCCTAAGTGGACAGTTTGATTTCACAGAAGTGTGATTGACTTGGAGTTACATTGTGTTGTTTAAGTGTTCCCTTTATTTTTTTGAGCAGTGTATATATATTCGGAAAGTATACAGACCCCTTCCCCTTTTCCACATTGTGTTACGTTACAGCCTTATTCTAAAATTGATTAAATATATATATTTTCTCATCAATCTACAAACAATACCCCATAATGACAAAGCGAAAACAGGTTTTTAATTTTTTTGGAAAATGTATTAAAAATAAATAACAGAAATACCTTATTTACATAAGTATTCAGACCCTTTGCTATTAGACTTGAAATTGAGCTCATGTGCATCCTGTTTCCATTGATCATCCTTGAGATGTTTCTACAACTTGATTGGAGTCCACCTGTGGTAAATTCAATTGATTGGACATGATTTGGAAAGGCACACATCTGTCTATATAAGGTCCCACAGTTGACAGTGCATATCAGAGCAAAAACCAAGCCATGAGGTTGAAGGAATTGTCCGTAGATCTCCGAGACAGGATTGTAAGCAACAAAATGCAATTAACCCCCCTCTTACCCCAGAACAATGAGCTCTCCGTATTTGACTGGCACTTTGGTGGAGGCTGGGGTGGTGGAGATGTTTTCCTGGTCGGGAGAGAACATTGGTGCAGCTGTCAGGGGGGGAGAGTGATGAGGGGCTCTCCCACGGTGAACACTCACTCCTCTGTCTCCTTTTTCCTCAGAGTCTGGTCATCCCGCCGATCACTACTCAACCTGCAGACAAAACAGAAAAACAGCAGACGAGACATTTCGTCAGGATCAAACAGCCACGCAGAGCAGACACAACAGACATGCCAGGTGCGTCTAGAACAGCAGACGTATATTAGTCAATAAGAGACTGTGAACGAGACTAAACAAACAACAGACTCAACAACCGAGATTTCTCGGTCTCCAAAGCACATGACACACCACAACACATCGATTACTCACACTCACGTTGAGATTATCAAACAGTGTGCTACAGGTACCACAGGTGGATATTAGTCAGTAAGAGAGCGAGAGATAGACTAAACAAACAACCAGATGCAACAACCAAGACTGATGTGTCTCCAAAGAGCACATGACAAACCACATTGATTACTCACTCTGTGTGACCTGTGGCGCGTATCGAACGCGACAGGTAAACTGCTATCCTGGCTTTGCTTGCTAGTCATACACTGTAACTTTCTTAAGACTTGCAGCTGAAGAAACAGACTAATACAATAATAGTAATACTGTAGAAAGCATGTTAGCTTCGGTTACATAGCGCAGCATGACGCTAAAGTGAACGGTCACACAAATCCATCAGGCGGAGAGTAAAAAGCTCAACTTCCCACAGCTAGACAGGCTCGGCACTAATCTGCAGCTTTGCTGCTACTGCAGGGAGAGTTCAGAGAGCAGGCTCTTAGCATCGAAACGACAGGGGACTTAGTGGGGTGCAAACAAAGCTAATTAGACCAGACATATGTCACACCCTTCCATTTTCAGCCGACTACCGTGGGCCATAGTTATCAATGTTGACCTTGGCTGGCTCTCTTTACGCTGTGTGCATGGCATAGCATGAGCTTATCTTATAAGCGTCTTATAAGCAAGAATGGAGTCACACAATTTGTTTATATGTCTGACATCCAATAAATCCAAGAACTTTAGCTGAAAATGAACTCACAAATTCCAAATGGAAAATTAAATGGTGTCATCCCGCACTACAGTTGACTCCTGATAAGTGCACTTTAGATAAACTGTTTAAAAAGTGCAATATAGTTCCTACATCATTTTTAATTGCCTCTGATAACTAACTGCATGTTCCGGTTTAGTGCAAACTGTCCCAAGCCATTGCATTTATCAGTTATCAGAGATGACTGTAAACTGGGTAATGTCCCTGCCCTCCCTTATGTTAGTTGACGCTCTCAACCTTTGGTAACCTTTTGTACATGAGGCAGGGTGCTTCCACCCTACAGGATGAGGGGTGTACGGATAGAGGGTGGGTCAGTGTCAGCTCCAGGGACTGATCTGAGCTTGAAGGCTCCCCCCGACAGCTTTGATAGTCTTTTGACCCTTACTCCACACGCTGACCCTGACCATACACTCCCACAGCCCCCAAGCCCAATCCACTCAGCTCTCAGCAGCGGTGTGCCACAGGAACAGATACGCACACAAACACACACAATCACTCCATAGCTTAAACACACTTGTACTCATTACTACAATATTACTACAATAGAGAGCCTGGGACTGGCTTTGCGCACAATTTCAATGCATGATTGGAACTGTCTATGATAGAGGGGAGGCCACACTTAGTAGCACTGTGTGGTTGATAATGCTACTGAGTGAGAGAGATGAGAAAGGAATTAAAGGAGTTTTTAGGACAGTAGGGCCCTATAGAATCCGCGTTGCGGAGAACGCGGACGGAATCACAGAATCCAGACATTAAAACGGAATTCAACAATATTTTAAAATGTATTGAACTTGGTAGGAAATCATTAAATGTATTGAACTTATTAGAAAAGTCATTAATTTGCCCAAGATTAGGGGAGAGTGGGGTGAGTTGAGCCAAAGAGGTAAGTTGAGCCACACTTGTTTCTAGAAAACGATACACAAAATTAATAATTTGACCAAATATTTGGGAAGAGATCATCATTTCATGGAGTCTGTGAAGAAAGAAACCGCATGGAAAAAGTGTTAAGCAAGTTAGGTCCATAAAACTGATTTTCACCAAGTCAAATGAATGTATTGTGTTAGAGGTTTAATGATGCTTGTATCTAAACCAAAGTAGATACTTTTAAGATTGTTCTATGTATCAGTCGGGGTCTCTATAAGCTTCAATATGAGTTCCTAAACCTAGCATGAAAGAGCATCCTTATAGCTGTGTGGGCTAATATGGTCAAAATGTTTGAGCCAATGGCCATGGGGTAAGTTGAGCCAATGGTTGAGCCAATAGAAAGTTGAGCAAATTGAAGTGTTTTCTTCCCAGGCATAATGCAAGGCATTATTGCTGGGATATGAGGTAACAACAGGGCCTGGCCTATGTTAAAAGTGTTTAAAAAAGCACAAAGTGTTTGTTAGGTGTTAAGCCCGTGTTAAAAGAAAAGACAAAAAAATGATTGCGATTGTATTGAATTGTGTTTGGGAAATAAAGATATACCTGGTTTTAAAAAGGTAGTGGTAATATTTCATTGAGTACAAACATTTGTAGGCGGCTACCCTATAAGTTGTGCCAAGAGACCACTTTTTTGGACAAGTTTTCAAAACTGTAATGTTTACATGAATTCTGATTATTTCCAGGGATACAGAACATCCTTAAATATACGTACATATCTTTGCTAGAAAGAATACTATATTTCCCTTGCCGGAGTGATGCTGAATATGAAACAATGGCTCAATTTACCCCACTCTTCCCTATCATACAATAAGACATTAACAAAATGCATCTGTGATTCATATTTTCCTTCAACTTTCTGAAGAGGCAACGGCACTGGAATGTGTAGCAGTTAGCGATGATGCTAATGTAATGACAACCATCTTCTGGTAGAATAACGATGAGTGAGAACGTTACAGAGGCATAAACATCATACCCCCCAAAAAATGCTAACCTTCCCTGTTATTGTAATGGTGAGAGGTTAGCATGTCTTGGGGGTATGATATTTGTGCGTCTGTAACTTTCTCACGCATCATTACTCACGATTCATTCAGGACTATCCGTAATCATGGTAGCATCTACATTAATGTAGAAGTGTTTAGAAACATATTCTATATTCTATAAAAGTGACTCCAAAATTACACAATACATTATTTACCATTCAGTTCTATTGGGCACAAAATAATCTGAAACACAACCAAAACAAACAGCAAATGCTGTCACGAGATTGATCATTGCATGCTAGGAATATGGGACCAAATACAAAACGTTTGACTACTTGAATACACATAAGTGAATTTGTCCCAATACTTTTGGTCGCCTAAAATGGGGGACTATGTACAAAAGGTGCTGATGAAAATACCCTGAAATTAAAGCTGACAGTCTGCAGTTTAACCCCATTGTATCATTTTAAATCCAAAGTGCTGGAGTACAGATCCAAAACAACAACAAATGTGTCACTGGTGTGTAAAATCTTAGTAATTCGTACCTGTGTAACATAAGTTAATAGGAAACACTAGCAGACCACTAGTCTCTCAAAACAGCCATTCAAAACCGAGCCAGCTAGCTAGCTCAAGTGTTGGTTATGGCTTGCGAGAATAGCAGACCAGCCCGCTATCCCTAAAGCATTAATATGGACATATCTTCATTATCTTACCACTTTTGCACTATAAGTCAATCAGGGTAAAGCAGGGATTTTTCATGGATCTATATATTGTTTTATAATCATTCAGAACTAACAATCACCAAAATAAAAGATAAATAAAATAAAATAAAATGTTATTTGTCACATGCGCCAAATACAACTGGAGTAGAATTTACCGTGAAATACTTGCTTACGAGCCCTTCCCAACAATGCAGAGTTTAAAAATAAAAAATAAAATAGTAACACAAGAGGAATGTGATGGAAAATAAAAAATAAAATATACAAGAATGGATCTATATACAGGGAGTACCAGTACCAGATCAATGTGCAGAGGTACGAGGTATTTGAGGTTGACACTGTATGTACATGAAGGCAGGGTAAAGTGACTAGGCATCAGGATAGATAATAATAAGAGTATAATAAAGAACAGAGCAGCAGCAAATGATGAGTGTGTGTGTGTGTGTGTAATGTGTATGTATGTGTGTTTGTGTTGTGTCGGTCTGCGTGTGTGCGTAATGTGTGTGTGTGCGTATGTAGTGTACAGTATGTGAATGTGTGTTGGTTTTGGCCTCCTGTAGCTCAATTGGTAGAGCATGGCACTTGCAACGCCAGGGTTGTGGGTTCGAGTCCCACGGGGGGCCAGTATGAAAAATGTATGCACTCACTAACTGTAAGTCGCTCTGGATAAGAGCGTCTGCTAAATGACTAAAAATGTAAAATGTTTTGTGTGGGAGTGTCAATGTAGTGTGTGTGAGTGCGTGTGTATATGGTTTGTATATATAGTATAGTGAGTGTGCGTAGGGTCAGTGCAAGACAGAGTCAGTGGAGGTAGTTTGGGTACCCTTAATTTACTATTTAGCAGTCTGGCTATTTAGCAGTCTTATGGCTTGCGGGTAGAAGCTTCCTCGGAGCCTGTTGGTCCGAGAGCCGATGCTCCGGTGCCGTTTGCCGGACGGTAGCAGAGTGAAAAGTCTATAGCTTGGCTGGCTGGAGTCTTTGGCAATTTTTCGGGCCTTCCTCTGACACCGCCTGATATAGAGGTCCTGGATGCACCACCCTCTGTAGCACTTTGGGGTCAAGGGCAGTGCATTTGTCATACCAAGCGGTGATGCAGGCAGTCAAGATGCTCTTGATGGTGCAGCTGTATAACCTTTTGAGGATCCAAGGGCCCATGCCAAATCTTTTCAGCCTCCTGAGGGGGAAGAGAAGCTGCCATGCTCTCTTCACGACTGTGCGGGTGTGTGTGGACCATGTTAGGTCCTTAGTGTCACGTCTCCTCCCGTTGCTCCCCTCCGGCGCTCTGATTCGCCCGTCTACTGAGCAGTATTAGGTAGAAACAAGCCATGTCAATGCCTTGCATTGAGTTTGGAGTTTTGAAGGGCGGGACAAAGCCACACGGCAAGGCTGCTTTGCCTTTTCCCGGCCTCCTTGCACATTTTGTACCAGATCACCGCAAATTTGGGAAGTACTTGTTTAGAAATCGATTTGATCATGCAGAAAAAACATGAAGATTACAAAATTATTATTGATAAAATGTATATTTATTTATTTTTCATTATAGTTCTTTTTTCTGCACTTCACTGCTGGATGGCATCAGGAAGGTGGGCCACATCCTGGCCCTTAGCCTGGCTCTTCTGGCTGCTGATCTACTCCTCTTCCATCTCAGAGTCCCCCACAGGGAGAGACAGTGTTCTAGCTCATGGAGGATATGGAGGACAGAGACATATATTTCCATAAACGGCTCTCCTGGAGGAAGCTGCTCCTCTCCTCTGGGGTAGGACTCTGCAGCTCAGGGCTAGATGAACGGGCCTTCTCCATGTCTCTCCACATGCTGGAGGCTCTCCTCTGCACAGGGGGTGAAGGAGGCACGATCTGCCATGGGAAGTAAGGCCAGGATGTCTCTGCTGAGTACGCCTGTATCTCATCAATGGAAATCCATGGTTTCTTGGGGTAGTAGGGTTGAGAATTCCAAGAGTCAACAGGATCAGTGGTCAGGTCATCTTTGCAACTATCCATGGACAAGGTGGACATTGACACCCTCAGGTTCGCCAGTCCAAGGAAGTTGTGCGTTGGTCCATCGCCAAAAGACTTGTAGTCTGATTTGGCTTCTCCTTTTGTCTGTCTCACATAGCTGATATTCTCAAAATGTTTGACATGGTCTGGTTTTGGGTGGGTGGTCTTCATTCTTTTGCTGTAAAGGTGGGTAGAATCCACAATGTCTGTAGAGCCACCGCACATGAAAACGCTGAAGAACCACCAGAAACCTGTGCTCACACCTTTTCTCTTCATGATAAAAAATTTAAAATGAGGTTCTTGTCTTTAGAATATAGGAATTTGAATTGTGTTGCCTGGGAAACTGACCACAAAAAAATGTTTTATGACATGTCATTAATTGTTATGATGCAATCAAATCATACCGTTCCAAATTAGAATGTTCAATGCAATGGCCTTCTGTGGGCTCTGCAATGGACAGGACATACATCTCAAAAGTGTTCAATATTCTAACCAATTAAATATTTATTATCTGTTAATATTTATTATCTATTAATGAGCAGTGCCTCCTGATTCCACTGACTGGATCTTAATTTGATCACTCTTTTGTTGCCAAGTGTATTTGTAGTGTATTTGAGTTTTAAAGAGGCTTCTAAAGTTTGTAATTTCCATGTAGAAATGCCAGACTTGATTTGCCCTAACAAAAATGTTATCAACCCCTACAAAAATGTCAATTAATTATCATCCACATAATAATTCACATTTCCTGTTGCTGCAGGATTATTTTGCTGCTGTAGCAAACTGGCTCAAATTAACATCCTACATCTGTACCTGTACTCCACTGTCTGCAGAAAGGAACAAAATAAACCAAACATACCTAGACATGTCCCAGGTCACAACCATTCATTCAGTTTCGCTTCTATTTATTTCAAGCCCAAAACAAGTGACCCACCCAGGCACCATTGACAAAGGAAACCCAGGTCTTTAAACATGGGCCACTAACTTCTCCACTGGTCTTCTTTGTCTGACCCTAGCCAGGATTGGAGAGGCCAATGTCGCTGGCCTTTCCATGTCGCTCTCCCGCTAAGTGGGCCATTAGATCAATAAATAATAAGAGTCTGACAGGAGTAAAATAATAAGAGTCTGATGACTCGGTGCCCGCCCGTGGCTGCCGGGCAGAGCTGGCACAGAGCCGGCACCCGCTGAATGCCACTGTGTGCCAATGGGGACAGCCGACACCTCAAAGGGGCAGATAATGCTACCACTGTTGTGGGGGTGCCATGTCCACAGCTCCACCCCTTTCATTGCCAGTGCCAGAATCACACTGACAGTGAGTGGAGATAACATAAACCTGTCAAGGCGAGGTAACCTCCCGAGTGGTCTAAGGCACTGCATCGCAGTGCTAGCTGTGCCACTAGAGATCCTGGTTCGAATCCAGGCCGCTACCGGGAGACCAATGGGGCGGCGCACAACTGGCCCAGGGTAGGGGAGGGAATGGCCGGCAGGGATGTAGCTCAGTTGGTAGAGCATGGCGTTGTGGGTTCGATTCCCACGGGGGGCCAGTATGAAAAATACAAAATAATGTATTCACTCACTAACTGTAAGTCGCTCTGGATAAGAGTGTCTGCTAAATGATCTGAGAAGAGAAGATGAGTGGGAATGACATACATCACCATATTTGGATTTAGACAACAACAAAGGACCACCAAAACAAGTACGAGTACACAGGTACAGTATCTTCAGAAAGTATTCATACCCCTTGACTTATTCCACATTTTGTTGTGTTACAGCCTGAATTTAAAATGCATTAAATTGAGATTTTGTGTCACTGGCCTACACACAATACACCATCATGTCAAAGTGGAATTAATTAATTAAAAATGAAAACCAGAAATGTCTTGAGTCAATTAGGATTTAACCCGTGTTATGGCATGCCTAAATGATTTCAGGAGTAAAATGTTGTTTAACAAGTCACACAATAAGTTGCATGGACTCACTCTGTGTGCTTTTGGAATGACTACCTCATCTCTGTACCCCACACATACAATTATCTGTAAGGTCCCTCAGACGAGCAGTGCATTTCAAACACAGATTCAACCACAAAGACCAGGGAGGTTTTCCATTGCCTCGCAAAGAAGGGCACTTATTGGTAGATGGGTAAAAAAAAATAGCAGACATTGAATATCCCTTTGAGCATGGTGAAGTTATTCATTATTATTATTCAAATGTAAATTATACTTTGGATGGTGTATCAATACACCCAGTCACTAGAAAGATACAGGCGTCCTTCCTAACTCAGTTGCCCGAGAGGCCGTTCAGGGATTTCATCATGAGGCCAATGGTGACTTTAAAACAGTTACAGAGTTTACTGGCTGTGATAGGAGAAAACTAAGGATGGATCAACAACATTGTAGTTTTTATTTTTATTTTTATTTCACCTTTATTTAACCAGGTAAGCCAGTTGAGAACAAGTTCTCATTTACAACTGCGACCTGGCCAAGATAAAGCAAAGCAGTGCGATAAAAACAACAACACAGAGTTACATATGGGGTAAAACAAAACATAAAGTCAAAAATACAACAGAAAATATATATACAGTGTGTGCAAATGTAGCAAGTTATGGAGGTGAGGCAATAAATAGGCCATAGTGCAAAATAATTACAATTAGTATTAACACTGGAATGATAGATGTGCAAGAGATGATGTGCAAATAGAGATACTGGGGTGCAAATTAGCAAAATAAATAACAATATGGGGATGAGGTAGTTGGGTGGGCTAATTTCAGATGGGCTGTGTACAGGTGCAGTGATCGGTAAGGTGCTCTGACAACTGATGCTTAAAGTTAGTGAGGGAGATAAGAGATAAGAGTCTCCAGCTTCAGAGATTTTTGCAATTCGTTCCAGTCATTGGCAGCAGAGAACTGGTCCTCTGTAGCTCAGCTGGTAAAGCACGGCACTTGTAATGCCAGGGTAGTGGGTTCGATCCCCGGGACCACCCATACACAAAAATGTATGCACGCATGACTGTAAGTCACTTTGGATAAAAGCGTCTGCTAAATGGCATATTATATTATTATTATACTACGGGTGGGTGTTGCTATGGTGACCAATGAGCTAAGATAAGGCGGGGATTTGCCTAGCAGTGATTTATAGATGGCCTGGAGCCAGTTACTCCACAATACTAACCTAAATGACAAAGTGAAAAGAAGGAAGCCTGTAGAGAATACACATATTCCAAAACATGCATCCTGTAAACGCACTAAAGTAAAACTGCAAAAAATGTGGCAAAGAAATTAACTTTATGTCCTGAATACAAAGCCTTTGCACAGGCAAAATCCTAGAGGAAAACCTGGTTCAGTCTGCTTTCAAACAGACACTGGGAGACAGATTTACCTGTCAGCAGGACAATAACCTAAAACACAAGGCCAAATATACACTGGAGTTGCTTACCAAGACGACATTGAATGTTCCTGAGAGGCCTAGTTACAGTTTTGACTTAAATCGTCTTGAAAATCTATGGCAAGACTTGAAAATGGCTGTCTAGCAATGATCAACAACCAACTTGACTGAGCTTGAAAAAATGTTTTTTGAATAATGTGCTAATTTTGTACAATCCAGGTGTACGAAGCTCTTAGAGACTTACCCAGAAAGACTCACAGCTGTAATCGCTGCCAAAGATGATTCTAACATGTATTGACTCAAGGGTGTAAATACTTACGTAAATGAGACATTTCTGTATTTCATTTTCAATAAATGTGCAAAATATTCTAAAAACATGTTTTCACTTTGTCATTTTGGGGTATTGTGTGTAGATGGGTGAGAAAAAAAATCAATGTAATAAATGTGGAATTCAGGCTGTAACACAACTAAATGTGGAATAAGGCAAGGGGTATGAATACTTTCTGAAAGTACTATATGTGTGTACTCTGTTGTTCTGGTGGTCCTCTGTTGTTGTCTAAATACAATAACCAAATATGGCGATGTATGTCATTCCCACTCATCTTCTCTTCTCAGAACCTCGCCTTCACAGGTTTATGTTATCTCCCCTCACTGTCAGTGTGATTCTGGCACTGGCAATGAAAGGGGTGGAGCTGTGGACATGGCACCCCCACAACAGTGGTGGCATTATCTGGCCCTTTGAGGTGTAGGCTGTCCCCATTGTGAAGTTATACCTAGGCTAAATATAAGCCTTCCACAACCATAAGATCTACTAATAATTTAATTATTTTATCAAAATATTTTTACCTGCTTTTTTCTGCAATAATCACTGATCTGGCTTTCAAGTCTGTCTATGAAAATGCCCTTTTATGTTACAAATTTAACTAGAACCATGCATAATGCACATTCACTAATAATGACTACTTTATTGTAGAAGGCATTAGGCTATAGAAAATGAACACAGGTCTCATCAACAATCTCTCAAGCCCACGTGCTAGTGATTAGCCAGATAATCTTTATATTTCAAGTTTAGCCAACTTGGATCTATTTGCTAGCTAACAAGGTTGAACAGTTGAATAATTATGAACACTCCCTTCTGTCTGTCTCCAACTGTTTGAAAAGCATGTTAGCCTGTCCACTTTGTTCAGATGTTGAAATCAGGTGGCCTACCTTTTCTCAGAAGGAGAACGAGTTGCCAATTCCTTATATAATTGTGTTTTATGCTTATTGCACATTTACAAAACACAGACTAGACAGATAGTATAACAGTCTTTGGCTAAAATGCTGCTAGCGGTACATGGTACCCCAATGCCACGCGCGACAAACTGAGCATTCATTTTCCAGAATCAATGTTCATTGATACTCTCGTTCTAGTAGTGTCTGCTCTGCGTGCAATTTGAGTAGTTGAGACATAAAATGGGTATCGTTAGAAAAGTTAACTTCTCTTCTATTACAGTAAAATAATGTCTCAATGTGTTTTGGTGTCCATATGACCGATTCTGTTGGACCAAACCTCAAATGCAAATAGCGAGTTGAAACCGCTTGTCAGAGAGGAAGACGTGATCTCTCAACTTTGTTGGCGTGAGAGGCAGGGGGAGGGGCTTGGTCTGTGTGTAAACCATAGAGGAAGAGGCGAAACGAGAGGTTTCACTCTCGCTCAAATCTGTCCAAAATAAGGCCAATGCGTTTCTATGGTCTTATTTTGGACCTTGTCGCCTGCCTTCCCGCCCTTGGGACAACAACTCCCATTTTTAGGGCGGAGACATGCATCTCGTCATTATATACAGATCTCTGGTGTAAATGAGAAGGTGCACACAGCACAGAGGAGCGAAGGAGACGAGACCAAAAATACATGAGAACAAGCTGACATAAACACTAATAAAAACACAAAAAATAACAAAACCTTGATTGCGATACAGGCATTTTGAATAACATACATTCAAATTAATTCGATATACTGTATCACCCAGATCTACCACCAAGGCAATGAGGCATAGCTCAGCTGGCTCTGTAAGTAGATCACATCAGCCTACAAATTGTGTGTTGCAGCGACTATACTACTTTTAGTCAGCCGGAACTGGGAACAGTCATACACCTTTGCACCCTACAAAGACTCCCTTAGAGTAGATTTTCAATATCATTTCGAAAGACAGACAACACACTCATCTCTGACAAGATGTATTTTTAAGGTCCCAACAGGTTAGCAGATAAAAGAGAGCAGAGGCCAAGTCTTCTTGAAAAGAAACACCCTGCAATTCAGTCACATTTCTATATTCCCTGACCATGAATAAAGCCAGTTAACTGCAGAGGACAGAGGCCCATTCACTGGCCTGTAACTGGATAATGGAGGAGCTTTACAACTATAGCACAGAGACCCAACCCTCTCCCAAGACAAGGAGGACGACTTTTAAAGTGACTTCACTCCTCTGCAGCAACAAGGACACTGTTGTTGCACCCCTTTCGTTCCTCTCGTGACAGACGTAACAGCCTCCGGTCTGACTGGGCGGTGAATCATTTTTAACCGCATGACAGGGAGTCGGGGTGCGAGATTTGGTGTCAGACTAGCATCACACAGAGAAAACAAGAAACAGCTTCTGTGCATGGTGTCAGTACAGAGGGAGGCATTATACGTGGTCCGGGTAGCACATGTCACGAAAATAAAGAATACTAACTGCACATCAACAAGTAGCTAATTCTGCAAAGCTGATGTTTTCAAAAGCCTTGATTATCTTAGAGAAACCTAATTATGTAATCAGTACTGTATTGTGCTTGGAAGATTAAAGGAGTAAAGACAGGAGTTCAAACCCAGCTAACGTTAGAGCTGGCACAATTATTGTGTAATCAACAATTATGGACAATAACAGTGAACTAACAAAAATAAGGGGGGATTCAACTTTATATTCAAGTAGATATAGTTTACCCAATAGCATGATGTGGGCAAAGTTAGTAATCATTTTACGAGCAGAACAGCTCGGCCAGGAGGAGAAGCTTCACTTCCACTTCCCCCGTGTAGCTCAGTTGGTAGAGCATGGCGCTTGCAACGCCAGGGTTGTGGGTTCGATACCCACGGGGGACCAGTATGAAAATGTATGCACTCACTAACTGTAAGTCGCTCTGGATAAGAGCGTCTGCTAAATGACTAAAATGTAAAAAGTGGTGAAAACCATTCGTTTTTGAAACAGCGGTGTCACTAAAGCTGTGTTGTATTTATTAGGTATGTTGTAGCTCATTTCCAAAGATGCATTATGATGCATTACAAGCTAAAAAATTTTAGACAAAAATGACAATAACCGTTACCATTTGCATGACAATTCATCCTTACTCAAAATTCCATAATCGTCACAACGGTAGCTAATGTGAGTATTTGTAGATTTTAGATATATTGTTAAAACACTGCACAAATGTTCAATCATTTTGATGTGAAATAGATTACTAATACCACACTAAATAAAATATTGTCTGTTCAAAAAAACGTTGGAAATTATTAATGATTTCCTTATTGTATCAAATGTAATAGGGTTGGTTATGTTTCCACTTGACACTGCAGAAATATGTATTCAATGTTTATGTATTCCTATTGGTTGGTTGAATTTACATAACAATAAGGTGTTATGCCATTTGTCATGCTTGCAGATAGTGGGAGATTGCAAAATAAAATTCTACTATATTCTATTTTCATATTTACAATGTGTATGAATTCACGATGTACATGTCCGGATGTGTGTGTGTGTGTGTGTATATATATATATATATATATATATATATATATATAATATATATATATATATATATATATACAGTGGGGAAAAAAAGTATTTAGTCAGCCAACAATTGTGCAAGTTCTCCCACTTAAAAAGATGAGAGAGGCCTGTAATTTTCATCATAGGTACACATCAACTATGTCAGACAAATTGAGAAAAAAGAATCCAGAAAATCACATTGTAGGATTTTTTATGAATTTATTTGCAAATTATGGTGGAAAATAAGTATTTGGTCAATAACAAAAGTTTCTCAATACTTTGTTATATACCCCTTGTTGGCAATGACACAGGTCAAACGTTTTCTGTAAGTCTTCACAAGGTTTTCACACACTGTTGCTGGTATTTTGGCCCATTCCTCCATGCAGATCTCCTCTAGAGCAGTGATGTTTTGGGGCTGTCGCTGGGCAACACGGAATTTCAACAATGTTTCTTACGAAGCCACTCCTTCGTTGCCCGGGAGGTGTGTTTGGGATCATTGTCATGCTAAAAGACCCAGCCACGTTTCATCTTCAATGCCCTTGCTGATGGAAGGAGGTTTTCACTCAAAATCTCACGATACATGGCCCCATTCATTCTTTCCTTTACACGGATCAGTCGTCCTGGTCCCTTTGCAGAAAAACAGCCCCAAAGCATGAAGTTTCCACCCCCATGCTTCACAGTAGGTATGGTGTTCTTTGGATGCAACTCAGCATTCTTTGTCCTCCAAACACGATGAGTTGAGTTTTTACCAAAAAGTTATATTTTGGTTTCATCTGACCATATGACATTCTCCCAATCCTCTTCTGGATCATCCAAATGCACTCTAGCAAACTTCAGACGGGCCTGGACATGTACTGGCTTAAGCAGGGGGACACGTCTGGCAATGCAGGATTTGAGTCCCTGGCGGAGTAGTGTGTTACTGATGGTAGGCTTTGTTACTTTGGTCCCAGCTCTCTGCAGGTCATTCACTAGGTCCCCCCGTGTGGTTCTGGGATTTTTGCTCACCGTTCTTGTGATCATTTTGACCCCACGGGGTGAGATCTTGCGTGGAGCCCCAGATCGAGGGAGATTATCAGTGGTCTTGTATGTCTTCCATTTCCTAATAATTGCTCCCACAGTTGATTTCTTAAAACCAAGCTGCTTACCTATTGCAGATTCAGTCTTCCCAGCCTGGTGCAGGTCTACAATTTTGTTTCTGGTGTCCTTTGACAGCTCTTTGGTCTTGACCATAGTGGAGTTTGGAGTGTGACTGTTTGAGGTTGTGGACAGGTGTCTTTTATACTGATAACAAGTTCAAACAGGTGCCATTAATACAGGTAACGAGTGGAGGACAGAGGAGCCTCTTAAAGAAGAAGTTACAGGTCTGTGAGAGCCAGAAATCTTGCTTGTTTGTAGGTGACCAAATACTTATTTTCCACCATAATTTGCAAATAAATTCATAAAAAATCCTACAATGTGATTTTCTGGATTTTTTTTTCTCAATTTGGCTGTCATAGTTGACGTGTACCTATGATGAAAATGACAGGCCTCTCTCATCTTTTTAAGTGGGAGAACTTGCACAACTGGTGGCTGACTAAATACTTTTTTTCCCCACTGTATATATATGTGTGTATGTGTGTGTGTGTGTGTGTGTGTGTGTGTGTGTGTGTACAGTACCTGTTAGATATCGGTGGCATCCTGGGATGTGCTTTTGTATGTTATTGCTGTAAGAGCGAGTTAGCTAGCATGCTTGAGATGTAATGGTCGCATTAGCCCCCTGCTAATTCACAGTTATTTCCATGCTAACAGACTAATCACGAATCTACAGCCATCAACATAATGTTGTCCTGCACATCTAACGTGCTTCCTTGTCTATCGTCAGGTACTTACATTTAATATATTTTGTACTAATTTTGTCATTGTTATGATGTTTGATTACAAAATACCCAGTACATACTGTGTAAGCCTAACAAGATTTTTAGAACTTTTACCATAACCCTGTTCACAGAGGTCATAGGTGCCATGTTCCACAATCCAATAAAGAGGGTCGCTATTGGCTGTAGGTGGTCATTTCATAGGCACCCGTCTCTATAGAGATTATCAAGGGAGGGACAAAGTCTGATCCAAACACGGCACCTCATAAAAAGGGTTAAACTGCAGGCTAATAAGCTTATGGCTGGCTTTGAGAGAGAGAGAGAGTGAGAGAGATAGAGAGAGTGAGAGTGAGAGTGAGAGTGAGAGAGAGAGAGAGAGAGAGAGAGAGAGAGAGAGAGAGATACTGACTTTCCAGATAATTTAATACAGCCAAAGTTTATTCTTCTTTATTAATGTCATTAACAATGGGGGGTAGGTGAGATGTCATAATGTCAGTTTAAAATGGAGTCCAACGTTGACATAACCTCAGGAGTCTGACTTTTGAGGTAGCAGATGGAGGGTGGCAGTTTACATTTCAAAGACTTTGAATTATTCATTGAGGTAGAACAATGACTAACCTGAAAGGCAAATAAATAATTGTTTTTAGAAAAAAAGTATACTGTGTTGTTCCTCAGAGAGTGAAGATGGTCTTCTGGAATTAAAACAAAAAAAGCTAGGCTACGTCTGTCAACTACTGGTGTCATCCTCACACAAGGCACCGACTTAGCTATAGGTAAGGGTAACATCCATTTGCTTATGAGCAGCAATGTTCACAGAGAACACATGTCATTATACTATCATACAAATTCAGGACAGAAAGTTACCAGTTTTATTTGTTTTTCCCCATTCTCCAACCATCAGTCAGAAGAACGGTGAAAACTAGGGAGGTAACGATGGGCAAAACAAAGTTCCCAAGTAAATGTGTTTTCCCTATAGAGTTGAAGCGAAATCGGCCAGGTAGACAACCTCTCCATTTTCCAAGTTCATGGAGAACAAGAAAATTAGGTTACACCCAAACGGCACCCTATTCGCTATATAGTGTACTACTTTTGACCTGAACCCTATCAAAAGTAGTGCAAAAGTAGTGCAAAAGTAGTGCACTACATAGGGAATAGGGGGCCATTTCGGATGCAGCCTGAGAGAGATCAGAGGTGGTGGCTTGTAGGTGCCCATGAATGGACCTTTCAAACACATCAAGTTGACCTTGATAACAGGAGAGGAATGAAGGAGGGGCGTAAGTAGAGGAAGGAATGTGGAGAGGAGAGGCGTGGATAGGACCAATTAAAATAGCCTTTGTGTCTTTCTGTCCAGTCTGGAAAAAGGGATCTTTCCAGGAATTACTTTCATTAATTGACTTTATCACAGAGGCAGATCTCCAAGTTAGACAGATTTACAGCATTCGCTGACACAAAGCTATGACAGACAGCTGATTTATCAAGTTGGACAGAAAAAGGTTCAGGCTAGGTGGCGAGTTGATTAATGTTTTGTCTGCTCATTCACTCTCTGTTCAAAAGAGATATGTCACACAAGTTATTGCCTAAACATGAACCAACGTCATGAGAATGGTGAGCATGTAAGGGCCCTTGACAGGGAAGGTAGGCTAAAATACAGTTATAAGCTATGCTTGCATAGCATAGGCCTAAATGTGGGTCATGGCACACCCAATGTTGCTCTTGTTAATATGATATTGCCTATGAATTGCTTAGTAACTTGTAGTAGGCTATGTGTAATACAGCATTAGCTACATGTTATCAGTATGTGACCCAGGATTGATGTTAACTAATTGTGTTCGCTACCCTTTTGCGACTGCTGAGCCACAGAACCGTAACGTGATCATCACAAATGGCAGGCTCTGAAAGATCCATTCAGGTTCAGCCCCAGCAACCTTCAGTGACCCCACATTTGTTTTTATTCCCTAATCAAGGCATGAAACGCACACCCATCCTTAGGGCTTTTCGCCCAAACAAATGGACTTGCATAACTGATCCCCGCACAACCTGTTGACATACCAGGGGTGAGTCGGTAAGAGCATCTTATCTGGGAGGTTGGAGTCGAGTAGGGAGACCGGCCTGATTAAATAAAGGAAGCAGATCCAGCCCATTTCAGGAATGGAAACTCTGGTGAGAGTGATATGATGGTGTTATTTTTAAACTCTCTGAAGCATCCACAGATGATGTAGTCCACTACTGAGGAGCATAGTCAGATGACAGTATGATGATACAAAGCCAGTTTTCTATGACAACACAATCATGAATCAACAGTGCTTATAATAGACTAGAGGGGCAAAGGGAATTTCAAAGTATAGACAGTAGGCTACTAACAGCCCTACCATACTCAGATGACAGTTTGATACAAAGCCAGTTTCTCTTAAAATAGGCCTAAACCTATATAGAGAAGGGTCAAAGGGTATTTCAAAGTAAAGACAGTATATGCTACACAAAAACACAGCTCTACTATGATAGGGACAGCAATTAATATGACTGGACAGTTGAGCAAATGAGCCGAATTTGGGGGAACAAAAGAGGGACTCACGAGGCCAGATGCTCGAGCGAGATGATGCATGCAAATCAGTTTATGTTGTGGGAACAATAGCCCCCAGCTGGGCTTTCTCTGTGTGGGCCAAACCGGCTTGTCAACCACACAAGGGAAAGAGAGACCCTTCATTGTGCACAACCACTAACGTCATATACATACTTCAAAAGTGCCATAGACAGTTCAAGTACACATACCTACCTCTCTCTTACTAGTTAAATAGGTAGGTAGGCTACTTGGTTTTCAATGTGTGAATGATGACAATGGGCTATAAACCAACCTCAGTTTAAGTATTTCTTACTGCTGAAAAATGTTGTCATTGTTTGGTTTCTGTGCCATGAATGGACTAACTTGAAAGTGAAAAGTGATACATTGTAGCCTAGGCCTTCTATGGGTAATAGTCGACAAAAAAAGTGTAAAAGGTGTGCAACAATTAGGCTACAATTTTATATTTGACTGATGATGACAATAACTTTGCCCTTGGTAGCCAATCAAATTGCAGTAAAATAACATTTTAGCTACATAAAATAAAGCACATTTGATGTGTTTCAAACTCGCCTTACCTAATGATAATCCGACAGCACCATCTGGACTTTCCCGATATTCGCTCGAAATCCAATTTGAATGCTCCAACAGATAAACACGCACACCGGATGAAAGGAAAGCAATTCTGTCCGTGCTGACCTAAACACCGAATTGTCGCGTTACTTTTACATTCACCTGCTACGTTATTAATGTTTAGAACGTTATTATATGCTGTCCAACTCTAGGACAATACTGGAGTGTGTAATCTTTACAATCGCGTCTTTGCTCAAATCTGCTCGTGCTCACATGAAGTTACGTCATGAGACGCGTCGAAACGTACCATGGGCCTTGTAGTTGTA
Organism: Coregonus lavaretus; assembly: GCF_964263955.1. Lineage (NCBI taxonomy): Eukaryota > Metazoa > Chordata > Actinopteri > Salmoniformes > Salmonidae > Coregonus > Coregonus lavaretus. Next base: position 8,215,526 of record NC_139993.1, read on the forward strand.
GCCTAGTCCACTGGAAATACCACACACACACACTCTGTCTGTCAGTGTGTGTGTGTGTGTGTGTGTGTGTGTGTGTGTGAGAAAGAGAGAGAGAGAGAGAGAGAGAGAGAGAGAGAGAGAGAGAGAGAGAGAGAGAGAGAGAGTGAGAGTGTGTGTGTGTGTGAGAGAGAGAGAGAGAGAGAGAGAGAGAGAGAGAGAGAGAGAGAGAACACCATTGTAAATACAACCCATATTTACGTTTATTTATTTTCCCATTTGTACTTTAACTATTTGCACATTGTTACAACACTGTATATATACATACTATGGCATTTGAAATGTCTTTATTCTTTTGGAACTTCTGAGTGTAATGTTTACTGTTAATATTTATTGTTTATTTCACTTTTGTTTACTATCTACTTAACTTGCTTTGGCAATGTTAACATACGTTTCCCATGCCAATAAAGCCCTTAAATTGAGAGAGAGAGAGAGTAGGACACCTCCATTAAGTGACTTTTTAATAACCTATTAGTTCACAATTTCTTGGTTTGCCTATGCATTTGATTGGAAAATATGTAAGGTTTTCTTAAATCTTGCTTGCCTGTCTTTGCACAGACATATTTAATGTATTCCTGCTTCAATATCTGGCATTTGTCCCACACTTTCAAAGAGCTCTTCACACCATACTGCCGAAAACCTGAGGGCCATTTTTTTCCTCCAGTAATGAAACACACATCAACATAGCAACAGCGCTGCGTTCGGTTCATGAAAGTTCAGTAGGAGCATAGGGTGCAGCAAATGTTGTGCTAATACTAGCAAATATTACGTTTCCAAAACACTAAATGTTTGTACGCCTGACCTGTAAGCTGCAGTCATGGAGACTGTAACCATGAACACTGATATGTTTACGTAGTGTTTTAAATACCACAATCTTGGAAGACCCAGAAGTTTTCTTCTCTGGATTCTTATGTGTGTGTGTATGGGGTGGGGACATTTGGCAAGTGAGGACATTTGGCCGGTCCTCACAAGGAAAAAGGCTATTTTAGGCTTAGGGGTTAGGTTTAGGGTTAGGGGTTAGGTTTAGGGTTAGGAGTTAGGGTTAGGATAAAGGTGTAGGGTTTGGGGTAAGGAAAATTAGAATTTTGAATGGAAATCAATTGTTGGTCAGTCCCCAAAAAGTATTCACAAGTATAGTAATACCCTGCTGTGTGTGTGTGTGTGTGTGTGTGTGCTTGTGCGCACGTGTGCGTGTGTGTGCATTTGAGAGAGAGAGAGAAAACAAGAGAGAGAAACCAGGATAAATAAGTTATCCTTGGGGGATTATAATACTGTTTTAAATAGCTCAATGGACCGTAAAGGAAATCACACCACAAACAATCACCCACATGCTCTTAAGGAAATCGTGAATGTCATGGATACATTAGAACTAGTAGATATATGGAGGCTTAAATATCCTGATCTAGTGAGATATACATGGCGGAGACTCAATCAAGCTAGTCGTCTTGACTTCTTTCTTATCTCATTCTCGTTGGCACCAAAAGTTTAAAAAGTGTTGATAGGGGACAGAATGCGGTCGGACCATCATATAATTGGCATATACATTACTCTCACTGAATTTCCACCTGGGCGAGGATATTGGAAATTTAATCAAAGCCTATTGGATGATAATTTATTTTTAACTAGGACAAAGGAATTTATAACTGACTTTTTCTGACATAACATAGGTACTGCAAATCCCCTTATTGTATGGGACACCTTTAAATGTGCCTTTAGAGGCCATGCAATTCAGTACTCATCTCGAAAACAAAAGCAATTTAGCTCAAAATAGTTTATACTAACAAAGGAAATAGAAAGTCTAACAGAAAAGATAGATGGCAATAAAAACTGTAACATAGAGGCTCAGAATAAATTAGAGGAAAAACAAAAAGAAATGGAGAAACTTATTCAAGAAAGATAAAGTGTAATATATTATAAAAATAAAGCAAACTGAATGGAATATGGGGAAAAATGCACTATAATTTTTTTTATCTTCAACATAGGAATGCTACCAAAAAGAATTTAATGAAACTGGTTACAATTGACGGAGTCACCCATGATTCACCAAATGATATTTTGAAGGAGGAAACAAAGTACTTTAAGCATATGTTTTTGTTTCAGTCGCCTCCATCTCCTCTAACTGAAGCTAATTGTAGAGATTTTTTTTCTATTGATAAAGTAAAATTAACAGCCATACAGAAAGACTAATGTGAAGGTGAAATTACAGAGGAGGAACTTCTGGATGCAATTAAAGACTTTAAGTCCGGGAAAACTCTAGTGTTGGATGGCATACCAGTCAAGGTATACCAAACCTTTTTTGATATACTCAGAGGACCGTTATTAGCATGTTTTAACCACTCCTATGTAAATGGTAGGTGATCTGACATTCAAGAAGGTCTGATTTCATTATTACTGAAACAGGATACAAGTGGAAAATATAAACATCCAGTCCATTAAAACAATTGGAGGCTCCTTACACTTCAGTGTTGTGATGCAAAAATTCTAGCAAAATGTACAGCGCATAGAATTAAAAAGGTATTGTCGGACATTATTCATTCTAATCAGACAGGTTTTTTACATGGAAGAAACATTGGAGATAATATAAGGCAAGTATTGGAAACAATAGAACACTATGGAAGATCTGGGAAACCAGGCCTGCTATTCATAGCAGACTTCGAAAAGGCATTTGATAAAGTACGACTGGGGTTTATATATAAATGCCTGGAGCATTTCAATTTAGGAGAATCTCTTATAAAATGGGTCAAAATCATGTATAGTAACCCTAGGTGTAAAATAGTAAATAATGGCTATTTCTCAGAAAGTTTTAAACTGTCAAGAGGAGTGAAACAAGGTTGTCCAATAACGGCATATCTATTTATTGTGGCCATCGAGATGTTAGCTATTAAAATCAGATCCAACAATAATATCAGGGGATTAGAAATCCAGGGCTTAAAAACAAAGGTGTCATTGTACGCTGATGATTAATTTTTTCTTTTAAATCCACAACTAGAATCCCTCCACAGCCTCATAGAGGATCTAGATACATTTTCTAACCTCTCTGGATTACAACCAAATTATGACAAATGTACTATATTACGTATTGGATCACTAAAAAATACTATTTTTACATTACCATGTAGTTTACCAATAAAATGGTCTGATGGTGATGTGGATATACTCGGAATACATATCCCAAAGGAAATAAATGATCTCACTTCAATACATTTTAATAGAAAGTTAGCAAAAATAGATAAGATCTTGCTACCATGGAAAGGTAGTCAAATTGTCAATTTGTGTCAATTTGTGGAAAAATCACCCTGATTAACTCTTTAGTATTATCCCAGTTTACCTATTTGCTTATGGTCTTGCCTACGCCTAGCGAACAGTTTTTTAAATTATATGAGAAAAAAATATTCCATTTTATTTGGAACGGCAAGCCAGACAAAATTAAACTAGCCTATTTATATCATGAATATGAATTCAGAGGACAGAAATTATTAAATATTAAAGCATTAGACCTATTACTAAAAGCTTCAGTCATACAAAAGTTATACTTAAATCCGAACTGGTTCTCTAGCAAATTAGTAAGATTCTCACCCAATGTTCAAGAATGGCCTTTTTCACTTTATTCAGATTACAACCACTCACTTTCAGTTATTTGAAAAGGAAATAATCTCCCAAATATCACTATTTCTAAAACAAGCCATAGAAAGTTGGTTACAATTTCAATTTAATCCTCCAGAAACGACAGAACAAATAATGCAACAAATATTGTGGTTAAACTCAAATATACTAATTGACAAAAAACCTTTTTTTGACAAAATGTTTAAAAAAGGTATAATCTTCATAAATGATATCATCGGTAGGACTGGTGGAGTTATGTTGCACATGCAGCTAACAAAAACATATGGAAAAATCTGCTCCACCCAAAATTACAACCAAATAATTGCAGCCTCACCGCAAAAATGGAAGAGGAAAGTGGAAGGGGGAGAAAGTAAGGAACTTGTCTGTCGGCCTTGCATTAAAGAACATAATTGGTTAAGGAAAACTGTGATAAATAAAAAAGTATATCAGTTTCATTTAAGGACCAAAGGATTGACAGCCGTCCCATATAGATTGCAAAATAGTTGGGAAGAGATTTTTGACGTACCGATCCCATGGCATAGTGTTTATGAACTGATACGCAAAACGACACCGGATTCAAAATGTAGAATCTTTCAATTTAAATTATTATATAAAATTCTTGCTACCAATAGAATGTTATTTATATGGGGGATACAATCTTCCCAGCTCTGCAGATTTTGCTGCGAAGAGACAGAATCATTAGATAATATGTTTTGGTACTGTCCATTTGTAGCTTGTTTTTGGACACAGGTCCAGGAATGGCTAAAGGATTGCAATATTTACCTGGAGCTAACCTTGCAGATAGCATTACTGTGTGATCTGAAAAGTCATAGTCAATCAATCAATAATATAATAATACTTTTAGCAAAAATTGAATTGAAGGATGGGACTAATAACAACTAACAACAAATAATAACAAGATAACTAATAATGTAAGCATACTGTGTCCATAATAAGTATATAGGTAGTAGGTTGGGAGCTTTTGTGAAAGAGCACAGTTAGAAAGATATGGCATATAGAAGCAAACCGGATGGACATCATGAAAATGATCGGAGAGGTTGAGAGTAGAAGAAGTTCAGGAGAAAAAACAAACAAAATATAATTATTGTAAAATTGACTGTGTCCATAAAATGTAGATAGTAAGTAGAAGCTGGAAGTAGAAGCCTAAGCATTGTTGTTCACTCGTTTACTCCAAGTAAGGAAAGGGTGGCGGGGTTGGAAAGTAATTAAGGGAAATATATATTTTTTAAAGGATATGTATGTGTATGTATGTATGTGTGTATGTATGTATGTATGTGTGTGTGTGTGTGTGTGTGTGTATGTGTGTTTGTGTGTATATACAGTATATATAACAAATTAAAACAAATAAATAAGTTATCCTTGTGCTTGAGCACATAGGTAATAGCAGCACATGTATATAATAACAGTATATGTAAAATGAGGTGAAATAAGTGTCTCTGAATTCACTACTGCAGTCCATTCTAAATGAAACATTTGAGTGAATAGGGGTGGGAGATGACAAGCTGAGACACAATAGATAAGCCTGAGCGTCGGTTTCTGCATTGTCATTGCCAATGAATCAATGCCTGCCCTCTCAATAACCTCTTCATAAAGGTGTGTGTGTGGGTTGGAGCTTTAATATGTAGGTGATGATAGCTGAATCATGGTTGGCTGTGGTGTGTGAATAAGTCTTCGTATCGTACATAAACTGAATGACACTTAGGTTTGATTATCTTTTCTGGATTTCCAATACCTTCTGTTTTTCCTCTAACACTCATTTCATTGTTGGATAGGGAGGTTACAATAATGTTCCCAACACTCAATTTTACCAGACAAGAACAAGGCGGTCTGTAGGCATTTGCCTTAAGAAATGTGTCAAACAGTGTGGTAAATGCAATACACTGTATTCCTATTACCTAGCAATAACTGTAAAAACATCACAACCTATAACAGTAATATCATCACTACATGTACAATGATAGTTTTTACATAATTCTCAGAAAATGAATTCAATTTTATTTGACAAAGAACCAAAGGGCTATATAGGTAAAATGTTGGGAATATCTCAATAATATCACTTTTCATCCAGATGTTTTCTCAAAGTTCTCTTATTCTTTTTAAAAAATCTTATTCTCTTCTACATCCCTCCTCTTTCTCCGTATCTTTCCATCTCTCTCTCTACCGGCCAGGTGCTAGTGTAATCGGATATGTTCTCAGAGTGTGGCAACGATGACATGGCAGGTTCAAGGTCACTGTGGGACCAGAGACCGTGGACAATGTGCTGTGAGGAGAAAAAGGGTGGGTGTGGGTAGCAGTTGTAGTGGTAATGTATCAAATAAGTGGATTTTTGCCTATCTGTCATGTGTCCATATATCTGTGCAATGCCTGATTGGTGTGCTATTCCATTAGAGACCAACCCTTAATTGTTACAACTCCAAAAGTTACATCACATGGAGTGGTCACATTTCTTGGACTGAACAGGATATGTTGAGGTGCAAACAAATGCACATACAGAAAGTACATGATTCATGGGCTCCGTGTGTGAACCCAGACATCAGACGCACACTTGTTGTGCCATCTAGTGTTCATTTTGTAAATACATGGACATATGTTGGGTATATACATTGAGTGTACAAAATATTAGGAACACCTGCTCTTTCCATGACATAGACTGACTAGGTGAATCCAGGTGAAAGCTATGATCCCTTATTGATGTCACTTTTTAAATCCACTTCAATCAGTGTAGATGACGGTGAGGAGACAGGTTAAAGAAGGGTTTTTAAGCCTTGAGACAATTGAGACATGGATTGTGTATGTGTGCCATTCAGAGGGTGAATGGGCAAGACAAAATATTTAAGTGACTTTGAACAGGGTATGGTAGTAGGTGCCAGGTGCACCGGTTTGAGTGTGTCAAGAACTGCAACGCTGCTGGGTTTTTCAAGCTCATCAGTTTCCTGTGTGTATCAAGAATGGTCCACCACCCAAAGGACATCCAGACAACTTGACACAACTGTGGGAAGCATTGGAGTCAATATGGGCCAGCATCCCTGTTGAACACTTTCGACACCTTGTAGAGTCCATGCCCCAAAAAATTGAGGCTGTTCTGAGGGCAAAATAGGTTGCAAGTCAATATTAGGAAGGTGTTCCTAATGTTTTGTACAATCAGTGTATAGAGTACATGATTTCATTTGAAACAGATTGTGCCTATAAATGACTCAGATAAAGATGCATCATACCAAGGAACAAAATACAGTCCTTGTATTTCTTTATTAGAATATTATTGCAGACAGTAATAGGCTATGGTACTGTACTTTTTGAGGTTTCTGTCATTGAGGAAACTTTTTAGAAGTGAAATGTCCATTGCAGCACCCTAGAAGGCCATTGCATTTAGCATTTTAATTTAGGCAGTGGTGGAAAAAGTACCCAATTGTCATACTTGAGTAAAAGTAAAGATAACTTAATAGAAAATGACTCAAGTAAAAGTGAAAGTCACCTAGTAAAATATTACTTGAGTAAAAGTCTAAAAGTATTTGGTTTTAAACATAGAGTATACTGAAAAAATATATAAACACAACATGTAAAGTGTTGGTCCCATGTTTCATGAGCTGAAATATAAGATCACAGAAATTTCCATAAGCACAAAAAGATTATTTATATCAGATTCTGTGCACAGATGTGTTTACATCCCTGTTAGTGAACATGTATCCTTTGCCAAGATAATACATCCACCTGACAGGTGTGGCATATCAAGAAGCTGATTAAACAGCATGATCATTACACAGGTGCACCTTGTGCTGGGAATGATAAAAGGCCACTCTAAAATGTGCAGTTTTGTCACACAATACAATGCCACAGATGTCTCAAGTTTTGAGGGAGTGTGAATTGGCATGCTGACTGCAGGAATGTTCACTAGAGCTGTTGCCAGGGAATTGAATGTTAATTTCTCTACCATAAGCCAACTCCAACGTCGTTTTAGAGAATTTGGCAATACGTCTAACCGGCCTCACAATTGCAGACCATGCGTAACCACGCCAGCCCAGGACCTCCACATCCGGCTTCTTCAACTGCGGGATTGTCTGAGGCAGGGAAGGGGGAGGGGTGCTGAGGAGTATTTCTGTCTGTAATAAAGCCCTTTTGTGGGGAAAAACTCATTCTGATTGACTGAGCCTGACTCCCCAGTGGGTGGGTCTGGCTGCCAAGTGGGTGGGCCTATGCCCTCCCAGGCCCACCCATGGCTGCGCCCCTGCACAGTCATGTGAAATCCATAGATTAGGGCCTAATTTATTTATTTAAATTGACTGATTTGCATATATGAACTGTAACTCAGTAAAATCATTGAAATTGTTACATGTTGCATTTATATTTTTGTTCAGTATACTTAAGTATCAAAAGTAAATGTAATTGCTAAAATATACTTAAGTATCAAAAGTAAAAGTAAAAGTATAAATCATTTCAAATTCCTTATATTAAGCAAACCAGACGGTCCCATTCTTGTTTTCTTTATTTACGGATAGCAAGGGGCACACTCCAACATTTCAGACATCATTTACAAACAAAGCATGTGTGTTTAGTGGGATGACCAGGGATGTTTTCTTGATAAATGTGTGAATTTGATCATTTTCCTGTCCAGCTTAGCATTCAAAATGTAACAAGTACTTTTGGGTGTCAGGGAAAATATATGGAGTGAAACGTTTATTTTCTTTAGGAATGTAGTGAAGTAAAAGTAAAAGTTGTCAAAAATATAAATAGTAAAGTAAAGTACAGGTACCCAGAAAAACTACTTAAGTAGTACTTTAAAGTATTTTTACTTAAGTACTTTACACCACTGAATTTAGGACAGTATAATTTTACTTTATCTCAAAAACAAATGACATCACTGGAGTTCCAAAGATGTCATAAAGCAGTGTTTCCCAGGAAACATAATTCAAATGTAAGAACCTCATATCAAAATGTTATCATGATGCGGGAAGGTACGAGCACAGGTTGGTGGTCTTTATTTTAAAAAATAATGTGGTAGCTCTATAGACATTGTGGATTCTACCCACATTTAAAGCAAAAGAAAGAAAACCACCAACTGATATTTTCAGAATATCAGCTATTTCAGTCAGACTAAAGAAGCCAAATCAGACTACAGGTCTTTTGGCGATGTACCAACACACAACCTCCTTAGACTGGCCAACCTGAGGGTGTGAATATCCACCTTGTCCACGGATAGTTTCAGAGACGACCTGACCATTAATCCTGTTGACTCTTGGAAGTCTCAACCCTACTACCCCCAGAAACCATGGATGTCCTTCGATGAGATACAGGTGTGACGCTGACCAGGTGTCTCCAAATAACCATGTACAATAGATAACCTGGTTTCTCAATTTTGGTGAAAATCACAATAAACCAAAGGATGCATTTCTAACTCTGCCTTACTTCCTGTGGCAGATCATGCCTCCTTCACCCCCTGAGCAGAGGAGAGCCTCCAGCATGTGGAGCGACATGGAGAAGGCCCATTCACCTAGCCCTGTGCTGCAGAGTCCCACCCCAGAGGAGAGGTGCTTTGTCCAAGAGAGCCGTTTATGGAAATATATGGCTCTGTCCTCCACCTCATCCATGAGCCAGAACACTGTCTCTCCCTGAGGGGGACTCTGAGATGGAAGAGGAGTAGATCAGCGGCCAGAAGAGCCAGGCTGAGGACCAGGGTGTGGCCCACCTTCCAGATGCCATCCAGGGACCTCTCAGTTAGAAAATACATATTTTCTTCTTTATTATATTGCATTGTGGTCCTAGACTGATTTCTAAATCCATTTTTACAATATGTAGTTTTTTTAACCATTTGTTTCCACTGCATAAAAGTTTTGTTCCCACTTTTGTTGAAAAAATAGATATATTAATAGGCCCATATAATAAAACGCATTTTGAAATAAATATGTTGTAGGCTAGCAGCTAGCCTGTTTACTTTTTAAAAGGGCACTGCCCCATTCTATCCCACTATAATTGAAGGAGAGATGGAGGATAGAAAAGAGAAAACAAAGCTTTCTTATTATAGTAAACCAGGACTAGACGGGGATTACGATTTTGACTTCGTCAGCAGCATTCAGCTCAGAAACTAAGCAAGTCGGAGGATAGGAAGTCGTCGTTCGCGATAACCGCATGCATAGATTTTTTAGCAAATTCCAACATCACAATCCCGGCTATAGCATACCTGTCACTGTCAGGTCACTTCTGCTGTGGGTATCAGGTTGGTGCGACCGACAGAGCACCTTTCAGCTCAGCTGATCAAATTTTTTTCTCAATTTGGTCAAGATGGCAGAACTGGTAAGTGAATATGAGAAATATGTTTTAATTTATTTAAAAAATGTGCAGCATAGCCTAGGCCTACTAGATACAAACCTTTGGGAAAATTGAATATATTAATTTACATAGAATAGAATATCTAAATTCCTCAACAAGGTAGGCTACGTTGACTGGAGTAAAAGTCGCTCAAGTGCTACTAATAGGCTACTTTATCACTAATTCTCAATGGAATGTACAGTGAGGGAAAAAAGTATTTGATCCCCTGCTGATTTTGTACGTTTGCCCACTGACAAAGACATGATCAGTCTATAATTTTAATGGTAGGTTTATTTGAACAGTGAGAGACAGAATAACAACAACAAAAATCCAGAAAAATGCATGTCAAAAATGTTATAAATTGATTTGCATTTGCTCAAGTGCTACTAATAGGCTACTTTATCACTAATTCTCAATGGAATGTACAGTGAGGGAAATAAGTATTTGACCCCTCTGCAAAACATGACTTAATCCTTGTTGGCAATCACAGAGGTCAGACGTTTTTTTGTAGTTGGCCACCAGGTTTGCACACATCTCAGGAGGGATTTTGTTCCACTCCTCTTTGCAGATCTTCTCCAAGTCATTAAGGTTTCGAGGCTGACGTTTGGCAACTCAAACCTTCAACTCCCTCCACAGATTTTCTATGGGATTAAGGTCTGGAGACTGGCTAGGCCACTCCAGGACCTTAATGTGCTTCTTTTTGAGCCACTCCTTTGTTGCCTTGGCCTTGTGTTTTGGGTCATTGTCATGCTGGAATACCCATCCATGACCCATTTTCAATGCCCTGTCTGAGGGAAGGAGGTTCTCACCCAAGATTTGACGGTACATGGCCCCGTCCATCGTCCCTTTGATGCGGTGAAGTTGTCCTGTCCCCTTAGCAGAAAACACCCCCAAAGCAAAATGTTTCCACCTCCATGTTTGACGGTGGATATGGTGATCTTGGGGTCATAGGCAGCATTCCTCCTCCTCCAAACACGGTGAGTTGAGTTAATGCCAAAGAGCTCGATTTTGGTCTCATCTGACCACAACACTTTCATCCAGTTCTCCTTTGAATCATTCAGATGTTCATTGGCAAACTTCAGACGGGCCTGTATATGTGCTTTCTTGAGCAGGGGGACCTTGCGGGCACTGCAGGATTTTAGTCCTTCACGGCGTAGTGTGTTACCAATTGTTTTCTTGGTGACTATGGTCCCAGCTGCCTTGAGATCATTGTCAAGATCCTCCCGCGTAGTTCTGGACTGATTCCCCACCGTTCTCATGATCATTGCAACTCCACAAGGTGAGATCTTGCATGGAGCCCCAGGCCGAAGGAGATTGACAGTTATTTTGTGTTTCTTCCATTTGCGAATAATCACACCAACTGTTGTCCCCTTCTCACCAAGCTGCTTGGTGATGGTCTTGTAGCCCATTCCAGCCTTGTGTTGGTCTACAAGCTTGTCCCTGACATCCTTGGAGAGCTCTTTGGTCTTGGCCATGGTGGAGAGTTTGGAATCTGATTGATTGATTGCTTCTGTGGACAGGTATCTTTTATACAGGTAACAAACTGAGATTAGGAGCACTCCCTTTAAGAGTGTGCTCCTAATCTCAGCTTGTTACCTGTATAAAAGACACCTGGGAGCCAGAAATCTTTCTGATTGAGAGGGGGTCAAATACTTATTTCCCTCATTAAAATGCAAATCAATTTATAACATTTCTGATATGCGTTTTTCTGGATTTTTGTTGTTGTTATTCTGTCTCTCACTCTTCAAATAAACCTACCATTAAAATTATAGACTGATAATTTATTTGTCAGTGGGCAAACGTACAAAATCAGCAGGGGATCAAATACTTTTTTCCCTCACTGTAGACTCAAGCTTAATCCATCTGCTGTAATTTTTCAGCAAGTGCTGATCATATGAGGCACGCACACACGGACGTCAGTCTTGTCGACATCATGCAGCATCAATTTATTATGGCACCCTCAATGTGCACTGTGTTATTTATTAATTTCAACAAGGCAATACGTGTTTTTATACCAATCTAGGCTATGCTCTATAATTTTCATGTAAAGTGCAATTTTCTTGAAAACTGAGCATTCTATGTTTGCTTGAAGCATACAGACTACTGTTGAAAACATGAAAAACATGTATTTTGTATTCTTCCGTTTCTGAAGAGAACTGTGGCTACTGGTGACCATCCTAACAAATCTGATCGAAATAAATGCAGTCCAATCTCCCTTGACCAAGAGGTTGTGCGAAGACTGGTAAGCTTTATGTTATTTTGATTAACTTACCAATATGAACCCTATTCTGAAGAACATTTTAGTTTGAGTGTATGTTCAACATGACTTCTGGATATGTGAAGAAAATGTACGGTACTTTGTTCTCAGTCAGTTCCATTCAGTGCTCATATCAGAGGTGGGATGAGGCCTGGAAAGAAGATAATTGTGATGGGGATAGTGAATCCTGAGCCTGACAGGTACATTGGACACACCCACATCATGTCTGCGTACCAAATGGCACCCTTTTCCCTATACAGTGCACTACTTTTGACCAGAGCCCAGGTCAAAAGTTGTGCACAGAAAGGGAAAAGGTTTCCATTTGGGACGTCGAGCATGACTATCCTTTATCAGATACCAGTTAGCTCAGCTACAAATAATATTGTAGTTTGAGAGTATCTTGATGTGGCTTACATACAGTACCTTAGAAAAACCTGCTCTAAGTTGTATTGGAATTCTATTGCCATGTGGAGTGGGAAAATGCCACAGAAGTTGGGAGGATGGAAGTGTCAATGTCAGGATTGTAATCCACTTTGTACAAGGTCAGTAAGTACCGTAGATGTAAACAATGAAACACAAAATATATAACAGACGTAGACTACCTTTTCTAACACATTTACCTTTCTTGGTCTTTGTGGCTACCCAGCTTTGACATCAGTCTGGCCTGTGGGTGTGGCACAGTGGAGGAGGCTCCTCCCATTGACGTGGCACTGGAGCTCTGTGCCAGGTTCGAGGACCGCCAGTTCCTACGCAAGGCCTGTGTCTCAGGTATCTGGGGTGACGCTGAGAAGCCCATCCCCTACTTCCCCTTCATCGAGGATCAACCTTTCCGGGTATGTGGAGGATCTTCATTTCTTCTCAGTGGCTCATCTTTGTACTCCACCCTTTGATAGTGTCACTGAATCCTGCAATTTATAGCATAGGGTTATGATTATAATATAGGTTCTAATGTGGTTATAGCATAGGGTTAGGTTTACATAGGAATACACAGATACATTTAATATTGTTTCATAGGATTAAGCACGTTTTGAGAACTCTGAAATAAAGTGTCAGGTATCATTCAGGTTCAAGAAGGTATCACATGATTTAAGACTCACAATACAACAATATGGGTGAACTTCTGCCCCTCCCGTTGTTTCTTCCCCAGATCGAGATCCATTGTGAACTACTGCGTTTCCGTGTATTTGTGGATGGACACCAGCTCTTTGATTTTTACCACCGGGTGCGATGCTTACTGGACATTGACACATTAAGGATTAATGGTAGTCTGACCATTACCAAACTCGGATAGAAGGAAGGACTATGTAGGATGCACCTTACGGAAGTGGTGATGGAACCTTGCCTGCCGCAATCCTCACACTTAGCAATAATGTGGACATCGGCTTGAAAGCAATGTCTTAGCCTCTTTGAGTCTTAGCTGACAAAATCGATTGCTAAGCAATGTTCTGTCTTCGGATTTTCGATAGGATGTAGCCTACCTATTTCTGTTAGTTGTGATTTATTTTTTGTTTCATGGTATTGAATGCTGTTGGTTTGAGATGGTCATGAAATAAAAAGGCTTCCAGGATAAAAATAAAACTTTAAAAGATCAGAGATCTTGAGCAATACATTTTTTGTGTTAATTAAAGCACTCAGAAGGAATTACATAAGCACACATACTGTTCTGAACATGAGGATGGAAATTACATTTAAATAAAGGACATAGTTTGTCCTTAATTTGATAACATTTTGATAATATATTGATTAACTAGTATTGGTTAACTTATAACCACAACATACCTCATATTTCAGTATGATATAATATGTAAGTGTGATTGGAAATTAATAATCTAATGGTTATGAAGTAATTTATAATTCTGTGGAGTATTATGTTTACACGGTGACCTTTCAGTTCTGCAATAATTAAATTACGTTTATTTTTAATCATGGCATATTACAATAAATTAATGAACGATGCCAGTAGATTATATTGCAGGGGCACAGGTTATTATTAAAGAGTAGAATGGTGATTTTCTATTCCTTCGCCTTAATGCTTGACAATGTCTGTGTATGTTGAGAATGTCACGACTTCCTCCGAAGCTGCCTCCTCCCTGGTTCGGGCAGGCTTCGGCTTTCGTCGTAACCGGCCTTCCAGCCACTGCCGCTCTTCAACTCATCATTCCATTTGTTTTGTCTTGTTTATTACACACATCTGGTTCATATCCCCTCATCAGTACCTGTATAAGTGTTCCCTCTGCCCCCTTGTCTTTGTGTGTGATTGTTTATTGTGGAGAGTAGTGAAGCTCGGTGGCGCTCCTTGTATTTGGTTTCGCCGGGATATTTTCCCGTGTGCCTTGTATTTTCCAGTGCGCAAAACAGGCGCAACAGGCGTAACTCTGTGGTTGCGGAATAAAGCCTATTATTCTGTGATTTACCCTCCTGCGCCTGACTCCTTCAACATCACCTCATCACAGAGAAGCTCTTTCAGTGGCCTATACATTTTCAATGAAAATGTTTGAATCAAGAGCCATGTGTCATAAATTAATCAGCTAATTTGGGAAATTTGGATTGTCGATTGTGTCAAGTTAAAATGACTGAGGATTATTATAGGCCTAAAGAGAAGTATGCAGTACAATATATTTTTGTTGCTCACTCTTCTATCTGACCTAGAAGAAGTCCCCAATTCTCAGGACAGTGCCCTGCCGTGGGTGCTGTCCTTCTGCATGATAATACAAAAATAATGTTTATTCTGGGAATATACTTTTCCATTACCTCTACACAGCTTTGGGTCAGCTTGCTGTGTAGGGGAATAATACAACATACATTACATTCAGTATACTACAAAATACTACTACCAGTGGTGTAAAGTACTTAAGTAAAAATACTGTAAAGTACTACTTAAGTAGTTTTTTGGGGTATCTTTACTTTACTATTTATAGTTTTGACAACTTTTACTTTTACTTCAATACATTCCTAAAGAAAATAATGTACTTACTTTTTACTCCATACATTTTCCCTGACACCCAAAAGTACTCGTTACATTTCGAATGCTTAGCAGGACAGGCAAATGGTCCAATTCACACATTAATCAAGAGAATATCTCTGGTCATCCCTACTGCCTATGATCTGACTTTCACTTTTACTTGAGTCATTTTCTATTAAGGTATCTTTACCTTTACTCAAGTATGACAATTGGGTACTTTACCCACCAGTGACTACTACTCAGTATTACTACAGCCAGTATTTTGGATGCAGACTATTCTCCACTTGTCCATGCACTCTATGATCTGCTTCCAAAGCAGTGGGAAATCCAAAAGCTCTTGTTGCATGCTGGGTAATATTCGGAGAGAGAAGGGGCCAAAGTCGGATCATCATCATAACCGGCTGACTCAACCTTAGCTAGTGTCTCTGTCAGAGCGAAACCACCTTGCTGTCTTGTTTTAAGTCTGACAAGTGTCCACTACTGAACCATGGGAATGAATGGTCAAGATCTTAAGGTATGCCGAAATGTTTATTGGTACACTGCCAACCAACCCGGATACAGGATACAATGAGACTAGCTAACGCAAGCAAGCAAGCTAGCGAGAGACGGGAGGACAACTTGATAGCTAGCTAACAGTTAGCTACAAATGTCAGAGCATTAGCAAGCTAGCTAGCATCACAACTACCTACAAAGCTAGCTAGTTACTTTGTCACTTCTGCCCTCGATATCGAATCTATGTAGAAATATATTTTCATAATAATTTAGCCTACTGCTAGCTAGCTATTCATTCGCATAGGCTACCAGGTTGTTGTTATTAGATTGCTAGCTACGACATTTGTGCTGGCTGGTGGTAGCTAGCTACACTGGCTACGTATCTAGGCTAACAGCCAGCCAGCCAGCTAGCTAGCTATCCCCCCTGCCCTCCCATCTGATGGAGAGCAAGGTGTATGCCAGCCATGGCCTGTTTTCCAATCTAGCCTAAGCCTGGCTGGCACGTATGGTAATTTAGCTGTTAGTATAATCAAACTAGTTAACTATCTGGTTGACGTTAGCTATTTGGCTAGCTAACTAATTTGCTTCCAGTTGCTAGCTAGCTACCTAACCTATCTTTGCTCGGCTAAAATGGAGCTAACTAATTGGTTGTGGGTTAAGTCGATAATCGGCAACAAATGATCATAGTTGCGTGTTATCTTTGTTTTGTTTACCCAGAGGTTTCCAGATAGTGGCTTGTCATCACCTGTCAGTTTTAGGCTTGTTGACAGACAGTCTAATTTGGTGAAAAAATGGTGAATGACTAACTAGCTGGACAGGACAGGGGGTAGGAGGACACCTGTTTCTGATGTGTCAATTAGTTAACAATGTTGTATTATAAACAGATTCATGTTGCATTATAAACATATAATGTTGCATTATAATATGTTGAATCATAAACATTCATACCACATACCATTATCATGCAATCATAGAGCCCATACAAAAGCAATAGGCAGTGTTATTTGTTGTGAATAGCCATTACAATAGCTATTGTATTTAATTCCATCTTGCTTTCTTAGACAGTATCAGAAGCCACTTCAAGTAGCCTAGAGATTTAACAATATTTCAAATGCTTTCCAAGGTTTCATGTCAAGACATACTAGGCCTAGGATATCTACTCAAGGCCTCACGGGCATTCATTTTCTGTTCTAAAACATTATGTCCAGATTTGTGTCCAGTTTTGACTCAGAACTGTACTTTCACCGCTCTAGTCTGGATGAGAGTAAAGCACAATTTAGGCTTAAGAGTGCATTGTGCAAGTTCAGCCTTGAGCATCCAAAAAGAACATCAATAGTTATTCTATTTCTATGCCCTATGTCTGGTTTAGTGATGAAATCAAAATTGTCAAGGAAATGGATCACACGTGGAGGCCACAACATGGCCTATGATCTAAGTCTAATATTTCAAAAGGAGGCATTCTACATATCTTGACAGGCCTATGTCAATTTACAAATACTACACGCACACAACCCTTAGGTCCATGCAAACACAAATTGGGTACAAAGTTAATTGGTTGAAGTAATTAGGCTAGTTTAAATAAACACAAACGATATTTGTACTGATAAAAGAAAGTGTAGCTCATTTTCAGTTCTCAGTTGCTACTATTTAGGTGGGTCATAAGAAATGAGCGTCAACATTGCCTTTCTGGCCTTTTCTACATCACAACACCACTTCACCATTATCACTTAATTACTGTCAATTTGAAAACAATCTGTCCACTCTTAGCCTGGAGAGCTTTGGTAATTTAATTTGGGTTAAGGCTGAAGCAACACACCAGACAAAGAAAACATCCTAGATCCTAGACTCCACCAGAGACCGCTTCTAGGTCTGTAGGCTAACACGTTGATGTTTTGTAAATTCTGACCTTTTAGTCCTCAAATCTTTTTAAAGAGGGAAATAGTGTACATTCTTGCATTTATGCGCCCTTCATTGTTTGGTCACACTGACTAGTGTCTTTCCCCTCCATAGGTGTAACCTCAAGGCATAGTGTGACTGCTTCAGGACCATGGAGCCGGACGTGATCCGCATGTACTCCTCCTCCCCACCCCCAATGGAGGACGGAGCTGAGGAAGAGGACGATGAGTTTGGGGACTTTGGGGGCTTCTCTGGAGTTCCGACCAGCGCCAGCTTCAATGAGTTTGACACCCCAGCGACCTTCAACCAGACCCCAGCCTTGGCCGCCACCTCACCACCCGAACTCCTCAACAATGGAGGGGTGGTTGGGTTGTCAAACCTCAGCTCAGGTCCCGTGGGAAGGGGTCCCGTGGTCGAGCGCTCCAACTCCAAGTCAAATGGTGTCGTGCCGGGTGGCTGCCAGTACGACAGTCCTTCGGAAAGAACTGTGAATGTGGAGGAGTTGAAAAAGCTTGCCGACCACACTCGAGACAATAATCATTCTACCTCCCTGGACATATCTGGGAGGGGTCAGACTGACCACATAGACAAGCCCGTTGATTGCAACGGTGGGGTCGCGGAGGTTCTGACCAACGGCTTTGCTACTTTTGAAATAGAGGGAAGCCCATCTTTGCAGAAATTGATCCACTCTAAAAAGAAAGGAACCACCACAGAGTGTGCAGACGACTGCCCTCCCAGCAGCCCCGAGGACGACTTTGCGGATTTTTCTGCTTTTTCTAACGCAGACGTTCAAGGACACTCCAGCGAGGTGACAAACCGCACGAGCGAGAACTTGGACAATCCCAACCGGGACGAACGGCTGGCAGAGGACACCTGCCAGCAACAGAGGCAGCAGGAACACTCTAATATAGAGCAGGGAATCAGCTCAGAGGACAACATCAGGGACACTCACATTACAACTGGATCCAACGACATCGCTGGCTCTGATTCTCTATCGCACCCTGCTGAGGCTCGAGACACTGACGAAGGCTTGAGCAAAGGGGGTGGGGGCTTTCATAGAGACACTGCTAACTCTGAACAAAGGAACGTAGAACCGGAATTTGCACACGAGCACTCTGCTCCTGAGGTGGTTATTAGTGAGGATTCTGCCCCAGAGGAGGTTTGTAGTGAGGACTCTGTCCCCAAGGTAGTTTGTATTGAGGACTCTACCCAAGAGGTGGTTTGTGGCGAGGACTCTGCCTCCAAGGCACTTTATGTTGACGAACCGGTCACCCAGAACGGTGTGGATTTGGAGCAGTCGGAAGAGGAGGGGGCAGAAGAAGAGGCAGGTGTCAGTGAAAACAGGGTTTTGCCCGATACAGACGATGAAGATGGGAATGGTGAGCAAGCAGACGAGAAGCCGGGGTCCGGAAACGAAACAGAAACAGAGACTGAAACGTCTTTCGGTCGACCGCTGTCCACGGACGCCCTTGAGGAGTACGGCGACATCAGCACGACGGGCTCGGTGCCCTCGCCGCCGCTCCAAGAGGAGACGGCCACGCCTGCTGACCACAGCCAACTGCCGGAGGACGACGATGGTGAAGACTTTGGTGACTTCGGGGACGTGGCCTCTTTTAGCGGACAGGGCTTTGCTGACTTTGACCAGCCAGAGTTGCAACTAGAGGAACAACCTGCACCTCTCACGCAGGGACTAGTGGACGACGACAAAGACTTTGGCGATTTCGATGCCCCCAACAGCCACATTGGTGGTGGGAAGGCAATTGAGGACGAAGATGGGGGGAAGTTTGCAGATTTTCCCGGCAGCGACAGTTTTGCCGACTTTAGCTCAGCTCCTGTTGGTGCCGACCCTGATGCAGATGCTGGTTGGAATGCCTTTGATGAGCCTGAACAGGGTCAAGGGGAGGGCGATTCCTGGGCTGCATTTGGAGAAGAGCCGACCACCGCTGCTCCTTTGGAAACGGGTGAAGACGACTGGCAGGAGAGTGAACCTGTAGCAGCCCCTCCACCCAGCAGCCATCAGATCAGTAGGAGAGACAGTCAACCGGTACGTTTTTCTGTGAAAGTTTGACCACTCAGGGTTTGAACTCGGTTCTCCTGCGCACCACAATAACATATTACGCTTCTGAGCTAAAGGCTCAGGGAGCCAATACAAGTTGTCAAGTCTCAGGCAAGATAACTCATCACGCGAGTGTGTTTCTGAACCACCTCTGTAGCGTTCAGAAATGTAGCATACTTGACAGGAAAGTAGTGGTGTTTAAAAACCCCTCTTACACTAATCAAAGGTGCCCTATTGAACGTTGTTATAATGCACTATCCAGGAACAGTATGCTCAATGACACTTTTAGGGGAATTCTGACGCTCTCATGACGTTTATCTCTAGAGTAGTAGAGAGCCGTACACCTGCCCTGCCTTAGGAATGTGACCAGGCAGGGAATTCCACCTTTTCAAGGACATACCATTTAGCAATGCCCCTTCTTGTCCTTGCTATTGGAGTCAGGCACTACAACTTATTGAGGATTTGAAATGTGTTGATTTAATCACGTCGGTGTCAGTCATTGTTAAATAGAATACAGCTTTATTGTCCATCGAGACAGACATTTATATTTGAGCTGTCTGTCTATTGTATTGTGCATCCCCTGTACAGCAATGCAGGCCAAACGCCAGCTGCCACACGTGATAACTGAAGATTTATTCAACCCGTATCTTATTCAACAATATTGCTAGTTATTACGTGTTTGTCGTACCACTGAACCAGTGTCTTATTCAACAATGTTGGTCGTTATCATGTGTTTGTTATACCAGGCAGGGCTGTGCAGTCGGCTGGAGAAGCTCTTTCAGGAAATGTTCCCCGACGCACCTGCCCCGCAGGTGGGGGAGGAGGTGGTACCCCTCAAAATCCTGCTGGAGCCTCCTGCGAGGTTACAGCAGGAAGTGCGTGAAATGAAGAGCAGTGTGCCAGACAATGGGTGAGAGAAATGCGCCCCTTTTAATTAGGGCTGGGACGATACCAGTATTGCAATATTTTTTCCATGGCAAAAAAGAAAACACAAAGCAAATCAAACTCTTTGATCCTTAAAAACCTGCTGTATGTAAAATATTGTGTACTATAGCTTGGAAAATAAATAAATGTGACTGGATGACAACATAATGGCGTTTGTTTCCAACATTAGGGCTGTTTTCCTAAAGAAGTTAAAACACTTCGTGTTTTGTTTCCTTGCCACGATGCTAACGAGTATTGCGATGCTAGTATCGTCCCGACCCTACTTTTAATCTCCTTACTATAAAGTTAGGCTAATATCCCATAACTACACACAATCTCATCAATACACAGAAAGACTCACCAGGTGTCAACTAATTTTTGGTCTGCTTTATCTTTTTTTATACAACAAAAATATACTGTTACTGTGTCTGTATACTATGCAGTCAAGACGTTTTTTTTTAACGTTCCTGCTTTGTCATCGTTGTCCATTGCTACAGGGTCGTGGGGGACGTGTTGTGGAGGCAACTGCTGGACATCCACGAGGCGTTTGGCCTGCGGCACCAGTGGGGCGGCTCGCACAGCAACAAGACACTACTCTGCTCCCTGGGCATCGACATTAGAAACATTGTGAGTTTTGCAGCCGGGTCACCAGTCATCACATTAGCTTTGTCCCAAATGGCACCCTATTCCCTATATAGTGCACTACTTTTGACCACTCTGGTCAGCCGTAGTGCACACTATAGGGAATAGGGTGCCATTTGGAACATGCCAGTCTCCCCCTTTCTGTGACCTTGTCCTTTTTTAAATTAATGGCTCTGTGAAAAAAACACTAACCGTGATTGTATTTCAGATGAATTGCGAGAATGTTTTGACTTCTCGTCTGTCTAATGGAATAAGGCTGTTTATAAGACTATTTGCAGAAGAGAGAGGAGGAATGATTGTGAAATGTGTTCTGTGTTTCCCCACAGCTGTTCACAGGTCAGAAGAAGCAGCCAGTGATAGTTCCCATGTATGCTGCCAGCCTGGTGAGTTAACTATTGGCTGCAAGGATGTATTGATCTCTCCCTAGTTCAAGATTAGGCCTTCAAACCACCCACTCACTCCCTCAATTGTTTTGCCCCTCTCGAAGAAACGGACCAAGAGACAAATGAACTCAAGGGTTATACAATTTTAAAAAACTGGGTGACATTTTTGTCAACTGGTTGCAAAACATTTTTCACTGACACATACAGTGCCAGTCAAAAGTTTGGACACACCTACTCATTCCAGGGTTTTTCTTTATTTTTACTATTTTCTACATTTGTAGAATAATAGTGAAGATATCAAAACTATGAAATAACACATGGAATCATGTAGTAACCAAAAAGTGTTAAACAAATCAAAATATATTTTATATTTGAGATTCTTCAAATAGCCACCCTTTGCCTTGATGGCAGCTTTGCACACTCTTGGCATTCTCTCAACCAGCTTCACCTGGAATGCTTTTCCAACAGTCTTGAAGGAGTTCCCACATATGCTGAGCACTTGTTGGCTGCTTTTCCTTCACTCTGCGGTCCGACTCATCCCAAACCATCTGAATTGGGTTGAGTTGGGGGATTGTGGAGGACATCTGATGCAGCACTCTATCATCACTCTCCTTCTTGGTCAAATAGCCCTTACACAGCCTGGAGGTGTGTTGGGTCATTGTCCTGTTGAAAAACAAATGATAGTCCCACTAAGCCCAAACCAGATGGGATGGCGTATAACTGCAGAATGCTGTGGTAGCCATGCTGGTTAAGTGTGCCTTGAATTCTAAATAAATCACAGACAGTGTCACCAGCAAAGCACCCCCACACCATAACACCTCCTCCTCCATGCTTTACGGTGGGAAATACACATGCGGAGATCATCCGTTCACCTGCACCGCGTCTCCCAAAGCCACTGCGGTTGGAACCAAAAATCTCCAATTTGGACTCCAGAGCAGAGGACAAGTTCCACCGGTCTAATGTCCATTGCTCGTGTTTCTTGGCCCAAGCAAGTCTCTTCTTATTATTGGTGTCCTTTTTTGCAGCAATTCGACCATGAAGGCCTGATTCACACAGTCTCCTCTGAACAGTTAATGTTGAGATGTGTCTGTTACTTGAACTCTGTGAAGCGTTTATTTGGGCTGCAATTTCTGAGGCTGGTAACTAATGAACTTATTCTCTGCAGCAGAGGTAACTCTGGGTCTTCCATTCCTGTGGCAGTCCTCATGAGAGCCAGTTTCATCATAGCGCTTGATGGTTTTTGCGACTGCACTTTAAGAAACTTTCAAAGTTCTTGACATTTTCCGTATTGACTGACCTTCATGTCTTAAAGTAATGATGAATTGTTGTTTTCTCTTTGCTTATTTGAGCTGTTCTTGCCATAATATGGACTTGGTCTTTTACCAAATAGGGCTATCCTCTGTATACCCACCCTACATTGTCACAACACAACTGATTGCCTCAAACACATTAAGAAGGAAAGAAATTCCACAAATTAACTTTTAAGAAGGCACACCTGTTAATTGAAATGCATTCCAGGTGACTATCTCGTGAAGCTGGTTGAGAGAATGCCAAGAGTGTGCAAAGCTGTCATCAAGGCTATTTGAATATTTTGATTTGTTTAACACTTTTTTTGGTTACTACATGATTCCATATGTGTTATTTCATAGTTTTGATTTCTTCACTATTATTCTACAATGTAAAAATAAAGAAAAACTCTTGAATGAGTAGGTGTGTCCAAACTGTTGACTGGTAGTGTATATCCTACAAATATATGATTGCAACATTCCGGGAACCTTCCCAAAATTCCCAGGTTTTAACCAGAATTTTTCAACCCTATACACATACCAGTATTTAGTACGTTTAGGATGTAACCCTGCCTCTCTGTTACCTAGGGCATGCTGGAACCCACCAAAGAGCCAGTAAAACCCATATCAGCGGCAGAGATGATCGCGTCCATAGCACAACAAGCACCTCCAGTGGCCCCAGCAGAGATCATAAGCACTAGTCCACCATACACAGCCCAGGTTGGGACTCCTAAATTGAATCACTATGGTCCTTTTGGGGCACAGTGTTTTGCATTGTATGTTTTTTCAGGCCTTTTAGATGCATTTCAGGCCTTTTTAGATGCATTTCAGGCCTTTTTATATGCATTTCAGGCCTTTTAGATGCATTTCTTCTCATCAGTAGTCAAATGAGTATATACCAGGGCTCTCCAACCCTGATCCTGGAGAGCTACCATCCTGTAGCTTTTCACTCCAACCCTACTCTAGCACACCTGATTCTAATAATTAGCTGGTTGATCAGCAGAACCAGGTTAGTTACAACTGGGGTTGGAGCGAAAATCTAGAGGAGGGTTGCTCTCCAGGAACAGGGTTGGAGACCCCTGGTGGTATATACTGTATTGCAGAGGAGGCTGGTGGGAGGAGCTATAGGAGGACGGGCTCATTGTTATGACTGGAATGGAATAAATGGAACCGTGTCAAACATATGGAAACCACATGTTTGACTCTGTTCCATTTATTCCATTCCAGCCATTACAATGAGCCCGTCCTCCTATAGTTCCTCCCACCAGCCTCCACTGCTGTATTGGCTGTAAGGCCAATTGTCACAACTGTATACAATGAATAGAGAGAGTGTGTTTATATATATGTGTTCTACGGTAATTGGTCTAATGTAGAACCTGAGGTGCTTTTCAAATAAGTTGGCCAAATGATTTGGCTGAGAATACTAAGGTTGAGTTCCTGCCCCACAAGATGTGCAGGCATTGCATCAACCAATGGTATCGTGCCACGTCATCGACTGTGCAGCCGGGCATCAGATGGCTCTGTCATATGGGTCGCGTTCCCCTGCTCAGACGGTGCATGCATCATCCAATGGTTTTGTGCCACATCTTCGACTGTATCATCGACTGACAGATTGCTGTAACATATGATGTTGGTTAGCTGGTACCTAAAATACCTATCTAGGCGTTGTAATATTGGGCAGGCGTCAGCAACGCCTGGGCAGAGGAACGCGCCCATGAAGTGGTAAGCTGATATGTTAAATACCTATCCAGGCGTTGTAAGATATGGCATCGGTCTGCTATGTAGTCTGGTAGGAACTCACCCTTAGACTGCTGAGTTGTTATAAGGGTAGAAGCCAGTGGAGGCTGCTGAGGGGAGGACGGCTCATATTAATGACTGGAGCGGAATCAGTGGAATGGCATCAAACCAAGTGTTTGATGTATTTGGTACCATTCCACTGATTCCGCTCCAGCCAGTACCACGTGCCCGTCATCCCCAATTAAGGTGCCCCCAACCTGTGGTAGAAGCAGTCCATTAGCAGGCTTCCTGACCACCTGCATAGGCGAATCACCTGTTGACAAAGCTGTTTGCTTTTACTGAGTGTCTCCACCCTCTTCTGAGCCTGTTTGTTCCTCCTCACCAGGAAGTGCTCCCGCCCGTCCAGTTTGACTGGAGCAGCAGTGGCCTTACTAACCCCCTGGACGGTAGGTCCCTCCCCCAAACCACCTGCTGAGATATGAACCGTTGTCCCCATTGGCTCTATCCAGAGCTAACCTATTCTTTTTTTTCCACCACTCAAACTGTTTTGTCCAAACACACAAGCAGCCTAGTCCTGTTTTTGCCTGTTGTCTTCCATTAACTTCCATTGGACAACATCATCTGATGTTTACTTCATCAACCATTGGTCATTACATGTTATAGTTTTACACAGAGGTTTTGTTGTAAGGACTATAGTAGACAGAAAATTCAATCCACATGCTCCAAGATTTTGTGTATTTCATTGCCATATTGGACCATTTCTGATTTCAGTTGTCATATCCAGATGCATAAACATATTTATCTCATCAAGTCTTTTCCTTATGCCTTTGTTGTTAGCAACAAATCCAATTATTTTGCAGTTTAGCTAAAATATCTGTATGGTTCATGCTACAAAGCCATGATGGCCATTCATACTTCAAAATGTCAAAGCAAATTTTTCATTAACCTGTAGATAGAATCTCACAATATTTTCTCATTAACACAGCTACGTCAGTTAGCTTGCCCTGGGTCATGTTCATTAGACATCAAACGGAATAAAACAAAGGGACTACCTGGACTTAAAAAACTCGTAATTTTCCGTTGCAAAATGTTTTCAAACGTTTCGTGCCTACTGAACACGACCCCTGTGCTCTTTCTTTGTAACTAATAACAATGACCAGATCAGCTGCATGTCTTTAAGTGCGTCTCTTTCCTGACTTCTTCTCTGTTATAACCCGCTGCCGCCTCGGTCTGCCTGTCCGCTATGTTGAATGTCAAGCGAGCGGAGGCTCGTCTCTGCTCAACCTCGATTTCTTTGGGCCCGTGGAGGACTCTGGCTCTAGCAGCTCCACCTCCATCCCAGGTCAGCACAGGAAACTCCAACCCCCTGACTGCCAGACTCTTTTTCATACATTTGTCTGAATCCCAAATGGACTGTTTGCCCCTACACCCTATGCAGAGACCGTAGAGGATTGGATAGGGGTAAACAATACAGTGATAATTCCACCTATCTAATCAGAAGGCAAGGTGGACCTACTACCATATATGGCTTACACCCATTGAATCCTCTGAGATCTTCACAAGGTGTAGAGGTCTAGGAG
Organism: Coregonus lavaretus; assembly: GCF_964263955.1. Classification (NCBI taxonomy): domain Eukaryota; kingdom Metazoa; phylum Chordata; class Actinopteri; order Salmoniformes; family Salmonidae; genus Coregonus; species Coregonus lavaretus. Next base: position 8,241,701 of record NC_139993.1, read on the forward strand.
TCAATTTGGGATAAGGCCTTATTCTTTCCCCGATTCCTCGTGTCCTCTCACCTCTCTGTCAAAATGCACTGGGGGAGGTCAGAGAGGAGGAAGCTTGGATCTTCTCCTCCAATAAGTGTTGGGAAAGAGGCGAGGATGGAGGGATGACGTGAGGAATCGAGGAATGACGATTGTGAAAGAGCCTCTGCCATACTCAGTTTCCTCTTCTACTACCATGTGTTTTAGATTTCTTCTTGTCTTTGCTTAGATACTGACCTCACTTAATCAAGGTCTTCTTTTTTGTATGTGTTAATATTACCAACTGAATCAAACCCTGAATCAGAATATCTCCCAAAATATTTGGGAATTGGCTACACTTAAGTGTAATAAAGTGCCCCCCCCCCCCCCCTTGTTTTGAGTGGAATAGTAGACCGTGTATGTGTCTCGAATAGCTCCCTATTTGGGATGCATCCAATATAATGTGTTTGTGTGGTTAGGTGTGGACCCGGAGCTGTATGAGCTAACCACCGCTAAACTGGACCCCAGTGGCTCTGGGAGCCGTGTGGCTGACGCCTTCGCCCGCCTTATGTCTACTATGGAGAAGACCAGCACCTCGACCAGGTTGGTCTATTACTGCACCTCGACCAAGTTGTTCTATTACAGCACCTCTACCAGGTTGGTCCATTACTGCACCTCGACCAGGTTGGTCTATTACTGCACCTCGACCAGGTTGGTCTATTACAGCACCTCGACCAGGTTGGTCTATTACAGCACCTCGACCAGGTTGGTCTATTACTGCACCTCGACCAGGTTGGTCTCCTACAGCACCTCGAACAGGTTGGTCTATTACTGCACCTCGACCAGGTTGGTCTATTACTGCACCTCGACCAGGTTGGTCTATTACTGCACCTCGACCAGGTTGGTCTATTACTGCACCTCGACCAGGTTGGTCTATTACTGCACCTCGACCAGGTTGGTCTATTACAGCACCTCGACCAGGTTGGTCTATTACTGCACCTCGACCAGGTTGGTATATTACTGCACCTCGACCAGGTTGGTCTATTACAGCACCTCGACCAGGTTGGTCTATTACAGCACCTCGACCAGGTTGGTCTATTACAGCACCTCGACCAGGTTGGTATATTACTGCACCTCGACCAGGTTGGTCTATTACAGCACCTCGACCAGGTTGGTCTATTACTGCACCTCGACCAGGTTGGTCTATTACTGCACCTCGACCAGGTTGGTCTATTACTGCACCTCGACCAGGTTGGTCTATTACTGCACCTCGACCAGGTTGGTCTATTACTGCACCTCGACCAGGTTGGTCTATTACTGCACCTCGACCAGGTTGGTCTATTGCTGCACCTCGACCAGGTTGGTCTATTACAGCACCTCGACCAGGTTGGTCTATTACAGCACCTCGACCAGGTTGGTCTATTACTGCACCTCGACCAGGTTGGTATATTACTGCACCTCGACCAGGTTGGTCTATTACAGCACCTCGACCAGGTTGGTCTATTACTGCACCTCGACCAGGTTGGTATATTACTGCACCTCGACCAGGTTGGTCTATTACTGCACCTCGACCAGGTTGGTCTATTACAGCACCTCGACCAGGTTGGTCTATTACTGCACCTCGACCAGGTTGGTATATTACTGCACCTCGACCAGGTTGGTCTATTACTGCACCTCGACCAGGTTGGTCTATTACAGCACCTCGACCAGGTTGGTCTATTACAGCACCTCGACCAGGTTGGTCTATTACTGCACCTCGACCAGGTTGGTCTATTACTGCACCTCGACCAGGTTGGTCTATTACAGCACCTCGACCAGGTTGGTCTATTACTGCACCTCGACCAGGTTGGTATATTACTGCACCTCGACCAGGTTGGTCTATTACAGCACCTCGACCAGGTTGGTCTATTACTGCACCTCGACCAGGTTGGTCTATTACTGCACCTCGACCAGGTTGGTCTATTACAGCACCTCGACCAGGTTGGTCTATTACAGCACCTCGACCAGGTTGGTATATTACTGCACCTCGACCAGGTTGGTCTATTACTGCACCTCGACCAGGTTGGTCTATTACAGCACCTCGACCAGGTTGGTCTATTACTGCACCTCGACCAGGTTGGTCTATTACTGCACCTCGACCAGGTTGGTATATTACTGCACCTCGACCAGGTTGGTCTATTACTGCACCTCGACCAGGTTGGTCTATTACTGCACCTCGACCAGGTTGGTCTATTACTGCACCTCGACCAGGTTGGTCTATTACTGCACCTCGACCAGGTTGGTCTATTACAGCACCTCGACCAGGTTGGTCTATTACTGCACCTCGACCAGGTTGGTATATTACAGCACCTCGACCAGGTTGGTCTATTACTGCACCTCAAAAATGTATGCATGCAGGGCCATGCACAGACCTTTCAGGGGGAAGGTGCTCAAAATGAATTTTATAATTCATATATAAATCATATCCCAAACATGAAATCAAATGAAATTGTATTTGTCACATGCACCGAATACAACTGGTGCAGACTTTACAGTGAAATGTTTGCTTACGAGCCCTTCCCAACGATGTAGAGTTCAAAAAATAAAATAGTAACACGAGGAAAAAAAAAACACAAGAATGGAGCTATATACAGTGTACCAGTACCAGATCAATGTGCAGTAATTGGGTAAGCAATGATGCTATAAAGGGGATAAGGGTCATATATTTGCCGTCAGTTAGAGCTAATACTTTTAAGTCAAACGTTACTTAGTTAAATTGCGAACAGACATAAACAACCACTGGTATTTATAGACATGCATGGCTGGAATTATTTTAACCACATTCTAGTTGTGACCCTTTGGAACAGTTGGTCCATTAGAGGGAGACAGATTTTCTAATGTCACTGTCGGAGCCCCTTACATCAGCATGCAGACAGGATGTAATAATAATATGCCATTTAGCAGACGCCTTTATCCAAAGCGACTTACAGTCATGTGCGCATACATTTTTACGTATGGGTGGTCCCGGGGATCGAACCCACTACCCTGGCGTTACAAGCGCCGTGCTCTACCAGCTGAGCTACAGAGGACCAGGATGTATATGGGAACGAAATAAACACATCTGTAGTAGCTTGCTACATCTTGGCTCTTACATCTTGGCTCTTTTTCAATTCTCTTTTCTTGATTCCTCGTGTCCCCCTTTTCTCCCCTCTGACCTTCTCCAATGCATCTTGAGAAGGAGGTGAGGAAAGAGGGCACAAGGAATCGAGGAAAGAGACATGAGAAAGAGGCGAAGCCCATGTGAATCTGACTGTGGCACATTCATTTAGTGAAGGATGAATGGATGTGTCCCAAATGGCACCCTATTCCCTATGCACCTTGGTCAAAGGTAGTGCACCACAAAGGGAATATGGTGCCATTTCGGATGCATCCCATGTGTGTGTATTCTCAAATAAAAATGGTGTCCCTCTCCTTCTCTCGGATTCTGCAGAAAGCCCCGGAAAGAGGAGAACTTAAGTGAGGAGGCGTTGAAGGTGATTGCAGGGCTACCAGACCTGTCCTTCATGCAGGCCAAGGTGCTGATGTTCCCCACCACGCTGACCCCCCTGGGCAGCTCCTCTGACCCCACACCCGACTGATCCACCACCCCCCTCCATTAATGCCCTTCTCCTCCTTAACACTGTCTGTCATTCTATCACTATATCATGAAGTTATCATTTTTGCTTCCATGCCATCATTGTTTTGTTATTTTCTCCCTTTTTATGTTTTGTTATTTTCCGTTGTAATCTTTTTAATCAAGTGAAGCATTTACTGATTGTCCTTGTGAGTGGAGAATGGTTAGTCAGACCTGGACTAGGCTAAGCCTGTAAAGCGAGCTTTGTCAATAGAACAAGAGAACATATTAAAATAGTTTGTTTAATTTATAGATCAAGGTCCTAGAGAGAGGCCGTTTGTTTATAATAGGAGAATCAATGTGTACATAATCAGGGACAAATTGCGTTGTTTTTTGAAGGTGGTTTTTACGTTTCTCATTGTGGTGGGCGTGTCAATTTTTGTCTTTGTGAGGAAATGAAACACTGGTTGAACCTCTTCAAAGCGAGGCTCGAATAAAGTGAAGTGGGATATACACTGAGTGTTCAAACCATTAGGAACACCTTCCTAATATTGAGTTGCTCCTCCTTTTTCCCTCAGAACAGCCTCAATTCGTTGGGGCATGGACTCTACAAGGTGTCGAAAGCGTTCCACAGGGATGCTGGCCCATGTTGACTCCAATGCTTCCCACAGTTGTCAAGTTGGCTGGCACACATATAAACAATCCGTCTCAATTGTCTCCAGGCTTAAAAATCCTCCTTTAACATGTCTCCTCCCCTTCATCTACACTAATTGAAGTGGATTTAACAAGTGACATCAATAAGGGATCATAGCTTTCACCTGGTCAGTCTGTCATGGAAAGAGCAGGTGTTCCTAATGTTTTGTTCACTCAGTTTGACTATACAACAAATATTATATATATATATAAATGACTTGAAACCACACTGCCTGCAAAATCCAGCTGAATGTTTTTTTCCCTGTTGTGTTGATGGCCTTAGTTTTTTTCTTTAGTCCTTTTACATAGGGCCTAGATTTTATCCTTAACTTGATTTCTTAACCCATGGCAAAAAATGCGCTGTTAATGTATACTCGTTCGTTAAGTCCGATTTAACTGTAGCTTGTCTTTCTTATGTCTCCCATCGGTGCAGTCCATCAACAGCCATGAAAATGGCGGTATGTCACAGACAACTGCGTTTTGTGTTGAATTCAATTCTTTTAACGTTTTTTTTTCTTCTGTTTTGGGTTCGGGTGGTAAAAAGAGGGGGATCATGTTTTATTGGTTTAAACCACTAACAGGTTGGAATGATTATATCAGTATCATATCAGTATAGCTGGTCTGAGTGAAGGTCGGCCTACATTAAAGGAATAAGGGACCAATTTCTGCTTCCATGTGTCTGGTTATACACACCTTTATGAAGTGCTTTTTTTTAGTTTTGCTGTCATTCTCGACCTATTTCTTTGTGATTTGTTTTGTTGTACCACTGTCAACCTGTTCCCAGGAGGATTTTGCACATTGTAAAGATGAAATGGATGTAATCATAGTTCACTGTGGCTTTAGACTATGTACAGTAAAACTATGGACTGTAAAATGTATGGGGAAAATTCCTATGGAAAAAATGAATAACTTGAAGAGCCTGTAAAAAGGTTAACATGCATGCCCGGGTTCTTTTCAGACTTTAAGTGTGTAAATTTACTTTTAGTGTACACAAGAAATTAAAATAATTTAAGAGAAAAAGTGCTCAATGGTCCTTCATGCTCCATTACTCCTCCCAACAGGGAACGAACAATTAATTCATATCCATACAAACTTGCCTTTTGTGCATTTTGTATTTAATTCCCTAAAACTCTTCTCTATTGAGTGGGCCTCATTTAAAACCAGGCCTAGAGAAACAATGTTCAAATGCTGTTTTAATTCATAGCCATTGGTCACAGTAGTGCTGAAAGGGGAAGTATGGGTAGCTGTGTGGTCTTATAAAGAGGACACAACACACTGGACTTGGGGCCAGGACTCCAGCCAGCTTGACCAGCAAACAATCATTCAACTTGTTTTATACAGGTAGTTTAGTCAGACTACCGAAAAGCCAATGCTTGGTATGTCTAGGGGTCCAAGGACTGCCCAAAATGTCCATAACCTGTGTACAGAAGACGTGCAAGTAAGAGTAAGCATGGACAGGTATGTACCCTGAGGCAGGTAGCTTAGCAGCTGAGCCACACAAAGGAGGTGTGGCAAGGAGGCTATCGAGGTGAGGACAGTCTTTCGTTTCCCTACTAACGAAATCACACACTCCTCAAACTACATCGGTTTCCGGGTCACGGAGGACAGACTTTTGCCCAAACGAGAGAACCCCAAGGAAATGGCAGACTAGGCATGCACTTCTCCCGAGTGGCGCAGTGGTCTAAGGCACTGCATCGCAGTGCTAGCTGTGCCACTAGAGATCCTGGTTCGAATCCAGGCTCTGTCGTAGCTGGCCGCGACTGGGAGACCCACGGGGCGGCGCACAATTGGCCCAGCGTTGTCCAGGGTAGGGGAGGGAATGGCCGGCAGGGATGTAGCTCAGTTGGTAGAGCATGGCGTTTGCAACGCCAGGGTTGTGGGTTTGATTCCCACGGGGTATGAAAAAAATTATGTATGCACTCACTAACACTTGTAAGTCGCTCTGGATAAGAGCGTCTGCTAAATGACTAAAAAAAAAAAAAGTAGTCCCGACTGTGGTATACCAGCACAGGCCACTAGTAGTCATGATGGGCACATTTTAGAGCAAAGGTATTTAGCTCTTACATTTTAGTCATTTAGCAGACGCTCTTATCCAGAGCGACTTACAGGAGCAATTAGGGTTAAGTGCCTTGCTCAAGGGCACAGACAGATTTTCACCTAGTCTGCTCAGGGATTAAAACCAGCGTCCTTTCGGTTACTGGCACAACGCTCTTAACCACTAAGCTACCTGCCGCCCTCTTACCGTACCTGCTGGTTCTGTGCTACCTGAAAATTAATTGCACACACCTGTTGTCCCAGATCGAAGTCCCTAATTAGATGGGAAAAATGAAAACAGCAGTGGATCTGGATTCGAGGTTATAGAGTGAGTATCAGTTCAAATGGGACACATGCACCGTCAATGAACAGGCTGAGAACTGTTGACATTTCATTTCAATTTATTGTATAAAATAAATCTACAAAAGTATAACTGCATTAAAGTCGTATGCACATTTATACATAAAAATAATCAGATATTTCCGACCAATTAATACATATTGCATAGAACAAGGCACAGATTCAAGGTCAGTGATAAAAATACAGCTGTTCTTGAAAACAGGTAAACTTAAAAATCGCAGAGATGACTGGAAACGACCACATTTGCTTCATTTTTTAAAATAAGTAATAAACAATAATGCAAAAGAATAGAAGAGGTAAGCAGCAGAAATTGCTTTTTGCCACTGACTGACAATAGAAATGCTTTGTTTTAAAGGCTTTGGATTACTAAATTCATCACTGACAAAGTTGTTGGCTAACTGTTTCCCGACTGATCGATTGCCGCAAACAGATGAGACATAGCCCAATACACACACACACACTGACTTACGGCATTCACTTCCCTGAAAAACAAAATGAGGGTAAAATATATTACACAGCATCTCTTCACACATTACTAGCAGAATTTCACTGCATGTTCTGTACAACCCAAATGTTAGTGTCATGTTTGAATAAATATGTGTACACCAGAAATTAATAATAATAAATAACTTCATAATCACTTAGTACAAATTATTTTCAAATTTCTTGATGTCTGCAAATGTGTTTGAACCTTACAAGGTTACCCTTGTATTTCACTTGATATCCTTTTGAGTCAGATCAGTTGAGATTCAAAACATGCCATACAGGAAAAGGAAACGTAGTCCATCTACAAATAGAAAGTTGAAAGCTCATACACAGCAGTATGATAAACTCAACTAACAAATTACGAATAACACATTAAAATATTGAAAAAACTTGAATGAGGCCTATGAAAAATCCAATAACATTGATAAGCTGTCCAGATACAAAATATTCTAAAAGTACCCTCAATTTGGACGCATCAGTGTATACCCATGGTGCTGTATGCAAAAGCTGTATATAAATTCACTCTTTGCATTTGGAGAAGAGAGACAATGTATGGCTGTGTTGATAAACAAACAAAAAAATGCTATAGAAATCAAGGAACATAGTAGTAGTACACAGACAAAGGCACTCAAATTGCAATCAAATAAAAGCATTCCATACAGTATTTTCAACATTTTGTTTCCATTTTGGAAAGGCGAGCACAATGCATGCACAGTGTAGTTAGAAAGTCTCTGGTGAAGTCTCGATATTACATTTTACAATTTCCGGACCCAAAGAATAAAATAAACAATGAACATTTCGCTGCCTACTGCACTTTTTATCCGGTTGGTCGTGTTCATTAGGGCACACCATAGCAAAACGCTTCGCAACAGAAATCCTAAATGAGCATTTCTTATTGGACAAGCACCTTGCCGTTTCACTCAGTTTTCCTCCGTTTTGTGCCTATTGAACACGACCCCGATGTCAGTCAAGACCCCACCAGGACTTCCATGATGTGGTCGAGCTCGGCCAGGTCCATTTTGAAGGGCTGGTTTTGGGCCAGAGGGGGAGAGCCCGCCCCTCCCCCACTGTAGCTGGACAGAGTCTTGACCAGGTCGTCCGCAGTGACCATGGGGGTTGTTTTGGACACCCCCAAGTTCGGGGGTATTGAAGAGGCGCCGCAGGGGTGGTTAAAGTCATACATGGAGGTGTCGATGTCCGTGAACAGAATGTCGTCCAGGGCAAAGTCAGTGAGGAATCCCCCGGAGGAGGGCGACATGTCTGTGGGGGCGCTGGGCGGGGGGAGCGGGTCTGCCGACATGGTTTTTGCAGCCTGGCTTTCGTCGAGCAAAAGCGACTCCTTGTCCTTTGGGCTGTATGTCCTCCCTTCCTCTTTCACGTCCATCCCTGCTGGTAGAGAGGGTGGGGGCTGGGGTGAAGGTGGAGGAGACAAAGGTAGGGAGGAGGTAGTAGAGGTTGTCACTGCGATGGGGCACAGCTCCTCGATCTCCTCCAAAGCTGAGGAGAAGCTGTCCTTGGCGGGCGGCGGGGGAGGCGCTGACGGTCTCTGGGAGAGAGGGTGGTGACCCAGGGGGTGGGGTGAGGACGGCGGCAAGGCGAAGAACAGTGGCGGGTCGTCCTCCAGGAGAGAGGCCGGGGTCAAACCAGAGTCCAGCGATGACAGCGGCGAGAGGGGCGGGGAGAGAACGCCGCCAAATGCGGATGACGGAGCTTCGTGGTAGCCCTCGTCCTCGGTGACGTTCGGCACCGGCGGCGGGACGGAGAAGAAGAGTGCGCGCAGCCCCGCGCCGCCCTCCTCTTTGAACTCGTGCTGGATGCGGCGGATGACGTTGTTGATGAGCACGCGGCGCTGCAGGGCTGGCTCGGTGGCGGGCGTCCGCGACGGCCCATACAGCTTCATCAGGGAGATGTTTAGCACCGTCTGGCGCTGCAGCGTGTAGTTAACCCTCGAGTGGCTGCCCGGGGCTCCGGCCGCTGACGTGAGGAGCGCCTTGCCCTCCTCCAGGCCGTCCTCATCCAGTTTGCGCTTCACGCCGTTACCAAACATATATCTGTGGGAGAGACCAGAAACAAGGTGTCAGGAGCAAAACATTGCATATCATTGCTTTTTCTTCATATGTGAAAGAGTGAGTGGTAGTCAGTAAGGCACAGCTACGTGAAATTATGACTGCTAGAGACGTACCACGTCAAAACCAAGTGAGATAGATGCCAGTTACACTTGTATGTGATATATGAGTGTTTAAAATGAACAAACATCTGTGAGGGGGAAAAGCCCTCATTCATAGTTTTATCAGCAATACAACAAGCGGAAAACATCCACTTCTCACTCAAACAACACAAGTTTCCTGGAAGCAGAGGGGCTTCCTCGCAAACTGTGACAAGAAATGAGACGAGCAAGCAGCGAACACACACGCACAGCGTCACAGCGTATTGGGAGGGGGGGTTGGTGTCAGCTGACCAGCTCACGTGAGGTGGCATCAACTGACTAGGTGGGTGGCAGCAAGTTCTGACAAAGTGGAAGCGTCCCAAATGGCACCCCATTCCCTATATAGTGCACTACTTTTGACCACAGCTCTATGGGCCCTGGTCAAAAGTAGTGCACTAAATAGGGAGCCATTTGGGACACAACCAAGCTCCCAACTGAACCACCTGACTCAATCAGAACACGGCGCTAACAGACGTGTCAGCACAGGAAACTACTGACTTCCTGCCTGGAAACAGCACAGAACACAGGCAGAAATGGACCTGCTGTTTTATCGATTTACGCGTTCAAAATTGTCACATTTGGGCTTACAGAAATATATAAGTCTTGGTCCCATGTTTCATGAGCTGAAATTAAAGATCCCCGAAATGTTCCATACGCACAAAAAGCTTACTTCTCTCCAATTTTGTGCACAAATTTGTTTACATCCCTGTTAGTGACCATTTCTCCTTTGCCAAGATAAATCAGTACATCCAACCGGCCTCATGTGTAACCACGCCAGCCCAGGACCTCCACATCCGGCTTATTCACCTGCGGGATCGTCTATATTTTGTATTATTATTTATTTTTTGTATACATTTATTGACATTTACAGACACACAGCACAACATAACCGGGCCCATTCTAGGTAGGAAAGGAGTAAAATGTATAGATAATTATGATCTTGGCAGATCGAGGTGGAGTTTCTGTCATATCCATTACAACTCATTCACTCACCTCCCTTATTTCTTGTCAGCCTGTCTTTCTGAGATGAGAAACAGATAAAGAGGTCAGAAAACAACGAAGGAAAAAATATTCTACAGTATCATACACACTAGGCCAGGGGTTCCCAAACTTTTTTAGCCTACGACCCCATTTTGATGTCTGAGAATTCTCGCGATCCCATCCATGTGGGGGAAAAAAAGTGTAATTAACAGCCAATGTTTACTTTTTTATTTAGGGCTATGGCAATCAATTGAAAAACATTCTCACAGTATTTCTGATTGTCTTCTCAACTCACCATCACATACTTTTAATGTAGGGCTATGACAGTCAATTGATAATTTGTCTGACATAATGCATCTTCTCACCACCACTAATGAGATGGGTGTGCTTAAGGCATGTTGCGTCAGAGCTTCTCAAAGTCAGGGGGCGTGGTCGCACCTCATCTCTGCAGTCACATCCAACCTGGATCGACATTTGGTTTTAATGCAGACGAGAGCTCTGATGGCGCTTTCAAGACAACTGGGAACTCTGAGAAATATGGAGGTGAAATCATGACGTCAGTGATCTTCAGTTCGGACAGTCGGAGCTCTAGAAAGAGGCCCGAGTTGGAATTCCGAGATGGATGACCGTTCAAATACATTTCCCCCCCTCCCCCACTTTAGAAAGACTAGTTCTCCAAAAATAATTATTTTATCTGAATCCACTGATTTGGTCACTTATCTGTAGAATGCTTTTGTATTTCCCCTGCATACTTGCATTCAGTTCATTCAGTTTCCCAAATATGTATGTTACATAGGCAAGGAGCCATTTTCTTTTCATCAACCAAGTCGGTTTTATTTTTTACATCCATTGTGAATGACAACAGTTCCTCTCTCAATGCGAAATAATCTTTCCAACACTCCTCCTCGATAACCACCAAGCCTTGGTGTGAAATAGAACATTGTCATGCTTTGTTCCCATATCTCCACATAGTTTTGTGAACAGGCCTGCATGCAGTGGATGTGGTTTGATGTAGTTTACAATTGAAGTTACCTGCTACACTAAATATATCTCTGAGTTCTGTGCTCAGCTCTTTTGCCGCCAGTTGCTCTCGGTGTATCATACAATGCGTCCATATGGCAGAGGGAGACACATTCATAACTAGACTGCAGAGATGGAGCCCCCATCTGTGCAAAAGCCCATCATTCGATCCCATGGAATCTGTTTTTCGTCAATTTAGCCACGCAGCACACTTAACATCCCCTGTGATGTTTCATGCTCGGGAATCATGAGACAGAACAATATGTCCTTGTGAATAGCATCCCCCGACATGTATAGCGAACAAAAGTCAATGCATGGACATCTCGGCCTTCACACACTGTTTTCACCATATCAATTGCGGCCGGTTAGATCAAAGTCTCAGCAATAGTGTGTGGTTTCATAGCGTAACAGGCCTAGCCATTCACCGTGGAATGATTCAAGTGCAACGACCAAGTGCGGCGTCCTCTGGTTGTATTGTATCTTTCAGATTATAATAATTTTCATTTTTAAGGTAAACTACATTAATGATTGAGATAAAGACAATATCATAACATATCTTTTTTTTTTTTTTCAGGATTTGGGAAATTCTCCACAACCCTATTTTCATGTCAGGGACCCCTAGTTTGGGAACCGCCGCACTAGGCACTAGAACGCCTCCTAAACTGTCACCTAAGATGGAGCACAGAGCACACCTCTCTTGCAGTGCATTGTCTCCCTGGCACGTGTAACTCTACCCTGATACATAAACTACTGCACACAGCCTGCGAGAGACTCGCCCTTTTCAGTCTGTTGTGTAACGTAAGCTACCATCATGAAAGCCAGAGCAAAAGAGATTCACTATCGCATTTCCAAACCGTGTTCTTGTAGAGAACATTGATGTGTGTGTGAGAGTGAGTGAGAGAGAGAGTGTGTGTCTCAGCTTTGCTTAGAGACACACACGCCAATTGGACTCTGAACACTGTGAGCACACCAAACCCCCCCTGAGGGCCCACACACCGAGGAAGTGCATGCGCGTGGCTGGGGAAAGCCACCTCCACACTCGCCTGTTACCATGACGAATACAGTCAGCTGGGAATCCAGAGAGAGAGGGAGGAGGGACGGATGAGGTAGGAAGGAGGGACAAGCGAGGGAGGAAAGAAAGAACCTAAATGTTTCTCCAGTCAGGCTGCCATCACTATAGCAGCTGGTGCTGCTGCTTGGATATGGAAGTGGAGGTGAGAGAGCAAGTTGTGTGTGTGCAGTGCACATATGGAGTGCATCCCAAATGGTCCCCTATTCACCAGTGCACTACTTTGATGTTGGCAGGCTACATTTTGTAGTAGTTCCCTCGCTGCAAATACTATGCCTCCACATACCTCCCCCACTCAGTAAAATTATTCATCAGCCCCCTATTCCACCCCTGCTCTGTTCACTTATTCTTTTCACACGTGGGGCCCTTCGAGGCTGCCATCTGCTGACACTGTCTGAAGACTGGTGCGAGATGGAGAGAGAGAGAGAGAGAGAGAGAGAGAGAGAGAGAGAGAGAGAGAGAGAGAGAGAGAATAGAGAAGACTGACAGGGGATTGTGGGTGACGGGAATAACAGGGTGACAAAGAGAAAGAGAGGAAAGGAAAGTGAAAGGGAGAGTGTTTTTGAGATAGAGAGAAAACAATAGAGCAGCAATATAGTAATAGACACACCTTCCGTTGACAAAACAACACAAAAGTGTCCGATTACAACAGCATTCCGGCCACACAGAATGCTTTCTTTCACTCCATACTCGCAGCAGGCTTACAGCGATGGCACTCAGATTACACTCAGATTGCCTCGTCCCAATGTCCACCCCTCGAGCACATGACCACTTTAAACTCATGTCCCGACATGAACTTCTTGGCTCTCCAAGAGCTCTCTGTTCCGATACACCAGGGTCGTATTCATTAGTGCACACCGTAGTGCAACATGTTTTTACGGAAAAAACGAAAACAGGAGTTTCTTATTGGACAAGTTCAGGCAGTCCCTCCCCGTTTGCTTCCTAGTGAATACGACCCAGCATGTTATTGATAATTATTCAGTAATGTTATTTCAGCGTGTACTTCCATGAAGTGCCAGGGATTTGTAGAGCCCCATCTGGGACAAGGTCAAAATGTCATTGGATTTTTTTTTTTTTAGGGTGGTAGCAGGCAGCTGCGTGCCTCACATACTCAGCAGGCATCGTCATCCTGAGGAGGGTCTCGGTTGTACACCAATTTCTAATACCAACTCTGCAGTGCACACTTAGGCTGGAAGAGCAATTCCAGATCCTGCACCTTTCTCAATGGCACACAGTGCAGCCTGCACCTGAGATTTCAACCCTCATTCATCAACAAGCCTAATCATTCTATTTTCCACACTATTTCTTTCAAGTTCTTCCAAACATCCAAGTCCTTCAAGACTGCAGTAAAAGTTAAACACATTCATATTCGGCATGCAAGTATTTTCAGCCTTGATTTTGCCCAAAAGGTTCCTGGAAGAGAATAATTGTATGCCAGGTTGAAAGACAAGATTCACTGTTTGGCTCTGGTCATGCGAGAAACCACACTCAGAAGCTGGGCTGGCCTGGCATTAGGGTTGTTTGCCCAGGTTTCTCCAGCAGGCAAGTGGATGCTTGTAGCACTGATTTTCTGGGATTGTTTGGAAGAGACTCCGACTGCGTCTGAAACGACACCCTATACAGTGCACTACTTTAGACCAGGGCCCTGGACAAAAGTATTGTACTATATAGGGGATAGGGTGCCATTTTAGACAGACCTTGTTTGGAAGAGAGGCATAGTTATAGAGAGTTATTTTGATTGATCACCTAGAGGGGGATTTTGGAGCCAATTTGGCTGAAATATTTAGGTGAACTTCAGCCCTCCTGCTCGCATATTAGAAGAAAAATAAAAAGAGGAACAAACAGTGTTTACTGGAAACCAGAGCAGACAGAGTCAAGGAAGCAAAGGTGGACTTCAGTCACGGAGATGGAATGCTCCGAGTCTGGTAGTAGTGTGGACTGTGTGTCTACCGCAAATCTGGGCAGATTCCTTGTGGTTGTTCGTTGCATGTTGGTAGCCCTTTGGTGGGTTTCATACTATTCTTTTTCATATTTTATTAATGCCTCAATCCAATTCTTTGGTGTTTTGATGGGCAATTAATGTACATGTTGTTAAAATCTTTAAACATCATTATTAAAACAAATTAAGGAAATGTTGCATTAGGCCTCAGAGTTGAATTGCGGTATAATAATTTCCAATGCATGCAACGGAACTCTACAAAAAAAAAAAAAAAAATCCATATTTCCCTGCGCAAATATGAATGTCACTCAACCCTGCAGTTGAAATGCAAATAACACTTTGCACTGTTAGGTTCCTACAAGGCAGCAGCCAGAACTAGCCCTTTTTGCCACCCACATCTCTGAACCAGTGCTAAACTATTTAGAAATCTGAACAGCAGTAGTTAAAACCTTTACAAAACAATAAAACAAAGAAAGAGGGCTGTATCAGATTAATTCAGAGGCCCCATTCTCCCAGTCAAGTCTATATAAGTATGGCGTACTCATGAACTTTTAGCCTGAACAGTTTGAAAAGGCATGTAGGCTTCTATTTTCTAAACTACTAGTTTAGCTTCCAGGAACTATGGCTCATCATATTCCTGTAACAGGTGACAATGAGTCACTCAAACAACAATTAGAACGTGATGACCAAGTCAATATCTGATGAGTCACGACAAAGCTAAGGGCAGGTCTCAAATGTATAAACATGCACCATTACATAATGCTCCTGTACTTACAAAGTAGCAATTGTACTGGGACCCAAATGAACCGCAACGTTTTCAGTGTACAAAGTTATATTGGTGTGAAGCTCCTCCTCCCACTCCCTCAACGACTTACATGCCACCAAAAAGTTGTTTTGTAGCCTAGGCCCTATGTTCACTGTTGATATGACATGGCTCTAGCATTTGGAACGAAACTTAGTCGCGTGGGTGTCACTTGCTTTTTCAAATGTCAGAAAAACATTATTCAACAGGCAGACGGACTACAGGAAAAAAGAGGCAGACATTCCCACTACTGGGGCATTAAGACTGCGGGAAATTGTATGGATGACTAGCCTACTAACAACGATTTGATTTATTGATAAATCTTTTAAATGTAATGGTTTGGTTTTTCTGTAATGCCAAAACGCATGCTTCGTCAATTCACTGTATGAACTGTCACTGACGTATCACTGTAGCTGTCACAACAGCTGCCCTTGACCTCCAAAGGCAAACGCCACAGATAGCCTATGGCTGTGATGGGGGCGCCATAGCCTACTCACCGCCACCTGCCACAAAGTACTCAGTCGGCTCTTCACTGAACTGGAGACTTAATAACAATATTACGTTCTCGTTTCGAACATTAGGGCCTCATTCCACATGCGATAATGTAACAGTTGCAACATTATAACAGACAAGTAGCAAAACGTAACAAAAAAGCCACTCAGACGGCGGCGCTTTCGCTCTCGACTCAAGACACAGCAACAATAAAATGCGACAAAATGTTTTTTTTTTTTTATATAGATAATGGCAAACAGGTAAATAACCGCTAATAATTCATTGATACGTAAATCAACGCATAATTATTCCACGTTGAAGCGTGTTTAAATAATCCTAACAGTGGTAAAAGCAACGCAATCATAAACTTACCACATGTAGTTCCAGCAAGGGTTTCAAATCCTGCATCGGGGTCAATGTGACGCCAAGAACAGAGGATCTACAACGAGGAACACGGGACATCGAACTCTTCGCCGTCGACGTCTATACTTTCCTTTCTCCGCCGCGGTTTTCCAAAATAGCCGTGGAGCTCTACACAATGGCGAGATGTCGAGGAGACCGATGAGTCTAGTCACAGACAACTACCGTTCACTGAACAGCAAGACAGGCACTGCCTGAGCAATTTTTTTTTTCTTCCGATAGACATACAACCACACTGGCTAGGAATGACGTAAAGTGAAGATACGCTCTGAAGGGACTGAGTTGACTGGTACCGTGGCACACGCCTCGCCCCCATGTAGCTTGGGAAGCCGCTAGTGGGCGCAAAGCATCTCCATTATTGTCTGGGCTTAATGTGCCCAGCCGGTAATACACTAGTGTGCCCCGGCGAACGGTTTGTACTTAAAACATTCTCCATTCAGGCTGCAAAGGCTTCGATTTCCTCCTTAACTCGAATTAATGTCGAGAAGGCTACAAAAAACGGGGAATATATGCGTACTTTCCTTATGAAACACCAATTTCCCCCACCATGCTAGAGTGGCTAAATGCTAGTCCCAGATGTTGGGTATCACGTTCAGCCAATCAGGTTGCAGCAGTCTGTTTTTTCACCCCTAACCTAACATAGCAGCGTAAAAGAAACAGGGATAGTTTCAAAATAAATGTTGTGCTTACTGAACATAGTTTTAAATGACGTATTGGATTTGTTGCCATGAACTCGTTTACAGAACATTATTCCGTTTTAATAAGATTAAACATTTATGAAGTGAAATTATAAAGTTACAATTTGATTTAGAGTAGAATGTATTTTTTAAACCCAGATGCAATATGCAATTAACGTAATGATTGTTTTGTTTGCAGGTTTATTAAATGATAATTTCATAAATGTGTGCAATCTGAAAAGTGTATTTAACAGTCAATTAATTAAACAAATTGGATCAGAATGCTTTTACTAATCACCCTATTTCTCTCTCTCTCTATGCCTGAGGACACCTTGGCCTGATGATTCCTCCTGCCTTTGCCTGTCCCAAATCTACCGGGTCCTGCTGCTGACTACCTGGCGTGCCCTGGACTGATCCCTGACTATTATGCCCTTTACCACCACACCCACATACCTAACTAGCTAACTTAATTGCATATTGCATTTTATTTCGAAACTATCAGACCAGGGCTGCAGTCCAAACACGATATGTTTACCCCCTCAGCCCTCGCGCTAGCCACTTTCCCTTGGGGGAATCCACGTCAAAACCGGATGCAGTTTGATTGCCATCTTAAGTGGAGGCCCTAATGTTGCCCACTCCGCCATCGATTTAGCTCGAGGGAGCAAGTGAAGAACTTTGATCACTTGTGGGGAACTGTAGTCACGTGTCATACTCCGGTGCCCGCGAAGTGTCAAATTTAATCAACAAGACTGCATTTTCGGCATGTCAGACAACATTATTAAGCTATCTTGCAACAACAAAAAATATAGAGATGACATTGATTTTAGCGTTGGAAAATTCGCTTAGTATCGTAGTGAGGACCAAATAAAACGTAGCTAGCTTCATAAATATATTTTTGGGAATTCTGAAATGTATTGGAATAAATGACCAAACTACAAAACTAGCTAGCAAGCTATGGATAACTGTAGCTAGTTAGCAACGTTAGTAGCTTTAGGTTGGCTGTTTTTAAGCTCAATTTCAAGATTTCCACCAAGGACGTTGGCTCTCTGATCATCACTCTTCCTCGCTTGGGCAAGGTACACTCGGATGTGACGATGTAAAACGTAATTCAAGAGTTGAGGGTTTAGGGCCAAGGGCTGTCTACTTTGAATTTGGACTGCGGCCCAGAGGTTCGGTTCGTTTTACGCCTGCTACATTAGGTTAGGGGTGAGAAAACAGAATGCTGCAACCTGATTAGCTGAATGCGATATGCAACGTTTGGGACTAGCATATATCCACTAGCATGGTTGTGGAAAATGGTGTTTCATAAAGAAAGTACGCATATTTTCCATTCCCCCACCGCCTTCTAGCCATTAAATCGAGTTAAGGAGGAAATCGAAGCCTTTGCAGGCAGAATGGAGAATGTTTTAAGTACGAACCGGTCGCCGGGGTACACGAGTGTATTACCGGCTTGGCACATTAAGCCCAGGCGATAGTGGAGATCGATAGCGCCAACTAGCGGCTGCCCAGGCTACCCCATATTCACTGACCAGACATATATATAATAGCCTAAAATTAAATAACTCTATAACGTTGGATTTTGTTGCGCTAGTGTAAATATCCTAGGCTAGCCTATAGATCAATACTCATTGTGTGTGTAGGCAGCTTTCAGGCAGAATAATAATGATAACATGTAATTGAGAGAAACAGTCATAGCCTATTCTTGTGAGCATTCTCTTGTCAACTAGTCTTGCTGTGAGTGAGCAACCACAACTATGTAAGGCATCCAAGCTATTCAACATTAGACATCTTGGTATTAGCCAGTGCAATATTGTAATGCATTCTTTCTATGTTCGCTGGGAAAATTAAATGTGTTGACAATGTTCACTCCTACAACGTAGATCTAATGTACATCACAAAGTGTATTACTATTACCTCAAAGTGTTATTTGTGGCATTATAATGCTTAGAAATCAAACCAGCAACTTTTTCTGAAACTGTCAAAATAGTTTTTAGTCAATTGCCATCTGTCACTCTGGCAACAGCTTCTCCATTGACAACTGGAGACAAATTTCAATTAGTCAAACAGGTTAGAACTATGCTGCAGCAGAGAGCTTCAAAGACAAACACATGGCCACATGTCCAAAACACCCAGGACATTTAAAACAGATAATAGAGCATAAGCAAACTGCAGAAATAATCATTTTTATCAAGGGATTTATCAAATGCTTATATGCCCAAAATGGACGCGGGTCGTTATGTGGCTTTGCACACACCTTTGTATCTGTGTGAGTGCAGATGCTCATTTAGGAAAGAATGATGTGAGCGCCATACTACTCCATTCTCTGGCATCTGTTCAATAATGTGGTGGTTATCCCCGAGTTAGGCAGAGCATGACATAATTGCAACCAGATGGCAAGAATAAAAACCGGAGGACTCTCCAACACAAGCAGCTGATTCCCTTCAAATTAATGCAGGAGCTGAAGATATGGCATTCCCATCTTTGACCAGTGGAACCCATTCTGAACATTGGACTGGTTCAAAGTTAAGTTTAACACCTCAGCGTAAATCAGCACAAAAGCCAAGGTTAAAAGTTAAGGCCAGAAACACAGTACATGAGTACTAACTAAGGGAAGTCAAGTGAATGTAGTAAAATTTTAATAAATAAAATGACAATGGCCATAAGGGCCCTGAAAGCAATGGCAGTGCCACAGCTGGTAAACAGTCGTGACAGAAGGGCAGCAGTAGTCCGGGCTAGGGGTATTGCTGTCCCTCCTAGGGGCAAGAGAGGGGGGGCTGGGTTGCCAGTTGTGAGCAGAACGAGCACTGCTCTCCTATTTTGGGCCTGGCACCAGTTGATACAGGGCTGCAGGGCTCCTGCGGTCATCATGGTCTCTCTCCCCTCTCACGTTTCACCCGACCGTTCGTCCATCCACCCACAGACAGACGGACCTGAGACTGTACAGAGAGCTGCCTTATGACTTCAACCCCAACCCCAATCAGAGCCCATGCAGGAAATGGACATCTCGTTATACATCACTCGTAATTACACGTGGAAACGAAATTAAGCTGAATGAAAGACGCAGCCCTGAGGGATGCCTACCTTTTGACCCGCCAATAGTTAGCTTCATAAATATATTTTTGGGAATGTCTAATCACAACAACCATGATGGTACTGGAGCAGAATGGAGAGGCATGGCGAGAGACCGAGACCTCTACTTTGAGAATGATGTTTCTTGTAAGCATCTGGAAGCAATTTTAGTACAGGTTAGAGAACGGAAGGGGGTGAGGAGAAGATGCAAGATAGTGGTTGAAGTTGCGGTCTCTTGCATACAAGACGGCCATATTACATGAAACTGTCAAGAGTATGACATAAGATATAAATGTCAATAAAGAAAATGCAAGATGGTGGGAGAAGTTGCTACATCTGACAAACAACACACCCATATTTCATGGAACTGCCAAAGAAATAAGAGGTGTCAATTAAGGCTCCTATTTTCTGCATATATCCTCCAGATTTAGTTTTGCGTCAATGTTTGGCAGATCATGGGTCAGTTCTTTTGGGCCTCTTACTTACAACATAGACTCTCTGGAGCCGGTTCCACCACATAGAAAAGCATACGACTGGCACCCGGGCACTATTTGAGTTTACCCCGTTGCTAGGGATATTGAAACAGACCCCCCTCCATAACGGACCGCCAAGGTTGCCAATTAGCTCCCGAAACCCCATCCAACCCATCTCTTCCTCCTCCTGCTCTGAGAGAGAACACTGAGGGAGGGCCGCCAGGCTGGGATCAGGAAATGAACGGCTGCAGTTTTTTTAAGGTCGGCTCCTCCGCCGCGGGCATCCATCCATCACTGTGTTTTTCTTTCTGGTTTTTGTCTTGCCTGGCGAGGAACTACTAGGAGCTATTTCAGAATGATACAGTATCGCAATTGGCTTTATTGAGAGTAGCTAAAAGAGAGGGAGGGGGTAGGTCTCGCATGAAAGGATTAAAAGCCAAAGAAAGTCTAGCCAAAGAAGACGTAAAAACTTCTGTAACGGAGGCCTCCAATTTAAAGTGGGGCCTGGATGGAATGAGTGTGTAGATGCTGAGGGGGAAAAGGGAGACATGTCTTTGATTATTTAGCACTCACTGTGAGGTGAATGAAATGGTGAGATAGCTAGTGTACATATTTGATTAATCACCCCCCCAAATGCTTTCACTGGAGCACACTGTACATGCATGCATGAACAAGCGGGTCGGGCACTGACATACCTCAAGCTAATAGGCAGCTCAAGTCATACATTTCATCACTGCTGCAAATTGCAAGATGCCATCGTGGCAACTCGCTTGCTGGTGATAAGCTTCTGACCAAAGCAGCTTTAAACTACATAAAAAGATACATGTATGGTGAAGTGTATACATATGTAGGTTATGTAAAAACTCAAGTCAACAGAATTGTTGTTCATCATGTAGCCGGCGACAAGAAACCAGGTATCTTTTCTTTGCTCATCTTTCCCTACATAGCCTGGCTCCAAAAAAAATAGGTGTCAATTAAGTTTAAAAGGCAGCCTTGTCAAATAAACAGGCACAATTTACGTTTAGTCTAACAGTGAATACAAGGAGGCTGAGTAGCAATACAATAATGAGTGTTCCAGGCAAAATCCTTCAAAGGCAAGTAGTTGTACTGTTTACTCACAGTACTATAGCAAAGACCAAAAGTCAACCGCTTGAGAACAGATGCAAAACACCTTTCTTAGTCACAATTCTAACAAACAGAAACAGTCACTACCGGTAGTCTAATTCACTGAGTTGTCCATGCAGACTTGTATTATATGTCAGTCATTTCAGGCTGCTTCTAATTCTGATTCATCCGAAGAGAATCAACTCTGTGCTCTGCTGCACACTTGGCCATTGTTCAGAAGGGCATCAGGCATTCAAATGGGACCCGTCTGGCCAGTAGGGCAGCATGCTGTTCAGTGCTCACTGGCTGGCTGACACACAGTCCCCAACACCTCTCACTCCATTTGATGATGTTACACTACAAAGTGTGGCCAAAGCCCGTCTCAAGTGCACAACTGCCGTCTAGGCATGAGTGAAAGAACCAAGATTGACATAATGGAGGCTTGATTCTCCATCTCTTCTCCACAAATCCAGCTCCAGTTCCCCCTTTTTGCTGTAGGTATTGTCTGAGTGAACTTCACACATGGGCTGACTAGCGCCCTCCCTATCCTCCCCCACCCCTCTCTCTGTGTATTTTACCTTCAGGGCTTCTTCAGTAGATCGGGTGAAAGGCTGCAGACCCTCTACAGCTGTCACAGATGCTTTCCCCCTTCCATTGCCCGGCAACCAAGAACAAATAAAGCCAGCAAACAGTCCCCCCCCTCCCTCTCTCTTGCGCCATCAACTCTAACCCACTCCTCAGCGCCGTTGCTGCTGCTCCCCATCCCAACGCCCACTCACTCCCTCTGAACCTCACACCAAAACATCTAGCCCTTTGTCCACGCTGACCGGCTGAATGTATGTTTTTTTTCTCACTTAAAAGCAATTTGGGGTTATGCCTTGGAAAAAGAGAAGACTCCAGTTCAACAGCTAAACAAGAGGCCGGCTTCACACTGCCTTTTACTATACTCCGTTGACATAATTACAGGGGTCTTGTAGAGGGGAGGAGGGGGAAGGGAGCATGCCAAGCGGTTAAGAGTGTGCCCTTTCTTCTGCCTGGGGCCTGTGTGTGAGAGAGGCCGGCTGGGGCACATTTACAGTGGCGGGCACCATGCCACCGCGACTGCAGCGCTGATGAGAGGGCCAGATGTTAATCAAGCGGGCACACAATGGGTACCAATTACGGGATGATCTGGTGGATGCTCTACGTTGGGTATGATACTAATTCTATGACAAGGTTGGTGTGAAAGAATAGATGAAGGGTATCGATCACAGCCACAAAACAATGCCTTTGTCATGGTCACGGACGTCAACGTCACATGAACTCAGATAACCGTTCAACATAATAGAACGCCATGGAAAAGCCAATGTAATTCATGACAGCTGTTGAGGATGTGTAATCTAATTACTATTCCAATGAGGGCCAATTCAAAGTGATTGATTTGAAATTGCCCTTAAATCAGATTTCAAGAAGTCCCAACTACTGGGAGACAGACCGTACAGCTGCATACATGAACTAGGCCACCTAATGCTGCCCTCCACTGGTACAGACCTGTACCAGATTCAGTGTTGCAGTTTTTTCTTACTGGGTCCCTATGTGTTACATAATGTTAAAGACATGCTCCGGAACATTGGCGACTACTAAGTATTTTTTAAACCACCCGCTTTGGGCTGGATGTGTCAATGTGTAGTTCATACATGCATAATGTACTAGCAGAATTACTGTCTTAAATCCCCAGTTTGTTTTTCTGGAAGCTGTGCTGCGCCATTTCCCCCCCACGTGGGCCAGCCCCCTAGCATTAGACTTCAACCAATGAGCTTCAGCTCCTCGCCATTTGAGTGACAGCTAGCAAGAGGAACATCATGCACACACAGCAGAGCGAGAGTAACGACGTGGTGCACAAATCTGCACGTTACGTAGTACACCATTTTTAGGGACCACTTTTGGCCCGTGAGCGCTACTTTCAGAATTACTGGCTAAAAAGTCTATAAAAGTACCGGAGAATCCCATAAACTGTAATGTACACTTGTTACTGGACAGACTCCAAAGTAAGAAGTAAAGAATGTAGTGTTTTGGTGGGCACAAAAAGGTGGTTGAGCTGGGTAAAACAGAGAAAGTCTAAACGTGATCCTTGGGATGTCCAACTGACATCATCCCATTGAAGGGGGTATGAAAAATAATAATGTATGCACTCACTAACTGTAAGTCGCTCTGGATAAGAGCGTCTGCTAAATGACTAAAATGTAAATGTAAGTTGAATTTTAAAGGTGAAGGTTAGGTAAGGGTTATGGTAAGGGTTAGGGTATGGACATCTGAAGTTCAGCGCAACAGCACCATTTACTGGAGACAATGGAATCTGGGCCAAAGATCACACCGTTCAGCTTATGAAAGAAGAGCCCATAAAGTCTGTCACATTTCAGAGACTAGGCCTATTTCAGTGTGAAATGTGCATGCAGAACGGGTGTAACTATTAGGAAAGAATTCCAACAAGACAAATGTTTATTAAAGATCTCCTTCATTGTTTAATAGACATTGTGCCACAAGAATGTCAAGTCCTCAGCCACAAATCACGTTCCGAAAAAAAAATGTTCAGCTACTTTTCATGATGTCATATTTCACTTGCTTCTCTACAGGTTTAGCTAATCGGTTCTTACATATATGTATAAATATATACAGTTGGTAGAATTCTTTCATCGTGTGGTGAAACTTTGTTGTGCTGTTGGTTGAGAGAGACACTGGCGGAGGAAAAACGTCATTGACACTTTCAATGTAGCACATGTCCATGCGGTATTATGCATGTCAGCAGAACAATTACTCTCTGTACAGGAATGTTGACTAATGCTAGTATCATACAAAATTCATTAGACTAAACCCAAATAAGAGAAGAGCTTGGGCATACAACCATTATGGGCATACAAAAGGTCTCTAAGGCTGGAAGGACATGCCAACAACGCAGTGTGCCAAAGGCATATCATATATACATCCTGCCATAAAGGCACTGGCACATTATGTGGGGCAACATTGTGAAGTTGGACCACGTGACATTGAATGATATTTCCTCTAAATAATTTGGGTTGATTACAGTGAGCAGACGTGCTTAGTCATGATGAGTGCATTGTGGGTAAAGTAATCAGTTCTGCCGACATGTATAATGCTCTTTAAAACGTGCTTCATTGGGAGTGCTTCCTAATTCATCTTCTGAGGAGATCAGGCCAAAGTCATGCTGATATCCACAGTGAAATAAGGAGAACACAACCATCTTAGAAAAATTGATTATTAACTACCAGACCTGGAGTAAAGAGTTGGGCAAGGTTGTGTCATATTCCTCTCATTCATAATGATCACCTTGCGCCTTGTTTAAAAATGTCTGGATAATTTGCCACATCTTATTTTGGATAGGTATATGTTTTGGTAATATGTAAAAATATCCCACATTAGGTTAGTGTGTTTCTGTGGGTGTGGATGGGCTTACCCTCCTATTGCTGACCTTGCTAGGGATTGGGGTGGGACATATTTCTGGTATTGCAACTGCACACACAATTCGGGCCACTCAGTCTTCCCTCTCTGTCACTCTCGCCATCTTTCTTTCTCTCCTTTGTCTTTTTCTATCCCTGTGGAGCATGGTAACTTTTGAGATTGGTAGGTAGGGGTCTGGGTGGATGACGTTTGGGGGGCTGAGGGGCCTCAGCAGCAGCCTCCAGAGGAGGTCTTGACTGGCGTGCTCTGGATCTTGACGTTGGACTTCTCAGAGCCTCCGGCCGTGGCCCCAGGGCCCATTCTCTTCTTGATCTCAGCTGCCATGGTCATGAAGGCCTGCTCCACGTTGGTGGCACTCTTGGCGCTGGCTTCCAAGAAGGGGATCCCTAAATTGTCAGCAAATTCCTGAGGGAGGAAGAAAGAGAGGGGGAGTAAGAGAGAGGCAACAGTAAGGTGGGATTAGGGGACAGGCATATACACACCAAGAAAAAGAAAGAGGCAAAGAGACAAAAAAAAAAGAGTGGGACACAGAAAGGGAGAGAGAAAAGATTCAACTGAAAAATGCAACAACAATAAAAGGTGAGTTATTTTTCATTCTGTAACCAGGTAGAGCGTTACCTTGGCTGTCGTATAGTCCACCAGTTTCTTTGTCGTCAGGTCACATTTGTTGCCTACTAACAGTTTGTTCACGTTTTCACTGGCGTAGCGGTCAATCTCCTGTAGCCACTGTTTCACGTTATTGAAGGATTCCTGGGGTGTGACAGGAGAGGAGAAAACTGTTGATAACTCAACAACAGATGCAATAGGCTGCATAACCAGATACACTGAAACGTTAACTTACACAGGCTTGAGAACAAGGTTATCTGCTATGTAAACTTGTTATAAAAAGAGTGAAAAATAGAAAGTGAAAAAGTGAAAGCGCACGAGAGATGGACTGACCTGGTCTGTGACATCGTACACTACAATAATGCCATGCGCTCCTCTGTAGTAACTGGATGTAATTGTCCGGAACCGTTCCTGTCCAGCTGTGTCCCACTGGGGGCCAGTGAGAGCAAAGTTAGACCCAACATCATATACAAATCACCATGTTCCACTTCTGCCGTTCTTATGACTCTTTCAAGTCATGTCAACCACAGGTACTCACAATCTGAAGTTTGATGGTCTTTCCATCTAATTCTATGGTCCTAATTTTGAAGTCCACTCCAATAGTGCTAATATAGCTCTCTGTGTATGTGTCGTCCTGAAGAGGAAATAAGAAAACCAGTCAATCCCTATGGGTGTTCAATGTACAGTAAGGTTCCTGGGATGTCAAACTTTTATCCCTCAAAAGATCAACATGGCAAAGTCACACCTTGACTGATGAATAGTTACTTACTGCAAAACGGAGGAGGAGGCAAGACTTTCCAACGCCAGAGTCGCCAATCAGAAGCAGCTTGAATAAATAGTCACTGAAAAGAGAGTAACATTTGATATTTCACAGGTTAAACAAATGTCAATTCCACTGTCATGGAGATATTACTATATTATTCGTTATTTGTTGAAAGTCATAAAAACAACAAGGCAACAAATTGTCACATAGTAGCTAGTTCTGTCTACTATAGTGACAAAAGCCAGTCAATCAATACAATGTATTTGTATCACACATCAACAATCAAAGTAGCCATGAATGGAATTCAACAGACATAGCTAACTAGATTTAACTATATTATTGGGCAATTAAGATTAAGCTGGTCAGCTAATGTTTTACAAATGTTCATATTTGAAAACGTCAACACAGCAGTTAATGTTTAAACTAGCTAATTTAGCTACTTAACTACCCAGCTGATACTAGCTAGTTAAGTTAGCTACCAGCTGATATTGATAACAATAGCTAGTTAGCAAGCCTATGGTAGCTAGCTAGCATTCATGCTTGCTGGCGTTTGAACGTAGCTAGTAAGATAAAAACAGGCCCTAACACGCCTATTAACAGTCAATATAAAACATGTCTAGGACGAAGTTGATACAGAACATACCTTATGTCATCGATCTCATATTTGCATAAAAGACAAAACAACTATCTTATGACGTAAACTAACTAACAGTTAGCCAGGTAGCGGACTAACGTTAGCAAGCATAAAAAACAGGCTGTCATCATTAACCAACAGTGTTACTTACTATTCAGGATTCATCGTTGACTAAGCACGGTAACGTTAATCAGTTATTCTTTAAAATATTGCTATTCTTTGTTGTGGAAAACTTGTGTAATATAATCCAGCAACAATTTTTATCAGAACAACTACAACTAGCTAGCTTACTACTCGGAGCCAAGATAATCGAATCAAATATGGCTGCCCTCCTGACCAGGAAATGCCAAACAAACCTATGGTGCTAGTGGAAGTTGTAGTCAAATCGTATTAGGCCTACATTATCATCATCACATTTATCATCCATCATTTATTTATTCATAATTTCCACTCCATGCATTATCATGGGATGAAGAGAGGTCCACACACCTGTCCGATTGTTTGGGATGCAGAAGAGCGGTAGCCCAACACAAGGCCCTACTGGATCATGAGAGGAATATACCGTTTTGGAATGAGGGAACTCACTGACTGATGGCTGGATTGCACAGGAGGTTGGTGGCACCTTAATTGGGGAGGACGGGCTTGTGGTAATGGTTGGAGCGGAATTGGTGGAATGGTATCAAATACATGGTTTGTATGAAAAATGTATGCACTCACTAACTGTAAGTCGCTCTGGATAAGAGCGTCTGCTAAATGACTAAAATGTAAATGTAAAAATGTAATGGTTTGATGCCATTCCATTCACTCCGTTCCAGATATTATTATGAGCCGTCCTCCCCTCAGCAGCCTACCCTGATGTACTGTACCATGCATTTTGCTCTTCATGCTGGTGGTACCTTATTGGCTCAGACAGTTTCTTCTTGATTGCTATAAGGTCTAAGGTCAAGGATAAAGAGCACCTGTGCAGTGCATCAGTGATGGTTTAATACCCGTGCTGCAAAGCACAGCCAGTGGTACTAAGACAAGTAAACACAGGGATAGCTTCAGATTACCACCCAGGTAGAACTATCATTTTTATTTTCTACTGTCACTGAATAGCCAATTGTGTGGCTGGGTTCAGTCTGTAAAGGAATAGTCTAATATGCATTTTCTATATGGTTACTACAGCAGTTTAATTTCCTATCTTATGTGTGCTATGGATGGATCTGAGGAATTGATGAGCCATTAGTCAAGGAAATCCTAGAATTTGGGCAGCAACAGCACTAGGTCTTTTGGTAATTTTGAAAATGAAAAAAACTAATGTTCCGGGAGGGTCCTCTTCAGACAGACAACTCTCCCAACAAATCATGAGGCACACATAGAATGTTTGCAGCAAAACCTTTGCAGTGGTTTATGGTTGGGCAACATGCGGATAAGGCAGTGACATAAGAAAGTCGGATGTCCCAACTCCGCCCTTTCCTCTATGCCAAACTGACGCTGCTACACTGGGACACTGGTACATTGTGGGAGGCAACTCGTATGTCTAAAGACTAATGAGTTATTCTAGGCACAATGTAAAGGCACAGATCAAGCACATGCAGCTCGCCTGGTTGTGACGGTGCGACTTGGGTTTGCCAGCTTCGTTCTCTTTCGTCTGAAGACCTCTAACATCTTGCCACCCTTTTCTTGTCACGGCGCAGCTCTATAGCAGTAATTATATCATCAGTCTATGTATTTATGACATTGTAGTGTGCAACTCAGTTTACAAACAGTTGGTTAGGAGGTTGTTTGTGAGTTGTTATTACAATACAATATAACTAAACTAATGCACCAAGTTATCCCCTTTTCACTGTATAATCAATCAAATGTATGTTAATTTTATACACAAAAGTATAAATGTTAATCGGACCACAGACAGTATATGATGCATATTAGGTGGTGGGCCGTAGCAAGCTATCTGCTTTAGTTTTCCCGAGATGATCGATCTATGTTGAGGGAGGAGCTGTTTTTTTAAATATATTGTGCATATTTATTTATTCTGAACATATTTCTGTTTGTTGACAATGTCAGTTCTCGCAAAAGAATTCTAAAAACGTACTTTTATGTTGGTCCGTGCTATCCTGGACCCTTGGGACGTCACAACCCCATTGAAGTTTAAATGTAAAATGGTTAGGGTGTATGGTAGGGACGTCCCAAAGATTCCGGATAGCATTGACCCTTCTATGTTCGCTAGTTGGACAGGCAAACGTCGCCGAGTACTAAACGGTAAACTAATCAAACGTGTGTAATACCCATGGTACTATCTCTGCTGATCACATCACGTTATCTGTACCTAAGGTTGTAGACAGCTGGTGACAGCGCGAGAGAGATCTCCATCTGACAAACTGCTATCAGGTAGTCTTTTTTTCTTCTAACGATTTAGTTATAGAAACGTGTTACCATCAATGCAAGCTGTAAAACTACTCCCAATTTAGAACGCAGCAACCTTAGTAATGTATCTAACTTACTGGTTAGCTAGTTACAAGAAGTAAATATGTTGCTAGCAGGAGCAGATAGCTTTATGGGGTTAAATGCGGAAGACACATTTCAGTTCAATGCATTCAGTTGTACAACTGACTAGGTATCCCCCTTTCCCATTATCACTAGCTAGCATGTCATTCCGGGATAAGGAGCGTTTTAGCTATCCGTTTATTCCAAGTAATTTAAGACTACAAAAGTCTATTGGACAAAGCTAATACAGTCATCAAGGCAGGACACACTAATTTCATTACTGACAAATAAGAAATGCCACATTATCCCTGTCAATAGTTGGAGTAGGATGATTGCAGAGCACCCTGCCTCAGACTGTCAGGATGTCCTGCTCCCAGAGATCAACCAAGTGCAGCATGGACTGATTCACTCACCTGTGAGGAGAACCATCCTACGGCAGTTTGAACTAGCCCCTCTGTCACAATTTAGACATTAGGACCACGTGCATTTGCCTGTTGTCTTTTCTTTGTGGATTTTGTCTTACACAGTCTAGTGATTTTAGAGTTGAATAACACCCACTACAGATACACGTGCTTGTTCGAGCATCTTTATTCATTACTGTCACTCACATTTGTCTCCCATGATCTATTCACCAAGTCCTGCAGTTTGAACTAACCCTGCCGTCACTATTTAGACATTGGGACTACATATGCTTTTGCCTGTTACACAGTCTAGTGCATTTTAGAGTTGAAGAACACCAACTACAGATACAAGTGCTTGTTTTAGCATCTGAAATACTAAATTCAATGTAGTTTAACAGGTGACAAACCAGATTATTTGACTATTGGAGCATGCAGTGGTGAGAATTCTATTATCCCTGTCAGGAGCCCGGGCTTCTGCCATAGATGGTAAAGTTCTCGTCTCTGGACCACAAACGCTTTAGATTGCATTCTGCTAAGGCACTTGTCTCTCTCGACATCGGTCAGCTACATTGGGATCCTTTCGACATGCCTATGGGGCCTGGGCACACAAATGATCCAAGAGAGAAGGGGGAATACTGAAGCATGCATTGATTACAGTTCTACAGTCTCCATCTGTATGGAGGACTAAAAGTGCCACAATTAAATAAATAAATACACCATTAAATAATTACTTAAATGTGTCATTAATTAATTCAAATTAGAATTAAATACATAAATGTGTTATTAAATGTGTCATTAATTAATTCAAATACCGATTCATTTTATGTAAAATACATATATAATAATTTCACTATTTACATTTACATTTCATGGTCCTGCGTTGGAGTGCTTCCTGAATTACTTAAAACTGTCAAACTGACCCATCAAAAGTTGGTAGGCGGAACCTAACGCCTGATTGGTTACCCTCTGCATCAAGCCAAGACAAATCAATTCCGGATAATGTCAGCAGGTCCTGCTTCTACATCCTCTGCTAAGTTTAAAATGTCTCTAACCAACTCCCTGGAAAGTTCACGGAGATCCTCCATTGTCTCTATCCAGGTTGGCCTACTCTACTTCAGACCAAAGCAATGGATCAGACTAGATTCGCGTTAGCCCCGCCCACTGACTTTGATGGGTCAGTTTGACAGTTTTAAGTAATTCATGAATCACTGCAATGCAGGATCATGAAATGTAAATGTAAATAGTGAAATAATTATATATGTATTTTACATAAAATGAATCGGTATTTGAATTAATTAATGATACATTTAATTACACATTTATGTATTTAATTCTAATTTGAATTAATTAATGACACATTTAAGTAA
This sequence comes from Coregonus lavaretus, assembly GCF_964263955.1. NCBI lineage: Eukaryota > Metazoa > Chordata > Actinopteri > Salmoniformes > Salmonidae > Coregonus > Coregonus lavaretus. The sequence continues at coordinate 8,272,811 of NC_139993.1, forward strand.
TTATTTAATGGTGTATTTATTTATTTAATTGTGGCACTTTTAGTCCTCCATACATCTGAGGCCCAAGCATTTGGCATAGATAGTAAAGCTCTCATTTATGGACTACAACATTGTAAGATTGTGCCCTCCATGGCACTTGATATACATTGATTGGTAGGTTACACTATATTTAGATACTTCAAATACTGCCTGAGACACCTTTGCTATTTGTCTCCGTACTCAATAAATGGTGAAACACTATTTGTGATGGAGTTCTCTGTTCCAATGTACAGTATATGCATGATGTACATTATGGGAAACATGTCTCACACTCAGTCATAGTTAGTAGAATAATGAATGGATTGGGAAGATTTTGACACCGTCAACTTTTAGAAGGTTAGTAGGAAAGTTAATAATTTAAATCACCTACATATACTCACATTCACTGAATATTTAGTATTTGAAACTCAAACATTCATTTCCCAACTGCTTTTTCTATAATCCTACAGACTCTTTATCATTCTCCATACCTTAAATTCCAATGCATCCAACATTTTGCATGCCCACCATGGCATTGGGCAGCTGCTATTTGAGAACTAATCTGATTTAGAAATCAAACTGGTTATCGTATTTCAGAGCACATTGTACAACTGTTTTTAGAGAAGATTGTATTGCAAGGTGTTCTATATGTGTAGGCTATGCCTTATTTATTGGTTAATATGCATATATGCAGCTATCATTGTTAAACCTCCATTCTAGCATACATGACACACATCTTCCTATCTACATGCTTTTATTTGGGTTTCTATGCAAATTATATGATTTAATGTTTCTTTACCCTGCAGCAAGTTACTTGAAATGAGACAATCATGCTAAAACAGACAGAGATAGCTAACGAAACACTAGCTTCCTGAGCAGGCACATCAAATCACATTTTATTGGCCACATGCGCCGAATACAACAGGTGCAGACATTACAGTGAAATGCTTACTTACAGCCCTTAACCAACAGTGCATTTATTTCTAATAAAAAAGTAAAATAAAACAACAACAAAAAAAGTGTTGAGAAAAAAAAGAGCAGAAGTAAAATAAAATAACAGTAGGGAGGCTATATATACAGGGGGGTACCGGTGCAGAGTCAATGTGCGGGGGCACCGGCTAGTTGAGGTAGTTGAAGTAGTATGTACATGTGGGTAGAGTTAAAGTGACTATGCATAAATAATTAACAGAGTAGCAGCAGCGTAAAAAGATGGGGTGGGGGTGGGGGTGGGGGGGGCAGTGCAAATAGTCCGGGTAGCCATGATTAGCTGTTCAGGAGTCTTATGGCTTGGGGGTAGAAGCTGTTGAGAAGTCTTTTGGACCTAGACTTGACACTCCGGTACCACTTGCCGTGCGGTAGCAGAGAGAACAGTCTATGACTAGGGTGGCTGGAGTCTTTGACAATTTTGAGGGCCTTCCTCTGACACCGCCTGGTATAGAGGTCCTGGATGGCAGGAAGCTTGGCCCCAGTGATGTACTGGGCCGTACACACTACCCTCTGTAGTGCCTTGCGGTCGGAGGCCAAGCAGTTGCCATACCAGGCGGTGATGCAACCAGTCAGGATGCTCTCGATGGTGCAGCTGTATACATTTTTTAAGGATCTGAGGACCCATGCCAAATCTTTTCAGTCTCCTGAGGGGGAATAGGCTTTCTCGTGCCCTCTTCACGACTGTCTTGGTGTGTTTGGACCATGATAGTTCGTTGGTGATGTGGACACCAAGGAACTTGAAGCTCTCAACCTGTTCCACTACAGCCCCGTCGATGAGAATGGGGGCGTGCTCAGTCCTCTTTTTTTCCCTGTAGTCCACAATCATCTCCTTTGTCTTGGTCACTTTGAGGGAGAGGTTGTTATCCTGGCACCACACGGCCAGGTCTCTGACCTCCTCCCTATAGGCTGTCTCATCGTTGTCGGTGATCAGGCCTACCACTGTTGTGTCGTCTGCAAACTTAATGATGGTGTTGGAGTCGTGCCTGGCCATGCAGTCATGGGTGAACAGGGAGTACAGGAGGGGACTGAGCACGCACCCCTGAGGGGCCCCGTGTTGAGGATCAGTGTGGCAGATGTGTTGTTACCTACCCTTACCACCTGGGGGGCGGCCCATCAGGAAGTCCAGGATCCAGTTGCAGAGGGAGGTGTTTAGTCCCAGGATCCCTAGCTTAGTGATGAGCTTTGAGGGCACTATGGTGTTGAATGCTGAGCTGTAGTCAATGAATAGCATTCTCACGTAGGTGTACCTCTTGTCCAGGTGGGAAAGGGCAGTGTGGAGTGCAATAGAGATTGCATCATCTGTGGATCTGTTGGGGCGGTATGCAAATTGGAGTGGGTCTAGGGTTTCTGGGATAATGGTGTTGATGTGAGCCATGACCAGCCTTTCAAAGCACTTCATGGCTACAGGTAGTCATTTAGGCAGGTTATCTTAGTGTCCTTGGGCACGGGGACTATGGTGGTCTGCTTGAAACATGTTGGTATTACAGACTCAGTCAGGGACATATTGAAAATGTCAGTGAAGACACTTGCCAGTTGGTCAGCACATGCTCGGAGTACACGTCCTGGTAATCCGTCTGGCCCTGCGGCATTGTGAATGTTGACCTGCTTAAAAGTCTTACTCACATCGGCTACGGAGAGCGTGATCACATAGTCATCCGGAACAGCTGGTGCTCTCATGACTATTACAATATTTAGCTGGCTCGGCTGGTCAACTGTAACATTGGCGAGCTTTCAATAAATTGGCTAAAAGGTCAACGGAGTTCATATGAACAAGACCATTCGTATTGCATGCTGCATATTTCAAGTGAACTCGAAAGCTGATGTTTATCTTATTTCAGTCTTTGGGAGCTAACATTAGTTACTCTTAACACACTAGCTAGAGTTTAAGCTGGGGGGATAAAACAAATACATATATTATTATTATTTGGCCTTACTGCTCATACATGGAAAAACAGATAATAATTTTAAAAAATCAAAAGGATATTTGACTGTGTTGGTGTGTGTGGACCATGATAGATCCTTAGTGATGTGGACACCGAGGAACGTGAAGCTCTCGACCCGCTCCACTACAGCCCATCGATGTGAATGGGGGCGTGCTCGGCCATCCGTTTCTTGTAGTCCACGATCAGCTCCTTTGTCTTGCTGACGTTGAGGGAGAGGTTGTTGATCTGGCACCACACTGCCAGGTCTCTGACCTCGTCCCTATAGACTGTATCATCGTCGTCGGTGATCAGGCCCACCACCGTCGTGTCGTCAGCAAACTTAATGATGGTGTTGGAGTCGTGCGCGGCCACGCAGTCATGGGTGAATGTGGAGTACAGGATGGGACTAAGCACTAACCCCTGAGGGGCCACCGTGTTGAGGGTCAGCGTGGCGGATGTGTTGTTGACTATCCTCGCCACCTGGGGGCGGCCCATCAGGAAGTCCAACATCCAGTTGCAGAAGGTGTTCAGTCCCAGGGTCCTTAGCTTAGTGATGAGCTTGGCTGGCACTATGGTGTTGAACGTTGAGCTGTAGTCAATGAACAGCATTCTCACATAGGTGTTCCACTTGTCCAGGTGGAAGAGGGTAGTATGGAGTGCAATAGAGATTGTGACATCTGTGGATCTGTTGGGGTGGTATGCGAATTGTAGTGGGTCCAGGGTGTATGGGATGATGGTGTTGATGTGAGCCATGACCAGCCTTTTCATGGAGCATTTCATGGATACAGATGTGAGTGCTACGGGGCGATTGTCATTTAGACAGTTTAACTTGGCATTCTTGGGCACAGGGACTATGGTGGTCTGCTTGAAATATGTAGGTATTACAGACTGGGTCAGGGAGAGGTTGAAAATGTCAGCGAAGACACCTGCCAGCTGGTCAGAGCATTCTCTGAGTACGCGTCCTGGTAACCCGTCTGGTCCTGTGGCCTTGTGAACGTTAACCTGTTTAAAGGTCTTACTCACATCGGCTATGGAGAGCGTGATCACACAGTCGTCTGGAACAGCTGGTGCTCTCATGCATGGGTCAGTGTCGCTTGCCTAGGAGCGAAGGCATTTAGCTCGTCAGGTAGGCTCGCGTCACTGGGCAGCTCGCGGCTGGGTTTTGCTTTGTAATCCGTGATAGTTTGCAAGCCCTGCCACATCTGACAAGCGTTAGAGCTGGTGTAGTAGGATCCGATCTTTGTCCTGTATTGACACTTTGCCTGTTTCATGGTTCGTCGGAGGTCGTAGCGGGATTTCTTACTAGTGTCTGGATTAGTGTCCAGATCCTTGAAAGCGGCAGCTCTAGCCTTTAGCTCAGAGCAAATGTTGCCTGTAATCCATGGCAACATTTGATAGGTTAGTCTCGAACTAACTGCGGTTGAAAATTAGCCGGCTGGCTAAAACCGCCACTTTTACTGAAACGTTGATTAATGTGCACTGGCCCTGTAAAAATAATAAATAAATAAAAATAATTAACTCAACGGAGCTCGTCTAGTTTGTTCTCCAGTGATTGTACGTTCGCCAATAGAATGGAGGGTAGAGGCGGTTTATGTACTCGCCAACATAGTTTCGTCAGGGTGCCTGCAAGTCGGCCTCTCTAGATCATTTTTTTTATTTTACAAGTCTCAGGGATTAGGGCCTGGTTCGGTTGAGCAGTATGTCCTGCGTCTCTGACTCGTTGAAGTAGAAATCTTCATCCAAATCGAGGTTAGTGATATCGCTGTTCTGATGTCCAGAAGCTCTTTTTGGTAATAGGAAACGATGGCGGAAACATTATGATAAGCGAAAAAATAAATTACAAAATAGCAGAATTGGTCAGGAGCCCATAAAATAGCAGCTATCCATTGCAGCGCCATTCTCGGATCCCTCATGACCCGGTTGGACATGACTCCAACATTGTCACCAGGAGGGATCAGCTAATGAAGTTGGCCACTAGAGGCCTCTATCATTCTTTATAGTTGAAATGTACTTTTTCTGAGAAAATGTGCAATAATTGCCAACACATTTTACAGTAATCATAAGAATATTTCATTGTCATATAAAAACAAACTCTGCTCCTCTCTCGACGTAGATCGATTAACTTCACTGTTTTCGGCGTTGGCCCCGCAGGCCACCACCTACATTTATTGATAAAGCTTGCATTATGGATATTTCAACATTCTGATTGACACAACACTGTCAATCATTGTGATTGTCGAATAGAAACGTGAATGGAAAGGCGTTGCCATATGTAATTGGCTGAATTTCTTTCTATCTCTACCCTGATAGGTGTGGGTCTAATATGGGCATGTGTCATACATTCCGGAAGAATCCCTTTGCTAGAGCCGGGGTGGTGTTTTCCGCCTTGACGAAGAAAGTTGTGCAAAGGCGGGCTGCTGGTTTCTGTATTCCGAGAAAATGGACAGCCAGGGAAGGAAAGTGGTGGTTTGCGACAATGGGACCGGGGTAAGTTTACAAACAGACCGTGTTCTATCGTCAAATTATGAGCGTTCCGGCTTTTGTGCTGTGCATTTTGGCAGAGGAGACGAGATGGGGAGGAACAGGAAGTAGCTCGCTTCATTGCTAGCTAGTGTAGCCACGGTCTGGGTGGCTAGTCAAAGGAATTTGTCTGTCAGCTTGTCAATTAGTTATGCATTCATTGAGGTTGGTGCATCTGTCAGTTAGAGGTGGCAAGGTTCACACCGGTCGGTGGAATGTTTAGTGTACCGATTGTTTACTAGAATTCGTGAATCAGTGGGAGTAGACATACATATTGTTATCGCAGCTGTCGGCTGCTCGTGCTGACATTGCGAACTCGAATCGTCTCGAGCTAGTTAGGCGGCTGGCCAGCAAGCTCAATAGCTAGCATTCAACGTTACAAATCGCGGTTTTATAACATGCTCCAGAGATCACTTAAATCTCGTGTTCTGCCACATTTAGCTACATCAACTATTTCTTCATCAGACAGCATTACCCTGCATTTCCATCCCTTGCTTCAATTTGATTGTTAGCTCAAACTAACAAGATGAGGGCTCTCTGTAAGAACTTGCCAGCATCATTTTTAATTGCAATGATTTGGGCAAGGAAAAGAGGTGATCTGTTGCTTTTTATTCAGTAACTCCAAATGTTTAGATACAGTTTGGTGTTGTTCACAAAGAAAGATGATCCAGCATATGTAGCCCCGCCCTCAACGAAACCTCTTCAAACTTGTAGCAAGTTTTTTACACTGCTACATTGTTGCATTGTCTGTTGCATAATTGGATGAGGATATGTGCATATAGTTTTACTAAACCAGGCAGCAACAAACAAGTATTGCTATGAACTGTTGAACAAGGCAAGTTAACCAACTAAACTTGTCTCGAGCAGTAGATAATGCGCATGCCTCACTCTTGTACAGTGAGGAAGTCAGAAACCATTCTTCCATGTAAGGAGTTATCAGATCTATTGCAACTCTCTTGTAAAATATATTTGTAAACATGAGTCATCCGGTTGAAATGGACAAATATATTACAATTAATTTACGCTGTTTTCACCTCCACCATTTTACCTTAAATACTATCTATTTATGCTGTCTACATTTTTTTTTAGCCATGTTCCATTCAGTGGTTAGCTGAATCAGTCTCTCTCCAGCTACCTACCACAAATAAACAATGCTGCTTACAGCCTTTGTTCACACTTCGAATAAAACAGCCTGATAGCTATTCATAGCTCGGTGAGTGTAAATGGGACACGCTGTACACTGTAGTCTACCTTCTGTCTTAATTCTTGTCTTTGAGTAACCCCTTCCTCTCTGAGCTGATGATGTCATGTCTACTTGATGATGCATGTTATACACTTATTTTATTCTTCTTATCGGAAGGTTGAGAATGAGAAGATCATTTACAGTGCCTTCGGAAAGTATTCAGACCCCTTAACTTTTTCCACATTTTGTTACATTACAGCCTTATTCTAAAATGTATTAAATAAATAAAAAATAATCAGCAATCTACTGACAGTACCCCATAATCACAAAGCAACAACTGTTTTTTATACATTTTTGCAAATGTATTAATAATGTAAAACAGAAATACCTTATTTACATAAGTATTCAGACCCTTTGCTATGAGACTCAATTGAGTTCAGGTGCATCCTGTTTCCATTGATCATCATCCTTGAGATGTTTCTACAACTTGATTGTAGAAACACCTGTGGTAAATTCAATTGATTGGACATGATCTGCAAAGGCACACACCGGTCTATATAAGGTCCCACAGTTGACAGTGTATGTCAGAGCAAAAACCAGGCCATGAGGTCGAAGGAATTGTCTGTAGCGCGCCGAGACAGGATTGTGTCAAGGCACAGATCTGGGAAAGGGTACTAAAAAATGTCTGCAGCATTGAAGGTCCCCATGAACACAATGGCCTCCATCATTCTTAAATGGAAGAAGATTGCTCAGTTTGACCACCCGGAGAAGGGCCTTGGTCAGGGAGGTGACCAAGAACCTGATGGTCACTCTGACAGAGCTCTAGAGATCCTCTGTGGAGATGGGAGAACCTTCCAGAAGGACAACAATCTCTGCAGCACTCCACCAATCAGGCCTTTATGTTGAGTGGCCAGACGGAAGCCACTCCTCAGTAAAAGGCACATGACAGCCCGCTTGGAGTTTGCCAAAAGGCACCTAAAGGCTCTCATACCATGAGATACAAGATTCTCTGGTCTGATGAAACCACGATTGAACTCTTTGGCCTGAATGCCAAGCGTCACGTCTGGAGGAAACCTGACACCATCCCTATGGTGAAGTGTGGTGGTGGCAGCATCATGCTGTGGGGATGTTTTTCAGCGGCAGAGACTGGGAGACTAGTCAGGATTGAGGCAAAGATGAATGGAGCAAAGTACAGAGAGATCCTTGATGCTCCAGAGCACTCAGGACCTCAGACTGGGGCGAAGGTTCACCTTCCAACAGGACAATAACCCTAAGCACACAGCCAAGACAGCGCAGGAGTGGCTTCGGGACAAGTCTCAATGTCCTTGAGTGGCCCAGCCAGAGCCCGGACTTCAACCTAATCGAACATCTCTGGAGAGATCTGAAAATAGCTGTGCAGCAACGCTCTCCATCCAACCTGACAGAGCTTGAGAGGATCTGCAGAGAAGACTTGAGGCTGTAATCGCTGCCAAAGGTGCTTCAACAAAGTACTGAGTTAAAGGGTCTGAATACTTATGTAAATGTGATATTTCATTATTATATTTATTTAAATTAGCAAACATTTCTAAAAACGCGTTTTTGCTTTGTCATTATGGGGTATTGTGTGTAGATTGGGGGTGTGGGGGGGGTGTGGGGGGGGGGACAATCAATTTTAGAATGAAGCTGTAACCTAACAAAATGTGAAAGTCAAGGGGTCTGAATTCTTTCCGAAAGCACTGTATGTAATGTAACGTAGGTGAAAGAAGGAAGATTATGTAATTAATCATTATGTAGGCCTAAAGAAAGCCCAATGGATGTTAAACATGCATGGAAAAGTGCTTCTATCGATTCAAGCGCTAGGCTATTCCTTGAAGCAAAAGCCTAGTACAACCTAACAGGTTTGAATGAAATTCCCTAGGTTACGTAGAAAACCCATAACTTCCTAAGCATGCTGCAGGTCAGGCACATCAAGTAGTGATTGTGGGATGATAACACTACCAATGCTGTAACTTTCTCTGTAACCCCTCTGAGAGTGTTCACAAACAAAGTAGGGTGGAGTTGCCCCCAGATGCTGGTCTTTTGTCAGTTTTGCATTTCCCCCACTAATGGTTAGGATTTGGGGAGGGCAAGCTGATCCTAGATCTGTACCTAGGGGCAACTCAAAAAGCACCATGTGACTCAGAGAAAGTACAGAAGGCTGTAACTTCTGGCTAATAAACAAGACAAGTGAAGTGCATTACTGCATTATCGATCGGGCTAGGTTATGTCAGAGTTATTGGGCTAAAAGGTTTTCTTTTAATGGAGTCTGGGCTAACTACTTTGATCAGATTTCTATTATTTGGCTATAGGCCTATTTATCTCTATTCATTTTTTTTGTCATTCTGTGTGCTATGAACAACTTGCAAAAAATAATGTTTGTCACTGACCCTGCCTTTGTCTCCCTTTTAATCCCAGTTTGTGAAGTGCGGCTATGCAGGCTCCAACTTCCCAGAGCACATTTTCCCTGCGTTGGTTGGCAGGCCAATCATTCGCTCCACAGCTAAAGTGGGAAACATTGAGATCAAGGTAACCTCACTCGATTACTTCACAGGAGTGTTAGATCCCTTTGATATCTAGACAAAAACATGTATTTATTATTTACTAAAGAAAGTGGTAATAACCTGTTTTGAAAGGGGGTCATATAAACATTGCATATTTTTTTCCAACAGTTAACATACCGTGAATTCTGTCTGAAATAGGTATTAGTATGTGTGTTGAGTGTAATACAGAATATATTGTAATATGGGTCCTGTTTTGTCATTTGTACCTATCATCTGGGGAAAGGGGATACCTAGTCAGCTGTACAATTGAATGCATTCAACCAAAATGTGTCTTCTGCTTTTAACCCCCTCTGAATCAGAGAGGTGCGGGGGCTGCCTTAATCGACGTCATCGGGGGGTGGGGGGGGGGTGTTAACTGCCTTGCTCAAGGGCCGAACAGCATTTTTTCCCCACCTTGCCGGCTCGGGGATTCAAACCAGCGACCTTTTGGTTACTGGCCCAACAGTATTAACCGCTAGGCTAACTTCTTCATAGCCCTCATGAATATGACGTTTTCTTTTTTGTGGAGATTTAGGGAAGTTCTGAAATGACTGCAATGACTTGTGGAGTAGACCATGGTTCTAAGTTTTTTTTCTTTTTCAGAAGAAACCTACCTGGAGAATGGTGCACATTTCTTGATTTACACTACTTTGTTAGATTATATTTTGCTTAGTCCCTCCACTGTGAACTTGTTTGAGCAATTTTCCTGACACTTATCCTGGACAAGGAAGCTATTTCAATGGAGATTCTCATATTATGACCATGCTTTAGTCCAGGACTAGCCTTAATCTGTGTTTTGGAAACCGGCCCTTTGAGTTTAGTTTCTCACAGTATTTGAGAGTTTAAAAAAAGTATTTCCTCCATTGAGTGTCCTCTGGAAATCCAACAATCCAACACACTGGTCCCTATGGGAAACAAGAGGCTAATCTTTACCATGGCTGGCTGAGTCCCAAATGCACTATAGTGCACTACTTTGAACCCTATGGGCCCTGATCAAAAGTAGTGCACTGCATAGGGAATAGGGTGCCATTTGGGACGCAGCACATGATTTGTTGATTTAGTCTAGATGTTGCACCTATTCTTGTTATCAGGGTGTTATACATTAACTATTCCCATTGATAACATTGCAGCATTATATGAGCGGATGGGTGGGCGTCGGCAATGGTTTTTGAAGGACACACTGATTCACCTCTGACCTTGGCTCCTCTGTCCTCCTCTCTCTGTTCTATCTTCTGACCCTCTGCCTCATCCCTCTCTTCCTCCCACCTCTCCTCCTTCTCTCCTGTTGAGGTAGAATAACAGAAAGATGGTAAGTGTGTATGTTTGCAGTTTCATGGGCCCCTGCTGTCTGCTCGGACAGTGGAATGGCTGCGCTCGTCATCGACAAGAGTGGTTGTTTTCTTTTTCTTTCTGAGAGATCTGTCAATTGTTTGGCATTGCTTCCTCATTCCCCCTCTACTACTCTTTCCCCAGTTTTCTGTGATGAAATGGTGTTCCGGCTTTCTTTTTCCCCTTTTTAAATCAACATGTTAAATACAGTGGTCTGAAAACACAGACAGACATTCATGGTCTTGTGTACATACAAGCAGCTGCAGAAGGAAACCGTGATATCAATAGTAGAGATATCATCATGCGTTTAGCAGAGAAAATCATGAGAAGGGGAACATGTCTGCTGTGGCTTCTCATGTTAAAATAAACCTGCAAGCCTGCTCCTCGTAGCATAAGAAACGACCACATTGAGCATGAGTTTTCCCATGCAGTTCTCTACCAATATGAATGACCTTTTTAATAATAATAAATAATATGCCATTTAGCAGACGCTTTTATCCAAAGCGACTTACAGTCATGCGTGCATACATTTTTGTGTATGGGTGGTCCCGGGGATCGAACCCACTACCTTGGCGTTACAAGCGCCGTGCTCTACCAGCTGAGCTACAGAGGACTACCTCTGTTGGGTGGTAGACAGTCAGATCTATTCTGAGTTTGCCTATACTGTAGGTTATAGACATTTTCAATAGGATCTGCCCAATTAACCAAATGGATTCCATTTTACTAAGTGTGCTCTGACTGCATGGCTGGAATCTCTATCTAATGTGTCCTTCTCTACCTCTCTGGAGCAATGCTGTGGAGCAGTACTGAAGTCTGATCACTAAAAGCAATGTGCCCGCAGAATGACTAGATGTTGACTACAACTATAATAAGTGATGCTTGACTTGTTTAACCTTGGCCAACACCTGCCTTGGTTTTGTGGCATGCAAATTTCATTTTAGGGATGTTCTTCAAGTTGGTTCGGTAGTGTATTTTAAGATGGTGCATGTCCTTATGTTACCTTCTAACCCAGATCTATCCAGCCTCCTTTGTTGTTGTTGTATAGCTGTGGTCAGTCCGCACTGAGAGTCAGTTTGTTGCTGTGGTACATCAATGACTTGGATGGAGGACACTGCAGTAATATTCAATGGCTACTGCACTATTGGGGTCCCTCCAAAACGGCGGGTTCATTTCAAAAGTCACGCCCTGGTTTTGACCCTAGTCTGATACACTTGGATCTTTATCCCCTCCCTCCCCAGGACCTGATGGTGGGGGATGAGGCGAGCGAGCTGCGCTCCATGCTGGAGGTGAACTACCCCATGGAGAACGGCATCGTGAGGAACTGGGATGACATGAAGCACCTGTGGGACTACACCTTTGGTCCCGGAAAGCTCAACATCGACTCGCGCAACTGCAAGATCCTGCTCACCGAGCCGCCCATGAACCCAACCAAGAACCGCGAGAAGATCATTGAGGTGCGTTTTGTTAACCCACAACTACCAAATCCTTTTTCAGAGGACAATTTCATTAACATGCTTTAGTTTTGAAAGTGTGTGTGTGTGTATTCTGGAGTGTACCCGGAACGGCTGGAGGAGATCTCCTGTAAGGCCTTTTATAAGGCCTTTTTAAATGATTCATCAGTCATAACAGGGATGCTCTGTGCTGAGGAGGCACTAGCGCTCCCGCTAAGGAGGTTTATCTTGGAGTTGCAACTTGCCAGTCATTGTGACTAAGGCAGCAGTGCTGCCTGGCAGACCTGGGTTCAACAAGTATTTGCACTCTTTCAAACACTTAGTTTGATTGAGCCTGTCTGGAGTTTCACATGGGTGGACGTTGGACTTTTGGGACTACTCCATTGCTTCCATTGCGCCCGGCAAGGTCAATCAACCACAGCTAAAGTATTTGAAAGATTTTAAATACTATTTGAACCCAGGTCTGCTGCCTGGCGACCAGCTCCTCAGTGGGAGTCAGTCAGAGCCACTGTTATTAATGATTCAGGCTGTCCTCTGTGGGGTGAGGATAAGTCCTTATCCCCCTTTTCACCCATTTATACTTCAGGTTTATTAAGATGGAGGTCTATTCCTTGTGAGGGGAAGTTGAGGTTAGATTTGTTGCTGTTTTCCTAGCAGTGCAAAAACAAAGGTAATTTGTATAAGCAAGATGCTAAGTTACTGTTTAACTATAAATGCACAGATTTCTTTTGGCAGTGACTATACATTCCAGTGACATACTCTCGCACTCCCTACCTCTTTCCTAGGTGATGTTTGAGACCTACCAGTTCTCTGGGGTTTACATAGCCATCCAAGCTGTGCTCACACTCTATGCTCAAGGTAGGTTCTTTAAAACAAAATGAGGCCACTAGAAGGAAGGTAGGACACCATACCCAGTGGAGAGCACTGGGTACCTGAGATTTCACTCAACGAATTGCAAGTTAAAGTACCTTTCAGAACACATGTAGGAGGTTAAACCCGGTAATTCACTGGTAGCAACAATTATTTTAGGCTTATACTTTATTTTACGATACAGAAATTACCAGGTATTTCCATTTTTAAATGGTTATTAGTTAGTAGTTACACAATAATAACCTATGAGTTACTTGTTTGTTTCTTTGGGAAACAAATGTAAAAAATGTATTTGGTACCAGATAGTTACCAATTATTTTAAGTACCAGAAAGTACCCATTGACACCACATCCTTTCCTACAGTAGTAAATACCTAGTATCATAAAATAAAGTGCTTCCATTTGTGCTGTACTGCTTGTATTTATAACATCGAGGTCTTTCTCTGGAAAAAATAAACACAGCTGCGGGATGAAACAGGCTGTGCTAATGTGTGACCCTTTCAGTGGCAGGCCGAGGGTTGAATATGCAGTAGCACGTAGTTGAATAGGTAGCGGTATACTTCTTGTTGTTCTATACTAGACTTTCATTGGCCAGCACATTTGTAGGATATAGGCCTTTCATTGGCCTGTGCATTTGTTTGATATTGAACCAATATATTCTGACGGAAAACTCTTTGACACCAAGAAATCGGTAATAACAATTAATAAAAAGCTTTCCGTTTCAAACAAGTAATGACAGAAATGGTCTATAATGTTGATATGGGCTTTGGAAAATGTTTGCTCACTGGCCCTATTCTGATGTTGGTACTGATGTGTTTTTTAGGTCTACTGACGGGCGTGGTGGTGGACTCTGGTGATGGTGTCACCCACATCTGCCCCGTGTACGAAGGCTTCTCCCTGCCCCACCTGACCCGACGCCTGGACATTGCAGGACGGGATATCACGCGCTACCTCATCAAGGTACACCCTCGTTCCCCACACATGACTCAGGTCTTAAAATGTCCTGTCCAGAAACAACTCCTAGCCCCTAGGCATGTACTTGTATATATATGAGAAGACTGAATAACACACTATGATGGATATTGCACCTTGCCCATTGGAGCTACTACCATATATATTTATACCTATCTAGCCGAATTCTTTCAGATCTACACAAGAGCCTAGGGGGAACTAACTAGGGGTTGATTCCCGGACAGGGCCTTTGATAAGCTTATTTCCCTCATGAGTATGTCTGATGACTTGCTAGTGGAAAGCAGTCGACTGTAAACCACACCTGTTCATTATTACACGTCAAGATTTGTGAGGAGAGATTAGGAAAGGTGACTATTTAAAGTGTATTGGAGACTTTTAAAATGAATTTTGCAGTCCTTTACAACTATGAGATCTCTGCAAACCAATCAAACCCATCCCTGACCCCTGACCTTTATCCATCGTCCAGCTGCTGTTGCTGAGGGGCTACGCCTTCAACCATTCGGCGGACTTTGAGACGGTGCGCATGATGAAGGAGAAGCTGTGCTACGTGGGCTACAACATCGAGCAGGAGCAGAAGCTGGCGTTGGAGACCACCGTGCTGGTCGAGTCCTACACGGTCAGTAACAGTCTTACACGGTCATCATGCGGGTCGAGTCCTACACTTTCAGTCTCATGTCTGATTACATAATTGCATTACTTTTATAATGCATTACCCCCAACACTCCACCAGATTCTACTTATTAAAGTATTGCCTGGTAAGTGTGACACCATCCTACACCAAGAATAAAAGGATTCATCTGTATTTGAGGACCGGCTATATGTTAACACTACCTCCTTGTGGACATAATGTATCATGCAGATGGTCAGATTATATTTTTAGAACAGTAGAAGCCATATTTAGTGTGGGAGGAGCTCTTGAACCAAGCTCTGGATGCCCCCAGGTTACTTAGTCAAGTCAACCACGTGCACAAATCCCTGAGCAACCCGGGTTCGATGGCCGGGAGGGGTTTGGCGGTGAACCACGAAGGAACCGCGAGTCCCTGTGATGTAAAGAGGGAGTGGACGGAATTTTCCATATGTGGGGCGGGCGGCGGCGCACCTCCCTGTTTCCCTGCCCAAATCCTGGAGAGGCGGAGGACAGAGGATGGAACAAGAGCAGTACTGTAGCGTTGAAGAAACAACTGCCCCCTCCATGGGCGTGACATCATTTCCTGTACGGCCCAGACTCCCACACAACGTGCTGACCTGGTTTCTGTTTCCTCCTCTGGACTCCAGACTGGGGCCGTCAATGGACCCTTTATGCTCCCCCACATAGTGTTCTGCCACGCTCTGCAAAAGGCCTGTCTGTCAGCCGGCTCAATCTGACCAGAGGGAGAGACTCTTACTAAACGTTGCCAGTGTCCAAACATTGTCTATTGTCCATCTCTAGCCTAGCATTGCCTTCCGATTTCCCTAGCAGTGTTCTAGCATGAAGAAAGCCATCAGTCCTGTCTTGATGTCAACTAAATGCTTGTGTGAATGTTGTTCCCCTTTCTGTGTCCTTAGCTCCCCGACGGCAGGATGATAAAGGTGGGAGGGGAGCGGTTCGAGGCCCCTGAGGCTCTTTTCCAGCCCCACCTCATCAATGTGGAGGGAGTCGGGGTGGCAGAGCTTCTCTTCAACACCATCAATGCAGCAGACATCGACACCAGGTAACTCCATGACAGACTCCCCCTACTTACTAGTGACCTAGTAATTTCCAATCCTCTCTCCTTTCCTTTTCACTTCCTCTATCTCCCTTTGCCATTTCATTAGTTCACGTTCTAGTCATTGAGTGGATGCTCTTGAGCAGAGTGATGGTGTAGAACTGCATAGGCAAAACCCTAGCAGTGCTATGATGGAATTAGGGCTGTCCCCGACTAAAATAAGTTGTCTTGGTCGACCTATCAGTCGATCGAAATGTTTAAACGTGTATATTTCCATATATAAACACATCCTACGTGTTATAATCAAATCAACTATACAGTGCATTCGGAAAGTATTCAGACCCCTTGACTTTTTCCACATTTTGTTACGTTACAGCCTTATTCTAAAATGGATTAAATAAAAATAAATCCTCATCAATCTACACACAATACCCCATAATGACAAAGCGAAAACAGGTTTTTAGACATTTTTGCTAATTTATTACAAATAAAAAAACACCTTATTTACATAAGTATTCAGACCCTTTGCTATGAGACTCAAAATTGAGCTCCGGTGCATCCTGTTTCCATTGAAAATCCTTGATGTTTCTACAACTTGATTGGAGGCCACCTGTGGTAAATTCAATTGATTGGACATGATTTGGAAAGGCGCACACCTGTCTTTATAAGGTCCCACAGTTGACTGTGCATGTCAGAGCAAAAACCAAGCCATGAGGTCGAAGGAATTGTCCGTAGAGCTCCGAGACAGGATTGTGTCGAGTCACAGATCAGGGGAAGGGTACCACAAAATGTCTGCAGCATTGAAGGTGCCCAAGAACACAGTGGCCTCCATCATTCTTAAATGGAAGAAGTTTGGAACCACCAAGACTCTTCCTAAAGCTGGCCGGCTGGCCGAACTGAGCAATCAGGGGAGAGAGGCCTTGGTCAGGGAGGTGACCAAAACCCATTGGTCACTCTGACAGAGCTCCACCAATCAGGCCTTTATGGTGGAGTGGCGAGACGGAAGCCACTCCTCAGTGAAAGGCACATGACGGCTCGCTTGGAGTTTGCCAAAAGGCACCGAAAGGACACTCATACCATGAGAAACAAGATTCTCTGGTCTGATGAAACCAAGATTGAACTCTTTGGCCTGAATGCCAAGCATCACGTCTGGAGGAAACCTGGCACCATCCCTACGGTGAAGCATGGTGGTGGTGGCGGCAGCATCATGCTGGGGGGATGTTTTTCAGCGGCAGGGACTGGGAGACTAGTCAGGATCGAGGGAAAGATGAACGGAGCAAAGTACAGAGAGATCCTTGATGAAAACCTGCTGAGCGCTCAGGACCTCAGACTGGGGTGAAGGTTCACCTTCCAACAGGACAACGATCCTAAGCACACAGCCAAGACAACGCAGGAGTGGCTTCGGGACAAGTCTCTGAATGTCCTTGAGTGGCCCAGCCAGAGCCCGGGCTTGAACTCGATCTAACATCTCTGGAGAGCTCTGAAAATAGCTGTGCAGCGACGCTCCCCATCCAACCTGATAGAGCTTGAGAGGATTTGCATAGAAGAATGGGAGAAACTCCCCAAATACACTTGTGCCAAGCTTGTAGCGTCATACCCAAGACGACTCGGTTGTAGTCGCTGCCAAAGGTGTCTAAAAACCTGTTTTTGATTTGTCATTATTGGTTATTGTGTGAAGGTTGTAGAGGAAAAAAACAACGTAATCCATTTTAGAATAAGGCTGTAACGTAACAAAATGTGGAAAAAGTCAAGGGGTCTGAATACTTTCCGAATACACTGTCTGCACTGAGCTTGTCTGATGCTTTAAGTGAACTGTTTGATGAAATAATTAAGACACAAATGACTAGACAGAGTCCGACCGCAATTGATTTGATTGTGCCGCGTGGCTCAGACTTGCTGTGCTGTGTTAAAAAAATCCCTAATTTGTTTAGGAAAAACATTCCCTATTCCCTCAACCATTGCTCTCGTTACATGACACGTATGCATCTCATGCACGTGAACAATAGGGCCTGACCAATATCATATCATAATCACATCAATAAATTGGTTATAACAAACTCTGAACACGTGACAGCAGAATGGAATGCAGAGGACATGACAAATAAACTCAAAATGGGGGAATGTTTAGTGGTTGCTCAGGAGGTAAAGGGGACGTCATCAATTTGACTAGTTGTGGAAAATACTGGAGATTAAGAAAAATAAGGTAAGGAGCAAGCGCTGCGTGCATATTATATGTGCCAAACAGGTGCTGTTAGATTACAATATCATTTTTCTGACCGTTTTGGAACAATGTAAACAACACTAAATTAATTATAAGCGTACCAGAGAAGCTGTTGTAATGTTTTTTTGTAAAGCCTTTATTACAGCAAAGATTAAAAACAGCATTCATTCCTGAATGCAATTTCTGAAATGGAACGGTTTAGGCCTATTTATTGTTACGCTAATTATTCAATAGTCGCTTTATTTTATTTTAACTAAAATGCTTGATTGCATATCAAATCATGAATGACTCGTATGCTGTGTGATGACATTAACTAATACATTATTGATTGATACAGTAGCCTATATAAGTATTGAAATATAGGCCTAAGTAAGTTACGGTATTAAGACCATCTCTTTGGCCTACAGCTTGATGATGGTTATTCAAGGCTGCTATACTTATGACAATGACATTACTTATTATTATAATGATGATCATAATATTAATAACATTAAGGAGATCAAGGAAAAAGGAGGGTTATTATAATATACTTTTCTGACAATTTGGAAAGGTGTAAACACTAAATCAATTATAAATAATAGAGGCTGGTCTAATGAAAAAAGTGTAAGCCTTTATTACAGCATAGCAAAGATTTAAAAACAGCCGAATTTGTGAAATTGTTTATCCGACATGTGGTTGCATGAGGCTTGGTGCTCACAGAATCAGTAGGCTATTAAATAAACACTCAAACAGGCAATAGAAGTAGGATCTGTCTTATTTTTGTAGCGATATATATGGATGATTAATAAAGCCATGCACATTCAACAGTTAGGCTATTGATTATACACCTAATTAAGTTGGTTTCCTCTCTCCTCACTTTTCTTAGACATGGCAAGTGCTGTTTTCTCATCTCCTAACTCTGCTGCTGCCTCCGCCGCATTGTTCTCAACACCAATATGCTGGTTAACTTTGCTATTATGCAAATAGAAACATGGCCTAGGAAAAGGTGCCAATTCAACAGCGCACTGATGTGTTTCAGAACCGTGGACAGCGACCACTATCCAACAAGGGAGGAAGCGCATTTGTTATAAAATTATTATTTGTATTAGTGTTGCACCATTGTTCTTATGTAATATACACATATACAATTTCAGTAGCACATGTCTTAGACTGATGGACTGTGCCATCCCCACAGCCTCCACAATGGATCAGTTTACTCACAGGCACGAATCAGACAGGTGTCTCGTACACCATGGTTTATTATTTTTTGCTACTGCTCGACTTAAGAAATCTCGGATGACCAACAGCCTATCGACCAAACAGTCGACTAAATGGGGTCAGTCCTAGATTAATTATCACAATCTTGTATTTTTGGCCTTCTATTCTCTACAGCCCTTCTCTTCCCTAAACATCCTCACTTCTCCTCAGGGCTGAATTCTACAAACACATTGTGGCAGAATGTTCTCTCTTCCTCTCTCTCCATGTCACCATTCTTATTCACCTGAAGTGATTTCTCTCCATTCCTCTTCCTTCCTCCATGTCTTCCTCTCCTCCCTAAACGTCTTCTCCTTCTCTCCACAGGTCTGAGTTCTACAAACACATAGTGCTGTCGGGGGGCTCCACCATGTACCCTGGCCTTCCCTCTCGACTGGAGCGGGAGCTCAAGCAGCTCTACCTGGAGCGCGTGCTGAAGGGAGACGTGGATAAGCTCTCGGTGAGGACACACACACACACAGTGCCATTTTATAGATTTACTTTTTAAGTAGCATGCTTTAAGTACATGTCATATTTTATTGTTGCTGTTTTTAGTGCCGGTTTTACTGTCCAATGTTTGGCTTTTAACAGATGGACAACTACTAACGTTTTACTATCTATTTTCTCACTGCAGTCATTTGATCGGCCACCAGGAGGCGGTGTAGCCCTAAATTGAATTTGTGTACACAACACAAGCAATGTCCTTCTTCAACACAGAGTGAACTATCTTTGTCATGGGACCATGTTTAAATCATGCGCTTGACAACGAAATTAAAATATAATGTCTCATTGTTCCTCACTCATTCCTTTACACACTGATTGCTCAATTTGGCAACAATATCCATTTCAGAATTTTCAATGCCTGCTAGTTGAGTTCATGAGAGACAGCCTTTTACTCTAACCTGTAATTATTAGACGATTTTACACCTATTTTTAGCTAAGGTTGTTAACAGACACTAACAGACATTTTTCCTTCTCCTCCCACTCTTCTTCTCTGTCTCTGCCCCTTTCCTGTTGTCTTCTATTTCTCCTCTGTGCTCTTGCTCTCCCTTGTCATACTCTTCCCTCCTCATCTTCTATTCTGGCTCTCCTTCCCTGCTCGTGTGCAGAAATTCAAGATCCGGATCGAGGACCCCCCTCGGCGCAAGCACATGGTGTTCCTGGGCGGGGCCGTGCTGGCCGACATCATGAAGGACAAGGACAACTTCTGGCTGACGAGGGAGGAGTACCAGGAGAAGGGGATTCGTGTCCTGGAGAAGCTGGGCGTCACCGTCAGATAAACCCCCTCCAAGATGCACGTGTCTGGGCTAAGTCTGAAATGGCACCCTATTCCCTTAGTGCATTACTTTTGACCAGACCCCATAGGGTAGTGCACTATCTAGGGATTAAAAGTAGTGCACTATCTAGGGAATAGGGTGCCATTTGGGACGCTACCTTGGCCTTCTCTCCCGCCCTCCTTCTCTGCCACGTCCTCCACTTGATATCCATCTATCGCTCACCTCTTCTTCTTCTTCTCGACGCGATCATCTGTTTTTACCACCTCTGTCCCAGATTTGCTCACTCACCCTCTCCAAGGGCATGTAGGGACGGACGGAAGGGAGGGAGGGACGAATGGGGTCTGGGAGGTGGGAGGAGATGGATGAGGAGCTAACAACGCATCTCCTGGGAATAGTTTCAATCATGTTACCCAACTTATTCGGTCAAAACACGATCCCAATGATCATTAAGATGAAGTCAATTATTATTAGGGATTCATTTATAGAGGGGGTATCGGATTGCGCTGTGTTGTGGGCACAGGGTACACAAGGGGCCCCCATCAAAGGCAAGCTGCCCTTTTTAAATCCACCCTTCCACCTATCTTAGTCTTTTGTCCAGTCTTAATCGTCAGGGTGATTGCTTGCTCCTCGAGGCCCTCATAACGAATGGGTACACGCTCTGTTTATCCCTGAGGTTAATTTAAGGTTGTTTTAACGTTGGGAGGAGGTCAGGGGGTGATGGTGGGTTAGAGGGCAGGTGGTTTTTGGGGCATGTATCTCCTTCTCACAGGGTTCACCTGCCCACTTGTCCGACTCCCATATCCAAACAGTCTGCCGTCATGTGATGGTGACAAAAGGAAACGGTTGGCCTTCCCTCACGATAAAAGGCATTTCATTCCACTGATGGCAAAATATTTGCCATTTATTCAATTCCAATGAGGACTCCTCAGCCTTTTCTTTGAAGTCACATTTTGTGTTCACATTCCTTTTGCTGATGCGCTTTCTTTTTGGAGGAGAAGAGATTTTGCCTTTCGTTTTGTTGGACTTGTTATTTGTACGTTTGTGTGTATTTCTTTGCAGTGCATTACTCCCGTGTTTTCTCGTAAAGAGTGAGGATGTGTCGTCCTCATCATGGCTGTTGGACACACGAGTCATTCTGTATTTAAGGTCTGGGTTACATTCTGCCCTCAACAACAAGTCTAAGATCTCTTTCCCAAGCCTATCCTTAACCATTGTGAGCTAAACAATACATCAGACCTAGGACCAGTTGTTAAGGGCATACTGAACCATAACCTGTTTAGAGGAAGTCATTCTGAGACCAGTAGGAACTCTCCCTAGTCTCAGCTCCAGTGAAGATTCATTTTGAGGTCAGGGGTTATTGGGGGTGGGGATTTTTTGGGGGGTGTTGAACATTTGTAATATGAATAAGAATTTGGTTGTCAGTAGACATGGAGACCACATAAAAGCTGGTATTTAAGGTTTTCCTTTTTGGGTTTTCATATGTATATTGGAGGCACTTACACAATATATATGTATAATTTTCTTTTTTGACAAAACGGTCATCCAGTGCCAAGTGCAGTTATTGTAGCTGGATCTTATTTGTTTTCTTATTTTTCATTTTCTTTTAGTTTTTGTTCATAGCATAACTGCCTACCACTGATTTAAATAAAGCAAAGTGATTTATAAATACCTGGTGTTGCTCTGTCTTTGAGATGGACCATGTGGTCGCCATAAATACTTGTGACATTATCGTCGTTGCCGGCAGTGATCCTAAATAAGAATGAATTAGAAGACCGATGAATTGCCTCAAAAGAATGAGTTGGTACATTCACGTGTACGGATGCATGAGTATGCTGTGTAACTATGTGGTCATATTTAGAATGAAGGCTGCAGAGAAGAAGAATGCGAGTGGCTTCTTGGTGAGTGTATGTCAAATAATTGTATTCGTCACATGTTCGTAGACAACAGGTGTAGACTAACACTGAAATGCTTACGGGCCCTTCCCAACAATGCAGAGAGAAAGAAAATAGTAAAACAAATAATAATAAATACACATGAGTAACAATAAAGTGGCTATATACACAGGGTACCAGTACTGGGTCCATGTGCAGGGGCACGAGGTCATTCAGGTAGATATTTCTCTGATAGAGTTCAATGTGTCAAATCGGAGGGCCTGTTGGCTGGACCTATGGCAGTCTCTATGGGGGTGCCACAGGGTTCAATTCTTGGGCCGACTCTTCTCTGTGTATATCAATGACGTCGCTCTTGCTGCTGGTGACTCTCAGATCCACCTCTACGCAGACGACACCATTTTGTATACATCTGGCCCTTCATTGGACACTGTGTTAACAAACCTCCAAACGAGCTTCAATGCCATACAACACTCCTTCAGTAGCCTCCAACTGCTCTTAAACACTAGTAAAACTAAATGCATGCTCTTCAACCGAACGCTGCTTGCACCCGCCCACCCGACTAGAATCACTACTCTCGACGGGTCTGACCTAGAGTATGTGGACAACTACAAATACCTAGGTGTCTGGTTAGACTGTAAACTCTCCTTCCAGACTCACATTAAGAATCTCCAATCCAAAGTTAAATCTAGAATCGGTTTCCTATTTCGCAACAAAGCTTCCTTCACTCATGCTGCCAAACATGCCCTCGTAAAACTGACTATCCTACCGATCCTTGACTTCGGCGATGTCATTTACAAAATAGCCTCCAACACTCTACTCAGCAAATTGGATGTAGTCTATCACAGTGCCATCCGTTTTGTCTCCAAAGCCCCATATACTACCCACCACTGTGACCTGTACGCTCTTGTTGGCTGGTCCTCACTACATATTCGTCACCAAACCCACTGGCTCCAGGCCATCTATAAATCACTGCTAGGCAAATCCCCGCCTTATCTTAGCTCATTGGTCACCATAGCAACACCCACCCGTAGTATGCGCTCCAGCAGGTATATCTCACTGGTCATCCCCAAAGCCAACACCTCCTTTGGCCGCCATTCCTTCCAGTTCTCTGCTGCCAATGACTGGAACAAATTGCAAAAATCTCTGAAGCTGGAGACACTTATCTCCCTCACTAACTTTAAGCATCAGTTGTCAGAGCACCTTACCGATCACTGCACCTGTACACAGCCCATCTGAAATTAGCCCGCCCAACTACCTCATCCCTATATTGTTATTTATTTTGCTCATTTGTACCCCAGTATCTCTATTTGCACAACATCTCTTGCACATCTATCATTCCAGTGTTAATACTAATTGTAATTATTTTGCACTATAGCCTATTTATTGCCTTACCTCCATAACTTGCTACATTTGCACACACTGTATATATTTTTATTTATGTTGTATTTTTGACTTTGTTTTGTTTTACCCCATATGTAACTCTGTGTTGTTGTTTTTATCGCACTGCTTTGCTTTGTCTTGGCCAGGTCGCAGTTGTAAATGAGAACTTGTTCTCAACTGGCTTACCTGGTTAAATAAAGGTGAACTAAAAATAAAAATAAAAATTGTATATATGACTAGGAATAAAGTGACAGATAATAAACGGTAGCAGCAGTGTATGTGATGAGACCAAGTTAATGCAAAAAGGGTCAATGCAGATAGTCTGGATAGTTATTTGGTTACCTATTTAATGAACTATTTAGCAGTCTTCTGGCTTGGGGGTAGAACCTGTTCAGGGTCTCTGTTGGTTCCAGACTTGCCGTGCGGTAGAACAGAGAACAGTCTTTGGGTGGCTGAAGTCTGACAGTTTTTAGGGCCTTCTGACACTGCCTGGTATAGAGGTCCTGGATGGCAGGGAGCTCGGCCTGTTCGCACTACCCTCTGTAGCGCCTTGCGGTAAGATGCCAAGCAGTTGTCATACCAAGCGGGGATGCAGCCAGTCAAGATGCTCTCAATGGTGCAGCTGTGTAACTTTTTGAGGATCTGAGGGCTCATGCCAAATCTTTTCAGCCAACTGAGGTGGCAGAGGCGTTGTCGTGGCCTCTTCACGGATGTGCTGGTGTGTGTGGACCATGATAGATCCTTAGTGATGTGGACACAGAGAAACTTGATGCTCTCGACCCGCTCCACTATGCTGAGCTGTAGTCAATGAACAGCATTCTCACATAGGTGTTCCTCTTGTCCAGGTGGGAAAGGGCAGTGGTAGAGTGCAATAGAGATTGCGTAATCTGTGGATCTGTTGGGCGTTATGCGAATTGTAGTGGGTCCCCGGTGTCTGCGATGATTGTGTTGATGTGAGCCTTGACCAGCCTTTCAAGGCATTTCATGGCTACAGATGTGAGTGCTACAGGGCGATAGTCATTTAGACAGGTTACCTTGACGTTCTTGGGCACAGGGACTATGGTGGTCTGCTTGAAACATGTAGGTATTACAGACTGAGTCAGGGAGAGGTTGAAAATGTGCAGTGATGTCACTTGCCAGCTGGTCAGCGCATGCTCTGAGTATGCGTCATGGCAATCCGTCTGGCCCTGCGGCCTTGTGAATGTTAACCTGTTTAAAGGTCTTATTCACATCCACTACGGAGAGCGTGATCACACAGTCATCCAGGAAAGCTGGTGCTCTCATGCATGGTTCAGTGTTGCTTGCCTCAAAGCGAGCATAGAAAGCATTTAGCTCATCTGGTAGGCTCGCGTCACTGGGCAGCTCGCGGCTGAGTTTCCCTTTGTCATCCGCGATAGTTTGCAAGCCCTGCCACATCCGACCAGCATCAGAGGGCGTAGCAGGATGTTTTATAAGCGTGCGGATTAGTCTCCAGCTCTAGCCTTTAGCTCAGTGCGGATGTTGTGCATAATACATGGCTTCCGGTTGGGTTATGTGCGTACGGTCACTCTGGGTATGGCGTAGTCGATGCACTTATTAATGAAGCCGGTGACTGATGTGGAAAACTCGGATGAATCCCTGAACATATTCCAATCTGCGCTAGCGAAACTGTCCTGTAGCTTGGCATCCGCTTCATCGGACCACTTCCGTATTGAGCAGGTCACTGGCACTTCCTGTTTGAGTTTTTGCTTGTAAGCAGGAATCAGGAGGATAGAGTTATGGTCAGATTTGCCAAATCAAGGGCGAGGGAGAGCTTTATATGCGTTTCTGTGTGTGGAGTAAAGGTGGTCTAGAGTTTTTTCAACTCTAGTTACACGTGACATGCTGGTAGAAATTACAGTGCCTTCAGAAAGTATTCATACCCCTTGACTTATTCCACATTTTCTTGTGTTACAGCCTGAATTTAAAATGGATTAAACAGATTTTTTTTCACACCCCTGAGTCAATACATGTTAGAATCACCTTTGGCAGTGATTACAGCTGTGAGTCTTTCTGGGTAAGTATCTAAGAGCTTTGCACACCTGGATTGTACAAAATGTGAGCATTATTCTTTTTTAAATTCTTCAAGCATTGTCAAGTTGGTTGTTGATCATTGCTAGACAGCCATTTTCAAGGCTTGCCATAGATTTTCAAGCCGATTTATGTCAAAACTGTAACTAGGCCACTCAAGAACATTCAATATTGTTTTAGTAAGCAACTCCAGTGTATACACTGAGTGTACAAGACATTAGGAACACCTGCTCTTTCCATGACAGACTGACCAGGTGAAAGCTATGATCCCTTATTGAAGTCACTTGTTAAATCCACTGCAATCAGGGTAGATGAATGGGAGGAGACAGGTTAAAGAAGGATTTTTAAGCCTTGAACATGGATTGTGTATGTGTGCCATTCAGAGGGTAAATGGGCAAGACAAAATATTTAAGTGCCTTTGAACGGGGTATGGTAGTAGGTGCCAGGCGCAGCGGTTTGAGTGTGTCAAGAACTGCAACGCTGCTGGGTTTTTTACGCTCAACAGTTTCCGATGTGTATCAAGAATGGTCCACCACCCAAAGGACATCCAGCCAACTTGACGCAACTATGGGAAGCGTTGGAGTCAACATGGGCCAGCATCTCTGTGGAACACTTTCAACATCTTGTAGTCTATGCCCCCACGAATTGAGGCTGTTCTGAGGGCAAAAGGGGGTGCAACTCAATATTAGGAAGGTGTTCCTAATGTTTTGTACACTTATTGTATTTGGCCTTGTGTTTTAGGTTATTATCCTGCTGAAAGGTGAGGTTGTCTCCCAGTATCTGTTGGAAAGCAGAGTGAACCAGGTTTTCCTCTAGGATTTTGCCTGTGCTTAGCTCTATTCAAAAAAAATGTATCCTTAGTCCTTGCTGATGACAAGCATACCCATAACGTGATGCAGCCACCACCATGCTTGAAAACATGAAGAGTGGTACTCAATGATGTGTTGTGTTGGATTTGCCCCAAACATAACGCTTTGTATTCAGGAAATAAAGTTAATTTCTTTGCCACATTTTTTGCAGTTTTACTTTAGTGCCTTATTGCACAGGATGCATGTTTTGGAATATTTGTATTCTGTTCCTTCTTTTCACTCTGTCATTTTGGTTAATATTGAGGCGTAACTACAATGTTGTTGATCCTCAGTTTTCTCCTTTCACAGCCATTAAACTCTGTAACTGTTTTAAAGTCACCATTGGCCTCATGGTGAAATTCCTGAGCGGTTTCATTCATCTGCGGCAACTGAGTTAGGAAGGACGCCTGTATCTTAGTAGTGACTGGGTGTATTGATACACCATCCAAAGTGTAATTAATAACTTCACCATGCTCAAAGGGATATTTAATGTCTGTTTATTTTTTGCAAGTCATTGGAAAACCTCCCTGGTCTTTGTGGTTGAATCTGTGATTGAAATTCACTGCTCGACTGAGGGACCTTACAGATAATTGCATGTGTGGGGTACAGAGATGAGGTAGTCATTAAAAAAATCATGTTAAACACTATTATATGCTACTTATTATGTGACTTGTTAAGCACATTTTTACTGCTGAACTTATTTAGGCTTGCCATAACAAAGGGGTTGAATACTTATTGACTCAAGACATTTCAGCTTTTAATTTTTTATAAATTTGTAAATATTTCTAAAAACATAATTCCACTTTGGCATTATGGGGTATTGTGTGTAGGCCAGTGACACAAAATTTCAATTTAGTCAAGGGTTGTAAATACTTTCTGAAGGCAATGTAGGTAATACGGATGTGTATGTATGTATGTATGTATGTAAGTATATAGGAGAGGGAGATTCTGCTAAGATATTTGGGGGAGTGTCGGGGTCTGTAGATTGAGGAAACCAGTCCCTTTGGAGGGGCACTGTTGCAGAACCAAACCGTTCTGCCGCTCTCTTTGATGTGGCACCGTTGCCGTGGCGCTACACAAGGAATTCCCACCCAAGGTCTCCAAGGCGATGGCCTTCGCCAACAAGACCGACTCCACTGGCAGTTCGGCATTGGAACCGTCCCACCTCACCTCGGTTCCTTTCTCATGGTTGGTGGCGTTATGCTAAATAGCTCATGCTAAAACCCAGAGGACGTTTACCTGTCGGTTTGGACAAGAGAGTGGTTCTTATCTCCAGATCAGAGATGTGATAAGACCATGAAAGAGAAAAGACAGCCAGGACAAGCTGAAGCCAAGGGGTGTGGCACAGGGTTAGCAGAGGACCCTTTGAACTCTGTGAGGGTCTCTGGAAACCGCAGGGAGGTTAGGAGGGGGAGGCTGGGGTGGCTGACTGTTCTCAGAAGCTGGATGGAAGGACATGCATGGCATCCCTCTTTATCTACCAGATGCTTTTTTTTATTTTGCATGGCATCACGTTTGAAAGGGCAGTGAGGCTCATTTCATTCTTTTCAGGAGGGAGAATTTGCTAATTTGCTCTGGAGGGGGTGATCATGCCCCCGCACCCGTAATACACCTTTCCCACTATGCTCCACTACTTGAATTCCACTTAGAGAACACTTTGTCAGGGATTAACCGAGGCCCAAAAATCCCCTCTGAACCCAAAATGATTATTTAATCGTTAAGAGCATTTACCTCATGGGCTCAAGCCAACCAACCAGGCTTGAAAATGGCACTTACTAAGAAAGCCGCACACTAAATCCCACAACAAAGATTATTTGGATAATTGTAATTCTGAGAAAAAACAGATTGCCTGACTTCTCATATATGCCTCTTGGTACAGATGGTTGTTTTCTAACACAAATGGGGAAACTCAAAAAGGGTTTGCATGCCTTTTAAACAATGTAGCAACTAAGCAACAAGTTCAGTGAGTATAAGGGGGTTTGGACCAAGATGTAGCACGTCCAAAAGAAGGAGGAGCAACTGCAGATATACTGAACAAAAAATATAAACGCAACATGCAACAATTTCAAAGATTTTACTGAGATACAGTTCATATAAGGAAATCAGTAAATTGAAATAAATTAGGCCCTAATCTATGGATTTTTAAATTTATTTTACCTTTATTTAACTAGGCAAGTCAGTTAAGAACAAATTGTTATTTACAATGACGGCCTACCCCGGCCAAACCCAGACGACGCTGGGCCAACTGTGCGCCGCCCTATGGGACTCCCAATCAAGGCCGGATTGTGACGCCTCTAGCACTGAGATGCAGTGCCTTAGATCGCTGCGCCACTCGGGAGCCCTCGGGATTTCACAAGACTGGGAATACACATATGCATCTGTTGGCCACAGATACCTTTTGAAAAAAAGGTAGGGGCATGGATCAGAACCCAGTCAGTATCTGGTGTGACCACCATTTGCCTCATGCACAAATCTCCTTCGCATAGAGTTGATCAGGCTGTTGATTGTGGCTTGTGGAATGTTGTCCCACTCCTCTTCAATGGCTGTGCGAAGTTGCTGGATATTGGCAGGAACACGCTGTCGTACACGTCGATACAGCGCATACCAAACATGCTCAATGGGTGACATGTCTGGTGAATATGCAGGCCATGGAAGAACTGGGACATTTTCAGCTTCCAGGAATTGTGTACAGATCCTTGCGACATGGGGCTGTGCATTATCATGCTAAAACATGAGGTGATGGCGGTGGATGAATGGCACGACAATGGGCCTCAGGATCTTGTCACAGTTTCCCTGTGCATTCAAATTGCCATGGATAAAATGTAATTGTGTTCCTTGTCCGTAGCTTATGCCTGCCCATACCATAACCCCACCGCCATCATGGGGCACTCTGTTCACAATGTTGACATCCGCAAACCGCTCGCCCACATGACGCTATACACAATGCCATACATGCGGTCTGCCATCTGCCCGGTACAATTGAAACTGGGATTAATCCGTGAAGAGCACACTTCTTCAGCAAGCTTGTGGCCATTGAAGGTGAGCATTTGCCCACTGAAGTCAGTTACGACGCCGAACTACAGTCAGGTCAAGACCCTGGTGAGGACGAAGAGCACGCAGATGAGCTACCCTGAGACGGTTTCTGACAGTTTGTGCAGAAATTCTTCGGTTGTGCAAACCCACAGTTTCATCAGCTGTCCGGGTGGCTGGTCTCAGACGATCCCGCAAGTGAAGAAGCCGGATGTGGAGGTCCTGGGCTGGCGTGGTCTGCGGTTGTGAGGCCGGTTGGACGTACTGCCAAATTCTCTAAAACGACGTTGGAGGCAGCTTATGATAGAAACATTAACATTCAATTCTCTGGCAATTGCACGCTCCCTCAAAACTTGAGACATCTGTGGCATTGTGTTGTGTGACAAAACATTTGAGTGGCCTTTTATTGTCCCCAGCACAAGGTGCACCTGTGTAATGATCATTCTGTTTAATCATCTTCTTGATATGCCACACCTGTCAGGTGGATAGATTATCTTGGCAAAGGAGAATTCTCACTAAGGGATGTAAACAAATTTGTGCAGAAGAGTTGAGTGAAATAAGCTTTTTGTGCTTATGGAAGATTTCTGGGATATTTTATTTCAGCTCATGCAACATGGGACCAACACTTTACGTTTATATTTTTGTTCAGTGTAGTTACAGTAGCTCCCTTCCATGAGAGGAGAGAGCCGTCTTCCTCATCTGGCTTTCTTGAGCAAACAACTGATGGCCACTAATACCAGAAACCACAGAGAGAGGTGAATAGACAATTGGCAAAAAAGGGAAGCTATAAAAAGTAAATGCTGTAAGGAGCCCGGTGGGGAGTTAACCCCGAACCCACTGTGCGTTAATTTCGGTCCAAGAAAATAGCACACATGGCTCCGTTTGAGATACCGAGGGAGAGAGGCAGCTCGAGGGGAGGGTTGGGGGACAAGAGGGGTATCGTGTTCACATTTGTTTCAGATTTCATCCATGTAAACAAAGGGAGGCAGGCAGACACGCTGGGGCCTATTTAAATTAGGCCCAGACTAACATCCCGTCAGAAGCTGCTGCCTCACGCCCCGCGCATGCTAGGCCCTCAGCACATTCTGACTTGCTAGGGCTTTGATGGGATCACTCAGTGGTCTTGTGGCGTGGGTAAAACTAGTTCTTTAGTTGGTTTAAATTATTTTTGTTGTTGTCATTTTCCCCCTGATTGGTGTGTGTGTGTGTAATGCTCTCTCTTTTGCTTTTGTTTCAGCCCTGTTGGAATCTACACACTTCATGTACAGCACTGACTGAGAATAAGTAGACCAGTACAATCTCTCAAAAAGGCCTGGGGGGCTCGTTGGCAGATCTGACAACAATTTGGTAAGCATTTGGGTTTATCTAGATCCAGACTACAGCTTCCCCCATTGGCTGTTGATGTAGTGTGCATACACAGCCTGTACAACTCAGCTAGCTCCAACTATCTGCAAAATGACCACCAAGGCCATTCTGGCAGTGGAACATTATTTTGTAACTGGGGTGGAACATTCAAGAAACTGAGGTGAGTGGGGGCAGGGTTCAGATGGAATAAAGTTAACAGTTAAAGTCCACTTCCTTCCTGCTACCGGCCCAAAACGAAGCAGTGGGAACTGAAGCCTTTCTGTGCCTCTGAGTAACCCCAAATGTGGCCGGAACGGTAGACAAACTCTCGATACAAGCTTCCACAAAAATAAACACTGGTCATATTATTTTCACTGCTCTTTTCCTGTTGGTTTGATTCAACACTAGCTACACCCAGTCGCGCCAACAGACACACTCCAGGGTTTGGTCTTTTTGGAAATAACGCTGTGTCCATGTTGGCCACATAAGTTAAACTGGCATGGGGCACGTATATAGAAAACCCAGGTCTAGACTGGGAGATTGGCAGTTTGTACAAAAAACAGGCATCCAATTACACCTGATTTGTGTGTGTAGGCCTTGCTTGGATTGGCCAATGCAAACAGCCCCGATCCTATATTTTGTGTCCACTGCACACACGTTGTTGTTTGGTTCGTGGAGCATGCATGGGAATTTTTTAACAGATCAGGGCATGACTAGTATGTGAGGAGGTGACTACATTTTCTGAATACTACTAGGCTAACCTGAGAATCTTTTTCATTGAATCCTTTCAGATCCCAATCAAGCACTTTCAAACCTCTTGCTTGCACCCAATTATTGAACTAACATATCATAGAAGAGTCTTCATAACTTCATAACTGGGAGAAGCCATATATAGCTGGAGATGAAAAACAAAAAAGGAACTTGTGGAGACAATGCCACCGCGCCTGTCTCTTTCCTCCCACTCTACCCCTCTCCCCCCCACCCCACGGCCCCTGAGCAGTGTGGGAAAGCACCTCCCTCTCCTCTGTCCATCGGAGGATGGAGAGGCTCCCTCTCTCTCTGTTGTGATATGTGCACAATAACATCCTGATGCGTGTCCTGCAATGTTCCCACCGATGAGGAAACGGTACACAAATAAAGCCTTGAAGTTCTCTGGCTAAGCACGGGATGGGACTGGAGCCAGGGGTGTGTCCACCATTCGGGCTCCGGCAACGAGATCACCACTGGTGGGAGGATGGGTCAGTGGAAAATGGACGGCAAGTTTTTATTCCTAATCCTGCAGCAGTAGGTAGTCCTGTATAGAAGTTCAAGAACATTGCTACGAGGGGGTGCACGGCTAAAGCATGCGTCGTACATGTAAAAGCAGGCCAACTGGACAGCTAAGGACTGCCAAGAGGGTGTCCAACTGTGTCGTGGTGGTAAACAGGAGCGCCACTTTAACGACGGATGCCACGGTTTAACCATGTTTTATAAAGGTTGTGGGGGGTTATCATGGAGGGAGCTGGTGGTGGACGGTGTTCCCAGCGCCTAGTGTTGACCTAAGACCACATGGAACCTTGGCCATCGGTCGCAGGCTGTGGCCTTACACACATTCACACAGAGCAGGTTCAATGGTGATTGGAGACACACACTACATGACATACCGTGCTGAGGTTGAGGTCTTGTGTCCAGTTTCACATGGCGAGCGCTGGTCAACATGCAGGAGACACTGGTCTGTTTACCAAGGCCTAGCAGGTCAGAATAGAGTCTGACACATCACTCGTCTGGGGTCCTACATGATGGACGACATCCTTAGTTCTCACCAGTCTCTGTTGTCAACTCCTAGGCTCAGGTCAGGGTGGTAAAAATGTTTATGGTATATTGTATGGTGGCACCAATCTTGGACTGGGTTATTTAGGAATGTTTTAGTGATGCTACTGCATTTGCAATAGCACTGGATATGCCTAATAACTATGATACTGAGAGCTACAACCAGGTAGTGGACTACAATAAGTTCCATGATAAGTCTCACGCTCAACCCTATGAAATAGGCTAGCTTTCTTTGAGGAATAATAGGCTAACTTGACTTCTCAAAATGTCTCCTGTTTTCCCCTCTAAAATAGGAAACTTTTAAAAAGTGTTTGACTAAATGGCTATAGCTACTGATATGATTGGCGAGCTAGCTAGCTAGCAATGCGCACAGCACACATTTGCCAAAAATCTGGGAAGGACAGGCCTACTGCTAAAAATAAGTATTCTTAACGTCCACTCAAAGCTAGCTTGGTAGTAAACTTGTTAGCAGTCACACTGACAAACCTTGATAGCACTTTGATAGCACTCACCTTAAATAATAATGGTGGTGTTGTCCAGTTGATATAGAGACCGCTTACACAGAGTTGTTCATCGGCAAACATTTTCGTGTTTGTGATATAAACTATTATTTATTTTAGCCTATATTCATTGCTAGCCATTAACCTTACTGGTATACTTGCTTGCATGGGCTTGTGCACACCTTGACAAAAAAGGTGCCATTTTGACACACGGAAACAACTATGTGCTCAACAGTGCTGAAACCCTCTCTGCGGGGAACCAAATTAGAGGCCTTCTCCTTCCCATTCCATCGTCATACTGTAACACACTGTATTTCAAAACAACACATTAAAGTGTTTTTGGATGGAGGTTAATTTAAATCTATAAAACTATTTTAAGGGGGCAGGCTATGACACCACAGTACACAAGTCTTAAATAAGAAAAGTCGAAGATGGCAACAGCGTTTTAAGTGTTGGTTCTTTCTTTCAAACCCTGATTGAAAGGAGGGGGCGAAAAAAAGTGACCTCATTAGAATAAAGTATGCCTTAAATGTTTGCACATGTTGACGTTTGATACTATTTGCAGTCGCCGAGTTCCGTAGCTGGCCAGGGGCATTCTTTTTTCTCTCTCGCTCTCTGACAGTCTTCCATATGCATTTCCAGAGACCTACAGCGCAAAACAACATTGCGTCCTCTATAGATGTTCTGGAGACTTGCAGAGCACGGTACAGCTCTGTGAACCTGTCTAGCCCCAATGCGTATATATTTCAGTCTTGACAGATAAGGGGAAAAAATACTCTGGAGAAAAGACAGGATCTGGCTGCTGCCGTCGTTCCCTCTTTAAGATACACACACATACGATAGAGATGTGCGTTTTAAATCGAGAACATGCGTACGCTCACACCCCCTCAGGACATGCCCTGGCCCATGTATGGATTACCGTGTTGCAGCAGGATGGGACAGGGACAAGTAGCATGAGGTCGATCAGCAGCACCCAGCCCATCCCCCCGCCAATGCTCCTAAAGGACGGATGCAACACAGGGAAGTGCTGGGCTACAACACTAAACTACTGTTGAAAGGTTCTATAGAAATACTATATGAATGCTATGTATATGCTATAAATGTACAGGCTGTGTGAGATGCCACTGTAACATGGTTTAATCTCTCAAAACCACATCTCTGTAATATACAGTGGAAATGAACACGCACACACACGGAAAAGTACTTACTATCCAGGCCATGCTTCTGGTAGTTTCCATATGATGTATTGGCATTTATACAGATGTTAATCTATTTTCTCATTTTTTCTTTTTAAAAGCAAAGAGTCGTGTCGATCATATTAGAAACAATACAAAAATAGAACTTAAAATGTACATCATACACTTGATATATATATATATATTGTAGCTTTTTTGTTTTACAGAGGTAAAAATGCGTATTGTAAAATAAGACAAAACAAAACAATCGATTGAACTATTTTTCTAAGCATAAAAAAAATACTAAGTATATATGAGGAGATAGATGAAGAGGATGCTTCAGGCACTTTCCTTTAATAGTTAAATGTGTGCAGGAATTAGACACTGCACCAAACAGACAAACTGCTTTTGGTTAACTTTTCTTTTACCACAGATAGAAAAATAAAACTTGGATCTTCTCTACAATGAATGGCAACAGTATTGCAAAGCTGACAAACAAGGACAAGGTAGAAAACAGGAAGGAAGAAAGGCAGAGAGAGAGTAAAGAGAAAGACATGGACACAACGAGAGCTTTTGTACAGAACCCGCAACGCCATGGTACCGTCACCCATTTAACCCCAGACATTGCTTGGTACTTGAATGGTTATGACGATTAGTTAATGTATGACTG
This sequence comes from Coregonus lavaretus, assembly GCF_964263955.1. Taxonomy (NCBI): domain Eukaryota; kingdom Metazoa; phylum Chordata; class Actinopteri; order Salmoniformes; family Salmonidae; genus Coregonus; species Coregonus lavaretus. The sequence continues at coordinate 8,307,733 of NC_139993.1, forward strand.
GGATAGACAGCATTAGATGTATTTTCTACCACGTTGATGCGACCCGAGATCGGACACTTCACAGCAATTTGCGCATATTGTTCATGAGGTTTTTCTGATTAGTGTTGTGCTTCATACAGAGAAAGATCAAACCTTAATGTTCCTCCCACGAGGTGAGGTTACAGGCTGGTTTCAATTTGAGGCTAGTTTTTGTTTCAATACATACACACATACATGTTAAAGTATATGCATGCTGTAGCGTCCATTTTATTTTTGTATACATTTTGACACCACCTGCCTGACTGATGTGATTGGCTGACAGACATCAGCCTCCTCCCTTGCCATTGGCTGTAATGTAATACTGAGTAAAAGACCAGGAAGTGGGAGTTATTGGACTACAGAAGAATAGATTTTCTTCACTCGTCTCCAACTCTGGTCTTGGTGAGCTACTGGGTGTGCAGCCTTTCGTTCCAGCCTTGCAGTAAACGCACCCGTATCAGCTAATAATGGTACAGACTGAAGACCACGATTAGGTGATTAGTTGAATCAGGTGTGCTTGCAGGTCCCTTCGTTGGAGAACCCACAATCTTATACCTTTGAAGGGAGTGGGGATAGATGAGCAACCAGATCAAAACTGTCTTTCTCTCGAGCTAAAGTTGAGCAAAACTCTACAGATCGTGATTCCTTGACAGTTAGCCTCGTTGAGTATCCTTTTGAAAGACAAAAGAAAAGACACGCAAAAGAAAGCACCATTGACACTGTAGAGTGGACAACGACATCATCCATCTCAAAAGGTTACAAAAAACCCTCCTCTTGGCTGTGTTTAGTTTACTATGGGACCGTCCCCTTCCTCTTAACCCCCAAGTCCCTTAGGCTGGTGTCTAAATTTAGCAAGGCAAATAAATAAAAACTATATCAAAAGATTATCAAACATGTCAAACATTAGCATCAACTGAATAAAAATTCACCTAATGCTTGAGTTCTCCTCTTCCACTGTAATAAACGGTTGATTGAGGATATACTTTTCTTTTTTTAATGACTAATTTAGATACTCTATATAAATGCTGCAGCTTATTTTGTCATTTTGGCTTTTAGTTGAAGTCACAACAATAGCAATCAGGGATACATTGTTGCCCATTCCATTTTCCAGACCTTTGCACATAGGAAGTCTCACACACACACACACACACACACAACCCTACAGATTAAGTGTCTAAAGCAGTGTTTCCCCATCCAATCCTCAAGTACCCCTGACCCATTTTTTCGTTTGTTCTGGGCCGAATCCACAATACATTCAGTCTAACTTGACTGAGCAGTAGAATGGTACTTCTACATGTTTTTTTCCAGGTGTCTCTCCACTGACATTAATTGAGATTAGGTTGAATTTGGTTTAAAAAATCTTTATAGTCAGGGGTAGCCTGGCCCCAGGTCTAATTGGGCTGTATAGCCAACTCCTATAGCCATTGACAACCATAGGAGTTGACAAGACAGCACAGATCTGGGACCAGGCTAGGTCAGGAGTAGTCAAGGAGCAGAATGAGGACACTGGTTAAACGTTTACCTTTTCTTTTGTTTCATTGGCTGTGGAGGGGCAGATGTGATCACAGTTGGCCTGCATCCCACATGGCACTATTACCTATATATTGCACTACATTTGACTAGGGCCCATTGGCCTCTGGTCAAAAGTAGTGCACTTTATAAGGAATAAGGTGCCATTTAGGACACATCCTTGATTTAAGTGCCTCTGCTTTACAGGCGGGAACCAGCTTGATCTGTGATTGGTGGTGAGCCATGGCGAGGGGAACACAAAGTGAGAACCCCCCTCAGAAAACAACGCTCACACTGACCTCACAAAACACTGAGAAAAATAAAAATATTCAAGCCTTTACAACACGAGTGTAAAAATATAAAGTACCTGTTTATATATATTTATATATAAATGAATATTCGTTGTTTTAGTCTTTGTAATGCAAGACGTTGAAGCCGTAGGCAGGGTACCCCTATAAAAACAATAAAAATTAAAATAAACAATAGGAAACTATTTTTTTTCCTTTCTTTCCACCAACAGAAACTTCCATTTCGAAAAGAATCGGGACAAGCCAATTGTTTTCCCATCTGGAATTTGGCCGAGAGACACAACAACAACGAAAACAAAAAACACAAAACAAAAGAATAGCAGGCCACCCTCTTCCGGTCCCTTCCATGCGTCTCTGTTCTACTCTCCACTCTGCCCTCTCTCTTTCTCTCCGCTGGCACCTCCGGGCCCTCAGCCCACGGCTTTGTGCTTGCCCCCGCAGCAGTGGCAGGCCACCCCGCAGCGGTAGCAGGCGCGCAGGGGGGCGTAGCAGCACATGCAGGGGGCCAGCAGCGACAGCCCAACCAGGGCAAGCCAGCGCAGGCAGAAGCGCTCGTCGCTGGTGTCGCACGAGCACGGGTCCGAGTAGTCGCCCTCCGGGTCCGACATGCAGTGGTAGAGAAGGCTGTCCGCGCACCACATGAAGCTGACCCGGTGGATGCACGTCTGGATGGGGTCCGGCGCCTCCTGGCAGCGCCCACGCCTGTTCTCCTCGTGGTTGAACATGTCCCGGCAGTAGACGCAGCGCGAGCGCTCGCCGTCTTCCTTCCGCCGCTTGCCCTTGAGCTGGAGGGTGCGGGGCTGGGCTGTGACCACCGCCCTGTGTCCGCCGCTAAGGCCGCCCCCACCTAGTCGTTCCATGCAGCCTATCTTGGGGTCCCTTGCGTGCTGGTGGGGATCAAGGCCCAGGGGGTAAGGGTAGGTGTAGTCGTGCTTGGGCGGCTCGCTCTTGGCGAAGTGCACGTATGCGTCGGTGTCCTCGGGGTGCTGGATGAGCTTGTCGCGCGTTGCGGTGGCGTGCCGGTAGTCCTCGTACCCCGTCAGCCAGGTCCGCTCGCGAGGGTTGATTCGCACGATCTCCTCCTCCTCCACCTGGAAGCTGACGTGGCGTGGGAACATGGGAACCGACTGCAGAGATAAAGTAGAGCAAAAACGATGAGAACTACACAGACCAGTCTACAAACTACAAAACTAACATGGGGCATCTAAACGTCTTCCAACAAGCAGTCAACTTCCAGGCCTATCTAGATATTCTCAACTTGAAAATACATTATCACACTACCACCATAGTTTATGCTTCAAGAACACTTACACTCATTCCCTCACCTACCCATTGTAGTAAATGTAGCCACAACCCTCTAGCTCCAATACATATTATTTTTTTTAAAGATCAAAGTTTTGGTGACCCACCTTCGCCACCGTCGTCCCCCAGCCACCCACCTGATCCAGGAAGTAGTGGTCCGAGGGTCGGTGCTGGTCGTAGAAGTGGCCCAGGATGCAGTGGTGCAGGCGCGGCTCGCAGAAGCTGGGCGGAGCCAGGGTCTGCAGCTGCGGCGGCTCCTTCTTCTGGGAGTGGGAGGAGTTGGACGAGCTGTCGGTGGCATTCTGAGAGAAAAGACCAAACCAAACACGAGTCAGGACAGGGTCCTGTTCATTAGGGCACGCAACGGACAACATTTTGCAACTGAAAATGTGCATTTCTTATTGGACAGCTTCAGATAGCCCCTCCCTGTTTTGGTCCGTTTTCTTCCGCTTGGTGCATAATGAACACGACCCACGACTACACTGCATGGGAGGAATATCCGCCCAAGCTTTACATTAGAAAACATCACCGCTTTCTGGCACATTGTGTTTGGCTACGCTAACACAACACACAGTACTTAGCGGACCAAAGATGTTCCACAAAACAACAGGCTCTTCTAACCAAAATAAACTTTTCAAGGTTTTTGAGACGTTTTGGCTTAGCGATGTAATGAATGATACCACTACTTTTGGAGTGGTATAATTTACACAGAGACCAACAAACCAACCTGCACATGGCACGCACTCAATGGGCCATTGCTAAGGTAAAAGCGTGTCATGGCTCAGAGTCAAAATCTCCCTACTTCTGTATGCAATTAACCAACAACCCCCCACGCCTCCAAAAAATAATGCCTTCAAGAACAAAAGTGGTAAAAACTGTTCTGAAGTCTCACTTTATTTATATTGAGGGTAGGTTAAATTCATTCCAGCTAGGAGACTTACGACTTACAGCCCCTTTAGCGTCGAGCAAGACCAGAAGTGTGGTTGATTGCGTCACCAGTTGAGGCCCGGCGAGGGGCACCTCTTTCATGTGGGGGCGCGCTTTTGAGCTAACTCGGTTCCCCCGTTCGCCTCACCACAACACTGCGCTGCCAAGGTGTGTGCCAGAGCACTGCTAGGCTGCGGTAATCAAACGAGAGGGAATCCGGCCTCGGCATATGATATCAAAATGAGAGCACCACCTCTCTCGTCCACTCTCATTCACTTTGGACGGTTTCTGGTTTCTTAGTCCCAAGTTTATTGGACAGACAACCTCTCTTGCTATAAAGGGCTTCGGCTAGCCCGGCCAAAGCTAAAAGTAGCATCCCTTCCTCGGGCGATGCCAAGAGCTTGGTTAGGGTTGAGAAATGTTCTTTAGGAGGCGAACCGGGGCCCCTGTCTGATGGAGATGATTACAAACACAGACCCTGTTCAGATATTTACTCCAACAGCGGGGCTTTCTTGAGGGGGAAAAACATAAAAAGAGAGGGAGAAAGAAATGCTACAGAGTACTAATAGCGCAAGGCCTATGGAATGTAAAAGGACTAAATTACCCATGTTCATCACAAAAGCCATGGAAGTCTACCAGGCGTGTTGATTAGGGGAGATGTGAGATGTGTGTGGCGCAGCCTTGGATTTCAAAGGCATACCTCTGCCTTGTTTGGAGATTTTCATCATTTCTTGGTTTGGGTGTGAATGGAGGCGAATTAAGACTGGAGATTAAGGCAAGGGGCTGCTTCTGGTGGGGGGCAGGAGCCCTTTGAGGTAATTACAGAGTAACACACACAAGCACACACACACAAGCCAGCTACTAGCCACTGTGCCCTAGAGCACAAGAAAAGCCAAATAGTAGGACCTGTGTGTGTATGTGTTGTGCTAAGTGTGATTACTGTGGGGCCGGTTGGGGGATGTGTGCATGTGTGCGCCGCGGTCTAATTGTGAGTGTTTGTGTGTGTGTGCATATGTAAGATATATTTGTAAGTGTGTGTGCATGTGTGTTCCTGTGCTCGGTATGATTTCTGTGGTTGGGGAGGGGGGAGGGGTGTATTTGTGGCTGAGCTAATTATCAATTTAGCCTCCAGACCAGACACAGGAATGGAACTCGCGGCAGCTGGCGATTCTAAAACTACCCTCGGCCTCATCGACATTACAGAGTGGACAGTATCCTCACCAGCAGCCCGTTCAAAAAGAACCTGATGTCCAAAAGACTGATACTATACACACAGTGTGAGGTGTTTGAGCCTCCCGCACCCTTGTTAAACGTCCCCCCCCGCAAGCCCCAAAGGGAGACATTCCAACAGTCTGTCCAAATCTCACCAGTCACACCGGACCTTCCAAAAAGAGGAGGAAGTATTGCATCATCCCAGGGAGTGTCTTATTTACTCTTGACTAATATTGTTCTAGCGCCTTTGGGGTGGGTGGGGGGGGGGGGGGGGGTGGGGGGGTTGAGAGATGGGGGTAAAGGTCATTCGTCATTGTCCTCTCTCCTCCATCTGTGCCGGGACTTCAGTTCCCTCAGGCTTTTAGAAAAAGACAGATCCTATCTAATACAATGTGACCTTCCCCCTCCTTCAGGCTAGCTCTCTGGGCCACAGGGGAATGTGGCTAGATTCAAAAATAATTTTACAAAATGGGGGGGGGGGGGGGGGGGGGGGGAATCTGCAACCGAGGCGAATTGAAGCGTTCCCTTGAGCGGACCTTCTTTTTCTAAGTATGGCCAGCTATGTAAACAGGGAGGCAGTGACGGATTACTGACGGGCCCTCTTCCCCCTGACTAGACATCCTGTGGTAATGACACGCTAGGCCCTTTTCCTCTTTGATGCCATCGGAAGGGAGACGGAGAAACAAAAAGAAGAGAAAGAGGGGAAGCAAGGACCTGGACTTCCCATCACTATCAGATTTAGGATAAAGGCTAGGTACGCCAGACAAGAGGAAAGCAAATGAGTTACAATGGACGGATTCACTAGCCTAGTATCATCAACAGAGGTTGCTATTATTAACGTTGAGAGTGGATAAAATTGTGTAGCAGTGAAGGCCCATCTCAGTTTCTTTTAGTAGTAGTGTAGTACTTTACCATTTCCTAGTCGTGTTCTTTAGTAGCGTCTTTTCTCTTGAGCTTGGTAGTCTTGTCAGCATCACGTTTTAGCGTGTCTTGTTATGTGTTAGCATGTCTGCTAGCTTAAAGGGACACAGATTTCTAGATTTAGGTCGTTTTCTACTTACCCAGAGTCAGACGAACCCATTGAAAACCATTTTTATGTCTCTGCGTGCAGTTTGGAGATGATTAAAGTTAGTATATCGTTAGCTTAACACAATTTCTGGAAGCCTCCCAGTACAGTAGCCAGCACCTCTCAAAAGCAGGGAAATAGACCTTCCAACTACTCCAAAGCTTAGTGTCTTACAAAGCTATACATAGTAAATGTGTTAATTTGACTGATTTTCTATCCACATCATTCTCTTTCCCGTTGTCACAGATTTAGAGATCGCAACGTTTTATCTGTCTCAATGGCGCTCACAGACACCATAATGGTAAAGATACAATGTTCTGATCTCTATCCAACAACGGGACAGAGAATGAGGAAGAGGATAGAATCTCGTTTATGATTTTCAGTAAAATTAACGAATTTATACAATATCATTTACTATGTATAGCTTTTTGTAAGACTAAATTACCAACCACCCAGCATTTGGTTTAGTTATAGCGTCTATTTCCATGCTTTTGAGAGGAGCTGCCTACTGTACTGGGAGACTTCCAGGAACGGCGAAGATGTATATAGATCCATGCACTTACCACAAATGCCTTGTTCACCAAGTTCGCTCTCTGTTAGGCCTACTCTTTTTTTTGTATCATCATAAGCACAGTATACAGATCCCAATTTAAGCTCCAAGACGCTGGCAATATGTCAAACTGAAAAAGTTGACAGTGCTGATTTATTGGCACATTGAACCATGTTGTGCACCGTAGTTTAAAAGCTCCATGGATATAGTGTTAAAACCAACCTAAATCTCGCAGTGTCCCTGTAAGAGTTAGCGTATCTGCTAGATAAATAAGTAACATATTAGCATGTCCGCTAGGCTAGCTAACAGTGTGTAGGCAGAGTACAGTGGTAGTAAAGGGTTAGCATGTCCTCTAGGATCGCTAACTGTGTGTAGGCTGGGTAAAGTACAGTGGGTCAGGCAGCAGCAGCAGTTGGGATGGAGGCTGCCAGGCAGAGGCCTCCACTGCAAATGCACCACTATGACTCATGTACATATCCCTCGCTCTCTCCTCCCTGGAAATTAGGCCTATTCAAAACCCTGTGATATAACAGCAACACACACTGCAGTTATAGCTGTGCACGAGTGTATGTATGCCTTACTGGACCGATGCTTTTGATGCCTTGTTGTATGAGGTTTCCGTGTTATCCATGCCAGGAACGGAACTGGCATTCAGGGAAATGATCTGGTGAACTGCCGGAGGTGGCCACATTCTAGCTAGCTCTGGGTAGGGATGGGTATTTGAAACGTTTTGACTGTTCGAGTACTCGCATGATTTCTTTTCGAGTACTCGTATGGAAATAAAAATCTATTTTTAGAACACAAGGCCTGCACTGGAGAAGAAAAAAATGTGCATTCAGAAAGGATTCAGACCCCTTCACCTTTTCCACATTTTGTTACGTTACAGCCTTATTCTAAAATTGATTCAATTACTTTTTTCCCTCAACAATCTACACACTTCTTCCATTTAAGAATGATGGAGGCCACTGTGTTCTTGTGGACCTTCAATGCTGCAGACATTTTTTGGTACCCTTCCCCAGATCTGTGCCTCGACACAATCCTGTCTCGGAGCTCTACAGACAATTCCTTCGACCTCATGGCTTGGTTTTTGCTCTGACATGCACTGTCAACTGTGGGACCTTAAATAGGCAGGTGTGTGCCTTTCCAAATAATGTCCAATCAATTGAGTTTGCCACAGGTGGACTCCAATCAATTTGTGGAAACAGGATGCACCTGAGCTCAATTTTGAGTCTCATTGCAAAGGGTCTGAATACTTATGTAGATAAGTTTTATTTATTTATTATTTGTAATAAATTAGCAAACATTTCTAAAAACCTGTTTTCACTTTGTCATTATGGGGTATTGTGTGTAGATTGATGAGGAAAAATATTAAATTTAATCAATCTTAGAATAAGGCTTTAACGTAACAAAATGGGAAGGGGTCTGAATACTTTCCGAATGCACTCAGTCGTACCTCTTCTCTACTCGCAGTAATAGTTTTTCGCGATGGCACCTTGTACTCTGGCTCCACAAATGCCATTAGGCCAAGGAAGCCTTCTCCCTCCACAAAGCTGAGAGGCAACATATCTTGCGTTATCATTGACGTGATGAGCTGTGTACCCTGCTCGGCTCTGGCGAATCACAGTAGCGCTTTGCAGTGGCAAAGTGAGATTGCTGCTGCTTGTCCCCCTCAGAACGTTTATTTGTGCTTGACAAGCATAACCCCACTCTCTCAATATAACACGTTTTTAATTTTGACAAAAGTTATGAAATAAATCAACTAAATAGTTTTACAGTATTTGTGTGGGGAAAAATATATCTTGTTAAAGATGCCCATCCCTAGCTCTGGGGCGGTTATATTTGTCTCTTGGTGGGTTTATAAAACTATTGCAGGTTAAGGGTTTCCTGTGCCAAGACCTTAACAGGGAAGGAAATAGGCAATTGACCACTAGTTCCAATTTCTTCTGTTTGTGTAAGCCTGTTTAGTGTCTAGCCATATGTATAATAAAAAATAATAATATGCCATTTAGCAGACGCTTTTATCCAAAGAGACTTAGTCATGTGTGCATACATTTTTATGTATGGGTGGTCCCGGGGATCGAACCCACTACCCTGGCGTTACAAGCGCCATGCTCTACCAATTGAGCTATGTGTTTGCACCTTGTGTATGTTTGTGATTGCAAGTATGGTGGTGTGAGTGTGCCAAATGGACATACAGGCTTTTCTCCAGGCAAGAGATGGAAGTCACAACATTAGCTCTCTGAGATACATTGGTATCGAACACGTTAAGACACCTTGGAGGGGAGGAGATACTGATAATCTATTATTGAGAAGAGAATTATATTGGATTTACCGTTTGTGCACCATTTCTCCTAAAGGTCTGAACCAAGAGTTTGATATCAGACCATTACTTACATGAATGTCACTTTGATTTGTCTTGCTTTCCAGGTCTCCTACTTGGTCATTTTGTACATACAGTGCATTCGGAAAGTATTCAGATCCCTTCCCTTTTTCCACATTGTTACGTTACAGCCTTATTCTAAATACTATTTTTCCTCGTCAATCTCCACACAATACCTCATAATGATGAAGCGAAAACAGGATATTTTTTGGGGGGCCAATTTAAAAATAAACAGAACACCTTATTTACATAAGTATTCAGACCCTTTGCTATGAGACTTGAAATTGAGCTCCGGTGCATCCTGTTTCCATTGATCATCCTTGATATGTTTCTGCAACTTGATTGGAGTCCACCTGTGGTAAATTCAATTGATTGGACATTATTTGGAAAGGCACACACCTGCCTATTTAAGGTCCCACAGTTGACAGTGCATGTCAGAGCAAACACCAAGCCATGAGGTCGAAGGAATTGTCCGTAGAGCTCTGAGACAGGATTGTGTTGAGGCACAGATCTGGGGAAGGTTACCAAAATATGTCCGCAGCATTGAAGGTCCCCAAGAACACAGTGGCCTCCATCATTCCTAAATGGAAGAAGTTTGGAACCACCAAGACACTTCCTAGAGCTGGCCGCCCGGCCAAACTGAGCAATCAGGGAGTAGGGCCTTGGTCAGGGAGGTGACCATGAACCTGATGGTCACTCTGACAGAGCTCCAGAGTTTCTCTGTGGAGATGGAAGAACCTTCCAGAAGGACAACCATCTCTGCAGCACACCATCAATCAGGCCTTTATGGTAGAGTGGCCAGAAGGAAGCCACTCCTCAGTAAAAGGCACATGACAGCCTGCTTTAGTTTGCCAAAAGGCACCTAAAGGACTCTCAGACCATGAGAAACAAGATTATCTGGTCTGATGAAACCATGATTGAACTCTTTGGCCGGAATGCCAAGCGTCACGTCTGGAGGAAACCTGGCACCATCCCTACAGTGAAGCATGGTGGTGGCAGCATCATGGTGGTGGCAGCATCATGCTGTGGGGATGTTTTTCAGCGGCAGGGGATGGGAGACTAGTCAGGGTCGAGGGAAAGATGAATGGAGCAAAGTACAGAGAGATCCTTAATGAAAACCTGCTCCAAAGCGCTCAGGACCTCAGACTGGGGCGAAGGTTCACCTTCCAACAGGACAATGACCCTAAGAACACAGCCAAGACCATGCAGGAGTTGCTTTGGGACAAGTCTCTGAATGTCCTTGAGTGGCCCAGCCAGAGCCCGGACTTGAACCCGATCAAACATCTATGGAGAGACCTGAAAATGGCTGTGCAGAGACGCTTCCCATCCAACCGGACAGTGCTTGAAAGGATCTGCAGAGATGATTGGGAGAAACTCCTCAAATACAGGTGTGCCAAGCTTGTAGCGTCATACTCAAGAAGACTCAAGGCTGTAATTGCTGCAAAAGGTGCTTCAACAAAGTACTGAGTAAAGGGTCTGAATACTTATGTAAATGTGATATCAGTTTTTTAATAAGTTAGCATAATTTTCTAAAAACCTGTTTTTGCTTTGTCATTATGGGGTATTGTGTGTAGATTGAGAAGGGGAAAAAACTATTTAATCAATTTTAGAATAAGGCTGTAACGTAACAAAATGTGGAAAAACTCAAGGGGTCTGAATACTTTCTGAATGCACTGTATATATTAGATTCTGTACCTACTTCATGTGCCCATCTCATTGATATCAAATTATTAGAGATACACAAGTTGTTTTTGAAATAGGTCACTGGAATTATATCTACGGCCACCACACCTCTTGCGCGTAATGGTCATATGGGCAGGTATTCCAAAAATATTTTTTTACGGTTGCCTAGGTTTTAACTTGAACTCATTTGTATGTATATAATCCTTTATGACCATATGTATCTCTGTGATTAATTATGTGCACAAAAGTTAATTGAATTGTTTCCATACCCACCATGCATCATGTGCGTAATGGTCATGTGACGTGAAATGTGTATATTTTGGAAAGTGAGCACTCCGTCTGTTTGTTCTGACGAAGATCCGTTTGGGATGGAAACGTTGTCAATAAAGCGGTGAATTGGGAGCTTAAAGAGTGTGCGGGCCTTCTTGTTCTTTACGAGATGGAAGTGGCCCATCTTGTCTAATGTGTCAAAGCAGGTAGCTTGAGAAACTGAACTATGCTAGCCACATGCCCTTTCACAGCTTCTGCACTCAAGTAAATTAGCACGTTTAATCATCTCGAGTATTATCAATGAAGGTATTTAAACGTTTGCTTCGAAACGTGCTCTTTGAACATCCACAATTGCTGGCTAACAAAAACATCCATCTGCAGAAATCCACAATGGAGGCAAGTCAAAACACAGCTGAAGGAAGCATCAGTGTGCACACGCACAGCAACTCCCTCTTCCAAGAGGGCCGGCCAAAAAACCCCAGCTCTCTCCAGACTGTTCAACATGAGGAAAGAGAGAGAGACAACACAAGGCGTTCCCTTCTCTCAGTCCTCCCCTCCTTCCCCCCTCCCTTCCCATGGTGTTAAATCACAGAGGCAGTTTGCTAGGAAGCAGCTGCTAATGATAGTTTTAGAGGAGTGGGTGGAGGGAAGGGGGTGGGGGGTGCAGGAAGAGACCTTGCGACCCCCGCCTGCTGCTCCTCATCTCCTGTGACGGCGACAAACCAAATGCCAAACGGCAGAGGAGTCTGGTCAAAACACTACAGGATACCTACCCCTCCTCTCTCTTCCTCCTCCTTCCCTCCCTCATCCCCCCTACCAGCCGCCTGTTACTATCACACCAGCCATCTCCTGCTCAAAAACAAAGGGCCATCTCTTCCCGAAATGGGCAAAACAAAAATAACTTCCTTCCCTGCTTTTGGGGGAAACCTTCACACGCGCTTCAAAAAAGAAAAAGGACTATAAGTGAAGTCGAGAGAGAAGCCTGACCAAGCACAGACTAGAGGTGATCTTGCAGACGGAAACAATATGGAGTCCAACATGCAAGTGGACAGCCATGACCATAGATGGGAAACATAGCGTCTCTATTGACATGAAGCCCAGAGTTTTGGGTGGGACTATAAACCTGACCCTAACCAAAACAGACAAACTTGGATTCTCTCAAGTGTTTTATAATGTCCCTGAACTTGCTGGTGTTTGAAACTACAATAGAGGAACAAGGGGAGGGACTCACGGTGAAAACATCGTCGTCACCCAACTCGGCCTCGTTCTGGATGGTCGAAGAAGAGGTGGTAGATCCTGGAAAACAAAGATGGCAGAATAAGCCAATAGTGAGTAACCTGGAGGCTGAACCACTTCAGCTGGACTTCCACATCCCCATAGCATCAAACATCTTCCTTTTCTTACTATGATGATCTGAACGCATTTGATAAGTTAAACCAACATGGTTACCTATCCACCTCTTTCACCTAACAGTGGCTATAAAGGAAAGGGATGTATACCATTCAAGAGCATTGCGATACAGCCCTCATAGTCTTCGCCTTCCCCTCCCGTACCTTCCGTCAGGTCCTCCATGGCTTTCCTGACCCCACGGTCAAAGGCGCGCGCATCGGCAGGGCTCTGGAACGTCAAGCCACACTTCTTGTTGTCCACTTTCCAGTGGTGAAATGTGGGCGTGGCCTTGGTGTACACTAGATCCTTCTTCAGGAAGCATTCCAGAATCACCTGGGAGGAGGCACACGTTTTGAATGGACTATAAACTAAACCATGCTCCAAACAAAGTAGGCTAAAAGTGCAATCCTCTTTACGCAAGCCCACACTGATTCTACTACCTGAATAATCTATAAAGGAACAGAAAGAGCAACAGAGGAAAAAAAGCAGAGGTCCGATATCTGACAAACACACATGTGTGACATGAACATTCCCGAAAAACGTTCATTGGTGACAATTAAGGATTTGTCAATACATTCTAAATGTGTGTGACAGAATCGACCCTCATCTGCCCTGGACGGGATTTGATCCCGCGTTACCAACGACACTTCTTACTTTGGAAGCTAGTGAGATAATTGTTACTGTAACAAGTCAGGATTTGGGTCTGAGCACTAGCAAAGGCTTTACCTGTTTGTCTTTGAGGCGCTCGCCGTGGATGAGGAAGCTGCTTCGACCCAGCAGCTCGGCCGACAGCACCTTGCACACGCCCACACGGCTGAGGCATCCACCGTCCTGGGCCAGCCAGCCGCCACTCGAGTCGTCCCGGGTCATGACCACCGCTTTGACGCGCACAATGTAGCTGTCACTGTATTGTAGAGAGAGGGAGAAAGTTGGGGTCAGTCAGTTAGCATGAGAAAGAGGGACAGTGAGGTTGCAGAGCAGGTGCTTTTTTATATATATAAACGCAACATGTAAAGTGTTGGCCGCAGGTTTCATGAGCTGAAATAAAAGATCCCAGAAATGTTCCATACGCACAAAAAGCTTTTTTCTCTCAAATGTTGTGCACAAATTTGTTTACATCCCTGTTAGTGAGCATTTCTCCTTTGCCAAGATAATCCATCCACCTGACAGGTGTGGCATATCAAGAAGCTGATTAAACAGCATGATCATTACACAGGTGCACCTTGTGCTGGGGACAATAAAATACTATTCTACAATGTGCAGTTTTGTCACAACACAATGCCACAGATGTCTCAAGTTTTGAGAGAGCGTGCAATTGGCATGCCGACTGCAGGAATATTCATTTCTCTACCATAAGCCGCCACCAACGTCGTTTTAGAGAATTTGGCAGTACGTGTAACCGGCCTCACAACCGCAGATCACGTGTAACCACGCCAGCCGAGGACCTCCACATCCGGCTTCTTCACCTACGGGATCGTCTGAGTCCAGCCACCCGGACAGCTGATGAAACTGAGGAGTATTTCTGTCTGCAATAAAGCCCTTTTGTGGGGAAAAACTATTTCTGACTATGCCCTCCCAGACCCACCCATGGCTGCGCCCCTGCCCATTAATGTGAAAACCATAGATTAGGGCCTAATGAATTTTTTTCAATTGACTGATATCCTTATATGAACTGTAACTCACTAAAATCGTTTAAATTGTTGCATGTTGCGTTTATATTTTTTAACAAAAATATAAATGCAACATGCAACAATTTAAACGATTTTAGTGAGTTACAGTTCATATAAGGATATCAGTCAATTGAAATAAATAAATTAGGCTCTAATCTATGGATTTCACATGACTGGGAATACAGATATGCATCTGTTGGACACAGATACTGTACCTTTAAAAAAAAAAAGTAGGGGCGTGGATCAGAAAACCAGTTAGTATCTGGTGTGACCACCATTTGCCTCATGCAGCGCGACACATCTCCTTCGCATAGAATTGATCAGGCTGTTGTGGCCTGTGGAATGTTGTCCCGCTCCTCTTCAATGGCTGTGCAAAGTTGCTGGATATTGGTGGGAACTGGAACACTCTGTCGTACATGTCCATCCAGAGCTTCCCAAACATGCTCAATGGGTGACATGTCTGGTGAGTATGCAGGCCATGGAATAACTGGGACATTTTCAGCTTCCATGAATTGTGTACAGATCCTTGCAACATGGGGTCGTGCATTATCATGCTGAAACATGAGGTGACATGAGGTCACAATCGTGGACCTGCTTAACATTGCAAACGCAACAAATAAAAATGGCTGATACAAATGAAACCTACATATTTGTATACAGGCACAGGATAAAACCACTTTTTCGTAAACAAAAAAAAAACTTAAAATTATGAGTCACATGTACATCTGCGCTGTGAAAATGGACCGCGAACGCACTCTGCATCACCCCCTCACCTTCTGCCATATTTAAACGACAACAAACTAGCACCAATTACCACAGCTTTTAAGAACTCCCCCCATTAGCAGTGGTATGGCTTTGCATGACGTAGTATTTAAAATCATATCGTCAAGCTGCTGAAAAAGGTACCAAATATCAGTTATTCAAGTGGCTGCCTGAAACCAGATAGGAAGAACACAGAAAGATGCAGCTTTACAAAAAGTAATGGCCGCCTAAATCTCCATTGTTTTTCAACCTGTCACTTTCCTAATCTCACCCTTACACTACTCCTCATGCACATCCAGGACACCTGTTAAGAAAGACATCCAATTAATTACATTTGTCTTTCTAGTCATCAGGGCCTCTCAAAGGGATACTGAGGCAAGTCTAGTCCTGTAAGATTCAGCGTTGCTATAGCATGAGTACAGCACAATTGTCTGCATTACACTACCTCAGGTTTAACTATTTGACAATATATTAGGCAGGAATTTTCCATCCATTGCAGTTGAAAGATGTCTATGTGCCCATGGCTTTTAACATGGTAAACTAACTGTCCATCTGGCATTTGAAGAGGGCATGAGTGATGGTACACCTCCATTAACACTCCCACACCTCCACCCTCAGACAAGCTAGGCCTAACTCACAGACATGTACAAACCATGCCAAGAAGCATGAGAAATGCACACCAGAGAAATAAGGACACCTGGCTAGAAGCGAAAAATGCAAAAGGGTTCCAAATGAATTCATCAGCAGCAATCCTTTACATATAAAATCCCAGACAACTACACCAGTACGTATGAATTGGGTGTATGTGTCCCTAGACATGGTAAATGCTTTGTCAAATCCTGACGGACAGGCAGTGTTTGATATCATATGAGGGATGATGACTCCACAGCCCACCCACCCCCAGAGCGAGATAAGCTTGGGTTTTGTTGACACCCCTGGAATGCAGCAGCCATGATAGTACATACTAAAGAGGGGGAGTAATTCCTCTCCCTCTGCAGAGGTCACCCCCTTCTCTCTCTCCCACATATTCTCTCTGTCACTCACACAAACACACGCCATGATATGATTATCCCAGATACCCTGGCTGCACTTCCAAACACAATGAATATTCATTTTGAGTTTTGACCAATAAACCGGGTAAAGGAAGGAAGAAAATGTCTGAATAAAGCCCGTCTTTGCAAACAAGGCCGACGATCCGTCTCCCTGAGATCCATGAACATGGAGCCCACATGGATGATTCATAACAATCTCGCAGAGTGCCAGCGAATGTACTCACCTATGATTACACATTAAGCCCAGAGTGCACAAGCCAGAGAGAGCCCTAGCGTTACAGAAACACCAAATCTCCTCTGTAAAAGGTGGCAGCTTCGCTCATCTAACCTATTCCACCACAGCCAAAACAAAACCTTATCCTAACCAAGCAGTAGTCACAAGCAGCAGCCCCTGCAGCAACAGCCCCCCAGAATATGTGCGAGGAGGAGGACATTACAGAGTAGACACAGAAAGACATGGCAAGCAGAAACCAGGGAAGCAGCAGAAATACAGAACCGGACGGCTTGCCTTTTATAATCGGACATCTCTCCTACATCACGCGGCCACGGTCACAAATTCCTCATGGTCTCCGTCGGCAGACCGTCGCGGTGTGCGAGACGACGCAACATCCAAATCCTCAGCCTGACCATGGTGGAAGCAGCGGCGGCCGTGCCTGATTTCCTAGGCTGTTTGCTCAAAAGTGCTTCCCCACGTACCGTATGATTCAGTCTCCTTGAAAAGCAGATGGCGCTTGTGTGTGTGCGCGAGAGAGAGCGGGAGCGAGAGAGTGGAGAGAGTGTATGTGTGTTGAACATGAGTCATCGCCCGGCAGCCATTCCGCATTCGCCGGCAGCCTGCAGTGGCACACAGCACACTCCATCCTCATCCGTCAAGAAGGAGGGGTAAGGGGAAAAACGGGGGAACCGGGAACATGGCCTAAGAAGCCCACCACTACCCAAACACATTCCCGAAAAGAATTTGAAGCAACTGGAACAACCAGCCTATCAGTAAAGGTTTGTGCACATTGTATAAAGCAGAGAGCACAGACCATGTACATTCATGGCTCTCGCTAGCATGCAGGTCAGAAGAATATGTGGTTTGAATATTACTCAGCTCTGACTGGACTTCTTATCAGGAGTGTGTGCCCGGTGTCCTAACTTGGTCAGGCTCATAAAAGGAGGTCAAAGGTTTACAATGTACAAACCCAACCCACAGGTAGGTGTGAAAGACCTGGGGTGATGTCATCCACGGCTCAGAATAGAGGAACGTCGTGATCGATAGTCCTTTTTCTTTGCTCTCCCTCTCCTTTTTCCTCTCTGGCATCTCCCATCCAGGACAGCTTATCAGTTTCCCCTCCAAGCTCTTGTTTCTCGATCACAGGCCATCAGAAATGGCCCAAGCATATCTAGTGATGAGGATTTTATACAAGGAGCTGGCCGGTAACAAAGTTAACGTCATGGGATACTTTCCTTGAGTTTGAGGTGTGCAGAAGGCTGTTCTGTTACTTGATGAACCAGACAAAGCAAAGCAGCAATGGGTCCATCAAGGCTCAGAAGTTCACAGACAACTGTACATTAAATAGGTTGATTTTTGATAGGGACAAATGATTCTAACAAACAATTAGGGTTAAGGCCTAGATATTCATAGCCCAAAATAGGCCAGTCCCACCAGAACTGAAACCAATGGAGTTATTGTGTGCTAATGGTGGTATCTTCTCTTTACTACCTATCCCATAGGTGTAATTGCCACATGGGGTTGGGGGGGGGACGACAACATGTCCCCCCCCAATATTCAAAACAGGTCGATTCATCCCCCACAATAATGTTTTATTTTGGGTTGTGGTTCCCCTGGAGGGGGGGGGGGGGGTGTAGAATAGCATAACACGGCAATAAAATGTCTGCCCCATGGCAAAATGTGTTGAAATGCATGAAGTTAGCCACCCCCCCTCCCAAAATAAATATCAAAAAAATATATTATTATTTTTGGCTTAGTGTATGTGCCCCAAATGCGTCTCCACCGCTTAGCCGTGCTGTCAATTCACGCCCCTGCCCCATTAATTTCAATTCACGCACCAGCCCCACCTGAAATACATCTCATTCCAAAATCATGGGCGTTAATATGGAGTTGATCCCCCCTTGGCTGCTATAACAGTCTCCACTCTTCTGGGAAGGCTTTCCACTAGATGTTGGAACATTGCAGCAGGGACTTCCATTCAGCCACAAGAGCATTAGTGAGGTCGGGCACTGATGTTGGGCGATTGGGCCTGGCTCGCAGTCGCCGTTCCAATTCATTACATTTACATTTTAGTCATTTAGCAGACGCTCTTATCCAGAGCGACTTACAGTTAGTGAGTGCATACATCATTTTTTAATACTGGCCCCCCGTGGGAAACGAACCCACAACCCTGGCGTTGCAAACTCCATGCTCTACCAACTGAGCTACATCCCTGCCGGCCATTCCCTCCCCTACCCTGGACGACGCTGGGCCAATTGTGCGCCGCCCCATGGGTCTCCCGGTCGCGGCCGGCTACGACAGAGCCTGGATTCATCCCAAAGGTGTTCGATGGAGTTGAGGTCAGGGCTCTGTGCAGGCCAGACAAGTTCTTCCACACCGACCTTGACAAACCATTTCTGTATGGACCTCGCTTTGTGCACGGGGGCATTGTCATGCTGAAACAGGAAAGGGCCTTCCCCAAACTGTTGCCACAAAGTTTGAAGCACAGAATCATCTAGAATGTAATTGTATGCTGTAGTGTTAAGATTTCCCTTCACTGGAACAAAGGGGCCTAGCCCGAACCATGAAAAACATCCCCAGACCATTATTCCTCCTCCACCAAACTTTACAGTTGGCACTATGCATTGGGACAGGTGGTGTTCTCCTGGCATCCACCAAACCTAGATTCGTCTGTCGGACTGCCAGATGGTGAAGCGTGATTCATCACTTCAGAGAACGCGTTTCCACTGCTCCAGAGTCCAATGGCAGCGAGCTTTACACCACTCCAGCCAACGCTTCTAATGCCAAATGTTGTTACGTTACAGCCTTATTCTAAAATTTATTAAATACATTTTTCCCCCATCAATCTACACACAATACCCCATAATGACAAAGTGAAAACCTGAAATTTTAGCAAACATCTTCAATATAAAAAATGGAAATACCTTATTTACATAAGTATTTAGGCCCTTTGCTATGAGACTCGAAATTGAGCTCAGGTGCATCCTGTTTCCATTGATCATCCTTGAGATGTTTCTACAACTTGATTGGAGTCCACCTGTGGTAAATTAAATTGATTGGACATGATTTGGAAAGGCACACCTGTCTATATAAGGTCCCACAGTTGACAGTGCATGTCAGAGCAAAAACCAAGCCATGAGGTCGAAGGAATTGTCCGTAGAGCGCCAAGACAGGATTGTGTCGAGGCACAGATCTGGGGAAGGGTCCCACAAAATGTCTGCAGCAGTGAAGGTCCCCAACAACACAGTGGCCTCCATCATTCTTAAATGGAAGAAGTTTAGAACCACCAAGACTCTTCCTAGAGCTGGCCGCCCGGCCAAACTGAGCAATCGGGGGAGAAGGGCCTTGGTCAGGGAGATGACCAAGAACCCGATGGTCACAGAGTTCCTCTGTGGAGCTGGGAGAACCTTCCAGAAGGACAACTATCTCTGCAGCACTCCACCAATCAGGCCTTTATGGTAGAGTGGCCAGACTGAAGCCACTCCTCAGTAAAAGGCACATGACAGCCCGCTTGGAGTTTGCCAAAAGGCACCTAAAGGACTCTCAGACCATGAGAAAAAAGATTGTCTTTGGCTGGAATGCCAAGCTTCACATCTGGAGGAAACCTGGCACCATCCCTACGGTGAAGCATGGTGGTGGTGGCAGCATCATGCTGTGGGGATGTTTTTCAGCGGCAGGGACTGGGAGACTAGTCAGGCTTGAGAGAAAGATGAACGGAGCAAAGTACAGAGAGATCCTTGATGAAAACCTGCTCCAGGGCGCTCAAGACCTCAGACTGGGGGTGACGGTTCACCTTCCAACAGGACAATGACCCTAAGCACACAGCCAAGACAACGCAGGAGTGGCTTCAGGACAAGTCTCTGAATGACCTTGAGTGGCCCAGCCAGAGCCAGAGCCCGAACCCGATTGAACATCTCTGGAGAGACCTGAAAATAGCTGTGCAGCAACGCTCCCCATCCAACCTGACAGAGCGTGAGAGGATCTGCAGAGAAGAATGGGAGAAACTCCCCAAATATACACTACTGTTCAAAAGTTTGGGGTCACTTAGAAATGTCCTTGTTTTAAAAGAAAAGCAATTTTTTTGTCCATCAAAATTACTTCATTAAATAGTACCCGCAAAACACCAGTCTCAACGTCAACAGTAAGATGGGAAAAAGACACTGGATTTTTTCTATGCAACTCTGCCTAGAAGGTCAGCATCCCGGAGTCGCCTCTTCACTGTTGACGTTGAGAATGGTGTTTTGCAGGTACTATTTAATGAAGCTGCCAGTTGAGGACCTGTGAGGCATCTGTTTCTCAAACTAGACACTAATGTATTTGTCCTCTTCCTCGGTTGTGCACTGAGGCCTCCTACTCCTCTTTCTATTCTGGTGAGAGCCAGTTGCGCTGTTCTGTGAAGGGAGTACTACACAGCATTGTACGAGATCTTCAGTTTCTTGGCAATTTCTCGCATGGACTAGCCTTCATTTCTCAGAGCAAGAATAGACTGACGAGTTTCAGAAGGTTATTTGTTTCTGGCCATTTTGAGCCTGTAATCGAACCCACAATTGCTGATGCTCCAGATACTCAACTAGTCTCAAGAAGGCCAGTTTTATTGCTTCTTTAATCAGCACAACAGTTTTCATCTGTGCTAACATAATTGCAAAAGGGTTTTCTAATGATCAATTAGCCTTTTAAAATGATAAACTTGGATTAGCAAACACAACATGCCATTGGAACACAGGACTGATGGTTACTGATAATGGGCCTCTGTAGATATTCCATTAAAAATAAGCCGTTTCCAGCTACAATAGCCACATTAACAATGTCTACACTGTATTTCTGATCAATTTGATGTTATTTTAATGGACAAAAAAATTGCTTTTCTTTAGAAAACAAGGACATTTCTAAGTGACCCCAAACTTTTGAACGGTAGGTAGTGTATATAAATAAAATGTGGATTAGGCACAAGGTAGGCGAACTACAACTATAATAAAACTCAGTGTTCATCTGTTGTCTTCTTAATATAAATACATATGCATGTGTGCATCATAATAACTCTTCATCTTTTGTGTATTCTTTGCCTTGATTCGTTACTGATAGTGACGACGTATCCTTCCTTCCACTTATACTGTGTTTTCAAAATACCCCTCCATATACCCCTCAAAATACCCCTCAAGAGAGGCATAATTAGTCATGTCAAACTGTGTAGAATTGCAGGAAATTTGTTTTAAAATGTGAAATAAATTGTGGGGGGAGGACCCACAGACCCCACGTCTACTGTTCGCCCCCTCTAATATCTAACCCACAATTTCACCCCTTTTCTATCCAACATTCTTCTCCCTACACATCTCCAATAGTATGCTCTAGTATTTACGGGGACCTTTATATGGAAGGTATACTAAATTCAGAATGAAGATGTCACAGTATGACTGGCAGCTGAAATTGGATAGAAAATGAGAGGCATGTAATCTGTGGCTACAGACCACATGCCTAGTGGTTGCAATGCAGACGGCGTGCGGCAATACACTTTATTAATATACTCCAGACACACACCATCACCACTACTACTATAGGACAGGAGAAACTGCCAGGAGAAACTTCTTTGGACTACCAAAACCAGTATTCAATTCAAAAGTTGTTACTGGAGGATTTGAGAAAACATTAGTTCATTAGGGTAGACTAGAGGAACAATTTGTACCTGGTGACATAGTTCAACAGCACTTTTACTTTTGCATACCGAAAGATAGTTACATTTCTGTACGGAAATGTTACCTAAACAGCTGTTCCATAACCACATTGCCAAAATAAAGAAATAAAATAAACTGCCACACAGGGATAATAAAAAAAATAACTAAGCTCAAATTGCTCCAACCTCTGCACCCTTTTGCTGATTAGAATAGGATGTGATAAGGCTTCCCTAATCTTACCTCGCCTGCCTATAACCCCCAAAACACACACAACACGCACACAATCACATAAAATCCAATGATCTAAGAAACCTGTTGATAGTTTTGATTGGTCCTCAATGGGGCATCAAGACTGAGTATGTTAGTGACAATTTTCTACTGGATAAATTATTGTCTTGAAGTTGTAGACTACACTTAGAATCTTTTGAGTTTTTTTTGTGTGTGATTTTTTGGGACAGTCTTTTCAAACCTCAATTAGTGCAAATGTACAGTACATAGTTATGATGTCAAACCGTTAAGCAGCAACGGGTGGGGCCTTGCCATTGGCGCTGCTAAAGCTAACTTCGTGCCAAAGGCCCACCGTCTGGACGCACAGGTTCAGCCATTCGAGCACACTGTTGCCTCAGGTGTCCACTGACACCTGGGAAAACGCATGCAAACTCCACATATGCTTATGACATCGTCCCCATACAAAATGGTCAGATCTCAGTTCCCCTATCAGCGGAGAGATGGAGCAGATGGTGCTTCACTTGGTCACTGCCAAACATAGAGAATGAGTTCCCTCGCCGTCACAAAGAGAGTGACTATGCTCTTTAACCAAGTCAACCAAACCGGGGAAAAAGGGAACAGGGCACTCTGTGACCTTGTGCGGTGCTTTCACATGCCCTGTCGACAGATATCCGAAACGTGAGCAGGTCTGTGTGGCCAAGTCGATAGAGGCAGAATGTGGACCCATGCAATGCCACTATTGAACTGAAGTAAAGGAAATCCATCTTCCATTAGTCATGTCACAATCCCATTTGGGCTACAGGCCAACGCCATCTCTGCCCTGTGACTTACCAATCACTTGGGAAAAAGCCCCAATGGTTTATGTATTGTACAGGTTGGTCGCCTTTGAGTCCCTCAAAGTTTAGGGAAGTTCAAGTCAAGATCGAGGCCTTAGAACGAAAGAGACTGTCTATAAGTAAAGCACATGAAGTGCAGTATTATTTATGTAATGACAAGCTTCATGTCACTGGTGATAGACAATAAGCCAATGCAATGAGGTATCTCTTTGTTGACGTTCAAACAACCTTTCGGTAGAGGGGAAAATGACCTAACTAACAGCAACTATTTGGCTCCAATAGTCATCTCGTCTCTGCTTCATTTTGCCGTAGTTGAGCTGAACCCTGCTGGCCCAGCTCGTGGAATGGGAGGGTTGATATGAAATCGATCCAGGGCAGTAATGGGGCTGGGAAGCCGGGGACAGTTGTGTTGACCTTTCCTCAATGTCATTTTGCATTTTCTCCCCTCGGTGGCATTATTGACAGCTCAGAGTTTGCTGGTTCTGGGGCGTCATTACCGTGATCAATACAACTAGCCAACCCAACCTCTGGAAACGGGGGAGGGGGGGGGGATGTGCAAATGCACAATTGGGGGAATGCTAGGCAAGGCAACACCTCACAAACTTGCTGTCTAGAACAGTACATCTGAGTTTTATTGCACTGCCAAACATAAAACTGTGCCTGCTATAAAAAATATATATACATAAAACTGGACCACTATTAGCCATTTGGATACATATAATAAAACAGTCTTTAACAGTTGTGTACTGTACTGTATGTAGCTGGAATTTGCAGGAACACTGTTGTGTAACTACTCTGGCCTGTTGCTCGAGGGTACTAAAACTTGTGATATCATTTGAGAACTTGAGCATCCCACGTATCCTTTTGTGCACACATGAAAAGTTGCCAAGACGACTTTGTTCCAACGTTCCCACCTTTCAATCATGTTCAATTGCTTAAGAAATGTCAACGCCAACAGTTATGGATTGAAGTAACCTGCTTCTTTTAGCACTTTCAGTTTGGATAAAACAGAAAGCTCAAACTATTAGATTTCCTTTTACATTACCATCTGAGTCATGTGTTTACCTATAGGGGTGTGTGTGAGCGTACCATAAATCATTGTAAGAAAAGATAGCCTACTCTTTCAGGTCATGGGTTATTGCCAAATCTCTACATGAAGGATAAAGGACATACAGCTATGAGCAACAGAACCTTTATTGCCAAATCTCCAAGGTGTACTCTACACCCAAGAACATATGCCAATAGAACATGTAGGCCAGTGGTGGTCAGTGCAGTTTTAATATTAGGGCAGAGTATTTTTTACAGGATTTCAGAAATGTAGCATTTGTTGGGCTATTATGTTGGATAGACATCGAAAGAAGTTACAGAAGACAGAAATGCAAAAAGTGTCCAATTTTTTTCTGAATTCTCCCTACAGCATGGATGACTGTCATTCATATTCCATTCGCCCAGCTCAGTGTAACATCAATAGGTTTCGGGTACTACATGATAATCGAATTTGCCCTATACCCATCATGAAAGTTTATACCGTAGGTGCACAGGTCGAGAGACAAATTGGAGTAATCAAAGTGACACATTCAATACCGCCTTGCACACTCTTGCCTGCAACTAGCTGATCTGTTCACCCGCACACACAGTTCACTTTCATAGCAGCCACATACAGACTCATCAGTTAACTTAATTCCTTCTCATATCTACGCTCCTCCTCACACATTTTCCCTTCGCTTGTGGAATTCAGTGCACAACACAACAGATATCTGTGACCAGGCACAAAATACCTCCCCAAGCCAAACCTTCCTAACATAACCGCTAACCGCTACACAGCCTACATCGTTGTCACCACATTAACGTTATAGTCAACAAACTAGAACTAACACGTTAGCAAACCCAAAATTAAATCCATGTGTACAATCACGCAGTAGTGTACAGCAAGCAGTTGGTGGGCCCCGGTGGCAATAAATTAATAAAACCAAAAGCTTATCTTGATTTGGAAGAGTTGCAGTGTTGGAAAACCTTAGCTAGCTAGTTAACAAATAGCATTCCTCTCTATTTGAGTCAGGTTATTGAGTAGGCTAAATTAGATACATTAGCTAAGTAAGTGAAAGGTAAACGAAGAAGAAAAAATACAACGAAATATAGCTAGCTCTCTCTCTGCTTCTCCTCGTTATTTTTTTAAGACATTATTTGTTCAAAACTGTTCAACTATTGTTTTCCTCTCTTTTTGAGTCAACTACTCACCACACTTTATCACTTTATGCACTGCAGCGTAGCGTATGCTTTCAGTACAAGATTCATTCTCTGATTATTTGATTGGATGACCAACATGTCAGTTTGTACTGCTAGAGCTCTGATAGGTTAGAGGACGTCCTCCGGAAGTCGTCATAATTACTGTATAAATCTATGGAAGAGTGTGAGAACCATGAGCCTCCTAAGTGTTGTATTGAAGTCAATGTACCCAGAGGAGGACGGAAAATAGCTGTCCTCCGGCTACACCTTGGTGCTACCCTAGAGGGTGCTGTTGAGGCTACTGTAGACCATTGCAAACAGTGTGTTTTAATCGGTTATTTTGTAGGGATGGACATGAGTACTCGAACGGACATGGCGCTTCCTAGAGCATGGCACTTGCATTGCTAGGGTTATCAGTTCGATTCCCACAGGGCACCAGTCTGACATTTTTTGTAGGCCTACTAACTACTGTAAGTCGCTCTGGATAAGAGTGTCTGCTAAATTACTAAAATGTAAACTGTATGTATAAAACTGTTATTCTCCCTAAATTCCCTTTCCCACCGTGTCTCACTCAGTTGCGTTCCAACCGCTCCCTCTATTTTCATCAGAATCATTAAGCCTAGGCCAACTAAATCGAATGTATGTATATCGAAAAGTACGATTTTGGTTTGTAACCCTGAAAAAATGTTCAACTCACCAAATTGAGCCCCGTAAAAAATTAATAATCACTCTTTGAGAATAACTGTTCCAGAAACGAGATCTGCATCACTTCGCACTCTTCTGTTCTATTTTATTCTGTTATATTAAATCATGCTTTTTTAAACTATAAAATAGGTGTGTCTTGACTGTGATAAGGCCTTGGGAAATAAAACCGTCTTTGGCTGCTAAATTAACAAAACAAGGCTGTGTCATTGCACAGCCATAGGATTCTACAAGCAAACGCTACTGCTGAGGTTACTACCTTTTTGAAGATTGTGTTCCACAATATAATATAACCAGTTGATTTTACAGTTTTAAATAAATTATTCTTAAAATTGCACTTTTTTATTTTTTTACTGGGGCATTTTAGCAATTAGAATGTGTTACCTGCAATGGTTATGAGAAATGATGCATCGATGGCATATAGATAAATGCGCACATATTTTTTTTCTCCAGTGTGGACCTTATGTTCTAAAAATAGCTTTTTTTTTTTGAGTACTTGAAAAACAATCATGCAACTACTCATAGTCAAAAAAATGGCAGATGCCCATCCCTATTATTTGGTGAAATGTGAAAATATTTAGTACCTATAGTGTTATCTAAAAATTATAAATTTTTTAATGTTTCACTATTCAATTTTTTAAAATGAAATTCACTGAATAGGATGGTCCTCCACTTCCTTCTCTGTGGAGGCTACATGTAGGCTACAATAGGATATCTATTTTGAAAACAAAAAATGTGTGGCCTATAAGACGGAATGGACTTTACATGAGAAAATGGCTTGTGTGAAAATGGGTTTACCTGTAGAAATACGTTGGAGGGAGAAGAAAATAAAACAACCTGTGTATTAAAAAATATAATTTCCAGTGAAGGCCTATGTATTATTATTGCAGCAGAATCCATGAATAACCTATTAATAGCCTAACGAAATGTACAAGGTCCTTATAATAAAATAAACATTTAAAATGTAGATAGGGATTATTTCTAAGGACAGAAATGTTAACTATCATTCGGTGACTGTAGTAAAATGCGATGTATCATTAGAGACTGAATCAACGGCATTAACTTTCCAACTAGACATTCATATTTAATCCTACTTAGAAAATAATTAAATATTCGCATAAACTCTGCCAACGCCGCGCGCACCCCACCGCCTTTGCGGTTGGTATTTTTATGAATGAAGGACAGTATGCAAATTAGAGCGATTCACGAAAAGAAATGGCGGATATGGCATATCAGTCCTCCACAAAGAAAGACTTTGTAGGCAACAGCGTCACAATGCAAACGAAAGCTACTTTTCCGTGACCGTGCACCCACATAATTTACATTGTGGTCAACATACAAAGTTATTATACTTCTACAGTGTTATTTGCACGGCAAATGGTGATATGAAGTGCATTTTTGAAACTATTCACTGTAAACCCTTTACAAAATGTTTCCGATCCAACCCCTCCCCCTCGGCCCCCTTCTCCCTCTCTCAAGACTGGAGTCGTTCAGGAGGGCGAGGGGGCCTAACCATCCCGCTCCTCTGTCCACTAACGTTACATTGTAACAAAGCATTTTCAATTTGGGGGAAAAACTTTAGGTCCACTCTCCTCATCCATCTCAGTATCCCATCAACAGACATGCATAACATGGGTTTAATTAGAGAAAACTTATCACATGCAAAATAAGAATTAAGGCTACTTTTCTTGAAGTAGCTATAGGCTACTCACTCGTCTGGGTGTGTTTCCTCGGTCATTTTTTCGTTTCACCTACAATAATATCCCACCGAGGGTACATAGTGCGGTGTCTTCATTTTTGTCTTGCCCTCCTCGTCCAACACCTCGATCACACACGGTAGCTGCCTAGTTTTCTGACAGTTTTTTCTGTTTGTTTGCGTTCTTTCTCGCTTCTCTTTTTAGTCTCTCAGCGTTTCACTACAATTATTCGAGCGCATCTATGAGAGTGTAAATCCCTTTGGAATACCTCCACCGATTTAATCCCGTCGCGCCCCATGCTAAAATGCGGTAATTGAAATCGTGCGTTGATGTCGGTGAGGATGGCCCCGTACGAGCCCCATCTCTGGTTACTCCATGTTGGATTCTGTAGGCAGAAGCCAACGCCGCCGACACTGGAAGTGGGGGGGTGGGGGGCTCTTGCGGAAGCGATGACGTCAGACCCGAAGGCCCGCAGACGGTATAGGATTTTTAGGGATGTCCAAAGGGAGGGAGGGAGGGAGGGGGGGCTGCTGCTTTGTATTTTATGAAGATGTGGTTACAGGGTTAACGGGGGGGCTGCTGCTTTGTATTTTATGAAGATGTGGTTACAGGGTTAATGATACCTAATGTAGCCTATTTATGAACTAGTGAGAGTGAGTAACCTGAATACCTCAATCATGATTATCATGCATTCGGGAGGGAGGGGGGGCTGCTGCTTTGTATTTTATGAAGATGTGGTTACAGGGTTAATGATACCTAATGTAGCCTATTTATGAACTTGTGAGAGTGAGTAACCTGAATACCTCAATCATGATTATCATGCATTCATAACAGCTGAAGTTACTGGAATACAGTATGAAAATGTATGCACTCACTAACTGTAAGTCGCTCTGGATAAGAGCGTCTGCTAAATGACTAAAATGTAAAATGAATACAACATTTTTGATAGCACCATCATCAATTATTTGCCAAACACATCTGTCATTCACTGACACAATAGTTGATGAGAAAAAAATTAAGAAAATATATATTTGAGGGGTCTTGAGTGAAGAGCAGCTGTATTAGATAGTTTTCAATGAAGGTCATTGTATCACATTACCGCTGTTTCAGCCTTAGTGACAATGAAAATATAAGTTCAATTTCTCACACAGAGAAGGCTCAAGGAACCATGGTCCAAACTACAATAGTTGTCTTCTACCACCAACTAGTGGTCACCATATGCTTTACATTCATTTGCCGTTCACATCTGTCCAGATTACATTTTAGCAATGGTGGAAAAAGTACAAATATTGTCATACTGAATAAAAGTAAAGATACCTTAATAGAAAATGACCCAAGTAAAAGTGAGTCACCCAGTAAAATACAACTTCAGTAAAAGCCTAAATGTGTCTGGTTTTAAATGTAGCCTACAGTGGTGGAAAAAGTAGTCAATAGTCATACTTGAGTAAAAGTAAATGTAATTGCTATACATCAAATACCTTATACTAAGCAAACCAGACAGCACGTTTTCCTTTTTATTTACGGACAGACAGGGGCACACTCCAACACTTAGACATCATTTACAAACGCAGTATTTGTGTTTAGTGAGTCCGCTAGATCAGAGGCAGTAGGGATGACAACGTGTTAAATTAATAGGTGCGTGAATTGAACCATAATTCTGTCCTGCCTGAGCATTCGAAATGTACTTTTTGGTGTCAGGGAAAATGTATGTGAGTAAAAATTACATATTTTCTGTAGGAATGTAGTGGAGTAAAAGTAAAAGTTGTCAAAAATATAAATAGTAAAGTAAAGTACAGATACCCCCCAAAAACGACTTAAGTAGTACTTTAAAGTATTTTTACTTAAGTACTTTACACCACTGCAATTTAGATGATCTGATATATAACATTTTGGTGTAAAATGACCTAGCACGACCTGACATGACATTGCATGGTATGCTACTCTTGCATTGTACTGTAACATTATTGCATTGTGTCACCTCATGTTATTAGTAATACATTTAGTTTAAAATCAATGTAGCTAGAAAATGTTTTTTATACTACACTTTGCTTTATATATTTCTGTAAATTATATTATTTGTTTTTTTAAACAGATAACAAAAACAAAGTGAGGGCTATAAAAATGATTACAATACCGCAGCAATTGCATATTATGGCCAAATTCAGTAGAGGGAGCCAAACTCTGTTGGATGCTCCAATCAATGGTTAGTCCTGGCTACATTCAGATTTCTACCCTTCTCCCGAAGTGTGCACTTGTACACTATCCGTTCAGACCTCAAACCTTCCTACGTAAAGGTTATGAAAAATTTGCTCTTTGAGTATTTTGTCCAGTAGTTTTCCTCAAGGAGGAAGCCCCCACTGCTAGGTCAAAGATAATAAAACAAAAACACTATAGTAAATAATACAGTATTGTCCGCAAAAACACTACAGTAAACACTACAGTATACTACGTTCCGCAAAAACACTACAGTAAATACTGTAGTCTGCAAAAACACTACAGTAATTAATATATATATATATATACACATTACAGTTTTTTTTACTACAGTATTTATTTTTTATTATAAACCAGGTTGTTCGAGCACTGAATGCTGATTGGCTGAAAGCCGTGGTGTATCAGACCGTATACCATGGGTATACAGTGGGGAGAACAAGAATTTGATACACTGCCGATTTTGCAGGTTTTCCTACTTACAAAGCATGTAGAGGTCTGTAATTTTTATCATAGGTACACTTCAACTGTGAGAGACGGAATCTAAAACAAAAATCTTAGAAAATCACATTTGTATGATTTTTGAGTAATGAATTTGCATTTTATTGCATGACATAAGTATTTGATCACCTACCAACCAGTAAGAATTCCGGCTCTCACAGACCTGTTAGTTTTTCTTTATGTAGCCCTCCTGTTCTCCACTCATTACCTGTATTAACTGCACCTGTTTGAACTCGTTACCTGTATAAAAGACACCTGTCCACACACTCAATCAAACAGACTCCAACCTCTCCACAATGGCCAAGACCAGAGAGCTGTGTAAGGACATCAGGGATAAAATTGTAGACCTGCACAAGGCTGGGATGGGCTACAGGACAATAGGCAAGCAGCTTGGTGAGAAGGTAACAACTGTTGGCGCAATTATTAGAAAATGGAAGAAGTTCAAGATGACGGTCAATCACCCTCAGTCTGGGGCTCCATGCAAGATCTCACCTCGTGGGGCATCAATGATCGTGAGGAAGGTGAGGGATCAGCCCAGAACTACACAGCAGGACCTGGTCAATGACCTGAAGAGAGCTGGGACCACAGTCAAAAGAAAACCATTAGTAACACACTACGTCGTCATGGATTAAAATCCTGCAGCGCACGCAAGGTCCCCCTGCTCAAGCCAGCGCATGTCCAGGCCCGTCTGAAGTTTGCCAATGACCATCTGGATGATCCAGAGGAGGAATGGGAGAAGGTCATGTGGTCTGATGAGACAAAAATAGAGCTTTTTGGTCTAAACTCCACTCGCTGTGTTTGGAGGAAGAAGAAGGATGAGTACAACCCCAAGAACACCATCTCAACCGTGAAGCATGGAGGTGGAAACATCATTCTTTGGGGATGCTTTCTGCAAAGGGGATAGGACGACTGCACCGTATTGAGGGGAGGATGGATGGGGCTATGTATCGCGAGATCTTCGCCAACAACCTCCTTCCCTCAGTAAGAGCATTGAAGATGGGTCGTGGCTGGGTCTTCCAGCATGATAACGACCTGAAATACACAGCCAGGGCAACTAAGGAGTGGCTCCGTAAGAAGCATCTCAAGGTCCTGGAGTGGCCTAGCCAGTCTCCAGACCTGAACCCAATAGAAAATCTTTGGAGGGAGCTGAAAGTCCGTATTGCCCAGCGACAGCCCCGAAACCTGAAGGATCTGGAGAACGTCTGTATGGAGGAGTGGGCCAAAATCCCTGCTGCAGTGTGTGCTAACCTGGTCAAGACCTACAGGAAACGTATGATCTCTGTAATTGCAAACAAAGGTTTCTGTACCAAATATTAAGTTATGCTTTTCTGATGTATCAAATACTTATGTCATGCAATAAAATGCAAATTAATTACTTAAAAATCATACAATGTGATTGACCTATGATCAAAATTACAGACCTCTACATGCTTTGTAAGTAGGAAAACCTGCAAAATCGGCAGTGTATCAAATACTTGTTCTCCCCACTGTATATGTATATATATATATATATACACACACAGTGAGGGAAAAAAGTATTTGATCCCCTGCTGATTTTGTACGTTTGCCCACTGACAAAGACATGATCAGTCTATAATTTTAATGATATGTTTATTTGAACAGTGAGAGACAGAATAACAACAAAAAATCCAGAAAAACACATGTCAAAAATGTTATAAATTGATTTGCATTTTAATGAGGGAAATAAGTATTTGACCCCTCTGCAAAACATGACTTAGTACTTGGTGGAAAAACCCTTGTTGGCAATCACAGAGGTCAGACGTTTCTTGTAGTTGGCCACCAGGTTTGCACACATCTCAGGAGGGATTTTGTTCCACTCCTCTTTGCAGATCTTCTCCAAGTCATTAAAGTTTCGAGGCTGACGTTTGGCAACTCAAACCTTCAGCTCCCTCCACAGATTTTCTTTGGGATTAAGGTCTGGAGACTGGCTAGGCCACTCCAGGACCTTAATGTGCTTCTTCTTGAGCCACTCCTTTGTTGCCTTGGCCGTGTGTTTTGGGTCATTGTCATGCTGGAATACCCATCCACGACCCATTTTCAATGCCCTGGCTGAGGGAAGGAGGTTCTCACCCAAGATTTGATGGTACATGGCCCCGTCCATCGTCCCTTTGATGCGGTGAAGTTATCCTGTCCCCTTAGCAGAAAAATACCCCCAAAGCATAATGTTTCCACCTCCATGTTTGACGGTGGGGATGGTGTTCTTGGGGTCATAGGAAGCATTCCTTCTCCTCCAAACACGGCTAGTTGAGTTGATGCCAAAGAGCTCGATTTTGGTCTCATCTGACCACAACACTTTCACCCAGTTCTCCTCTGTATCATTCAGATGTTCATTGGCAAACTTCAGACGGCCCTGTATATGTGCTTTCTTGAGCAGGTGGACCTTGCGGGCGCTGTAGGATTTCAGTCCTTCACGGCATAGTGTGTTACCAATTGTTTTCTTGGTGACTATGGTCCCAGCTGCCTTGAGATCATTGACAAGATCCTCCCGTGTAGTTCTGGGCTGATTCCTCACCGTTCTCATGATCATTGCAACTCCACGAGGTGAGATCTTGCATGGAGCCCCAGGCCGAGGGAGATTGACAGTTCTTTTGTGTTTCTTCCATTTGCGAATAATCACACCAACTGTTGTCACCTTCTCACCAAGCTGCTTGGCGATGGTCTTGTAGCCCATTCCAGCCTTGTGTAGGTCTACAATCTTGTCCCTGACATCCTTGGAGAGCTCTTTGGTCTTGGCCATGGTGGAGAGTTTGGAATCTGATTGATTGATTGATTGCTTCTGTGGACAGGTGTCTTTTATATAGGTAACAAACTGGGATTAGGAGCACTCCCTTTAAGAGTGTGCTCCTAATCTCAGCTCGTTACCTGTATAAAAGACACCTGGGAGCCAGAAATCTTTCTGATTGAGAGGGGGTCAAATACTTATTTCCCTCATTAAAACGCAAATTAATTTATAACATTTTTGACATGCGTTTTTCTGAATTATTTTGTTGTTATTCTGTCTCTCACTGTTCAAATAAACCTACCATTAAAATTATAGACTGATCATTTCTTTGTCAGTGGGCAAACGTACAAAATCAGCAGGGGATCAAATACTTTTTTCCCTCACTGTATATATATATATATATATATATATACACACACTGCTCAAAAAAATAAAGGGAACACTAAAATAACACATCCTAAATAATCTTATTAAATACTTTTTTCTTTACATAGTTGAATGTGCTGACAACAAAATCACACAAAAATTATCAATGGAAATCAAATTTATCAACCCATGGAGGTCTGGATTTGGAGTCACCCTCAAAATTAAAGTGGAAACCACACTACAGGCTGATCCAACTTTGATGTAATGTCAGTATGAGGCTCAGTAGTGTGTGTGGCCTCCACGTGCCTGTATGACCTCCCTACAACGCCTGGGCATGCTCCTGATGAGGTGGCGGATGGTCTCCTGAGGGATCTCCTCCCAGACCTGGACTAAAGCATCCGCCAACTCCTGGACAGTCTGTGGTGCAACGTGGTGTTGGTGGATGGAGCGAGACATGATGTCCCAGATGTGCTCAATTGGATTCAGGTCTGGGGAACGGGCGGGCCAGTCCATAGCATCAATGCCTTCCTCTTGCAGGAACTGCTGACACACTCCAGCCACATGAGGTCTAGCATTTTCTTGCATTAGGAGGAACCCAGGGCCAACCGCACCAGCATATGGTCTCACAAGGGGTCTGAGGATCTCATCTCGGTACCTAATGGCAGTCAGGCTACCTCTGGCGAGCACATGGAGGGCTGTGCGGCCCCCCAAAGAAATGCCACCCCACACCATGACTGACCCACCGCCAAACCGGTCATGCTGGAGGATGTTGCAGGCAGCAGAACGTTCTCCACGGCGTCTCCAGGCTCTGTCACGTCTGTCACATGTGCTCAGTGTGAACCTGCTTTCATCTGTGAAGAGCACAGGGCGCCAGTGGCGAATTTGCCAATCTTGGTGTTCTCTGGCAAATGCCAAACGCCCTGCACGGTGTTGGGCTGTAAGCACAACCCCCACCTGTGGACGTCGGGCCCTCATACCACCCTCATGGAGTCTGTTTCTGACCGTTTGAGCAGACACATGCACATTTGTGGCCTGCTGGAGGTCATTTTGCAGGGCTCTGGCAGTGCTCCTCCTGCTCCTCCTTGCACAAAGGCGGAGGTAGCAGTCCTGCTGCTGGGTTGTTGCCCTCCTACGGCCTCCTCCACGTCTCCTGATATACTGGCCTGTCTCCTGGTAGCGCCTCCATGTT
Organism: Coregonus lavaretus; assembly: GCF_964263955.1. Lineage (NCBI taxonomy): Eukaryota > Metazoa > Chordata > Actinopteri > Salmoniformes > Salmonidae > Coregonus > Coregonus lavaretus. Next base: position 8,342,413 of record NC_139993.1, read on the forward strand.
CTGGACACTACGCTGACAGACACAGCAAACCTTCTTACATTTTTTACATTTTACATTTTAGTCATTTAGCAGACGCTCTTATCCAGAGCGACTTACAGTTAGTGAGTGCATACGTTAGTGAGTGCCCCCCATGGGAATCGAACCCACAACCCTGGCATTGCAAACGCCATGCTCTACCAACTGAACTACATCCCTGCCAGCCATTACCTCCCCTACCCTGGACGACGCTGGGCCAATTGTGCGCCGCCATGCGTCTCCCGGTCGCGGCCGGCTACGACAGAGCCTGGATTCGAACCAGGATCTCTAGTGGCCTTAGACCACTGCGCCACTCGGGAGACTGCCACAGCTCGCACTGATGTGCCATCCTGGATGAGCTGCACTACCTGAGCCACTTGTGTCGGTTGTAGACTCCGTCTCATGCTACCACTAGAGTGAAAGCACCGCCAGCATTCAAAAGTGACCAAAACATCAGCCAGGAAGCATAGGAACTGAGAAGTGGTCTGTGGTCACCATCTGCAAAACCAGTCCTTTATTGGGGGTGTCTTGCTAATTGCCTATAATTTCCACCTGTTGTCTATTCCATTTGCACAACAGCATGTGAAATGTATTGTCAATCAGTGTTGCTTCCTAAGTGGACAGTTTGATTTCACAGAAGTGTGATTGACTTGGAGTTACATTGTGTTGTTGAGCAATCGTGGGAGAAGGGCCTTGGTTTAGGGAGGTGACCAAGAACCCGATGGTCACTCTAACAGAGCTCCAGAGTTTCTCTGTGGAGATGGGAGAACCTTCCAGAAGGACAACCATCTCTGCAACACTCCACCAATCAGTTCTTTATGGTAGAGTGGCCAGACGGCAGCCACTCCTCAGTAAAAGGCACATGACAGCCTACTTGGAGTTTGCCAAAAGGCAAAAGGCACCTAAAGGACTCTCAGACCATGAGAAACAAGATTCTCTGGTCTGATTAAACCAAGATTGAACTCTTTGGCCTGAATTCCAAGCGTCACGTCTGGAGGAAACCTGGCACCATGCCTACGGTGAAGCATGGTGGTGGCAGCATAATGCTGTGGGGATATTTTTCACCGGCAGGGACTGGGAGACTAGTCAGGATCGAGGGAAAGATGAACGGAGCAAAGTACAGAGAGATCCTTGATGAAAACCTGCTCCAGAGTGCTCAGGACCTCAGACTGGGGCGAAGGTTCACCTTCCAACAGGACAACGACCCTAAGCACACAGCCAAGACAACGCAGGAGTGGCTTTGGGCCTAGTCTCTGAATGTCCTTGATTGGCCCAGCCAGAGCCCGTACTTGAACCTGATCAAACATCTCTGGAGAGACCTGAAAATAGCTTTGCAGCAATGCTCCCCATCCAACCTGACAGAGCTTGAGAGGATCTGCAGAGAAGAACGGGAGAAACTCCCCAAATACAGGTGTGCCAAGCTTGTAGCGTCATACCCAAGAAGACTCGATGCTGTAATCGCTGCCAAAGGTGCTTCAAGAAGTTTCTGAATACTTATGTAAATGTAATATTTCGTTTTTTATTTTTAATACATTTGCACACATTTCTAAAAACCTGTTTTTGCTTTGTCATTATGGGGTATTTTGTGTAGATTGATGAGGGGAGGAAAACAATTTAATCAATTTTAGAATAAGGCTGTAACGTAACTAAATGTGAAAAAAGTCAAGGGGTCTGAATACTTTCCGAATGCACTGTAAATCTGCTTGAAAATCTATGACAAGACCTGAAAATGGTTGTCGAGCAATGATCAACAAACAATTTGACAGAGCTTGAAGAATTTTCAAAAGAATAATAGGCAAATGTTGCACAATCCAGGTGTGCAAAGCTCTTAGACTTATCCAAGAAGACTCACAGCTGTAATCGCTGCCAAAGGTGATTCTAACCTGTATTGACTCAGGGGGCTGAAAATGTATCTAATCATGATACACACTGAGTGTACAAAACATTAGGAACACCTTCCTAATATTTAGTTGCTCCACCTTTTGCCCGCAGAACAGCCTCAATTCATCGGGCATGGACTCTACAAAGAGTCGAAAGCGTTCGACAGGGATGCTGGCCCCTGTTGACTCCAATGCTTCCCACAGTTGTGCCAAGTTGGCTGGGTGTCCTTTGGGTGCTGGACCATTCCTGATACACACGGGAAACTGTTAAGTGTGGAAAAACCCAGCAGCGTTGCAGTTCTTGATACACTCAAACCAGTGCGCCTGATACCTACTACCATACCCTGTTCAAAGGCACTTAAATCTTTTGTCTTGCCCATTCACCTTCCGAATGGCACACATACATAATCTGTGTCTCAATTGTCTCAATGCTTAAATTCCTTCTTTAATCTGTCTCCTCCCCTTCATCTACACTGATTGAAGTGGATTTAACAGGTGACATCAATAAGGGATCATAGTGTTTACCTGGATTCACCTGGTCAGTCTATGTCACGGAATGAGCAGGTGTTCCTAATGTTTTGTGCACTCAGTGTATTGGTGTTATTTTTCATGTTTATTTTTTTTTCAAATGTCCAAATGTTCTTCCACTTTAACATTACAGAGTATTTTGTGTAGATCGTTGACAAAAAAAAAAGACAATTCAATCCATTTGAATCCCACTTTGCAACACAACAAAATGTGGAAAAGTCATGGGGTGTGAACACTTTCTGAAGGCACTGTATGTACAGTTGAAGTCGGAAGTTTACATACACCTTAGCCAAATACATTTAAACTCAGTTTTTCACAATTCGTGACATTTAATCCTAGTAAAAATTCCCTGTCTTAGGTCAGTTAGGATCACCACTTTATTTTAAGAATGTGAAATGTCAGAATAATAGTAGAGAGAATGATTTATTTCAGCTTTTATTTCTTTCATCACATTCCCAGTGGGTCAGAAGTTTACATACACTCAATTTGTATCTGGTAGCATAGCCTTTGAATTGTTTAACTTGGGTCAAACATTTTGGGTAGCCTTCCAGAAACTTCCCACAATAAGTTGGGTGAATTTTGGCCCATTCCTCCTGACAGAGCTGGTGTAACTGAGTCAGGTTTGTATTCCTCCTTGCTCGCACACGCTTTTTCAGTTCTGCCCACAAATGTTCTATAGGATTGAGGTCAGGGCTTCGTGATGGCCACTCCAATACCTTGACTTTGTTGTCCTTAAGCCATTTTGCCACAACTTTGGAAGTATGCTTGGGGTCATTGTCCATTTGGAAGACCCATTTGCGACCAAGCTTTAACTTCCTGACTGATGTCTTGAGATGTTGCTTCAATATATCCACACAATTTTCCTTCCTCATGATGCCATCTATTTTGTGAAGTGCACCAGTCCCTCCTGCAGCAAAGCATCCCCACAGCATAATGCTGCCACCCCGTGCTTCACGGTTGGGATGGTGTTCTTCGGCTTGCAAGCCAACCCCCTTTTTCCTCCAAACATAACGATGGTGATTATGGCCAAACAGTTCTATTTTTGTTTCATCAGACCAGAGGACATTTCTCCAAAAAGTACGATCTTTGTCCCCATGTGCAGTTGCAAACCGTAGTCTGGCTTTTTTATGGCGGTCGATATAGGACTCGTTTTACTGTGGATATAGATACTTTTGTATCTGTTTCCTCCAGCATCTTCACAAGGTTCTTTGCTGTTGTTCTGGGATTGATTTGCACTTTTCGCACCAAAGTACGTTCATCTCTAGGAGACAGAATGCGTCTCCTTCCTGAGCGGTATGACGGCTGCGTGGTCCATTGGTGTTTATACTTGCATACTATTGTTTGTACAGATGAATGTGGTACCTTCAGGCGTTTGGAAATTACTCCCAAGGATGAACCAGACTTGTGGAGGTCTACCATTTTTTTCTGAGGTCTTGGCTGATTTATTTTGATTTTCCCATGATGTCAAGCAAAGAGGCACTGAGTTTGAAGGTAGGCCTTGAAATACATCCACAGGTACACCTCCAATTGACTCAAAATATGTCAATTAGCCTATCAGAAGCTTCTAAAGCCATGACATCATTTTCTGGAATTGTCCAAGTTGTTTAAAGGCACAGTCAACTTAGTGTATGTAAACTTCTGACCCACTGGAATTGTGACACAGTGAGTTATAAATGAAATGATCTGTCTGTAAACAATTGTTGGAATAATTACTTGTGTCATGCACAAAGTAGATGTCCTAACCGACTTGCCAAAACTATAGTTTGTTAACAAGAAATTTGTGGAGTGGTTGAAATACGAATGTTAATGACTCCAACCTAAGTGTATGTAAACTTCCGACTTCAACTGTATGTGTGTGTTTGTCTGTGTGTGCACACTATGTTTCCTAATAAATCATGCACAAATTGGCCCCATTCAGGTTCATCCTCAGCAGAAGCCTTTTCTGGGTAGCCTATTCGTATCTTTCCACATTTTTACAATTCTTTAAAAGTACGAGAATAGCTACCAAGTGGGCCCATGGGGGTTAAGAAACATTGTCCATTTGGCTCCCAAAACAGCAACAACAAGCGGCAACAGGAAGAATACCAGGCCTACTCAGCTGTCTCTGTCAGGCCGAGGCCAGAGATAATTGCGGCCAAGACCTTTTTCTGTGGCCCTTAACTTGCTCTTTTCACATTCCAGGGCAATCTGAATTGTACAATCTGAATTGTCCCACGGTTTGCATCCAAAATGGCACCCTATTCCCTATGTAGTGCACTACTTTTGACCATAGGGATCTGGTAAAAAAGTTGTGCACTACATAGAGAATAGGGTGCCATTTGGAAGGCATCCCCATGTTGTAATAAGAATAACAACAGGAGTGACATTGCAAACTTCCCCCCTTGTCCCCAGAATATCCCTACCGTCATTATCCACCCCTTGGGGCTCATATTTGGGTGGTGGTGAGGGGTCGAGGATGTAAAGTCAATCACATTAATAATACTGTATGAGTACAAGGCAAATTGTATCTGTCTGTGGATTGTGACTTATGTACATTTGAGGATTGTGTATTCTGATCATGTACAGTGGGGGAAAAAAGAATTTAGTCAGCCACCAATTGTGCAAGTTCTCCCACTTAAAAAGATGAGAGAGGCCTGTAATTTTCATCATAGGTACACGTCAACTATGACAGACAAATTGAGAAAAAAAATTCCAGAAAATCACATTGTAGGATTTTTAATGAATTTATTTGCTAATTATGGTGGAAAATAAGTATTTGGTCACCTACAAACAAGCAAGATTTCTGGCTCTCACAGACCTGTAACTTCTTCTTTAAGAGGCTCCTCTGTCCTCCACTCGTTACCTGTATTAATGGCACCTGTTTGAACTTGTTATCAGTATAAAAGACACCTGTCCACAACCTCAAACAGTCACACTCCAAACTCCACTATGGCCAAGACCAAAGAGCTGTCAAAGGACACCAGAAACAAAATTGTAGACCTGCACCAGGCTGGGAAGACTGAATCTGCAATAGGTAAGCAGCTTGGTTTGAAGAAATCAACTGTGGGAGCAATTATTAGGAAATGGAAGACATACAAGACCACTGATAATCTCCCTCGATCTGGGGCTCCACGCAAGATCTCACCCCGTGGGGTCAAAATGATCACAAGAACGGTGAGCAAAAATCCCAGAACCACACGGGGGGACCTAGTGAATGACCTGCAGAGAGCTGGGACCAAAGTAACAAAGCCTACCATCAGTAACACACTACGCCGCCAGGGACTCAAATCCTGCAGTGCCAGACGTGTCCCCCTGCTTAAGCCAGTACATGTCCAGGCCCGTCTGAAGTTTGCTAGAGTGCATTTGGATGATCCAGAAGAGGATTGGGAGAATGTCATATGGTCAGATGAAACCAAAATAGAACTTTTTGGTAAAAACTCAACTCGTCGTGTTTGGAGGACAAAGAATGCTGAGTTGCATCCAAAGAACACCATACCTACTGTGAAGCATGGGGGTGGAAACATCATGCTTTGGGGCTGTTTTTCTGCAAAGGGACCAGGACGACTGATCCGTGTAAAGGAAAGAATGAATGGGGCCATGTATCGTGAGATTTTGAGTGAAAAACTCCTTCCATCAGCAAGAGCATTGAAGATGAAACGTGGCTGGGTCTTTCAGCATAACAATGATCCCAAACACACCGCCCGGGCAACGAAGGAGTGGCTTCGTAAGAAGCATTTCAAGGTCCTGGAGTGGCCTAGCCAGTCTCCAGATCTCAACCCCATAGAAAATCTTTGGAGGGAGTTGAAAGTCCGTGTTGCCCAGCGACAGCCCCAAAACATCACTGCTCTAGAGGAGATCTGCATGGAGGAATGGGCCAAAATACCAGCAACAGTGTGTGAAAACCTTGTGAAGACTTACAGAAAACGTTTGACCTGTGTCGTTGCCAACAAAGGGTATATAACAAAGTATTGAGAAACTTTTGTTATTGACCAAATACTTATTTTCCACCATAATTTGCAAATAAATTCATTAAAAATCCTAAAATGTGATTTTCTGGATTTTTTTCCGTCTCATTTTGTCTGTCATAGTTGACGTGTACCTATGATGAAAATTACAGGCCTCTCTCATCTTTTTAAGTGGGAGAACTTGCACAATTGGTGGCTGACTAAATACTTTTTTCCCCCACTGTACATAATATTGGCACTTATCTGTCTCCATAAATTAATAATAGTGTGACATATTGCAGAATGAAACATATATGCTGTGTTGTTGCTTGAGGTCCCCTGTATTTAGCTCTGATGATGCAGTTGTGTTCCCTATAGTGTAACAACTTTGATCAGAGAACAGTCAATGTGAAAACTATTCAGTTTAGGTCTTGACTATGTATGATGACTATGAATCTATTTGAAATCATATTTTTCTTTCAAATGTTCAGAGACCAACCATTAGTTTAAGTTATTATTTTGGACCAGAGATAGGATATGCTGTGGTAAAATGGAATTAATGCATGTATAAAATGCATAGCTCATAAAACGGACAGAGACATTTCTACTTTAGTCGCAAACTTTAGGAAGGAGGAAAGTTTAACAGTTTTGATGGGTCCTCAAAAACACTTTACAAGTTGCTCTTACGCCATGTAAAATCTTATGTAGTTACACAACAGCTGTACATGGTGACAGCAGAAATATAAAATATAATGTAATTGTTTTGAAAGGGAACTTGCCAAATTTTGTTTCAAATGATTTAATAGTTTAGTTACTGTGTAGTTCCATACCATCACATCAAGATATTTCAATTCCACAGTGGTGTAAAGTACTTAAGGAAAAGTACTTTAAAGTACTACTTAAGTACTACTTATTTATATTTTTGATTACTTTTACTTCACTACATTCCTAAAGAAAATGATGTACTTTTTACTTCATACATTTTTCCTTGACACCCAAAAGTATTCGTTACATTTTGAATGCTTAGCAGGACAGAAATGGAACAATTCACACGCATCCCTGGTCATCTCTACTGCCTCAGATCTGGCGACTCACTAAACACAAATGCTTTGTTTCTGAATGATGTCTGAGTGTTGGAGTGTGCCCCTGGCTATCCATACATTTAAAAAACACAAACAATTGTGCCATCTGGTTTGCTTAATATACGGAATTTTAAATTATTTATTATTTTACTTTTGATACATAAGTACATTTTTGCAATTACATTTTTTTACCGTTATTTAACTAGGCAAGTCAGTTAAGAACAAATTCTTATTTACAATGACGGCCTACACCGGCCAAACCCGGACGACGCTGGGCCAATTGTTCGCCGCCCTATGGGACTCTCAATCACGGCCGGTTGTGATACAGCCTGGAATCGAACCAGGGGGTCTGTAGTGACGCCTCAAGCACTGAGATGCAGTGCCTTAGACGGCTGCGCCACTCGGGAGCAATTACATTCACTTTTGATACTTAAGTATATTTAAAACCAAATACTTTTAGACTTTTACACAAGTAGTATGTTACTGGGTGTCTTTCACTTTTACTTGAGTCATTTCCTATTAAGGTATCTTTACTTTTACTCAAGGATGACAATTGGGTACTTTTTCCACCAATGCAATTCCATGTAGGCCTAACTATCTGTGGAACTCAGGTGTAACAGGTGTCTTTTGCTATACGTTTTGTCTGCATAAAAGACGTTTATATAAAGTGAAATGTTTATTTTCTGTCGCAAAGTGGCTACAACAACTCTATAGCAGACCTATTACAATAAATACCACAACTCAAACACATCTTAATTGAACTTGCGCTTGCCTAATACTAGATGGCGCAAATGGTCCAGTAAACGACCAAACAAACTGCATACCCAAACAGCGTCAGTGAAAAACAGTGATGACTTGTTAACCCATATCTTGGTCGCAGAAGATATTTCATGGTAGGCTATGCATGCCTAAATCAGCTAGACCTGTGATGTAACAGATTGCTTCATTTGATTACAGTAATGTTGAAAACAGATTACTATCAGTGTCATGAGATATACAAATTACACATTTTCTATCACATTATTAAGAATGGACTCATGTAAAAGGGGACAATACCAGTTCCTGTTAAATGTATTTCCGTGTTACTTTCAGCTGTGAAAGGCTATTCCATAGGTTACGTTTGCGTTTTCTGTGAAATGTACGATAATTTTGGCCTATGTGTAAAAACATTTGAATGGTTTTCAAAAGAAAATCTGGTCACTCAATAGAAAATGTGAGTTTGTTCAGCAAACATTTGATGAGCTATTCAGAGAGAGGGAGCTTTTTAAACAAACTGTCAAATGTGGGCAGTAAAGGATGTTAACTTACACTGTATCTACAGCTATGTGTTTTCTTGACCACAATACAAATGTGGTTCTTCCAAATGAGCCAATTCACGTTTTGGTTAGTCTAGACATTAATAACCATGTGGATTGTGGATTGTGGTTTGAGTAAAGTTCAAAACATGTTAGGAGTGTTAATAAAGTCTGTAAAAGTAGCCCATAGACACAAATATTCGTTAATTCACGTTACAAATTGATTAATTAATTTTCATTCCAAATAATACTAATTATTGATTTGACGATTTCAAAACTAAAATAAACGTTAATTGCCTCTTACAAGTCCTTCCATAACTTTCAGAGTTTAGTCTAAGATTGACAGAAAAATACATGAAAGGAAAGGAAAGGAAAGGGGGATACCTAGTCATAGTACCTTCAACAAATATATGTCATTATAAGGACCTCATTGGATAGCTTCTTCATACAACCAATTACAGAATAAATCAAAAGTTTGGTTTCAAAGCGGTTTTTCCTGCCTGCACGTCCTGCAACTATGCTTCATTTAATCAAATGTATGTTATAATCTGAAAGCAGCTTTAATAGCCTACCACCGAGGTTTACACTATTTGAAATATCAACAATTATTGAGGTTAAATTATTTAGATATTTCCTTAACCTCAATCCAATGAAAACAACGTCACATATTCCAAGTATTTAAGAGGTTGGTAAAATTGAATCTACTCATAGGTATATCCTCGAGAGAGAGAGAGATAAGGCCACATTTATTTCTATGGAGAAGGTAGCCACTCTCTCTGGGTAAAGCTAACGTATTTTGAAGGCAACACGACCAGCCTACCAGTTTGAAGCTTGGCAAGGCTATGCGTCTTTGGATAACAGTTTGGACAAACTCTAAACGACTTTCATGCCATATTTAAATCACTGCTCCTCCAATCTTCATTTAAAGTTGACCTGATAACATTAATACTTTGTTGGATACGGACTCAAAAGTTAAAGGGTTTACACACTAAACTGTAGACTAACTACAACGTAATTACAGTGATTAAAGAAATTCGTAATTTTATGCATGGTTGGTGAGGGAGATTTAATCCCCAATAGCTAGTAAACTGAACTTGATAGGCTATAGTTCAGTAGCTAGTAAACTGAATTTGATAGGCTATAGTTCAGTGACTTTCTTTTTACACATACAAGTACAGTTAGTCATCTATTTGCAAGCTCTCATTACACAATGCTGTCCATGTCCCCAATGCACCAAACCATCCATTTTTGTATTAGAGAACAGAGGCCTGTGGCTTGACGTCCGCTTAATTGCGCCCATTCTCTTCCCACTTCTACTGTCATATTGGACAAAAGGTCTGTCAATCAATTCTGTGAAGGCGTGTCAAATTCTTACACTCAACCTCCAATAAAATAAATGTTTTAGAGTGCTATTATAAACCTGAAAAAAAAAGTTAATTGCTTATTTGTTAGACTACTTTTATGTTGGGGAAAAATTGACAGCTGTTTCTATTCATGGTTAGTTATTTGCTTATTTATAGCCCATCTTTTGTTAATATTTATATGTATTCTTTAAATAAACTTAAGGCATGCTCGTCATTGCCACAACAAATCTTACAGCTGAGCACCAGATAATGCAACCCTATATGCGATTGAATATGCTATTTTTACAGTTCTCAAACGCCCCCACCGGTTTCTCCACTTGATGTGGCCCATGCCAATATGTGACCAGTTATGGCCACCACTACTTCCGGGTTTGCACAAATTGTTCAAGCTACCCTCTCTGCGTTATGCGCCCTGCAACAACACACACACACGCGCGCGCATTTGGAGACCCAAGCACGGCATTCACACTGCACATCCGGATCCACCAAAACGCGGACGGATAGACGACGGCTCCTTTAAGAAAAACTAAGTCAGAAAATATCACCCCTCCTTCTTCAGATCTCCACTTGGATGGTATTGCATCAAAGAAAACCTTCACTGGAGTTGCAAGTGATCGAGGAGACGATGGGGACTGTTTTTGAACATCTCTACATGAATATCTGAAGCATTCCAAGTGAGGGAAGAGCGCGACGAGTCATCATTAATTAAGCAACTTGACAACCTCGATATTGATTGACAGCTTGCTTGTTGAGCGAGACTAGAGTCTCAATGTTTTTTTTCATGTAAGGGGCATTTTATTATACCAGTCGCAAGCGTGAAGTCGTAGCCTAGTGTCGCTTCTTTATGAACGGTCTCCAGGAGAAAGCGAAGGAGCTCTATACTGGATTGTGGTGTTTTTGTCTTGCTGGATTTATGCTGACGATCTGGCAACCATCCTCTCTGGAGAGACGAGCACAGTATTCTTAATCTTGCATTTGGAGTTAGGTGTTTATTTTCCCTCAGCCCTGGCCTCGTAGAAGACGTTTAGAGTCCGATTGGAATCGGCTAGAGTGACAGGCCGATGGCGCAACGGGTGCGTATTGACAGAACTTTTAGCAATGGCAATAAAGCTACAATTGAGACGTGGCTGATTACTGTGCGCAATTTTCCATTTGTATGGCACAACAAGCAGGCAGCTATGCAATAAGAGGGTGTTTCAGCCCTTTGGTAGAGCTATAAGTTGTTATATATACCCCTGCTACATGCTAGCCTACTATTCAGCATTTGAACGTTTGTGAGTACAATAAACACTTGCATTTTCATTTTGTCTAAAGAACTATAGACTGCAGACTGCAAACTTCATCACATAATTCATTTTACCCAACTATTATGACGTGTTTTGATATTCTGCATTTCGTAAACGCCGCATCCATCTTTGGGGGTCCAGTGTTTAATGTAGGCTATAACCAAGTTGTTACACATCAACTTAAAAGATTTACAAAAAAAACATGATGTAAGTTTGGTAACAAGAACATGGACGACATTTCACAAATGTTTTTTGTGTATGCAATATCAGTCTTTACAGATATGAAAAGTATGTAGAGAATGTTCGCTTTGGGTTTAGTTTGTTGATATCTGTCCTTTTCAACATTTCATAATATTTTGCATTTTTATTTGATATATGACATACAAATAAATCAATTAAACATTTAGTGTAAAAAATGTGATTACTTAAAAACGTTCTCAACATATACTCGAAATAGTTTAGATAGGCCATGTAGCCATGCATGAACAATTAGCCTATCTAAAATGCATCTGTCATTTTTTAAAGTTTCTTTAAGCTATTAGTTTTGTCAAGATGAACAAAACAATATTTTCTTTCTTTGAAATATCATCAAGAATACAGACTGAAAAGTGTAGACATTTGTGATATTGTTTTGTCTAAACTAGACCCTGTTGTTCTAATCGGCTGAAATAATTAAGCCTACCAAAAACGTTTGAAAGTTTTAGACACATAAAAGTTAACAGCCTTTTCACAACGTTTTAAAATGTTAATGATTCAACGTAATCCACAAACAATGAACATTTGCCATTGATATTCAATTAGATGATCAACATAGGCTTTTATTGCCACTAATATTATTCCCACCACTAAACATACCATAGGTTACTATTAGCACCATATACCTAACACATTAGCACTTCTTTTATATACTAATTTAGTAGGCCTAGATGTATTTGATATTATTAGTATAGACTGCCAACAACATCATTCTAGCTATTTTACTATTGTTGTTAATACATTTTTCTTGTTATTAGTCTTTATAATTCGTTTTTATTGTCAGTATCATTACATTATGACTTTTAGTATAGCTATTATCAACACAGGCCTTCATTCAAAATTAGGAGAGGTAGCACAACAGTCACTGGTTATTATTTTAGAACATTCTCTATATTTCACTTTTGACAGTATGAAGACCTTCCCCACTATGGAATGGACGGAGTAGGGCTGCCCTCGACTATGTACGGGGACCCTCATGCAGCGCGCTCCATGCAGGCGGTTCACCTGAACCACGGGCCCCAGTTCCACTCGCACCAGTACCCGCACTCAACACACGCCAGTGCCATCCCGCCCAGTATGGGCTCCTCCGTCAACGACGCTATAAAAAGAGACAAAGATGCCATTTATGGGTACGTTTATTTTACTACCAACGTAAAGTGTATAGCCATTGGGGATATTAACCACCACAAATGTGAGCGATGAAAGTTTAAGAGAGAGGGAGGCTTTGGGAAATTCTCGCTAATTAGAACCTCTTCTGTGTAGGCTTGTTTAAACATTGTATATCTGTTTTGAAATGTTAATTTATGACATTGTCCCCTGAGATTTCGAAAAGATGCATAGGCTACGTTTGCATTTGGCTTTCAGTCTAAATATAATGTTATTTTGCATTCACAAAATTCATGATTTGGATGTAGCCTATTGTTTAACAGGAGCCAGTGGTTGAGTTAGATAACCTAACTCCCAAAATGTTTGTAAATCCAACTCTCAGAATTAAACAATTGTACATCAAACACATTCTCAAACTGCCCTGCCTACTTCACAATAATGTATAGGCAGCGTTGTTTATATTTGTGTACCATAATATAAGCCTATTTTCAGGGCAAAATTAATAGTCTTATACTCTATTGTAAAGCTCATAATGTAATCCCACTGAAGAATATGGTGTTATTTCGTTGTCCTAAAATGTTGAATCGTGTTCTAAATAAGGCACTCGAGGGCTGAGGTTGCCATACGACCAGTTATGCCTATATGACCAACTATTTTCATGCAGTAGGACTAGGCCTACTTGTATATCATTATTGTGCTGTTACATTTCTGAATGTTTTATTAGTGCAGTATTTATTCAACTTGCAACTGAAAACAGAAGGCAATGTGATTGAAAGTCGATGTAACCTACTTTCTTAGTTTGGGCCTATACCGACTCGCAAACTTTCCAAGGCGGCGTATAGTGTTAATGTCCTCTCTCTTCCTTTTAGGCACCCCCTTTTCCCACTTCTAGCACTGATTTTTGAAAAATGTGAATTAGCAACTTGCACACCGAGAGAAACTGGGGTCGCTGGAGGCGACGTGTGTTCCTCCGAGTCTTTCAATGAGGATATAGCAGTATTTTCAAAACAGGTTAGACATATCTATTTACTTGTTTTGGTGAAGTTCAAATTGTTCAAATTCTAATATTTTAGGGTAAATAACTGTTGTGCATATTTACATGTTGTGTAATTCTGAATTGTGAAAACTTTGTAAGCAAAGCTGTCCCATGCATGTGAACACCATGGTTATCAATGATGTACGACGCTCAGTAAACAGTGAACTTGTAACACTTTTGTTTCAGATTCGATCAGAGAAGCCTATATTTTCATCAAATCCGGAAATTGATAATTTGGTAAGAACTCACTTGCTTTAGGTCATTCACAAGAACAGTATCGAACAGTTGGCCTATGAATACATGCATTCATTGTCTACAGTAGCCGACACTTTAGTGTGAATTTGACTTTATCACAGTCCTTGTTATTAATGGTGTCATAACAGATACACGTTTGTGTAATCGTTTTCTGTCAAAACGATTTTCTTGTCATAAAGTTTGTTTGCTTTCATGCTAATTATTTTCATAATGTTGATCCTGATCCATTTTGTCTACACGTTTTTAATGGTCGTGCGCGTGCAAACACACGCACACACACACACACACACACACACACACACAATATTAATAATAATGTAATGCTCCAAAATGTGAATAAAAATGTTTTAATGCAAACCTTTTCCTCCTAGATGATACAAGCAATTCAAGTATTACGGTTTCATCTGCTCGAGCTGGAGAAGGTAGATTTACTCATAACCATCTCATGCACTGTGTGACTGATAGGCCTCGTGCTGTAAAAATCAGATATTTTATCGCAATCGATTGCGATGATGAATAGCATTATGCTATAACTTCGTAGTAGAGGTGTAATAGTGGTGGTAGTATATTTGGTTGCCCAAATAACATTTTTATGCTATGGAGTTGATAATGTTGCCATTGATGGATGCGCTTGCAAAATATTATGCGAGGGCGTTTATATAATAGTCGCCATATTGCTCATGTTAGGCCTATATTGCAACTTTCATTAGTGAGGAGATCACGTTGCTAAAGTATCCTACAGTTCTCGCACAATTATATAAAAAAAAAAGTAAGAAAAAAAAGTAATCATTCGTTTTTCTACAATTCATGTCAAATGTATGTAATGTAGTTCTGCTATTTTTGAAGCCAATTTGCTTGAATCGTAACTTAGGCCTGTCACAAGGGCAAGGGATAGGCAATTCTTTATAATATCACTAATTACCACCATCTACATTTTATTTTTTAGGGCTTTCCCATAGGGTATAGTGTTCACTCCGTTTTGATACATGTTTGCAGGTACACGAGCTATGCGATAATTTCTGTCATCGATACATCAGCTGCTTGAAAGGAAAAATGCCCATTGATTTGGTCATAGACGACAGGGACGGTGGAAATAAATCTGACAGTGAAGATTTTACAAGATCGTCTGGGCCTCTTGATCAGGTAAGCTCTTGCCTATCACATGCGTATTAATATAATTGTCTAATAAGTGCATTTGAATTGTAGGCCTATACAGAGAACACGTCGCACGCGTTTTATGCTGTCTAGATAGTTTTATCAAAATAGATAGGCCTATGGAAAAAATATAATTTAGGAAATTGTTGGCCTCCTCTTAGAGATATAGATTGATAAGTGACCTTAAAATAAATCAAATATCAAATGTAGGCCTACCCATTTGACAAAATGACAATGTGAACACAGTTTATATTCCATTTAATTTCCAAGCATAATAAATGGTTTCTACTTTTTTCTGACATGACCATTAACATGTTTTGGAAAAAACTTGTTTGAAGCAAGGATCCCGGTAAACAATAGCTTTTATTATATTACTTCATGATTAAATGCTTCGAGGGACTATGGGAAACATTTTAATTGTTATTATGCTATTTTATGGTGTTTTTATGTGTTAATTATGTTCATTGTGCTGCATGTGCTCGAAAAAGTTACCGTTGACCAAAAAAGGGGCAAGAGGTGAAGAGTCAAGTCTGCTCCTTTTTCGTGTGAATGCAATCAAGCCAGTTTTGAAGTCAAGTTGCACCCACCCTTTAAGCAAGGCTTTAGGAATATGGAATCCCTTCCTCCAAGTGCCATGTCAGCCACACAGAGACTTGTTAACCATTTAACAATGTATTTACCAAAGCAACGAGCATAAATTCAGGCAGCTTAGTGGAGTGTCAAATGGCGCACAACTCATATGTCTCGGTGTTTAGTTTCAAACACCCTCCCTAGCCTATGTCAGCCTGTTGTTGAGATGTTCTGAGTGTCCCATTCACTTTACTTCAGGCTTCCAAGCTCTGTATTATAAAATAGTCTTCTATCCAAGCTGTATTCTAGTGTGAATCAATCTACAATATATCACAAATTAATATGTATCCCATTCAGTCCTCTCACTGGTCCTCTGTAGCTCAGCTGGTAGAGCACGGCGCTTGTTACGCCAAGGTAGTGGGTTCGATCCCCGGGACCACCCATACACAAAAATGTATGCACGCACGACTGTAAGTCGCTTTGGATAAAAGCGTCTGCTAAATGGCATATTATATTATTATATTATATCAGGTAGTGAGACTTCCATCCAGTAGTACTTTGATCACATCTGCTGATTTGCACTTTGATAGCCTTCGTTGATTGTGCTGTCACCTGCCAGAGTATTTTTATTATTATCGATCAATCATCGTGATCAACTGATAAGCACGGGTCCCCTGAGTCTTATAAGCACTGTTTATTTATACTATTGATTAAACAAGTTGTGTGGCTCAGTTGGTAAGAGCGTGGCGCTAGCAACACCTGTCGTAGGCTCGATTCCCACTGGGGTTACATAGACTCAAATGTAAGTCGCTTTGGATAAAAGGGTCTGCTAAATGGGATACATTATGAAGTAGCACACTAAAGTGTAGCCCCTTGATGTGGAGGTCAACCCAATAACCTGTCCCACCAGCCGTCACTCTCCCACTCATAAGTCCATGCATGGTACAGCACCCGCCCGACACACACCCTACCTTGCAGGCACTTTGTCCCCACACCTCTAGCCCAATAGTGTACCATTTTCACACTTAATTCCACACTTAATTTCTCTTCTCAAGTGGGGCTGTATAGGGAGTACCTAACACTGGTTATGGGGGAATAGTGGGAGGTGGTGGCGGTGTTGTGTGTGTGTGTGTGTGTGTGTGTGTGTATGCATGTGTGTGTGTGTTTGTGTACATGTTTGAGTGCGTGTGTGTGTGTGTGTCTCGGTACTTGAAACCCTCCATCTCTCGGGAGTGGTTCCATTCTGATAGAACAAATCTCTTCAGCCCTATACTCACTCCCCCTCTTCCATCCCCCTTGCTAGTTTAGTTGGGAACTCCTCTTGTTGGAGTTGGCCATCGCTGCTTTAACCATTTGTGTTCTGAGCATATGTTCTAGATTACCACAGCCTGACGGCATTCACTTGGTATGCAGCGTAATACATTATATATATTTTTCATTTTTTTCCTTCCCAAAGAGGACTTATTATTAGTCATTTGCTGGTCAAAAACGATTATGAATAAATGGGTATGCATTCTGACCTGGAGTTAGCAATGAGTTAGCCACGATGCACCGCCAACTGAGGGGAGTAGCTAGTCAGTGTGGACAGGGCTGTTTGGCTGTGTGTTTGCAATGACTACAGGCTATTTCTCCTTTTCCCCACATGATATGTACTGCGTATGATATGGATATGATATGTAAGGAAACTAAGAATGTGGCTTTCGTGCCGACATACCTTTGGGTCTCCATCCATATCTCTTTTAATCAGTCGGCCGTGGATTATTCTCTATGACTAACTTCACTTAAAGCCCTTGGTTTCAATATGACGCATAGACCATTGACACGTTCTCTGTGGTAAATCGTAGCTTCTTGGCTGACTGTCGGTGTCATGTCATCCAATCAGATCTCGTGGAGCAGAGACCACGATGACACAGTGTCAGTTCGCTCGGCGGGGACGCCTGGGCCCTCCAGTGGGGGACACACATCACACAGTGGGGACAACAACAGTGAAGAAGGTAAGGATTCACTGATAGGTAAGATAACTGGATAGGTGTCCATCATTATTGCTTTTGTCTTTCAAGTATACTTTCATATCAGTGGGAGGAACGAGGAAGCTATTTTAGAGTTTTGGGACAGATCATATTCACTTACAGGTAAAAATACTAGAAAGGTGTCCACCATTATCGCGTTCGCCTATCAGGTACTTTCAGATTAGTGGGACAGTGTTGGGACTGATCCGATGTCAAGCCAATGAGGGAGTGTCACGTGTTGGCGAGTTTGGATTGGATGTGATGTTGACTAGAAAGAGAGACAGCAGAGAGAAAGAGAGAGTGAATGATGAGGGTTGACAGAAAAATGTGAATGCGGAGCTCAGACCGGGACTGGATCTGGAAGAAAGGGCGCATTATGTTCTAGTCGACTGAGCGACGATTTATATACCAGCCTCTGCACCTCTTTTATTTGGACATGGGGAAAGTGTAATAACAGAGAGCAGTACACACACACACACACACACACACACACACACACACACACACACACACACACACACACACACACACACACACACACACACACACACACACACACACACACACACACACACATTCGATGCTAGGCTAGCTCCTAATGGTTGAGGTAGAGAAGAAAACTTAAAGGGACTCTCTCTCCTCTGCTATTGGCCGTCTTTATGAGCAGGGATCTGGGTTCGTGGACTCCCGCCACACTGTCAAAATAGTTTCAATCAGATGTGTATCACCTATTACCAGGGCCATTTGCAAAGTGCTGTTTGTGTGCCAAGTGCAACAAGCGCTCAGGGGTTTTGTTATCTCCCGCATACATTTTCAGTTTAGCACCGCCACGGGTGGACTGCTTCGGGGATATCTGTGTGTTTTAACTCCCAAACACAAATACTGTCACACAGCCAGAACACAAGGCCCAGAACACAAACACCCCTAATGCCCTTTTTATTCCCCATTTGGATGGTTGGGGAATTGTGGCTCCTTCAAGGGAAGTATTTGACAGAAACATATTGGTTGAGCTTCTGTTGGAAAGTGGATTCTTGGTTGATCCATATTGGGGGATGTAGTCCAGTGATACCTTTACACTGGCTCCTTGCATCTCCTAGATAGGCCAGAGAAGCTACCATTGGATAGTCATGGTTTTCTGACTTTTCAGGAAAAACCTGATGCATACCTGAGGAGAGATTTGTTATCTCTCACTTTAACTGTAGGGAGGGGAGGTGTAAGTGCCGGGAAAAAGAGGGAGGAAGAAAGAAACCAGAGGGAAAGCTGGTAAATAATGTCCCAAAGAAGGCAAACAGTTTCAATGACTTAGTTCATCGCTATGGTGATGTCTGCAGTTTGGTCAGACATTTAGCTTCTGTTCATTTGAACTTGCTGGTAGCCAATAGAGAAAGTCCATCCAAGACAAGTAGTCAATTCATCTCAATCTTTCCTTTGTGCAATGTCCGTGTTTTGTTGTCCATGGTTGCTTGAAGTTATCACAGACCTGAGCAGCGAGGCCATTCTTCACAGACCCTTGGATTGGCCGGCAATGGTCACATGGCTGCCTCGCTCCTATGGAGAAGTGTGTCTTGCAAGAAATGACCAATGGTGGAAGCGTGGTACAAAATAAAAGGTCCTCTCTCCTCCCAGGCCCCTTTCACCAGACCATGGCCAATAACATTTTGTGCAAACACTTCTGAAAAGTTCAGCAATTGAGCAGGCCAGCAGCTGCTGCGAGCGCCGAGCTTTGACAGCTTGACTTATAATGTTTGCGTGAACAGTGCGAGTGGATTTTTGTGCCTCTTAATCTTGATGCTGGAAGAGAAAGGAGCGAGCAGCGATATTGAACGGTAGAAGAGAAAAAGGGTGAGAAAAGAATGAGGGCAACGGGAATAAAAGAAAGAAGAGGGAGAGAGAGTGAAAGAGGGTGAGCAATGAACCCTTTGGTTTGGCGTGGGCACGGTCAAGGCTGCATAACCACAGCTGAGCTGACTTCATGTTCAGAGTTTTTTTCGGGGCCACAAATTCCTTTGTATGGCCTCACTCCTTCACTGGAAGCCAGACAGGAAAGCCGAGAGTAGCAGCAACTTCCCATGCCACTACCACTTTCTCCGGACCTCCCCAAGTCACTGCATCGCTTTGCTCCTTCCTTCGTCTTTTCACACAAGCCCCCTTCACAGTCACACATAGCTGGATGTAGAGGACGAGGATTTGACATGTGCAGCTCTAGTCACTGTAGGGCATTTCACAAGACACCTATCCTCCCCCCGTCTCCACCCGGTACACAGGTTGTCGCTGTGAAGCTCGCAGCTGTCACAAACCATTAGTAGGTTGGGCCCAAAGTCACCCCGGCGGCGGCGTATCTCTCCTCGTGGTGTTGGACTAGAGAACGCTGCCGCAACACGGTGCAGTGTGGAGTGTAAATCAGCCTGAGGGAGCCCGTCGTCATCCCCCTAATGATGCCGAGAGCTTGTTTATGGACTTTTATGATTATTTCCACCTTCTCAGACTCTTGTCGGTCCCCGTAGAATCTCACCTCTGTTTTGGCGGCAGAGGTAATGGCAGGAGAAGCCTAAGCAAAGTCAACCGCCAAGCTAGTTCCCCGGGACCACCCATACATAAAAATGTATGCGCACATGACTGTAAGTCGCTTTGGATAAAAGCGTCTGCTAAATGGCATATTATTATTTTTATTATTAGTGAAGTCACCACTGGTATTATACTAATGTGGTCGGTAGCTGCCATATGCCTGCTCTGCTCGGCTTTAACTGACTGTCTCTAACCTTGCCAGTTGCTGTTAAAAGGGGGGGGAAATAAATGAAAATGAACCTCATTACAGGGCAGAAGAGGTGCAATAAAAGGACTGGCTCAGACGTTTCTCTGGCACTTGACGAAAATACTGCGTACGGCATGATTGGTAATTGCATTTTGTGGAGGAGAGGTTAGCAGTTAGTGAGGGCTTTGCTAAAGATGAACTTGACGTAATGTTGGATCGAAGGAAGTCTTGTCCCAGATCTGTTGTGCTGTCTTGCCAACTCCTATGATAGAGTTGGCAAGACGGTGCAGAGAGATCTATGGCCAGGCTACCTTCAATCCAGCATTTCCTCCAGTTCATCTTTAGCAAAGCCCCCGCTGTGCCCCAGACAATGACCATAGGAGTTGGCAAGGCAGGACAAACAGATCTGAGACCAGGCTAGATCGAAGGAGCATTCACATCCAATGAGACATCTTGGATTACGAACCCAGGGCCAGCAGTGTAGCTCTCCCGGCCAGATGGGAGCTGAGTAAACATAGAAGACGAACTTTAGCGGAAAAAACAGCGAGAGGAACAAACTGGGTATTAAATCATTGGCTGGTTTTGGACGACATCTGCATCCCAAACGGCACCCTATTCCTTACATAGTGCAGCACTATGGACCCTGGTCAAAAGTAGTGCACTATGTAGAGAATAGGATGCCATTTGGGACGCACACTAGGTCTGTGATATCTTGGAGATGTACTGTATGGATTTTGGGGGTGGATAGATGGTGCTCTGGGTGGGTCATATCAAATCCACAGTACAGTGAGTCAGAGAGTTCAACCCCTGGCTTAAAAGCTTTCTGAGATGTATATTCATAAATCTTTACAAAATAAAATAAAATGTCCTGGGGAGGGTTGGTGCATCGCGTGTACAGTACATGGGAGTGTTTTGATTGGAACATTGAAGAATCAACCTATTCGTTCAGACGCTCTCATCTGATAAATATATGAAGGTTTCTTGGATGACGATGTTAATGAGTCAATCGTCAGAAATGTAGAGAGAAATATATTTTTCACCAGATCCATCCATATTTCAGCTTTAGAGCTTTCTCCTCGCATTCCGATAGACTGTAGCAGTAACTCTATTGCGGCATCCTACAGTTTGATCAATATTTTCAGAGCAGTGATAAAACTGTGTAAAAAGGGTAGAATTTCTGAAGAAAAAATTATCCGTTGCTGTCTTTTGCCCAGGATGCTGTAGCAGAATTCTCTCCTTTTGGTTGAAAACATTTCTGTTTTAATGCACCAACGAAACACATTCAGCTAAACAATGCCAGGAAAGCACGATCGCTGGCTAATCATGTACAATTTTTAAATATTCCTTCCACAACCCAGAGGAGCTATGTTGAAAGGTTAGAATTCCTGAAGCAAAATGAGCAGTTGTTGACTGTTGTCCAAGAGAAGATAGCAGGTTACCATGTTGTAGCAGAATGGTCTGTCGTTATTCCCACCATAACCCGGCGAAAGTGTGTCAAGAAATTACGTTTCTGAAGTTAAACGAGCAGTTGCTGTCTGTTTGTCCAAGAGGAGATAGTCGGTTGCCAGGTTGGAGCCGAAATGTCCCAAACCGCCCCCCCTTAGCTCCCCATGGAACCAGCCACCCACACTAACTGTTGCCTTTGTTTGGACAGGTGACTGCATGGACAACGGGGTGGCCTCTCCCAGCACTGGGGACGACGACGACCCTGACAAGGAAAAGAGGGATCGTCACAACAAGAAGCGAGGTATCTTCCCTAAAGTGGCCACCAACATCATGAGGGCGTGGCTCTTCCAGCACTTGACGGTGAGTAGAGTGGTGGATCACCATTACACTTCTTAGAAGCCAAGCAGTGAGACCTCGATACCGGCGGCCATTTTGAGCTCCATGTTATGCCCTTTAGCCTCAGTTACGCCCCAGGTATGTCATGTCACCTCAAGACTCTTTATGGGTGTTTAGGGTTGTTGTGACAAGTCTGAAATGTAGCGATGAGGGAGGGGACTTTTCCACTGCGGCCTAGCAGGTTTAGGAGGATTTGGCTGTTGAAATGACTTTTGAAATGACCACCGAAGTTGCCAAAGTGAACCATGCATGCGGGTGTTTACGTGTGTGTTTGTTTGACTAGGCATGTCAAAGCTATAGTGAGAATTATTTTGTAGATAACTTCTCCCTAACTCTCCTGTCAGTAGCTACGAGTGAAGTGAGTTGTGAGAAAAGACTTTGGTTAACATTTACACCATCCAATAGAGCTAGAACGAAGTAGCAGTAAAAAGGGAGGCCATATTCTCTGTGTCCATAGTCTCACGGATACAGACTGTTAAAGGGAGACATATCTGACAGACACGGACATATCTGATTTACAGCTTTGGCCAAAGCTAGCAAGCTAGTCAATTGGCCAGCAGGCCTCTGAGAGAGAAACACTGAGAGGATTTTGCTATGCAGGCATTTCCCCCCTTTTCCTGTCTGGGCTCCATACAAGGAGAGGCTAAATCAGGATGTCTCGATGGGTGTCAAGGTGGCTGCCAGGACCTACCACTGAACCTGGGGGTAGATGCAGCCTGCAGCAGATGGGATGTGGGAGAGAGGGAGGAGAGATAACCCAGGTAGAGAGAGAGAGGGAGGAAGAGAGGGAGAGAGAGTTGACCATAGACATTCCCAGGTTCTCTGGAGAGTAAAATGTTGGTGTGTGTGTGCATTGTCAGTTAAGTGGTATTTAGAACTATGAGCACAGTATCTTCCATTTCCACCATATCGATTCTCAAGGACTAAGTAAATGTTTATGCATGTGGTCTAGCAAGCTGGCTGTGTGTGTGTGTGTGTGTGTGTGTGTGTGTGTGTGTGTGTGTGTACCACGAATCCTGGTGAGAAATAGGCGGCACTGTTGCCCCTCCAACAGGGAACCACAGGTCTTTTCTTTCTCTCTTCACCCACTCACACAAATGGTATTTTCCTTTTTAATAGATCAAGAAATGAGTGGTAAACGAAAGCCATTGCCCAGAAAAGCCCAAAGGAGACCCTGACTGCATCCCAAATGGAACCCCATTCCCTATACAGTGCACTACCTATAACCAGGGCCCATAGGGCTCTGATCAAAAGTAGTGCACTATGTAGGGAATAGGGTACCATTTAGGAAACAGCCCCTCTGCTTGTTTTCTGCACACGGGGCTCCCCAATGAAAAGGTCATTATGTGATAGGGTAATGGGACGAAACCCAGGCGTTCAGATTGTTGCCATGCCCACTGCATTGTGGGAGGTTCCACTGGGATTGGTGGGTCATTACCACGGTGAGGGGGTAGGAGGCGGGGTGAGGAGCGACGGAGGGGGAAGGGGTTAGCAAGCTCCCGCCCTCATTTTTTATTTATTAATTATTATTATTTATTTATTTCTCCCTCTTAGTTGTGCACATAATATTAAAGCCTGCGAGTGAGAGGGGAGCCACAGCTTGTAAAAGAGAAACCACAACAGAACGTGCTGTTTTCTTCACATGTTTCCGCTTCTCTTTTTACAAAGTGTTTCATGTAAAAAAACAAAAATCAACTGGAAGCCATAATCCCTGTTAATGCAATTAGAGGCTAATTTGCCACCCTCTTGCTCACAGATGTGCTGTAATAATAATGTGTGCTCCAACCCTGCAAGCACATTCTACCCAAACCTGAGCAGAAACGGGTGGGAAAGAAGTTGTGCTAGGTCACTAAGTGTACTGTAACTTTGTTTATTGAAGTTGGGTTTGAATAAATTACAAGTTACCTGTAATTAAAAAACACCCACATCTGTGAGTTACGGAATGCTTTGGTTACACAGAGGTGAAGAGAACTTCTGAACTGGCAAACTGCTCAGTTAGACAAGTAGGGTGGAGATGGCCTAATTCCCGAACCTTAGAGTGCCCATAACCCAGAGTACCTTAGAGTGCACATAACCCATGCAATGTAGAAACATTTATATCCTGCTTTCCTGTCCTCTGGAAAAAGGAATGCCTTCCTAAGCAGAAAAAAGAGGAGTCTGGCTAGCGTTTCACAGGAAGCCTCTGGAATGACCTCATCCCCTCTCGCCCCAGGATCATCAAAGGTCAAAGTTCGACAGGTCATTTGAACCCATTCGTCATTGGTTGTTTATTGCCAGAGCCCCCTTGGATGTTGACGCGCCAGTCACCCATGGCAAACTGTGGTGTGCCACACAGCAGCCTGTACCCTGGCAGGAATCCCTGTCCCATGCCAACGGCCGCCAGCCAACCCCATCCCCCTCCCTGTTCCCCCTCCCCCATCTACCCAGAGGCACATTTATAATGCGGTCTTGCCCTGATGTCATTAGATCTGGGACATGAAATGATACAAATAAAAAATGTACTATGGCCTGACTGGTCTCTCCTGACCCCCCCAAAAAAATCCTGGACTTCCCAAGCTTGTCCCCATACACACTGTGTATTTACTGTCCCCCCCCCCCCCCCGACTAGCCCCACTCATGTACGTGTGACGAATCCATCCAAAAATATTCATATTTGTAAATTACATTTAGTCCCGGGACCTACAGTTCCTGATTATTCCTTAATTCCATCCAAGCAAGCACTCAGAATCGTTGGCGCCACCCAATTAAAGAATAAAGAACATTACACATGGTGTATAATCGTGTCTCGGCCTCTTGGACTAAAAATATGACCCTCCCTTTTTAGCTGAATGCTCCTCTTTGTTGGGGCAGCAATATCTGAAGTTCTTCTTACCACTGTTTTTAAACTTTTCTTTTAGTTCCTCTTTGTTCTCGATGCCCATTTGAGTTATTTGAGTTCCAGGGAAACATTTGGAAGTAATGAGAAGACGAGTATTGGAGTCAGTGGCAATCCAATTACGTACATAGTGCACTACTAGCCCATAGGGCTTTGGTCAAAAGTAGTGCACTATGTAGGGAATAGGGTGCCATTTGAGACTGATACAAAGAAGGGAGGGGCAGAAAGAAGGGGCAGCCAAACAGGGTCTTTTTAGGAGACCTGTGGGGCATCTGTTCATTTATCCAATGCTGGCGCCCCATTGTGTCAGGGGACGGTCTTCGCTCTTTCTCTGGGTCCCTCACCCTGCAGTGAAAACATCATCCATTACCTTTTTGACAGGCCCCCAGGGTACCCCAGGGGCTTGGGACTCAGCGCCCAGCGGGGGTCACCTTTATTGACCTCCCCAGAAATCCAGCATGTGGTCACATACATCACTGGCTCGGGCCTTTTTCTCTGACAAGGTAAATGGGCAGTGTTTAGATCCGAAAAGATAATGAAGTGAGGAGAAGAGGGCCGATGGACGGAGGAGATTGGCAGATGGCAGTACACAGTGAATGGGGGAAAGTGGACACAGGTTCAAGTTTTAGCCAAGTTTGATTGGGGGTGCGCTGGGAGATGAGGTCAGCAGTTATACCTGACTTGTTGGTGCTGTATGGTGTTGCTCTGCAATTCATCTTTGGGAGCAGCGATACTTTGAGCTGGAATTTTTTTGTTTCTTATTTTGTCTTGATTGCTTTTCCCTATAGCAGCTGGACACACGTAGGATGTGTGTGGCCTGTTGCATTTTTTTTGGAGTGTCCCTCTCCTTACCCTTGCCAAAAGGCCACAAACGGCTAAGAAATCTGAGTTTGTTGAGAGCACTGGATATTGAAGGCTTTGTGAAGTTTAGCATTTAGCCTTACTCTAGTTCAATTGCATCCCATCTAAAGCTAGGGATCTCTCCAGGGATGTAGTGTTAAATAAAGGTGGGTGAACTCTGCAGATCGTGATGACAAAAATAAAGTTTAAAAAAGCTCCTTAAATTTGGTTCAGATACAGTACATTTACCCTCCACTACGCCGCCGGTTCTCTCACCTCTTGCCTGTCCTCCTCAGCTGTATCAGGTTGTGGGCACGGCGGACCGACCGCCCTCGGAGTGGCTCCTCACTCCAAATGAGGAGTAATTACAACCTCCTAACAGGTTTACTGGTCCAGTAAACAACATAATCACCCTCCCAAAACTTCTCCTGATTTGGCCTGGGCTGATCACTCAGTCGTGAACTCAAAGAGCTCACAGCTCAAACCCCCATTTGCTCACAGCAACCCTTCCCTCCAACCAGCAGGTGTGGAACAGAGTGGCAAGCCCCCCTGCCTCCCCTCTTACCCCATAGCCGTGAAATGCCACGTATTCTGTTACTGCCGTTTACTAATGAGATTGGTCAGTAGTAGGTACTCCCACTCATTAGAGGCCCTTGTTTGGGGGGGGGGGGGGTTTGGTTGACGCGCTCCATCGCTGGGGCTATCAGCAGAGGAATGTAGCCTGGGGCTTTGGGCCCTGTTTAAGGCCTTCATTGGCCTGCCTGCCTGGCTGGATGGCTGGCTGCTAGGTGGGAGGCTGGTGGTAGACTGGTTCAGCTGGCCTGTCACCACCTAGGCTGCCTCACAACCCACAGCCCAGCGGCAGCCACTTAGTGGTCGACACCAGGCCAGGCAGGGCCCACTATGTGAGTTGTAGTGTAGTGTGTTGTAGGAGGGTGGAAGAGTGTATGGTGTGTGTGTGTGTGTGTGTGTGTAGAGTATGTCCATGTGTGTATGTGTGAGTGCGTACGTGCATCCGTGCATACTCACACATGTGCATGTGTGTTTACCCCCCTCCAACCAACACCCCTCCAACACTCACTCTCTCGCTAGTTTGAGAGAAAAGCCCCCTTTACATTTGATGTGTTCAGACCTGCCTGCTAGGATCGGCCTGGTTGACGACGCTTCCCTCTGTTGCTGTTAATGTGGTGCTGAAAGAGATGGCGACGGGGTGTTCCCCTCGGAGTGGTCAGGCCGGCTGGAAGTGGAGAGGGAGAGGGAGGGAAACTGTTGACTGTTGATAGTCTCAGTATCCGATGCTAACAGTTGAAAACAAGTGACATTAATTTTCAGGTAGAGTCAATTGTGTTAAAAAGTCAAACAAGTTATATTCCTTTTCAGGTAGAATTTGTTGTTTGTAAAAGTTAGTTGCTTGGAAGATAAGACAAGTTAGGCTCATTTTCAGGTTAGTTGTTTGGAAGCTAAGCCAAGTTACATTCATTTTCAGGTTAGTTGTTTGGAAGCTAAGCCAAGTTACATAAATGTTCAGGTTAGTTGTTTGGAAGCTAAGCCAAGTTACATAAATGTTCAGGTTAGTTGTTTGGAAGCTAAGCCAAGTTACATAAATGTTCAGGTTAGTTGTTTGACAGCTAAGCCTTAGCGCAGCTCTGTTGCCCCCAGGTATTTGTGTTGATCTGCACTACTTTGTTGCTGTTGGTGTCCTCTGTCTCCTTGGAGATTTGGCGTCAGTTAGCCATTCACCTGGAGGGCATGGTTTCATTCTGTCCCAACATGCTAGAACGCAGTCCTTGCTTGAGCATGGAGTGGCTGCTAGCTGGCGGCAGATCTGTGTTGCCACTCATGTCAGAGTGCTCCGAGTATAATTTTCCTATAGGCACAGATCTAGGATCAGCTTTAAATGCTATATATAATCCTAACGTTAACCTTTATAGTGAAAAATCACAAACTGACCTTGGATCAGCGTTGAGAGGCAAATGTATCTTTCTCGTGTCAGAGCCAAGGGTCATGTCCAGTAGGGAGAAAACTTTTGAAACAGACCAAAAAGGGGAGGTACTGAACTGAACTTGTCCAATAGGAACACATATTTTAAGGTTTTGGTTGCAAATCGTTTCGCTACAGTGTGCCCTACTGAACAGGACGAAGGCCTCAGTGCTGATTACAGGGTTGGAGATGGCCCGGCCTTAACTCTGGGGCGGTTAGCTCTGGATCGGTTAGAGCCGCTAGTCCTTGCTAACAGGATTATAATTCATAATGAGCGGGTGGGTCGGGATTAGGTCCCAGAGTGGAATCTCTGAAATTAGGCCTGAGGTTACCAGCCTTTCCTGTGTGTGTGTGTGTGTGTGTGTGTGTGTGTGTGTGCGTGTGTGTGTGCGTGAGTGTGTGTGCACGTTTGTGCATGTGTGTGCATGTGTGTGACTGTGCTGTCACTTTTGTGTTCTGGGAAAATGTTATGGTATCTTAACTTGTTTTCCCTTATGAATGTCATTGTAGAGATTGGTTCAAGGCTAGTTAAATTCGCTGGTATGTTGGTTGTTTGATGGTCTGTCATGATGGTGTCAGCATTTTGACTTTGATGTAAATAGTTCTGTTATGATTCCTACAAGGGGTCATAAAAATTCTAGTTCGCTCCAGGACAATGTGAAGATCAAAGAGTTTGTGTCCCTGGGTTTTTTCAAACTTTCTCATAAATGTTTTGCTGCTATTTATCCTTCTCTTAGTTGATAGAATTATCCACGTTATTCAGGAACAAAGGGCACTGGGAGGAACATGGAACGTAGCCGGCAGACAGCGAGGGACAATTTGATGAGGCGACACTGAGATAATAACTTTCTGTGGCGAATTAGACTCAGTTTAGGCCAATTACCTACAATCAAATCACATGGAAACAAGAGGGCGAGGCAGCCATTACCAATTGATTCAGTGGTGGGAAAAAAAACTCAATAACATCAAAGACCCTCTCCCTGTCGCCACAGAAACCGGATGTGGTAGATAAATATTCTCCAGGTGAAAGCGTGTCATTTCTAGCTTTGTGCCTGTGTGGAATTGGCCTGCGGGTGTTTGGCGTCTCAGATGGTTTGAACTGGTCACAGTGGAGGTCTGATTTCTAATGTTAAATAGCATTAGATGTTATGAAGCGTTGGGACAGTAGATGTTTTGACCTTTTCCTCTTATGGTCAATCCAAAGTTTGACCTCCTTTCCTATATCCTAGCTCCCTTATTCTCACTGACTTGAGAGGTCTGGGGATGGTTGAAAGCCATAAGCTTGGTTTAGTTACTGACATAGTGCTCGCCTATCCATTTCTTTTAGATTAGGGAGTAGGAGGGGAAGGTAAATAGAAACGGGAGCGCTGTTAAATGCATTGGGATTCTTCCCGTGTGACTTACACTCCCATCTCTACACACACACGCGCACTCACGCACACACGCCTGTATCTATATCCCACCACTGCAAAGAGAACCAGCTCAACCTACTCGAGGTCATATCAGGAGCTTTTGTGTGTGTATGTGCAAAGCACCAGTAGCACCCCTAATTAATGTAGCTGTTTCTCCACTCGGCTAAACGCTTTAATTGGCTCACACACACACTCACATTCACACTCATATATACACACACACACACACACACACACACACACACACACCATTAATTATGCTCCATTTCATATTGCCCTAATGAGTCTTTGGAGCCACACCTCCGTTTGTGTTTGTTCACGCTAATTAGCCGGCGCTGCTTTTAAGCTAGCACAGCCACAACAACACAAACAACACAAAAGCCGTTTTCTGTTTTTGTTTTCTTTCAGTTACTATTTCCTTTATATTCATGTGTTCTTTCTTTCTCTTTTTCTCGTTGAAACAGCATCCTTACCCTTCGGAAGAGCAGAAGAAACAACTGGCCCAGGACACAGGGTTAACGATCCTACAAGTCAACAATTGGTGAGTTGTATTGGGGTTGTTTGGTGTCTACATGTGTTTACATGGAAGTAATACTTGAATGCATTCAGTTGTACAACTGACTAGGTATACCCCGTTCCCTTATTTCCCTTATAATACTTAGGCTGCGTCCCAAATGGCACCCTATTCCCCATAGGGCTCTGGTCAAAAGTAGTGCACTATATAGGGAATAGGGTGCCATTTGGGATGCAGCCTTAGTTAGTTTACCCCGCCCCAGGCAACCTAGGTCTAATGATTTGAATGATTAATTCCTCTGGGAACACCCAACTGAAAATATCCCCCCTTACAGTCGGTTGGCTTCAGTTAATTGGAATGAGAGGAAACCTGTAGAATAATTCCAGTGGTGCGGGGTGCATTTACTACATTATTTACTACTCTGAATGAAACTAGGACATTTCACTGTACTTTGATCTATTTTATGAATAAATATTAACAGTTATTAACGAAGAATGAGGTAATAGCCTGCAAGGTGTTTTATTCTGGCTGGTTATGGAGGCAAAACATAGACAAGAATGATGATTCAATCACTCTATGAGAAATCTCAATCTTCACATGTACAGATGTACAGACATCCTAGCCAACTGAACCCTAGCCTAGGCAAATATATGCAGCAATATACATTAGCAAATACAGAATACAGAAAATGCAATCAATGGTTTATGGTATAACTCTACACCATTCCAACTACTGTTTAGCCTTTGCTATATGCATGCACTATGTACAGTATTTCCCTATATGCATCTGTCAAAAGGAATACTCACAGAACAATGCCTCTGTCAATCCTATAGCTATTGTATTCAGTAATCATTTGCCTATGAACCGGAGTTATACTGTTAGCACTGTGGCGGTTTGCCCGAGTTGGAAGTCCACTGTGGCAACTCACC